>NC_140584.1:582457276-583057276 GCF_964204655.1 Triturus cristatus
GAGGGAGAGGGAGAGGGAGAGAGGGAGAGGGAGAGTAGGGAGAGGGAGAGGGAGAGAGAGAGAGAGGAAGAGAGAGAGAGAGTGTGTGTGTGTGTGTATGTATATATATATATATTCACTGAAAAAAACCATAGGTTTCACACATGTTATAGTTAGCGGAAATTTTACTGATAAAAAACCAATGAAATTCCCCCGTTATAGTTAGTGCAGGCAACTATAACTCACGCGACCGCAATCCTCTGCTGATGCTAATACTGTATTTAGACACTTATTTGCCCATGTCTTCTTCCATACATTTTTAGCTATACATATATTACAAATATTTTTTTTTCATAAAGACACATATGTCATCAGCAGAAGATTGCGGTCGCGGGAGTTATAGTTGCCTGCACTAACTATAACGGGGGAATTTCATTGGTTTTTTATCAGTAAAATTTCCGCTAACTATAACATGTGTGAAACCTATGGTTTTTTCAGTGAATTTGCAAGGTTTTTTAAATGCTAATTCCTAACTATAACGTGTGTGAAACCTATGGTTTTTTCAGTGAATTTGTACGGTTTTTTAAATGCTAAGTTACTTTACGCCATTCGTGGCGTGCACGCCCACTTAACGCAGTTCGTTCCGTGCGCGCACGGTGCGCTTCGCGCACCGTGCACGCACAGTGAGCAAGCGGTGCGCTGCGCGCACCGCGCGCCCACTTTACGCAGTTAGTGCCGTACACGCAAGGTGGGCACGCGGTGCGCGTAGCGCACCGTGCGCACATGGAGGACATATTATGCGCTTCCTTGTGATAGGTAATCTGTTAAATTTAATTTGTAAGTGATGACAATAATACGCCATGCACAGAGAGTGTTTTTTTTTTTTTATTAAAATTTTTAGCATAAGCGCACCCACCGTACGCGTACGGTAAGCGTAATCGGCGAAATTTTCAAAAAATAAAAATTTACCGTTTTTGGCCTTAGGGGATCTTTGAGGACTCAACTAACATGGCTATGTGCATGGGCGCTGTCTAAACAGCCCCTTTATATGTTTTTTGCCTTTGTTTACAGCCCCCCCTCAGAGTGCGAGAGAGAAAATGGCGGCCGCCGCTTCCTGGTTTCGACCGATTCGAATGTTTACTTAGATGTAACAGCCAATCAGAATCGCGCTCGCGCACGCCACCGTACGCGTACGGTAAGCGTACCGTAAGCTGGCTCAGATATATATATTGATTTAAAGGCTATTTTCTCAGAATCTACTGAACAGATTTACACCAAACCTACAAAAGGCACTTCCTTGACCTAGGGACTACCTCTCTGCCCAATTTCTAGTAATTCTGTTCAGCCGTTCGGGCTGTAGCCCTGTCTAAAGGTCCTATGGAAAAATGCATGGGAAAAACGCGTTTTGGGACCCCCCATTGAAAGGGACCACATGCCCTTCCTGAATGGTGGCTGGCCTGGGCCAACTACCCGCTGCTGTGTGGCACCCTGAGGTGTGCTTTCAAGGGCTTGTTGAGCTTGCCTCCTGTTCTTTCGGAGGTCTCAGGGACATCAAAGATCTCCTAAGAGAGACCCACACCATCTACCTGTGACACCTGAAAGGTGGGGCTCTCTCAAGTGCCCACATCGTCTGCTGGATTCCAACTCGTAGCGCAGTGTGGAAATAAGAATTGTGCCTGGAGACTGGGTTGCCTTGTGCTGAGTCCCGAATTCTGGCCTGCCTCTATGGCGTGAGGCCCCCACATCATGAGGACCTTGGCACGCATAAGCGTCTCGGTGGTGAGTGGATTCCCCGGTTGCGGGATCTAGTGTGGGCCGCATCCTCTATCGTGCCACATCTCACTCGTGCGACATGCTGACTGCATGCTTACTTACTGCATGCGGTGTCCGATTCACCACCCTCGGAGGTGGAGGTGTAACCATAGTAGTGCCACATTCTATCTTGTGAGTCATTGTTGACCTTGCACCCTGTCCAGACCTGTCTGATGTGACCAATATCGACTTGCACCAGACACTGTGCCTCATTTCCAGGGAGGAAAAGAATTTGCAACTCTTCGTTATGTGTGTCCGCAACAGTCTGGTGCAATCCGGAACACCCTGCGTTGTGCCCGGATTGCCTAGGTGCAACTCTGACCAACGTATACCTGACAGGGTGCCTTCTCATTCCGAGAGGTCCCCCGCTTCATTCTCCATTCATCAACTGTTCCCTTACTTGGCCCTCAGCACGGGGGACCAACTGCCCTCTCTTCACCCAGCCCTCACAGACGACACCATGTTGCCCGGTAGGATTGCCTGGCTCGGAACTGGGTGGTGAGAATAACTGACTGGGCTCGAAGAACGCTTTCAAGAACTATTGGAAGCGGGGGCAAGAGACTGCGTGACCCCTCTGTGCTTCGTAAAACTTGGTTGGTGCCAGAAGGCTCTTGGGGACCCCTTTGGTGTGACCATCTAATGCCATCGGCCCGTGTATGCTCAGGATCCTGTGGGTGAACTTCTCAAGTGACTGTCAAACCCCTTTTGCCGACTGCCTCCTAGTTGACATTGCTGCCTACCACCACCTGCTTTCCTGGGACCCTGACTAAGAGTGATTTCAGCCACATGCGGCCTAGTGCCCAGGGGGACGACGGGTTTTCCAATCTGGGGGGCGTAGGATAGTTGGGGTGAGTTAGAGGGCGGAGGGAGGGTTGGGGCCACGGGGTCAGCAATGTGTAATCAATTGACCTGCTGGGTATCAGTTGCATTGCATTAGGCTGCTGAGGGCATATTGGTGTAAGCGCTTCCGTACGGACTTGTCTGGTATGGACTTGTCTGATATCCGTTGCACTGCGTAGCGTGAGTGAGTGAGTGAGTCTGTCTGTCCGTCTGTGGGGAACCACCTGCGATTTGTGGCACTGGAAGGAGTTTTGCCTGATAAGTTAATGTCTTGCCAAAAGAGCATTACGTTTGACATTGGTTTTTACCCCGCGGGGCCTCGCCCCGTGGTGTTGCTTAAAAGTGCTATAATTCTGTGTATGTACATATTTCTGATATCGTTGTGACCCGGGGTGCTCCCTCTAACTGTGTGGTATTGAATTATAAGAATTGCTAGGGTGGGCCTGGGATGGACAACATATTGCCCCTCATAAGGGTGCTGGGGGTGGGGGGCGGGGTGTAGATTAGGACCCAGAATATTGTTTTATTGATTATGTGTTTTGAATACAAACATTATTTATATACATCACGTGTGAAGTCTCTTTTGTGACACTCAAGGTATTTATTGCATGAGAGTGCTGTGCTTTACACATTGCCTCTGTGATAAGCCTGACTGCTCAGTGCAAAGCTACCCAAGGGTGAGTGCAGGTAATACAGTGTGTGTAACCACCCACCCCGAATGGCCTCAGCCAACCAGAAAGTGCCAGTTCCAACATTCCCCAGCAGGCAGCTTTCAACCCTGCCCTGCTGCTGCACTAGTACATGCCCCTCACAGCCTTGTTGCTCCAGCACACGCCCCCAATGGTCGTTCGTTCCTGTGCACATGACACTCATGGGCAAGTCTTTCAAGCACCTCCTTGAACCTAGTAGTTTGTACCAATCACTCAGTCCAAGTCATTTGCATGCATTATTTATACCCAGTCGTCTTCGCATGTCACTCCTGCTCCGCGCACATCACTCCTGCACTATTTACAGTGGCGTAAGCAGTTAAACAGGCGTCCTAAGGTAGTGAAGGAAAACAGCTTACTAAGGTCTGAATGGGTGGTAAAAGAATCATAACGGAAGTGCAGTGGCCTCTTCACTCCCCTGGGCCCTGGTGCCACTGCACCTGCTGCAACCATGGTGCCTATTTAGAGCTCGCTGCCCCAGAGGCCTCAGCGTTCTAGCTGCCTGGACCTGGTGCAGATAAGAGCGAGCACCCCCATTCCACCCCCAGCGCCATGACAACCACCACACAAATAGAACGTTATTTTAAGGGTTTCCGATAAGGCTTTCATAGCTCACGCCTCTGGCAGTACAGATAGGAAATGTGTGGTAAATGAGTAAATAATGATTCTACAGGGGCAGGCTGCCACGTCACACCAGGCTTCTGTGACAGGGCCTGTTCCACGGGCACACCACGGCACACACTAGGGACACAGAAGGGAGTGACAGGCACAGCTCACCTTCAAGGGCCCATATCATGTTAACGGCAAACAGTGAGATGCCAGGTTGCAGGGGGGTCGTCTGGATGTGCCAGTCCCAATAAGGAATTGGGATCTAGGGTCCAGGTGAGCCAATAAAGTGATCTCTCAAAGCAACAATGGCCAATGAGACGGTGTCAATGGTCATGGCGCCGCGGTCTAGCCTAGGGAACACAATCTCGAGGTAGTGGGACGGTGGTGAGTTGGGCGGAGAGGTAAATCCTAGGGTTCCTCTGGGTTGCTGCCAGAAGCTAACCTGACCCCTCTCTCACCCCTCCCCAAGTCATTCTGGTATGGGGCAGGCCGGGGTAGGACAGTTCCTGAAACCATTCCCCTCATGTGGTGGCAATTCCGTTTCTTGGTTTTGGCCAACTGGGACGCTGGCTCAGGCAAAATGTAAACTAGGAAGACTCAGAGGAACTCATCCCATTTACGTTTCAATCAATTTGTATTATTCGTCATACTGCGTAACCGCAATAGAAAATTAAGTAAAAAAGAAATTTTTACTTCAGAGCAGCAAATCAATGGTCAGGGGTCGTCTTGGTCATTTAAAGCTTTGTACACTATTCGGAGACTTTGCAGCTCGTTGCCTTAGCCCAGGGGCTTACCAGTAGTTTGATGCGCTAACCTCTGTGTTAATCGGTCCAAACAGAATAGGGCGCGCAAGGGTTTTTAATTAGAATATAAATCTTCCAGTATCTCGGTTCTACAAACCCGCCTTACCAGCCTAGTGCGGGTGAATTCAGCCTTTACAGCAAGCTCCGGGGAGAGGTGCAGCGGCACAGATGAGGTGTATCTAGGTAAACGAGGGAAAAGAGGCCTGTGGTCCCGTGAGGTGAGTGGAGTTCCTCCTTTGACTTGGGTGGGCCTTCCTGAACCGGAAGATATACCCTCTGCATCTCTTGAGTCCTTTTGGCATCCTGGGCAAGTATGGAGGAGACAGAAGCTGTGACGCTTCTTTTAAACTTATGGCCACCAGCCAGTGGTCAAAGTGGGCGGGGTCGGAGGGACAAGACATGCCCATACTTTTCTTTAATTGAAGGAAAATAGTATCCCTACTTTCAGTGAAAAGATAACCGTCCCAGGATGGTTAATTCCCAGAGCTAAAATGCTTCACCTGAAGTGTAAGGCGGGG
Source organism: Triturus cristatus (assembly GCF_964204655.1). NCBI lineage: Eukaryota > Metazoa > Chordata > Amphibia > Caudata > Salamandridae > Triturus > Triturus cristatus. The sequence goes on from NC_140584.1 coordinate 582,462,545, forward strand.
AGTCTTCTGTCCTATGAAACCGAAGGTGGGCAGATAGCTAAACAAAATTTCTTACAGGGTGCCTGCTGCCTGAAAGAAATGTAAATGTACACAACTGGTTAATCTGCAAACGTAAAGGGTGCCTGGCTTTGATTCATGTAATCACCTGAGAACTGGAAGCACGCAGAGATCAACGCCCTACTGAAGAAACCCAAGGCGTATCCGAGCGACCTCAAGAACTTCCGACCCATCTCCCTGCTTCCGTTCCCAGCAAAGGTCATCGAGAAGATCGTAAACACCCAGCTCACCCGTCACCTCGAAGACAACAACATCCTGGACCCGTCCCAATCAGGATTCTGCAGTAACCACAGCACCAAGACCGCCCTCATCGCTGCCACAGATCAGGATCCTGCTAGACAACGGCGAGACGGCGGCCCTTATCCTGGACCTCTCCGCCGCCTTCGACATCGTCTGCCACCGCACACTACGCACGCGCCTCCACGACGCAGGGATCCGAGACAAGGCCCTGGACTGGACCACCTCCTTCCTCTCCGGCAGAACTCAGAGTACGCCTCCCCCGTTCCGATCTGATGCCTCCGAGATCATCTGCGGCGTCCCTCAAGGAACTTCCCTCAGCCCGACGCTGTTCAACGTCTACATGGCATCACTAGCACGCATCGCCCGACAGCACGACCTCAACATAATCTCCTACGCTGACGACACTCAGCTGATCCTCTCCCTCACCAACGACCCCCTCACGCCAAATCCAACCTCCACCAGGGAATGAAGGCCGTCGCAGACTGGACGGAGGACAGCCGCCTCAAACTGAACACAGACAAGGCGGAAATCCTCATCCTCGGTTCCAACCCCTCCGCATGGGACGACTCTTGGTGGACCACGTCACTGGGGTCCCCCCCAGCCCCCACCGACCACGCACGCAACCTTGGACTCATCTTCGACTCGAAACTCTCCATGACCAAACAAGTCAACGCAGTCTCCTCCACCTGTTTCAACACCCTCCGCATGCTCCGCAAGATCTACAGATGGATCCTGACAAACAAGAGGAAAACAGTCACCCAGGCCCTAGTCAGCAACTGTATCAGTGACATGGGGTTATTGATGTTCATGTATTGTTTTACAAAGTTCAGCTGCAACCTGTCCTAATAAAGCGGCATTGTACTCTCTCAATTTGACCGGTATATTCTGCGCGATCTCTCCCAATCAATCGTTTCCATTGCTTGACATTCTCCTAGCCCCTAAGCATTAAAATAGGAGGAAGCTGAGGGTGAAATGCTGTGTCACCATCCGTTCTGATTATACGTGATGTCACTTCCGTTCTGCATGTCGTTTTGGGTGAATCAAAATCCAGGCAGTTTAAGGCTTCACTTGAATGCTGTGGAAACAGACTTTGGGTATCAATTGGAGTCTCGAACCTTCTTTGAGAAAATTACCGTCCATTTATGCCTATTTTCTGATTTAGGAATGGCAAGTCTTAGTGCTGGAGTACAAACTGTGTAACATTCTGTGAATTCTTTTTGCGTACATCAGTTTTGCCTCTATTTGCTTCAAAAACATAGGAATCGTCTACGCAACAATTGAAATTCTTTTTTTCGGGTTGTAATCTTCTATTTCTCTTTTTCAGTTTATTTTTCAAAGGAGGACAAAACACTGTTTCAATGATTTTCCTGATGTATTTGCTTGACTCGGCTCGAACATACGGACTAGGCCTGCAAAGTACTGGGCATGTGGCACCCCTATTTAGAATGTGTGCACGGTCGGTCGGTCCCCTGTGCTCAACGCAGGTCAATGGACGTTGTTCCACACTCTTCATTGTGCACAATTAAGGCACATATACCTCACTTCACATGGCACTGCCGCACATTCAGGATACACAAAACTTGAGTCACAGACGGGGGCGGAGCTTGTTTATTTATTCCATTGCACGCATTATTGTCCTGCAGCGGCCTCTGCTGGCCAAAACGTAGCACTGTCGCACCAGGATTACGGGCCATTAGAACTGTTGGCACACAAATGAGCGGGCAGGGAGAAAGACATGCATAGGTGATCTGATGGGGGAGCAACTTAGGGGATCGAGAGTTAACGGGTGGGAAGAAAGGTTTATAGAAGGGTACGGTCAGAATGAAGCGAGGCGGAGGGGCAAGAGATTGGGCAGAGCAGAAGGGCCATTTGAAGGGCTTGTGAGCGTGGGTGCCAAGGTAAGGTGTAGACCGGTGACAGGGACGGAATAAGGAAAGAGAGGGACAGGAGAAGGAAACAGAATAGGAGGAGGGGCAGAACGGCAGCGGCAAGTGGTGTGGCAGAGGATGGAGAGGCTGAACAAGAGGATGGGACACCCGAGTCAGCAAATGAGGATAAAAAACACAGGGGGTTGGGTGCAAAGGAAATAATAAGAAGGTTCCCAGAAAGGCGGAGTCGACACAAAGATATACAACGCCCGACAAAGTGGCATCACAAACTTCCATCTGAATCCCACAGGCCAAACACTATCTGACACGGAACACAGTCAAACTGTGGGCGCTATCTAGCCCCAAGACGACACCCAGAGGCCCTGCACCGCAGACATTAACGAAATTCCAAATAGTGTAATCAACTGAACACCATCAAACACAGGACACTACCAGACACGTAAAGTATGGACACTCAGCGACCGGGCCCTTAAAGACTTTGCAGTAAGAAGCCATATACTCAATCAAGTACAAAGACACCACCATTCATCTGGAGAAGCAACACTATCAGAATCCTGGAGACCAAATGCGATCACACACTAGAGTATCAAAAACCGGACACTACCGGACACTCGCAGTCTAGGCACTATCTGCTACTCACAGACCTGGTACTATGGGACAGTATTTGTTACCCAGAGACCCGGTACTATGGGATGGTATAAGACTGGACACCATCAAACTCCCGGAATTCATACACTATGAGACACCAAGACATGACATCATTAGACACTGTGTAGTAAGATACTATGAACTGTAACGGGCACAAAGAGTCCTTCATACACCTGAAGAAACGACACAGTTGTTGGACTCGGTCCTCTCTGCAGTGGCACCCCAAACTTATTTTTTTTTGCCTTCAGCACTACTGTTATCTGAATTTCGTTTTTGTTGGCTTTTAGGACTCAGTGTACTTTGACACTGACAACAAGTGCTAAAGTGCCTGTGCTCTTTCCTTTAAACACAGTAAAACTGGCTGATACCCAATTGGCACATTTGAGTTACTTTTAAGTCCCTAGTAAACTGGTACAACATGTACCCAGGGCCTGTAAATTAAATGCTAATGGTGGGCCTGGAGCACTTATTGTTCTACCTCTGAAGTAGCCTTTTAAGATTGGTCTCAAGCCTGTCATTGCCACCTGTGTGAAGTTTTAAACTGCCAATTCAATCTGGAAAAGTAAACTTTTTGCTAGGCCTAAACCTTCCTTTTTAGATTGAAGCCTATAACAACATCTAAGGGACATTCAGGAAGCTATCCCGGGAATGCATTCCGCCCATTGCTTACCACTGGCTTTGAGGTTTGTAAATCACATTTGCTTGCTTTCTATCGTTGGCTTTATTTGTTTTAGGCTGTCCATCTTGAGTCCGTCCCTTCCCTTTCCCATACCTTCTTTACCATATTCTTCTACCAGTACTGGATTTCTGTAAACAGGCCTTTAAACCGTGTTCTTATCTTGTTACATTTGCCATGCATACAAAGACTGAAGTCAGAGAAATAAAAGTAAACTCCAAGCTCCCTGGAAGACAGAACCTGACATTTGACCTCTTAAGTGAATGGATATATGTGGCAATTATGCGGGCTGCTGAGGGTGTGCTGGTCTGAAGGCTAAATGATGTTATTTTATTTTCTAGCAGACAACAAAATGTAAATGTCTATAAATGAACTGTGGATATATTTCAGAATATATCAGCATTAGGACAGCACAAATTAAGTGTGGTGGACACATATTTGAATACGATCAAAACAAATCTGTAGACTAGGTGATGACATTTCCATTCATTATCATTTGTGCGCTGTAGTCTCATCAGTAAAACTGTATTCCTGAGAAGATGTAATGGTCATTTCAATTGAAGATGTGTTGTCCGTAATGGCAAAAGAAACTGCTGATGGACAGAATGCTTGTTTCCGGTCCAGGGAAGACCTGGCTTGGCAGTTCGGGCTGGACTGTTCCCAGAAGGAACAGGGTAAAGACTGATTTGCATATGGTTGGGTCCAAACTGGGGTGGTGTGGTGAGCAAAAGATTGATGGATTAAACCCAGATCCTTGTGACTGGGGGTGAATGTTTGCATTGTCCAGCATTCCGTCCATCAATTGTTTCTTTTGCACATGTCGCCCTAAGTGGGAATGGTATGCCCAGACGTGGGTCCCGTGCTCACCACACCACTGGATTCAAGTTAGCCTGGCTGAAGAAGGGTGATGCCCTGAAACCGGTCCCAGGATGCTTGTTTCCAGTCCAGGGAGGACCTGGCTTGGCAGCACGGGCTGGACTGTTCCCAGAAGGAACATGGTCAAGACTGATTTGCATATGGCTGGGTCCAAACTGGGGTGGTGTGGTGAGCAAAAGAATGATAGATTAAACCCAGATCCTTGTGACTGGGGGTGAATGTTTGCATTGTCCAGCATTCCGTCCATCAATTGTTTCTTTTGCGTCTGTAATGGCAGCACGCTACCACACCATTCATGCTCCACTTTATCCTACTCCACTCTACTCTGCAGAAACTCAAGAAGTTTCATTGACTTCAAAGCTGGCACCAGGTATGAAAATAGGTCCCTGAGACACATTCTTCGGAAGACTACAGAAGGACTTCCTCACACTCCAGAGGACTGTCATGCTGCTTGAAGCCCGTCTTGTTTTTCAGAGAACTGCCCTGCTACTACCAGAGGCCTGCTTTGTTCTTCATAGGAATGCCCTGCAGCCTTTGTTTGTTTGCAGTTTTAAATAGCAAGAACTTGACCTGGAGATACTGGAGGGCACATTCATTTTTCCTTTTTGTTTTAGGCACAGGAGATTAAGTGATTTGCCCACAATCACAGGATGTTGAGTCAAAGCCAAGACTTGAACCTAGTTCCCCACTTCCGAAGTCGACAGGTCAGGGCATTAGCCTGTCTTGCTTTTCAGAAGACTTTACTGCTGTTTGAGGCCTGCCTTGCTGCTTGAAGGAGAGATGACCATCTCCTTGAACTCAGAACTACCAGAGTGACTCCAATGGTTAGATGGCTGACCTACTAGGACACAAGAAGCTCCAGAGGACTCCCTGTAACTGCCCAGCTGACCTACTCCAACTGGCCCTGCTTGAGCCTGCAACCGGCCTGAGCCCTGCTGGAGTGAGTTTCTGATTCTCAAGTGGTGCCTCCCCAGGTCCTGGACTCTTGGCTGGCACCAGCTGAGCTCCTCCTGGGAAATCCTGAAGTTGTGTGCTCTGCCCACAAGCCTTTGAGACAATAACCTTTTCAGCTTAACTAACCTAGTCCCCGAACCCTGCCTGTACTTCATCACAGTCAGCCAGAACTTGCGATTTTGTCCCGATCAAGCACGGCCAGATGCCCACAGTCAGCGCTGTTTCTTGGCACTATTTTTACTTAAACTTTTAAAACTGCATATCTCTGGTTCTACTGATTGGATTTTTGTCATGTTTACCTCATTTTATTTATCAAAATGTACACTAGCTTTCTACATTGGTTTAGAGTTTTTATGGTGTTGTTTTTTCACATTATTACTGTTTGTGTGATGCATAAAAACATTACACACTGACTAAGTTAAGCCTGACTGCTTTGTGCCAAGCTACCCAAAGGTTAAGCATAGGTTAATTTAGTGAGTTTTGTGGTTAACCCTGACAAGGATTGTGGTTGCTACTTTAGGGAGGTTTTCACTCTGCCCCCACCCCCAACTAAAACTTTTTTTTAAAAACATTTTTTTACAACTATCATATCCCACAGACTACATATTACAAGACAGCAAAAAATTTATCATTATGGGCACTCGCAGATCAACCACTATGAGACATTCAGGGGCCGGCATCACCCGACATCCAGAGACTGTCATCAAGTACAGGGTTCAAGAGGAAGGGTCTGCATATGTTCAAACACATCATAAACTATATCAGACTGGAGCAAAAACATGTCTAGACACACACACAATAAGGAACAACATCTCCCCATCAAAAATAACTGCTCCAACTCTCCTGCCATTCATGAAGAAGCTGAAGACCGACCACTTCAGGATGTGCGTTATTCCCCTGCACCAGAGGAACCCCTCTATCGCCCTGGAATGTCCTTGAACTGCAACCATGGGCCGCCTCCCTTATGTTCAGGGCTGCTGTGTTCCCATCAAGGTTTGTGCTGTAAAAATACCTGTTCACAGATGCACCGTCAGACAGCCAGAGACCAGAAGCTACCATCAGATATCTGCAGATCGCGTATCAACAGTGAGCTAAAAGGAAGATGCGTCCGAGTACAGTGCGCGTGTCTAGCTAGACAAGTTTATGTAACATGTAGGGTGACCAGACGTCACGGATTCCCAAAGACAGTCCTGGGTTTCAGAGGACTGTTCAGTATCCCAACACTTTTCTTAATTTGAGGTACATGGCCCGGTTTTTGGGACAAAGGTCAGGCCATTCTGCAAAGCTCTATTGAAAGTTACACCCTCCATTTACTGAAGAGTGAAAGTAATTTATCTGTTTCTGTCAAGCAGCACAGGAGGGGGACAACTCCACTCCCAGCAGAGGGAAGACACAGTGGGTTGGAGGGCAGGGGGAGCTCTGGGTGGCGGCGATCCCGAGATAGATAGATAGATAGATATATATATATATATATATATATATATATATACACACATTTATTATATTTACACACACGCCTATTGGGTGTGTGTTTATGTATATATGTGCACATACATACTTACAAGGCTACGCAAAAAAAGGACCAGGCCAGACATAAAAAGTAACACTAAAGGCTTTAGTTCTACTTTTACGTTTGCCCTGTCCCGGTTTTTGCGTGTTTGTTTCATTTTTAAATTGGTTTGTTAATGGCGCGATCTCGACCTATCCAGTGATATAAATATACGCAAAGCACATATTACTGTAACCATTTGAGGAGAATATAGGTGCAGTAACGGCCGAAAATATCGCTCAGAGTAAAGACATGCACCCGTGCCCTAGTGTAAGCGGGAGAACAGCGGGGAATTCCTCGGGCTGTTCTTGAGGGCGTGAAGGCGGGAGCCACGCAGACTGCGGGGGTACGGGGGGGATTCCCGGTCGTAGGGGCATTTCTAGATGAAGTGCGCCTTAGGAGTGGGCGCCGGCAGGACCAGGGAGTGAGAATTCAAAGCCCGGCCATTGAATCACGAACAGGCAGAAGCGACAGCGAGGGACAGAGAGGAGGGTGGGGCGGTGGAGGGCACAGGGGTGGGCGAGGGAGGAGGCCGAGGAGACCGCGGTGCGAGAGCAGGCAGGCTGCGGTCTCTCCTCACTTCTGCGGGGAGGCGGGGCCGTGACTCGGCACAGACTGCGCCCGTCCGTGGGAGCCTGCATGAGTAATGCTCCCGCCACCCCGTGACAGCTTCCGAGTTACACCCCCAGCTCCTTGTAGAGCAGCAAACACTGAGTCAGGCAAAAACCCCCAGCAGACCTACAGCGCAACGCGGAAATGTACACGTGTAACCAACCCATTAACAACAAATGTACAAAATATATGAAGATATTTGACTGTTAACGTTTTTTCAAAATTAGCGAAGAAATTATTAATGAAAATTGAGATACAAAAAAGGAAATGTAGACGTACAAGTTGTGTACCCGAGCGATGGGAAAACAAAGAACACCTTCTATTCCCCGGCATAGTCATTTACAGAGCTGCAGTCATAAAACACTGCCACTGGGAAAAACCCAAGTCTGGGCAAAACTGCAGCCCTTCTACACAGCAGACCAGCATGGAGCTCACTGAGGCAATTCACACCCAGCAGCAATCTGATAAATACAGCTGACAGGCACAGCACATCACTGCCACTGCCGCAGCTGCTGCCTGCCCCCCCCCAGTGTTAAACAGGGCTACCGGAATAATGCAGCAGGGTAGTACCAAATTGTGCGTCAGGGTTCGCCGGATTGGCCATAGCGGGCACCGGGCAATCCCCCAGTGGGTCGCACGGGTGGGGGCCGATTTTGGGGCATGGGGACCGTTTTTGTTACAGGGCCATTTTTGCAGCATAACAAAATCAGCCTAATACCGGCCCTGGCAAAGAGCTCATCGGCACCCCCAACACTCCGGGGGGCCGGCCGAGCATTTTGCCAGGGCCGGTTTTGGTTCCCAGTCCGGCCTGACTAAATTATGCGGCAAAAATAGGTAAATTATGCAGCATAGTGCGACATTTTATGATGGTATTACTTCATTATTTTATCATTTTTACACATGGTAGTACTGTCTTGGCAAACATTTAATCTCATTAGGACCAGTTTGACAACCAAAAAGAGAAATGGACAACTGAAAGATCACCAGTTAGCCTTTACGAAGGGCCTTCAACCGCGTGAAAACACATATTGTCACGTTTTTAATAACTTTTTATCCATTTCCGCTTGAACATTTTTATTGTTAAAATCTGCAGATTATGCAGCATATTATGAGGCACTCATAATTTGCCAACAAAAAAAAAAAAGTTGTGGCCGCAGAATCGTATATATTTCTAGTGGCCCTGATGTTAAGTCACACATAGTGAAGCACAGATTCCTCCCACTGACCCCACCAGGAGATTTCAAACCATTACAAGGCCCTCAACACACAGACACTTATCGTTAACCTACAAATAACTACCAGTCCCCAATATCCACTTACTGATTTCTTCTGACTTTATTTATGACCACAGGCAGGTCACGGTCTATCTTAGTAATATTCCCTAGCTTGCACTGCCAACTTCTCCACGACCAAATAATCATACCAGTCTCTCTGTGCAGTCAACAGTCAGAACAGATTTTTTTGTTTTATGCAGCGCAGACTTCACCAAGAAGAGTTTCGGTGCGCTATACACAGATGTTCCAGAAAAAAATGACACAGCAAATATTTCTTACAGGAGAGGAACACAGGCTTTCGGTACAGTGATAAAGGGAGGGTAGTGTAGAACTAGGTTGGTTAAGTGCAGTACTTAAGTCATCACAAGGGATTACAGTACAAATGGATAATTAGGGACTTGTGAGTAAACTAACAAGCATGATAAAGCAGATAACATTAGTAGTTTGGGTGGGTACACTGAAGTAAAGCAGAGGACCGGATGGGGCCTGGATTACCAAGTATCTACATCAAGAGATACTCGAGAAGAGCAGCAGTGGTTGGTGAGAAGCACAATTGGTCTTACAAGTGGGGCTTATGAGGGTGGTCTTGATTGCAAATAATCAAGCGTGTAAGTACAAAAACACTAGAATATGTATGAAGATAGCACAAAGCCAACACTGCATAAGGCACTATAGGTTAGAAGGTAATCGTTAGCGACCAGTAGTGGGAGATCGTAGACCTAGAAATTGGGGAAGTTTAAGAACATTGTGCATTATCTGGTGAAGCCAGCTACACTTAAAAGGAATCATCTGCTTACCCTGTATAGGGTATACATCTCACCTAAGAAATTAGTAAGAATTACAAACTTAGAACATCATTGCCCTCGTTGCGGGTTCCTCGCCGCTGAGGACATACACATGTTTGTTGAATGTCCATCATTGATGAGTTATTGGGCTAGAGTAGGTGAATTTATCGCGGCAGTATTGAATATACAATTTACAATCACTCCAAGGACAATCTTGTTTGGGCTAGCTAAGGAATATCGACATGGAGACATGGACTCTAAATTTATTTTTTATGTAATGTTGCTGGCTAGGCGTGAAATATGTAGGGCGTGGAAGAACGAGAACCCACCCACTTTTCCAGACTGTTTGAAACACATTATCCTTGTAAGTGAGTCCGATACTGCTTGTGATCCTTCAAGTGGTGTTAAGATCTGGGCAGCTCTAATGGCCTGGCGGAATAGATGAAGGTATTCCGATGATTCTACCTGGGCACTGTTGGGGCTCAAACTCCAATATCGTTAAGGGGCCCCTCAGTGAGAGAAGATTGGAGTGGACGGAGCTAACAGTAAAATGCTAGTGGGGTTAGACCCTTCTCTTTCTCCCCCAGGGCCTTAAACATCGGCACCATGTCTTACATATTGGGGGTTGAGGGGACGGGGCTCCCCATCTAGATTGCCCTTTGCACCTGGTGGCATATGAGGAATACAAAAAAGAAGAGAGAAAAAAAAAAAAAAAGAACATTGTGCATTACCAAGAGTTGGGCATAAAAGTGAACAATTTGATAGATGGCTACAACGTAGCGAGTACTTTTAAGAACAAAGACTTCCACTACAAGGCGCGAGTCCTGAGATTACAACGAAGCAATTTAACAGCATAATTCACAAGAGGCCCTGACTTCATCTGTGTCCTGAGACCACCTAAGCCCCTCTGAGTGCCCGCACCCTTCCGAAGAATGCTTAACCACATCCCTGCATTTGTAAATCTCCTCAGGCCACTCTGTAACCTCAGTCTTACACACCCACCTCATCTGTTAACGATGCGCCCCTGACATTTCAATATACGGTCTGCCTCCCTCTGGGTGAGCGGTCTGCCTCTCTCTGGGTGAGCGGTCTGCCTCCCTCTGGGTGAGCGGTCTGCCTCCCTCTGGGTGAGCGGTCTGCCTCCCTCTGGGTGAGCGGTCTGCCTCCCTCTGGGTGAGCGGTCTGCCTCCCTCTGGGTGAGCGGTCTGCCTCCCTCTGGGTGAGCGGTCTGCCTCTCTCTGGGTGAGCGGTCTGCCTCTCTCTGGGTGAGCGGTCTGCCTCTCTCTGGGTGAGCGGTCTGCTTCCCTCTGGGGGTGCGGTCTGCTTCCCTCTGGGGGTGCGGTCTGCCTCTCTCTGGGTGTGCGGTCTGCCTCTCTCTGGGTGAGCGGTCTGCCTCCCTCTGGATGAGCGGTCTGCCTCTCTCTGGGTGAGCGGTCTGCCTCTCTCTGGGTGAGCGGTCTGCCTCTCTCTGGGTGAGCGGTCTGCCTCTCTCTGGGTGAGCGGTCTGCCTCTCTCTGGGTGAGCGGTCTGCCTCCCTCTGGGTGTGCGGCCTTCCAGCTCTCCAGAAGTTGTGAGAATGCACATTCAGGGCGGGCTCGGCCTCTGGGGAGACTTCCTGCCCCAAGGCCAGCGTGGGAATGGGCTCTCGCCATTTGGTAGCATGCACATGGGGTGGGCGATATGGCATTCATGCGTCTCACGGGTCTTTTAAAGAAAGGGCCTCTCTCATGCCCCACTACTGTGTCACCTCCACTTCCCCTATACGAAATACGGTCCAAGCTGGGGACTAACACCCAACATGATCGAGAGGAGTGCGTTGGTGTTTTGCTTGAGAGCTCGCATTCAGTGGCTACCAAAGGTTATGTTTCGTAAAGAGCAGTAATGAGACCCTGAGCAGGTACGACTCCCGTACATGTGAACCACCTGTTCTTATGTCCTAATGTAAGCGAGGACTGAATGGCAGTCCTGATTGGGTCTGCGGGATATTTGCTATGAATAATGTCTGGCGAGCAAGCCCTGTTTGTTTGCCAATGACAGCAGTCACTGCAACACACTAAAACACTGCCAGGGTCAATACCAGCTCACCGGCCTATTACTAAGTATAAGGTTGATGATAACTGTTGAAAGGTGGAACCAGCACATTCTGACACAATGACGGCACTGCTCAAGTGTCTAGACCACACGAGCAGGGTCAAAGATTTCCACTGCATACTGTTTTTGGTGCATCTCCCTAAATTGAGCGGGTACATTGGACTAGGTGAGTCCCTGAGAGGTGTGTGTATGCATCTGGACTCGGCGAGTCTCCCAGAGGTGTGTGTACGCATCTGAACTCGGTGAGTCTCCCAGAGGTGTGTGTACGCACCTGAATTCGGCGACTCTCCCAGAGTTGTGTGTACGCACCTGGACTCGGTGAGTCTCCCAGAGTTGTGTGTACGCACCTGGACTCAGTGAGTCTCCCAGAGGTGTGTGTACGCACCTGGACTCAGTGAGTCTCCCAGAGGTGTGTGTACACACCTGGACTCAGTGAGTCTCCCAGAGGTGTGTGTACGCACCTGAACTCGGCGACTCTCCCAGAGTTGTGTGTACGCACCTGGACTCGGTGACTCTCCCAGAGGCGTGTGTACGCACCTGGACTCGGTGAGTCTCCCAGAGACGTGTGTACGCACCTGGACTCGGTTAGTCTCCCAGAGGTGTGTATACGCACCTGGACTTGGTGAGTCTCACAGAGGTGGGTGTACGCACCTGGACTCGGTTAGTCTCCCAGAGGCGTGTGTACGCACCTGGACTCGGTTAGTCTCCCAGAGGTGTGTATACGCACCTGGACTTGGTGAGTCTCACAGAGGTGGGTGTACGCACCTGGACTCGGTTAGTCTCCCAGAGGCGTGTGTATGCACCTGGACTCAGTGAGTCTCCCAGAGGCGTGTATACGCACCTGGACTCGGTTAGTGTCCCAGAGGTGTGTATACGCACCTGGACTCGGTGAGTCTCCCAGAGGCGTGTGTAGGCACCTGGACTCGGTTAGTCTCCCAGAGGTGTGTGTATGCACCTGGACTCGGTGAGTCTCCCAGAGGTGCGTGTGTACGCACCTGGACTCACCGGTGCGTGTACGCACCTGGACTCGGTGAGTCTCCCAGAAGTGTGTGTACGCACCTGAACTCGGCGACTCTCCCAGAGTTGTGTGTACGCAGCGGGACTCGGTGAGTCTCCCAGAGGTGTGTGCGCGCACCTGGACTCGGTGACTCTCCCAGAGGCGTGTGTACGCACCTGGACTCGGTGAGTCTCCCAGAGGCGTGTGTACGCACCTGGACTCGGTTAGTGTCCCAGAGGTGTGTATACGCACCTGGACTCTGTGAGTCTCCCAGAGGCGTGTGTACGCACCTGGACTCGGTGAGTCTCCCAGAGGTGTGTGTACGCACCTGGACTCGGTGAGTCTCCCAGAGGTGTGTGTACGCACCTGGACTCGGTGAGTCTCCCAGAGGTGGGTGTACGCACCTGGACTCGGTGAGTCTCCCAGAGGCGTGTGTACGCACCTGGACTCACCGGTACGTGTACGCACCTGGACTCGGTGAGTCTCCCAGAGGTGGGTGTACGCACCTGGACTCGTTGAGTCTCCCAGAGGTGTGTGTACGCACAGGGACTCGGTGAGTCTCCAAGAGGTAGGTGTACGCACCTGGACTCAGTGAGTCTCCCAGAGGTGTGTGTACGCACCTGGACACGGTGAGTCTCCCAGAGGTGTGTGTACGCACCTGGACTCAGTGAGTCTCCCAGAGGTGTGTGTACGCACCTGAACTCGGCGACTCTCCCAGAGTTGTGTGTACGCACCTGGACTCGGTTAGTCTCCCAGAGGTGTGTATATACACCTGGACTCGGCGAGTCTCCCAGAGGTGGGTGTACGCACCTGGACTCGGTGAGTCTCCCAGAGGCGTGTGTACGCACCTGGACTCGGTGAGTCTCCCAGAGGTGTGTATACGCACCTGGACTCGGTGAGTCTCCAAGAGGTAGGTGTACGCACCTGGACACGGTGAGTCTCCCAGAGGTGTGTGTACGCACCTGGACTCGGTGAGTCTCCCAGAGGTGTGTGTACGCACCTGAACTCGGCGACTCTCCCAGAGTTGTGTGTACGCACCTGGACTCGGTTAGTCTCCCAGAGGTGTGTATATACACCTGGACTCGGCGAGTCTCCCAGAGGTGGGTGTACGCACCTGGACTCGGTGAGTCTCCCAGAGGCGTGTGTACGCACCTGGACTTGGTGAGTCTCCCAGAGGTGTGTATACGCACCTGGACTCGGTGAGTCTCCCAGAGGTGTGTGTACGCACCTGGACTGGGGGAGTCTCCCAGAGGCGTGTGTACGCACCTGGACTCGGTTAGTCTCCCAGAGGCGCGTGTACGCACCTGGACTCGGTGAGTCTCCCAGAGGCGTGTGTACGCACCTGGACTCGGTGAGTCTCCCAGAGGCGAGTGTACACACCAGGACTCGGTGAGTCTCCCAGAGGTGGGTGTACCCACCTGGACTCGGTGAGTCTCCCAGAGGTGCGTGTACGCACCTGGACTCGGTGAGTCTCCCAGAGGTGCGTGTACGCACCTGGACTCGGTGAGTCTCCCAGAGTTGCGTGTACGCACCTGGACTCGGTGAGTCTCCCAGAGTTGCGTGTACGCACCTGGACTCGGTGAGTCTCCCAGAGTTGCGTGTACGCACGTGGACTCGGTGAGTCTCCCAGAGTTGCGTGTACGCACGTGGACTCGGTGAGTCTCCCAGAGGTGCGTGTACGCACCTGGACTCGGTGAGTCTCCCAGAGGTGCGTGTACGCATTTGGGTGCGGCAAGTATCCCTTTTGAGTGGGTAAGTCTGGACATGGATTCCACGCTTGCCCTAGAGACACATAAGCTACACTGCACCCAATGAGGCTGAAACACGCCTGAGAGTGTTTGTGGTCTGGTGCAGAGTGGAAACGGCCTTGCCTCATTCATAATCCAGGTAAACTACTGGAGTTTAGGTTCTCAGATCACCAACAGACTGAAAAGCACTAAACACATGTGAACAATGACAAAATAGGGACCGAATGCAAAGTGAGAGACCATTAGACATAAAGAAAGAGACGCTTAATGACCACGATGCAAAATACACTAAAAAAAAAAATAGCAAAAAAAGAAGGTAAGCCACCGGGCAGAGCTGGGGGTCCTAAAGAGGTAAATAGCGACCAAAAACAAGGCGAGCAAGCATGAGAGATGCAGATAGAAAAACAAGGCAAGCAACTATAAGAGATGCAGATAGAAAAACAAGGCGAGCAACCGTGAGAGATGCAGATAGAAAAACAAGGCAAGCAACCATGAGAGATGCAGATAGAAAAACAAGGCAAGCAACCATGAGAGATGCAGATAGACCTAGGGATTCCAGGTATAAGCAAATAATGACCAAATACAGGGCGGGCATTCAATGGCCAGAGATGGACTAAGGTAGACAGAAATCGAAGCCAGAAGAATACAATCTGTCACCATGCAACTCCAATTCTTTCAAACATTAAACTAACCTCCTCATTCTTTGCACCAACTATTAACAACAACAAAAATACTACTTTGGAGGCGTTCCAATTAAAATAGTAGATTTTAAGAAACCAAGAGACAAAACAAAGATGCCAGTCGTTCTGAAACTGAGCTATGTTATGTTTGCTGCTCGTGAAGTACTTTAGGCAGACCCAGCAGAGTACATGGCAGCATGTGACCGCGTAAGACACCCAAAATAAAAAAAAACAGAAATGAGCTGAATACAGGTCAGCCTTTGATATATAAGACCAAAGATAATGCTGCAGAATACCTAGCAGACTGTGACAGTGTAAGATAATAATAAATAACACGAGATGAGCAGAGTACGGGTCAATGAGCGATGAAATAAGGCACCAAAAGAGACAGCTGAAGGATACCAGGCTGCATGCGATACCGCAAGACACCAAAAAGGAAGGACAAGAGATGAGCCGCACACAGGTTAACATCTGATCTAATAAGGCACCCAGATATAAAGCTGCAGCATACCTTCCAGCAGGCGACAGTGCAAGGCACCAAAGGCTTGGGCACCCATGCAGGATTCAACCCATTTCTAAGCTTCCTTCTCCTGTGAAGCTTGAAAGGACATAGCCCCGTCATCTTGTGTGCAGAGCAGTAATACCAGCAAGCATTACTTCTTAAATGTTCCTATACTTTGAACTTAGATGCCCATGCTAACTCTACTCTTTCAGCAATCACCCTATTAAATCTTGCAATAAGCTTGTTCATATGAGAAAAATATAATGCAGTTTTCTTACACGTGATTCCTCTGTTCTCTAAAAATGGCTTTATCCTCCAGGATGTTAAATGGACACCAGTATCAGAAACAGGAAACCCTACCCTAAAAATACTCTTGCTGGCCCTCTGTAACACAATCAAAGGCAGTGACCTATTCTCCACCCATTTAGTAAAATATTCCTAAAGTACCAACGTGTACATTTTCACCACGTCCCACAACTTCAAATAGAAATAGACGTCTTGCAATAGACCTTCTAGAAACCTCACTTGTTTTAGTCGGCGTTTGTGGTTGCAGCATGTTTAATATGAATTTCTGCAACAAAAACAGCTGTAACAAAAGTTGCAATCCTGTTGGCCATGTTAGGCCACCAAAAGTATCCTTCTTGGTTCTGATCTCGGCCATATGACCCTTATGTGCTCTGCTGGTGATGCTATCCCTCGCTTGCAACAGGTTACCTTTGGATTCAATGTCATGCCTGGGATACATGGCCCAAATATTCAACTTTTTTAGCTAAAAATGTGCACTTTTCAAACTGCAATGTCAATCCCCTGCTCAGAAATATTTCTAGCACATTTTCCAAATTCTCATTTTGTTGTTTAATGGTCTTGGTAAACAATAGAATGTCGCCTTGGAAGGTAGACACTCCTTTCATTTCCCCCAAACAATGGATGCTTGAGTTTCAGGTACATGGTAGCGGCAGACACCAAACCAAAAGACACCTCCAGATCTTTAAATGCACCATCAGAGCTAATATAGCAGGGTAACCGGCAGATCTCTTTCGTAAATCCAATTTGATATTGCGCTATCTTTAGATCTAAAGTTGAAAAGAGCTTTGTCTCATACAACACAGCTATCATTTCATGCATCTTGGGCACAGGATGACTGTACATCACAGTCGGCTTTTTGAAAGAGGTAATTACAACACAGCCTCAACTGATTAAATGTTATTTGAACGAAACTTTAGTTGGACTCAGTCACCTGTTTCCATCTGTACCAGCAACTCCTCAGCAGTAATTTTCTTCACCATGTCCCTTCTTTTTTCATATGCAGGGGAACATTTCTCAGTATATGTTTAATATTTATGGCATTTCGACTAAGTTAACCATGGTGTGAAAATCCATTACCTAACATTTGGTGCACTGCTTCCTAAACATTCATACAGTGAATATGAACACCAGAACTAGGTGTTCATCTAATTCCCATGTTGTCATGGCGATGGCACCATTAACCCTTCTTGGCCTTTTGGCACTGTATATAATTTATGTCCGTCAGAATCTGCTTAGTTTAGACCCAGCCATATGCAAATGAGTCTTGACCCTGTGCTTCATGGGAACAGTCTAGACCGAACTGCCAAGCCAGGTCCTCCCTGGACCGGAAACAAGCATCCTTGGACCGGTTTCTGGGTACTCTTCATCAACCAGGCTAGCTTGAATCCAGTGGCACAGTGAGCAAGGGACCCACGTCTGGGAAACCGGTCCTAGGATGCTTGTTTCCGGTCCGGGGAGGAGCTGGCTTGGCAGTTCGGGCTGGACTGTTCCCATGAAGCACAGGGTCAAGACTGATTTGCATATGGCCAGGTCTAAACTGGAGTGGCATGGTGAGCAAAAGAATGATGGATTTAACCCAGATCTCTTGACTGGGGGTTAATGTTTTGATTTCTTCTGCAGTCCGTCCATCAATTGTGTGTCTTATGCTTCATTATATAGCGGTCCTCGTCGGATCGGCGCCGCAATGCCCAACAGCCTCCTCAATAGGGGCTCTTTGGCGGGGATCTTTTGATCTTAAAGCTGTACGATGAGAATGGGTGAGGGGTTGTGGATGTAGGGTGGTGCAGAGGTGTTTTAAAAAAGAGTCTAATGGATCTCTAAGGAGTTTTAATGGAATTGTGGTTCCCTTGACACAGTAAAAATAGGGGAGCTATTGAAGGTAACAATGTACCATGATAAATTCAGTGCGTTTTGAGTGAGGTCGACATGTTTCGTGCATAAATGCCTGGAGGGTCAGTGGTATTTCATCACGACCACGTAAGTACCTACCCTACTCTGGAGCGAGGCCTAGAGAAAGAGTGAAGAGACTCCACTACAAAGGTTAATACTGCACTTGCTACAGTACCGAAGGAGGAATCCAACCTACAAGTTGTAGGAGTGATGCCCCTTGGTGGAGACAGAGGCCCGCGCCTTGCTGTGAAAGAAAAGGTTAGCCTTGTATTAACCGGGACCTACCCTCCTCTGCCAACCTACAAGGATCCCTTAGACCATGGGTACTCACAAACTTTCTCTCGGGGGCCAAATTTACAGTGTGGTTTGTGGCCGAGGGCCGCACCAGTGGGGGTCAGAAGGGGAGGGTCGGGGCTAAAGCAAAAAAAAAAATTGTGACCATGAGGTTGAACACAGGTCCCTCCAGCAGATGCCTTCGTCCACTGAGCCACCAGACGCGGCATACACAGATCTCTCTCTCTCTCTCTCTCATTTACATGTTATTAAAGCTTTGTTGTATTTCACCTCTTAAGCCCCTGCATCTCCACTTCGACAATCACTGGAATCCCCCGGCCCCCACAGAGCAGAGTCTGAAAGTCCGGGCTGCTGCAACCAGCAGTGTTTGCTAACACTATTTAATTATTTTTTTTTTAAAACACAGGTCGGATGTCTGCAAGGTCCGCGGGCTGCCTAGGAAGGCTTGCCGGGCCGCTGGCGGCCCGCGGGCCGTACTATGAGTAACCGTGCCTTAGACTCTTATAAAATACCTCTGTATCACCCTACTCCCACAACCCCTCACTCATCATATGCCTTTAAGATCAAAAGATCCGCCAAAGAGCACTGCAGTGCCGGCCCGACGAGGTGCGCACCACGATGAAGCATGACACCATTCTGGGTGTGTGAGGGACCCTTGATCAGATCACTCGGATCCCCCTTCCCAGGTTCCCCCTGATCATGCCTTTTCTTGACCAACCTGTTGGGGTTTCCCCCTTCCTTGTGACTGAAGAACCGCACCAGGGTGTTTATAATTTATTTCAATAACACATTTAGGTGCAAAAAATGGTTCCTCGCCTGCGCCGAACACCTGTTTGGCTGGAGTAGCATGTGAAGTGCAAGTCATACACAGCCTAAACTAAAGCTGAGGATACCTGTCATTAGGTGAGAGTACAAGGCACACAAAACCTGAAAGCATGTGAAGTACAAGGCACTGGCTAAACTATAGCTGCAGAATACAGGTTATGTGACAGTACAAGTCAGAAGAAAACCTGACAGCATGTGATGTATAAACAGGCCCGGTTCTAGCGGGTGGGCCGGGTGGGCCAGGCACACCCAAACATGAGCCTGGCCCACCCAAACATGAGCATTGGCCCTCGCAGTGAGGGCTTGGAGATAGGCGCACAACGCCATTTGACTCAAAGTGCTTCAACCCCCACCCCACCCCCCACCCTGTCATGTGTGTCAGCCTGGGCCGAGACAGCTTCCCGGGCACGCGCACACACAGTCAGTTTTAGAGAATATCGCAGCCGCACCCGAGTACTTCACAGGTCTTTAAAAGACCATTTACATGTGAAGACCATTTACATGTTAACGAGGCTTTGTTTATTTTTTCACCCCTTCATCTCCACATGGCGAAAGGCGACAAATCCTTTCTTTGACAGGGGTAACCTTTGCCGACTGGTCTGCTGCGTGGATATTTATTTTTTTATGCAGGGCAGGAGAAAATACGTTTTTTTTATTCCTTTTCACCTTTCCTGCCCCCTGCAGCAGCTTATCACAGCAGAATGTGACGCAAAGTTTGACTAATGGAGTAGTAGGTAAGAGAATGCGTTACTATTTGTTTTTCTTTTTAAAATCTGCACAGGCCCAGCAGGACACATACTTCGTGGGTGCTTCATTTAAACAGTTTTTATCATTATCATGGCCGATGCAGGACAACAATAAGACAATAAAAGATGCCCAGATAACGCTGGTGATTAATGATCCTGCTGGAGAGCAATCATTTGTATGTTAGTAGTTTTTAATGCAGATGAACTGTATTTTCTGTGAAAGCTCAGTGGGTTACTGCCTTTGTCACAGAGATCCTTGTGTTACTTGCAGTTCAGAAGTTACAATCCTAACATAGGACAGTGACCAATGAACTCTCACCAAAGAGCCGCAGACAAACATGAATGGTATAGTTAGAACTTAGCTTTTTTTGTTTTGTGATATAGTTAGAACTTCCCCAGTCTTTCATTATTCTAATGTTGCTAAAATGAGTATTTTTGGGCAGATATACATTTTTATCAGTAAAGCTGACCCCCATGGAATACTCTTTAAATCCTAAAGTTGTGTTTCCCCAGACCAAACCCTCTTAAAATATACTGCCCACCAGTATGTATGACATGTGATTCATACACCTTGTAATCCTCATTGGTTTATGTGACATTCCCTGTAGACTGATTTACATACATGATTCATTGTCTCTGTATAATGTGTACGTGGTGTAAAGTACTGACACACACTTCACTGATATGAGTAGCGCTATACAACAAATTAAATGCATATGAGAGATGGGCTACGTAAAGATGAGGGGCACTGTTGGAGGGTGGCAGTGAGGGAATCCGAGGAAGAGGTCATGGGGTGGAGGGGGGGAGCAACGGAGAGACGAGGGGCACTTATGGCGTGTGGCAGTGAGGGAGTCTGAGGAGGAGGTCATGAGGGGGAGGGGCTATGGGGAGATGAGGGGCACTTGTGGCGTGTGGCAGTGAGGGATTCCGAGGAGGAGGTCAATAGGGGGGGCCATGGAGGGATGAGGGGCACTGTTGGAAGGTGGTAGTAAAGGTATTTACGGAGAAAGAGGGTATTGGTGTGGCGCCAAAAAAGACTTTCGCATCAGCCCTGTCAGGTCTTTCTGTTTTTATTTATTTAATTAGCAGTCGGGTCATAAGGGCTACTGTGGAACATTCTTTAAAGTGCGTGCTAATTTTATTTACTGCGATATTCAATGTTTTAAGTTTGAAGGTGATTTTACTAATGTTTTTACCGTGAAAAATGAAAGTGGAGCCCGATGGTGCCTGATATGGGGCTGGGGCCCAAGGTCAGCTGTGAGAAGGTGCACTGGAGAGGAGTAGTGGATAATCAAGCCTGTAAGGGAGTGCGCTGCAGAGTCCGGGGTCAGGTGGAGGTAGTAATGAAGAGGGATTCTCCCTGAAGGCTCGCACAGAGGGTGCTGGAGATGTGTCACTTGCCTGATACTCAGCCGCGGTCGGTAGTAGGAGTAGCAGCAGGGCGGTGACGTGGGGAGGGGGAGGGGCAGGCTGGGGGGGTAGTAAACTATGGATTACAGAGGTTTACAGGTAAGTTAACATATAAATTAATAAAACTAATTTTGTTGCGTGCACTGCATCCCCAAATGCGATGCAGTGCACGCAGCGAAATTCGTTTTATTAATTTATATGTTAACTTACCTGTAAACCTCTGTAATCCATAGTTTACTACCCCCCACCCTGCCTCTCCCCCTCCCCACGTCACCGCCCTGCAGCTACTCCTACTACTGACCGCGGCTGCTGATACTCCCACCTCAGAAACCTCTTCCCATCAAAGGGATATTAAATGGGAAAAAACACTTTTTGAGAGTGATAATATTTAGAAAGAGATTTGGAAAAGAGTGCCTTTTACTGGGCCTTGTAAGACTAAGTAGAGATAAAGGAGGGTCCTGAAGCAGGCCTGCCTAGACATATATGCGACAAATCGAGCCCGCAGTGGCCCACCCAAATGCACCCTTGGCCCACCCAAATAAAAATCCCTGGAGCCGGGCCTGTGTATAAAACACACGTAGTCTAAGCTAATGCTGCAGAATACTAGGTAACAAGTAGCAGTAAAAGGCAGCCGATGTCAGAAAGTCCTGAAAATAATCCGAGCTGGAGCCTTTATATATACACAGACCTTCCAGCAGAAGGTCAAATTGTACTTGGTTACAGACTAAAAATGCAATGCAAACGTGCACGCGTGTTACTTATCTGACAATGCTTGTCCGACTTGCCACGCTGATAAAGTCTTTTTGTAATATATCGCATCGTATCTGCCCTTGATCGGAATAGAGATGGTGACTCATTAAAATATGAATATGATACTGTTTGCAAGCCGCCTTGGCAACACTGACTTGCTGTCAAAGCGTTATTGTGTTCAATATATTCATTTTGTGGCCACTAGATGCCGCTGTGGAGCCACAGTCTGGTTCTTCAGCAACTACAATTGAATGACAGGGCGAACTGAAGGGAAACAAAGGAAGGAGTGACTGTCCGTCCCATGAGCACCTCCATGCACGGCTCCTGTTCCTACAGGCACCACTTCCTGCAAAGGCTCGGGGGCTCCTGCTCTATGTAAATATGCCTGCCTATGTCTTAGGGTGCTCTCCCCAAAAGAATCCGCAGCACCCCTGCTCCAGTGTCCTAGACTCCTCCAACTGCTCCCGCAAAGGGCCACACTATAGGTGTCTGGCCAGGCGTGACTTCACCCACGCATCCGCGCGCTGTCACGCGTCCTATCTCTGCCGGGTAGCACTACCTGCACAGGAGAACGGGTGTTATTAGGCAACCCCTTGTGACAGCGACAGCTCCTGTCCTGTTCCAGACCCCCCTCCCCCTTCCATCCCACAGATCATGCTCCAGACCTCTCACTGCCGAGCATCGCTCCTGGTCCAGCCCTCCTCACTGCACACCTCCTAGTCCAGACCCCAACCACCGAGCATAGCTCCTCCCGCCCTCGCTACCCGAGCACAGCTCCTCTCGCCTTCGCTACCCGAGCACAGCTCCTCATGCAGCTCACTGCTTCTCACTCTCCTCACACACAGCTCCTGGTCTAGACCCCTCACTGCCCAGCATAGCGCTCCTTGAGCACAGCTCCTGACCCAGCATTCCTCACTACCCAGCACAGCGCCGGAGTCCTGGTCCAGACCCCATCTCTATCATGCCACAGCTCAGCTCCCTACACTTGACTTAGGGCACCGCCGCCCATCACCTGTGCACAGCTGCGCGCCCTACCTACAACAAGCATGTCGCTCCTTCCACAGGCAGGACTGGGGGGTGGGAGGCTCAGCCAATCCCCACCTACAGACAGGATCCTGCACCTGCGCGTACCTGGAGGCGGGTATAGTATAATTCATACCACCTCACTCCAAAAAGACCGACCATACAGCTCATGTCGCTGAGGGGGCCTACTGCGTCACCTTTCTGGTCTTATTTCCATGTGTCAGGAAAGGTCACACAGTTCACAATATATAAAACCGTGGAAAACACGTCAGCGCGCATCCAAAATAAACTTCTAGTAAGGCTTAGTACTTTAAAGCCTCAAAACTGTCAGCAGGATAGGGTAAAATCTTAGAAAATATATTTCTGCATTGCTGGCTTGGAAATAAAGTCATGCAACTAACTGGGAACATCATGCTAAAAACACGGTGATATGTAACAGGTAACACCGAAGCTACGACCTCCCATGGTGGGGGCCGACTCGAAGTGAAAAGTAATAAAGACAAACACATAATGGCCAATTACGAGCTGTGATCATGGACTGGATAATACATCAAGCATGGGTAGTGGGGTACCTAGGTGCATTCTCAACACAGGCCTCGGGGTTCCCTCCTAGCCCCTGAGCACGCCCTAAAAATCTCTTACCGCTCCAGGCCAACACAAGGATTGCATGTCTTCTCACCCTAGACCATTATCTGACTGTGACATGCTTTGGGTGTGAGAGTAATTTAAAGGGAGGCAGCCCTCCCATGGCCCTCCTGTAAAACCGGACCTTGCATGGGCACCTCCGTCACGCACAAACTGGTTTTGCAAGAATTACGCTGCAGTCCTCAGAGGAAAAGTCTAAAGGATTTCTCTGCTGTCACACAGGGCCCATCATGTGTATGAGAGGGCAAAACACTCCTCTGTTCCATCCCTCCAATACCACTCTGTGTCCCAAAGACTGCTCAGAAGCAGGAAAGTTACTACTGGAATCAGCCAAAACCGATGCAGGAGTAAAAGTAATCAGCATAGACTGCACTACGAGCCGGAGACTTACATGGTTCAGCAAAGATTGCTTCAAGAGCTGGAGACTTGCTACAGGAATCGAGAGACTGCCTCAAAAGACAGCCACTTACATCAAGAGCCAGCCAACTCTACTCCAGGAGGAAGGGACTAACTACTGGAATCAGCCAGCACTGCTGCAGAAGGAGGCTGAACATTGGAATCAGCGTAGACTGCTATAGGAGCTGAAGACTTACAACGGGAATCCGCAGAGACTGCAACTGGAGCTGGAGAATTCATATCAGAATGAGCAGAGCCCGCATCACATGTTTGAGCCTTATTACAAGAACGAGCCAAGACTATCCAGGAGCAAGGGACTTACTAAGGGAACCAGCCAAAACTGCTTCAGGGGGAGACTTACTACTGGAATCAGCCAAAACTGCTTCAGGGGGAGACTTACTACTGGAATCAGCCAAAACTGCTTCAGGGGGAGACTTGCTACTGGAATCAGCCGAGATTCCCCACATGGAGTCTTGGTTGGGCTGCTGGGGAGAGCGAGGCTTGCCTCAGAACCACCTGAGACTGCTCAAGAGAAGGAGACATACTACAGAAATCCACCAAGACCGCTGCCAGGGGAGATCTCCCAGATACATCGGGGCGCACAGCCTCAGGAGACGTGCGACCGGGATTACCACAACCCGCCTCAGGAGACGGAGATTTATCGCAAGAATCCGTGACAACTGCTCCAGAAGTCAACTTACTCCTGGAATCAGCCAAGACACTCTAAGGAGAAGGAAACATGCTACAGGAACAAGCAGAGGGACACAGCATCAAGGAGAATCCAGAAGGATAATCAGTCATGCGAGTTCCATCCCAACTAGGGGAAGTGGCTGATTTGCAAGATAGCGCTTATATTGTATAAATATTTACTTTCCAGGCGACTCGATGCTTTCTGCAAAGTAGGCCTTGTTTGCCTGTTTCTAATGATATCCCCCTGTGTTTTGGGGTCAACAGGTAACCTCAACAGCAATCTGTGAATAGTTTGGAGGCCTTCTCAGACATGTCTGCAAGGCCATGGTTTCTCAGGCACCTCCAAGTAATGCAGGGTCAAAGCTGCGCACGAGAACGAGGAATGCAGACTGTTAATACCTTCTGACGGCGATGCTGCGAAAGGCAGGCCTGCTCTTGGCCCCTTGGTCAGCACTCTTCGGAATGCAGGCTTCCTGGAGAGCTCGTGCCACCGCAGAGCACCATGGTCTTATGGAGGCTGGGGCCAGCGTGGCACTCATAGGGAAAAGGGCAGGAAAACTCGTCTGAAGCCTCAGGATTAGAGGACCTGGGCTGACTGTATAGAAGGGCTGCGCCCCCCTCCGCCTGCAACCCCCCCCCCCCCCCACACCCCTCCCCAACCTCAACTCCATTAATGGACTTGAACGCTCAAGGACAGGGCAGATTAAATGAAACTGCCTGGGAAAAAGAAAACCCAACTCATTACCCTTTGGTCAGAGGCAAACCTCTCTTCAACATCCCAGGGCTGGCACACAGTGTTATATCAAGGGCCAACTCCAAATCTGCATCATGATCAGAGCCACATTCTGCTGCTGCCGCGTTTTCCACACAATTATGGATTTGCTGTTTTTCGCCACATAAACTATCATCTGCTGCATAATCTGCAGATTTTCACAAAATAAGATGTTTCTAGCTGAAACAGATCATAAATTACTGAAATCACTGTGACCTTTTTTCTGCACAGTGGGAGGCCTTAGGTATAGGTTTACCAGTCATCTTTCTCTTTCTTGCTTATTACTTTATTTGTATGGTACACTAGAACTACTGCGGGTAAAACTTTACCCAGACAGTGTTAAAGTAAAAAATAAAACAATTATGAAATAATACTATTACAAAATGTGCCAAATTAGGTAGCATAATTTGTTTTTTCTTGATGCATAATTTAGTCAACTCTGCAGCAAAATTTGGTCCTCCCCTGCCACATAATTCCAGCGGCACCAATTACGACAATCAATCTAACAATTTCATTAGAATGACAGGCGTCCCCTGCAACTTCTATGCAATGCCAAAGACAAAGAAGGTTCACCTCTAGTTTCTACATCATGTCAAAGGTGATCTTAAACGCCTGCGCCATGCCAACCTCTGAGTTCCATGCTTGGAATGATCTGCACCATCTCGATCATACCAAAGATAAAGTTCTGCTTTGTGTGACCAACTTCTGCATGGAGTCAAGTACAAAGTTCTACTGAAGAGCCTACTGTAAATGTGAACTGTAACTTCTGTATCAGGCCAACTACAGCTTCCGCATTGTGGGATAACAAGGTTAAGCTCAAATTTCTGTGCCACAGCAATGATAAACTCTGACTTTTCAGTTGAGCCAAGGTGGTCTTCAGCTTCTGTACGATGGTAAAACTGTCCCCCGATTCAGGAATCAAAATAAGTCCAAATTCCATGTTGCAACACATGACAACATCAAACTTGTGTCACTTGACAAACACTGCTTAGCATCTGTGTCAAGGAGAAGACATCGCTATTCCGGTGTTATGTCTAGGATGGCCTGTAGCTCCTGTGTCATTGCTAATGGTTGCATCGGAGACAATAGTTTGTTGGACTTTGTTCTAATTAAAGTCATGGTGGATATTTCCTATTATTATTGGGTGAGTTCTTAATTGAACCTTATAGCCCCATACTGTTTGGTGGTTATCATGCCATGCGCTACTGGACACTTCTTTAGAGACACTTTTGGATATTGGACCTGTATAGAGCTACTCTGGATTCATTTGGATTGCCCCTGAAACATTGTGAACAGAAACTACATGATTATTTCCTGGTCGAGTCAACAACTGTTGTGATTGGGCAACAATATTTTGTGATGACTCGTGGCTGTATACTGATTCTGCCCTGAAGAAGTCCTTTGTCAAGAGGACAAAACGCGTTGGCTGATGGCTATGTATAAATGTAACATTAAAGAAGAACAAGATCATACAACTTTGCATTAGCAGCGACTTTTTGCATGAAATTAGATTATTTTAATATTTATGCATATATATTTCTTCATGGACTTTAATTTTGACAATTGGTGGTGCGGTTCCGATTAAGCGGTATTGTATTGTATCCCTTAGAGAGGTGAGGTGCTTCTGGACAGGGGGCGCATTTGGGATTCGGCACACAAAATAGTTTTTCATTTATACGGTTTGGGTGATTGACGGCACGGGTGCTGCATCTCTTCTAAGGTCCACAGTCCATTGTTTGAGCCTTAAGCAAACTTAGATGTCTGCATCCTGACAAGGCAGGCAACAAACCACACTGCACCCTTCCAAGTCAAACATCCACCCACACCATCGCTATGAGGATCCATCAAATAACTAAACCTTGACAAGTTGGGCATCAAACCAATGCAGCCTGGCAAGACAGGCATCAAAAATCTACTTCTTAAGAAGTCAGCAAACCTCAGTTTCATGACAAGAGGCACATCAAACTTCTGTATACTGTCTAGGGACGGTTTCAAATGCTTCCTTCAATCATGAACGACGTCTGTCCTCCCACTTTGGCGAACTAATTTTTCATCAAAGACCTTTTAGAAAGTTTGTATCTGAGCAAGACAGCAACCAAGTTGTGCATATAGGCACAGCCTACAATTTGCTCATAGTTTTCTCCAGTCAAGCCCACAGTTATTTTAGTGTGTTCCCCTACAGACCAAGATCCTAATTCCGGCCCCATAAGAGTCGTGTTTGGATTAGGGAATGGTGCCTGGCTGCTGACTGCTGAGGCGGGCAGTCACCGGGGCTGACCTCTGAGAAGTCATCAAGAAGGGCAAACATCGCTGAAGGACACAGCCTAGCAGTGTTCACAGGAGCGATGGGAGGAGGAAAGAGACGAGGCACTGGACCTCCTAGGGTAAACATGTGTTTTCACTTTCATCTCCTAGAACAAATAGCAGAGTTAAAAAGTCACAGAGTGTAGTTCATTAACCTCTTACTAAGCCATGCACAGCAACCCCTTCACTGCCAGTCAGAAACACACTCCTACTGCACCCCTTTCACTGCCAGTGAGAGGCAAGCCACACACTCAAGCCGCTTCACTGCCAGTCAGAAACAAACTCCTACTGCACCCCTTTCACTGCCAGTGAGAGGCAAGCCACACACTCAAGCCGCTTCACTGCCAGTCAGAAACAAACTCCTACTGCACCCCTTTCACTGCCAGTGAGAGGCAAGCCACACACTCAAGCCGCTTCACTGCCAGTCAGAAACAAACTCCTACTGCACCCCTTTCACTGCCAGTGAGAGGCAAGCCACACACTCAAGCCGCTTCACTGCCAGTCAGAAACAAACTCCTACTGCACCCCTTTCACTGCCAGTGAGAGGCAAGCCACACACTCAAGCCGCTTCACTGCCAGTCAGAAACAAACTCCTACTGCACCCCTTTCACTGCCAGTGAGAGGCAAGCCACACACTCAAGCCGCTTCACTGCCAGTCAGAAACAAACTCCTACTGCACCCCTTTCACTGCCAGTGAGAGGCAAGCCACACACTCAAGCCGCTTCACTGCCAGTCAGAAACAAACTCCTACTGCACCCCTTTCACTGCCAGTGAGAGGCAAGCCACGCACTCAAGCCGCTTCACTGCCAGTCAGAAACAAACTCCTACTGCACCCCTTTCACTGCCAGTGAGAGGCAAGCCACGCACTCAAGCCGCTTCACTGCCAGTCAGAAACAAACTCCTACTGCACCCCTTTCACTGCCAGTGAGAGGCAAGCCACGCACTCAAGCCGCTTCACTGCCAGTCAGAAACAAACTCCTACTGCACCCCTTTCACTGCCAGTGAGAGGCAAGCCACGCACTCAAGCCGCTTCACTGCCAGTCAGAAACAAACTCCTACTGCACCCCTTTCACTGCCAGTGAGAGGCAAGCCACACACTCAAGCCGCTTCACTGCCAGTCAGAAACAAACTCCTACTGCACCCCTTTCACTGCCAGTGAGAGGCAAGCCACGCACTCAAGCCGCTTCACTGCCAGTCAGAAACAAACTCCTACTGCACCCCTTTCACTGCCAGTGAGAGGCAAGCCACACACTCAAGCCGCTTCACTGCCAGTCAGCGTCAAACCCAGTCAGAGCAACATCTTTCCTGCAGCCAGAGACAAACCATACACAGGACCTCCTTCACGCCACTCTGAACCAAACCCCACACAGAAAACCCTGCACTGCCAACTAGGAACACATCGTATACGCACATAGAGCAACGACGTCAAGGCAGCCAGAGACAAACCATACACAGCAATCACTTCACTGTCAACCAGAGACAAACATTCACTGTTGGCAAACACGTCATTGCCAGCAAGAGGAAATCAACTTACTGCAACCCATTGGGTGCCAGCCAGAGACAAACCACAAACAGCCAGCCCTTCACTGCAGCCAGAGACAAACCAAGCCCAACACCCCCTTCATTGCCAGTCGTAGGCGAACCATTTACTTCAACCCATTCACCGACAGTCACAGACTAACCATGCACCTATCAGCAAGAAACAAAACATGCATGGCAACCGATTCAATGACCCAACCCCACCCCTTCACTAACTACCAGAGACAAACTATGTACTATACACTCTGAAGCTCCAGCAGGATGAAATCTACCAGCTGGAAACATTTAGTGGCAGCCAGAAGCAAACCAGGCACTACGACCTCTTAACTGTGAACCAGGGAAAAAGCATGCACTGACATTTTCCTCCCAACCGTTTACGGGCAGTCATGGACAAATCAGGCACTTCAACCTCCTTACTGCCAAATCTACATATACGAAGTCTGATGCAGCCAGAGAAACCATAAGCTGCAACCCAAGACTGCCACCCAGAAGCAATATACAAACTGCAAGCTCTTCCACAGGCAAACCATTCACTGCCAACCGAAGACAACATCTAGCATGCACTCCGTCGCTGTGAGCTCGACAAACTTTGTACTAGAAACCTTTCCTACCAAATACAGTTTACACACAACACTGAACCAAGCTGAGCCATTACACAAACTGCAACAACTCGTGTCATAAAACGACATCATTAACAACCAGATAGGATTCATAAACTACACCCCTCCGCGGCAAGCTGATGACAACAAATGCTAAGCAAACCCTTCAAATGGCAACAGAGACAAACTACATAACCGTGACAGAGCAGATGATGCAAGTTACTGCTTCATAAACCGAGGAATGGAAGAACTATTGTGAAAATGAGAAAAAACTTTGATATGAGTTTTGTGGATTTTCATTAGGCTCTGTGAGGACACCAGAGAATAGGCTGGCTTCTCTCGCTGTGTCTGCGTTCGTCATCAGTCGGTGTGCTCAGCATGCTCCCGGGTCTTGTAGTGAGGGTGGATATTGCAGAAGCAACATTCTACATCATACTGACCATCATACTGGTGCCAGAACACAGAGATGAAATCAGTACCCCAACCTAGGAACAGACCTCTGACACCGTCCTACGTTATGCCTCCATCGTCAACACACAAACCGACCTCCATCACCGCCCGAAGGTATACAGCCTCCCCATTTTTTTATTTGTAAACATCCGTTTGTTGAATTTTAAATATCGTTGTGCTTACATTCATGTTGCATGTACAGTATACGCTTGGCTTTACAAAAAGTTAACAGTCTTGATTCGTTTTTAGCTATTTTGTTACATTCATATTTTCATATAGTCACATTAGTCCGGACGGTGTGCCTCTACAGCAAGGCTGCCAGTGACTATTTGCAAGGTCAGCCGGCCTTTGTAGTTGCTAAGCATTCCAAATAGACAATGGTTATAAGAGATTTGAACATAGATAACAATATCTTCTGAGCGTTCTACTAGGTATACAGCCTCCCCATAAGCACCAAATGGAGCACAACATCGATCAGCACCATAAGGGACGAAGCCCATCCTAACTGCCCCAAGGAACACAGACCCTCCCCCACCATCACCCTATTATATACAACCCCCATCATCTCTAGAAGGAACACAAACCACCTTGTCTATAAGGCATACAAATCATTATCACCATAGAGTCCACCACCACACCCTAAAGTATACAGACTGCTATCACTGCCCAAAGGCACACTGCGCACCATCACCACCGTAAGTTATAGGGACAACTATCAACATAGAAACCAAAATCAACGCAATAAGGAATACAGACCTCCATCCCTTTAATGAGGTACGAGACCACCATCACCTCACTAGGGCGCACGGGCTTCCACCACCTCACTAGGGAGCATGGGCTTCCATCACCTCACCTGAGCGCCCAGGCCTCCATCACCTAACTAGAGCCCACGGGCCTATATCTCCTCATTAGGGCGCACGGGCCTCCATCACCTCACTAGGACGCACAGGCCTCCATCACCTCACTAGGGCGCACTGGCCTCCATCACCTCACTAGGGCGCATGGGCCTCCATCACCTCACTAGGGATCATGGGCTTCCATCACCTCACCTGAGCGCCCAGGCCTCCATCACCTAACTAGAGCCCACGGGCCTATATCTCCTCATTAGGGTGCACGGGCCTATATCTCCTCATTAGGGCGCACGGGCCTCCATCACCTCACTAGGGCGCACAGGCCGCCATCACCTCACTAGGGCGCACGGGCCTCCATCACCTCACTAGGGCACACGGGCCTCCACCAACTCACTAGGGCGCACGGGCCTCCATCACCTCACTAGGGCGTACGGGCCTCCATCACCTCACTAGGGCGCACGGGCCTCCACCACCTCACTAGGGCGCATGGGCCTCCACCACCTCACTAGGGCACATGGGCCTCCACCACCTCACTAGGGCGCCCGGGCCTCCATCACCTCACTAGGGCACATGGGCCTCCACCAACTCACTAGGGCGCCCGGGCCTCCACCTCCTCATTAGGGCGCCTGGGCCTCCATCACCTCACTAGGGCACACGGGCCTCCATCACCTCACTAGGGCGCATTTGGGCCGCCATCACCTCACTAGGGCGCACGGGCCTCCATCACCTCACTATGGCACACGGGCCTCCATCACCTCACTAGGGCGCATGGGCCTCCACCAACTCACTAGGGCGCATGGGCCTCCACCAACTCACTAGGGCACCCGGGCCTCCATCACCTCACTAGGGCGCACGGGCCTCTACCACCTCACTAGGGCGCATGGGCCTCCACCACCTTACTTTTTGAGCACGGGCCTCCATCACCTCAGTAGGGTGCACAGGCCTCCACCACCTCACTAGGGTGCACAGGCCTCCACCACCTCACTAGGGCGCACAAGCCTCCACCACCTCACTAGGGCGCACAAGCCTCCATCACCTCACTAGGGCGCATGGGCCTCCACCACCTCACTAGGGCACATGGGCTTCCACCACCTCACTAGGGCGCCCAGGCCTCCACCACCTCATTAGGGCGCCTGGGCCTCCATCACCTCACTAGGGCACACAGGCCTCCATCACCTCACTAGGGCGCATGGGCCTCCACCACCTCACTAGGGCGCATGGGCCTCCACCAACTCACTAGGGCGCCCAGGCCTCCATCACCTCACTAGGGCGCATGGGCCTCCACCAACTCACTAGGGCGCCCGGCCCTCCACCACCTCATTAGGGCGCCCGGGCCTCCACCACCTCATTAGGGCGCCTGGGCCTCCATCACCTCACTAGGGCGCCCAGGCCTCCATCAGCTCACTAGGGCGCATGGGCCTCCATCACCTCACTAGGGCGCATGGCCTCCATCACCTCACTAGGGCGCCCAGGCCTCCATCACCTCACTAGGGCGCCGAGGCCTCCATCACCTCACTCTTTGAGCACGGGCCTCCCATCCCCTCACTAGGGCGCATGGGCCTCCACCACCTCACTAGGGCGCCCAGACCTCCATCCACTCACTACGGCGCATTGACCTCCATCACCTCACTCTTTGAGCACGGGCCTCCCATCACCTCACTAGGGCGCATGGGCCTCCACCACCTCACTAGGGCACATGGGCCTCCACCACCTCACTAGGGCACATGGGCCTCCACCACCTCACTAGGGCGCCCAGGCCTCCACCACCTCACTAGGGCGCATGGGCCTCCACCACCTCACTAGGGCGCCCAGGCCTCTATCACCTCACTAGGGCGCCCAGGCCTCCATCACCTCACTACGGCGCATTGGCCTCCATCACCTCACTATTTGAGCACGGGCCTCCCATCACCTCACTAGGGCACATGGGCCTGCATCACCTCACTAGGGCGAATGGGCCTCCACCACCTCACTAGGGCACATGGGCCTCCACCACCTCAATAGGGCGCATGGCCTCCATCCCCTCACTAGGGCGCATGGGCCTCCACCACCTCACTAGGGCGCCCGGGCCTCCATCACCTCACTAGGGCGCATTGGTCTCCATCACCTCATTAGGGCGCATGGGACTGCATCACCTCACTAGGGCGAATGGGCCTCCACCACCTCACTAGCGCACATGGGCCTCCACCACCTCACTAGCGCACATGGGCCTCCACCACCTCACTAGCGCACATGGGCCTCCACCACCTCACTAGGGCGCATGGGTCTCCACCACCTCACTAGGGCGCATGGCCTCCATCCCCTCACTAGGGCGCATGGGCCTTCACCACCTCACTAGGGCGCCCAGGCCTTCATCACCTCACTAGGGCGCCTGGGCCTCCACCAACTCACTAGGGCGCCCAGGCCTCCATCAGCTCACTAGGGAGCATGGGCCTCCACCACCTCATTAAGGCGCCTGGGCCTCCATCACCTCACTAGGGCACACGGGCCTCCATCACCTCACTAGGGCGCATGGGCCTCCACCACCTCACTAAGGAGCATGGGACTCCACCACCTCACTAGCGCGCATGGCCTCCATCACCTCACTGGGGCGCCCAGGCCTCCATCACCTCACTAGGGCGCCCAGGCCTCCATCACTAGGGCGCCCAGGCCTCCATCACCTCACTAGGGCGCCCAGGCCTCATCACCTCACTAGTGCGCCCAGGCCTCCATCACCTCACTCTTTGAGCACGGGCCTCCCATCCCCTCACTTGGGCGCATGGGCCTCCACCACCTCACTAGGGCGCCCAGACCTCCATTACCTCACTACGGCGCATTGGCCTCCATCACCTCACTCTTTGAATACGGGCCTCCCATCACCTCACTAGGGCACATGGGCCAGCATCACCTCACTAGGGCGCATGGGCCTCCACCACCTCACTAGGGCACATGGGCCAGCATCACCTCACTAGGGCGCATGGGCCTCCACCACCTCACTAGGGCGCCCAGGCCTCTATCACCTCACTAGGGCGCCCAGGCCTCCATCACCTCACTAAGGGAGCATTGGCCTCCATCACCTCACTATTTGAGCACGGGCCTCCCATCACCTCACTAGGGCGCATGGGCCTGCATCACCTCACTAGGGCGCATGGGCCCCCACCACCTCACTAGGACACATGGGCCTCCACCACCTCACTAGGGCGCATGGGCCTCCATCCCTTCACTAGGGCGCATGGGCCTCCATCCCTTCACTAGGGCGCATGGGCCTCCACCACCTCACTAGGGCGCCCAGGCCTCCATCACCTCACTCTTTGAACACGGGCCTCCCATCCCCTCACTAGGGCGCATAGGCCTCCACCACCTCACTAGGGCGCCTGGGCCTCCCTCACCTCACTAGGGCACACTCTGGGCCTCCCTCACCTCACTAGGGCACACGGGCCTCCATCGCCTCACTAGGGCGCATGGGCCTCCACCACCTCACTAAGGCGCATGGGGCTCCACCACCTCACTAGGGCGCCCAGGCCTCTATCACCTCACTAGGGCGCCCAGGCCTCCATCAGCTCACTAGGGCGCATGGGCCTCCACCACCTCACTAGGGCGCCCAGGCCTCCATCACCTCACTAGGGCGTCCAGGCCTCCATCACCTCACTAGGGCGCCCAGGCCTCATCACCTCACTAGGGCGCCCAGGCCTCATCACCTCACTAGGGCGCCCAGGCCTCATCACCTCACTAGGGTGCCCAGGCCTCCATCACCTCACTCTTTGAGCACGGGCCTCCCATCCCCTCACTAGGGCGCATGGGCCTCCACCACCTCACTAGGGCGCCCAGACCTCCATCACCTCACTCTTTGAGCACGGGCCTCCATCACCTCACTCTTTGAGTACGGGCCTCCCATCACCTCACTAGGGCGCATGGGCCTGCATCACCTCACTAGGGCACATGGGCCTCCACCACCTCACTAGGGCACATGGGCCTCCACCACCTCACTAGGGCGCATGGGCTCCATCCCCTCACTAGGGCGCATGGGCTCCATCCCCTCACTAGGGCGCATGGGCCTCCACCACCTCACTAGGGCGCATGGGCTGCATCCCCTCACTAGGGCGCATGGGCTCCATCCCCTCACTAGGGCGCATGGGCCTCCATCACCTCGCTAGGGGACTCTCACGGGCATCGCCCCCACTGGGGCACGCAGGCCTCGTGAAGGCCCGCACAGACACCCGCGGAGATCCTTCGGCAGATGGAATCCGGGGCAGCTGCACTCTTTACTGCACCCGTGATGGGAATCTCTTCCTTGTGGTTTCCGGACAGCTGAGCCCCGTCGGAGCCAGCAGGGTGGCAGCTGCGGAGCACACGGCTGCCATGCATCTGCCTCCCTCGCTGGCATCTCCACGAGTGCGCCCTTACCACCACTACCCCCCGCACCGCCCAGAGGTTCACGAAAGCCCCCGTCCTACCCCTCCAGGCCAGGCACACACGGAGCAGAGACTCGTGTTTCGGGAGCTCAGAGTCGTGCGTGGTCTCTGCACGGCTCGGAGGAACTTTGAGCAGAAACGTGGGGACGAGCAGGCTGCGAGGAAGCACCGCCAGCCTCTGCCTGAAGCCGTAAGGTTTCCCACACATCAAAGCTCAAACGTGCCAAACTCCGGGTACATCTGAAAATACCCTTCTGTGACAAACGAGGCACACCTGGAAGTGTGTGTTCCGATCCTAACTCAAGGTACAGATAGAAATGTCACTGGGGTAGAATTAACTCGGGAGCATCCGGAAATGGTCGCGTCAAACTCCAGATACTCCTTATGATGCTCATCTGTGCCAAACTCAGAATACACGTGAGGTGCTCAGAGATTCCCCCCCCCCCTTTATGCCACACTCAGGACAAGCCTGGGAATGCCCCTTTGCTTTGGCATATGATGAATAAATGGCTGAGGCTGCTGAACCCAGGTAGATGTGAATGTGATACAGGCCCAGGTGCTCTGGTCTGCCGCCAGCCCGCACCTGACTGCTTCAGATGTCTGACGTCTGGATGCCACCGCGAGAGACCCCGCACAGACCGCTCCAGCTCGGAGGAAAACCAGAGCCAGGACCTCTTTCTTTTATTTTCCTATGGTAATGCCGTACATGCCATGCACGTCACCTAGGCACACACTGAGGGAACTGCGCCACTCAAGCCAAGGTGGAGAGGAGTGTCCCTTCCTTAGCGAGAGCAAGGGAGGACAGAAGCGGGATTCAAGCAGGGGGCCTGCTGGGGGTCAGAGCGTCGTCCCAGTGCTGTGAAGTGATGGGCATCGCGCTCAAACATCGATAACCGGACTGGCAAACCGAAAGGGATCTGCATACTTTAAGATTTAAAGCAGAGGTTATGTTAGAATCCGAGGTACTGGAAAAATAATATTCCAACAGCCACGAAACAACCACATATTATACCAAGATACGTCTTCTTGATTTGAATCTTATTTTAGGTCTTGACTTGAAAGTGTGGTAGAACAGTGTCGAGGCGAAAGCCCTTGGCAATTTTTCGCCTCCTAAGAAGCAGCTCATCGGTTGTCCTGCTGCTGCGGAGGGGGCTACTGTTCTTGTTACTAACCAAATTCGGCCCATCGCGACCCGTCGTTTTGCCAACCACCCCTCCGGATAGGAGGCGCGAGAAGTCCGTAAAGTCCTAACTGCAGGTGAAAGACCCACGGATTACAAAAGAATTCTAATTTTCCCGAAAATATTTACGTCACTGCTCAGGTATCACTGCGGCCTGGACTGGTACATGTATTGCGTTCTGCTGCGCCCCCCACCGGCAGAAGCTGTACGTGCGGCGCCGCGCGCTAAGAGTACCCGTCAGGGCGGCCGCCGTGCTCTGCACTGGTGTGCGGGGGTGATTGACATGGAGGAAAAGCAAACATTTTCTTATTTCCCAGGCTTCTTACTCCCTGACACAGAGGCCTTTGTTCATTCACAGCGCAGCCCCTCTTCTGTTACCGCAGCAACTCGCAGTCCACGAGCCTCCCAGCGACTCGAGGAGCGCTTCCCGCCTACCCGCTCTGAGGGGAATGAAGGGCACGCGCTTTTTAAGTGTTATGTACGAGAGGGTTTCTGATTAGCACTGAATTTATATAGGTGATATAGTTAGATGTTGAAAAGACAATGTTTAAAAAATACTGAAAGTCATCAGTTATAGTTTACTGAGTGAACTATAACTTGCTCCCCTGCCATGCACCGTTTATGACCTCATAATACATCACTCACGACATGTTAAAGGGAATCACTGATGAACTCACTGGTGACATTTCAAGTGACATCATTAATGACATCACTGGTAACGCAATAGTCAAAAACAGCATAGAGTTTCTGAGTGTACACGTGTGGGTCAATAACATGGAAACAGCGTACGCCCTGGAGGAAAGTGTAATTGTGCATGTCCAAATTTATATGGTGCAGCGTTTATAAATCACTGAAGTTATGGTGCAAGTATTACTCCATGCTAAACAAGGTACATGCTGTGCACACCCGATGTGGGTTGCAGAAGTATGTTTGAAACTAGGCTGGGACTTCAAGCCAAAGTCTGACCCAAACAATCTGTGACAAAGGCCAAAGCTTCCGTTGACAACAGATTATCCACTGGAGGCTATCTGGGCACGTGCCCATGTTAACTATTTGCTAATATAGTGGTATAGACTAATTCTATACAGTGAGAGCGTTTATAAGGTGTGGATGTTTATTTCCAGAACTTCACAGAAGATTTTGAGGTGTTGAAGATTATCGAATAATGTAGAATATAAGGGTGTCGCAGTTAGTGGTGGGTTATTTCAAACTGGTGTTGTAAGTCTGGCTCACAGGTTGTATGCCATCGAGTTCATCTCAGATATGGAGGGTTGTCAATAGGACCTGCCAGAAGGTGCCTTTTCAGTGGCAGATGTATACCTGCCAACCCTTTGACTTCAAATTGTGGTTCATGTGATGTCCTTAAAAGGATAATTCATTAAGGTGGATAGAAAATGGTCCACAGTTGCAGCAAGTTAAAATACTTCAAGTCCGCAAACCCTATAGGATGGTGTCACAATGATTGTATGTCATCAATGATGTAATATGTGAGTTTATAAACAGTGCTTGGAGGAGACGTAAGTTCTAGTTAGCTCAGTACACTAGAACAGGTAAATTTCAGTGTTTTTCTGGATTTTAGCTTGTTTCAACAACTAACTATAACATCACTTGAACATTTTTTCCCCCCCACTGAATTTCTATTTTTTTAACATAATGTAAGATCTTATTACAGTTATTACCGTATCCAACTGTAGTGTCACTTTAACCTT
Source organism: Triturus cristatus (assembly GCF_964204655.1). NCBI lineage: Eukaryota > Metazoa > Chordata > Amphibia > Caudata > Salamandridae > Triturus > Triturus cristatus. The sequence goes on from NC_140584.1 coordinate 582,500,890, forward strand.
TGTTTTTTCCCAAATTTTTATTTTTTTACTATACAATATAAGGCTAAAGGTCTTTTAAGCAATAGGAGGGATATAATAAAAAAAATCAGCAGTGCGGGGCTCCCATGGGAGCAAATTTCAAGACATAATTAACTTTGTAACCCCTTCAAGCTCAACCCAAGCACCTCTTTAAATGAGAATTTCTCAAAAATGGTTGACTGGATTTGCATCAAATCACAAAAACCATGTTTACTGAGTACAGTTTTAACTTATTGCCAAATTTGGTGTAATTCCGTTCAGCCATTTTTATCTGTATTGAACAGCAAAGTTTCCTATGGCAATTAAAATGGGAAACTGCACTTTTTAGAACTTCCCTCTGTTTTCTCCGCCTCCACCTGACAGCTCTAAGGTAAACAGTGGTTCCGTTGGGTGAAAGAATTACTTTACACATTAAGCATAGTCAAGCGTTATTCAGATAATATGCGATATTCTGCTGTAAGCAACACACCAAACAGTTCGTATGCAAATCAAATTCTTTATATATAAATTACGTCATTCATATATATATATGCATCAATATTTTATGGAAGGCCGTCAAGCAACAGTGTAATAATAAAAAGTGACACAGTGAAAAGTAAGTGCTCAGTGACAATGTGCGTGATATGTACAATAGTTTAAAATCTAGAAAATTTGAAAATGGCCAGCGGATTAAATAGTTCTAGTAAAGCTGCGTGATGGAAGAGTTCCTTTTGGCGTAGGTTCTATGTACTGGTCCACATAATAGTCGACGTTTCAACCCTTGTGCTGCGGCATACCACAGACGAGCCCGGACTCCTTGCCTGCCGTCTCAGTGAGTTATCGTCGCTCTAGACGAGCAGAGAAAACATTGCCTGCCGCCCGAGTGATCAAATTAGAAGCACCGTGAATAGAGACGGCATTCCATATTGAAAGAGATATCATTGACAAGCATCGACTGATACCGGACTTGTGGTTCATCGGATATACCACTGAGGCCCCCACATCGTAATCATCCGTTTGAAGTCCTTCCTGATCTTACCGGATCGGCATCTCCACAAAGGGCCCTGTTAACTTTTTGAATTTCAATCGCAACAAGGCCGTCACTGCTTGCCTTTTGTCCTGATGAAGACCCGTACTGACCTTACATTAGCGCAGCACAAGGGTTGAAACGTCGACTATTATGTGGACCAGTACATAGAACCTGCGCCAAAAGGAACTCTTCCATAACGCAGCCTTACTAGAACTATTTAATCCGCTGGCCATTTTCAAATTTTCTAGATTTTAAACTATTGTACATATCACGCACATTGTCACTGAGCACTTACTTTTCACTGTGTCACTTTTTATTATTACACTGTTGCTTGACGGCCTTCCATAAAATATTGATGCATATATATATATATATGAATGACGTAATTTATATATAAAGAATTTGATTTGCATACGAACTGTTTGGTGTGTTGCTTACAGCAGAATATCGCATATTATCTGAATAACGCTTGACTATGCTTAATGTGTAAAGTAATTCTTTCACCCAACGGAACCACTGTTTACCTTATAACTTACTGCCCAGGTTCTGAGGGATACTGGGTCACCCCATTATTTGTACAACTACCTCCACCTGACAGCTCAGCACAAAACTTTCCATGAAGAAGCTGAGGTGGATAACCCTTCTTTTGGAAAATTTTGTGCAGATTCATGAAACGGTGCCAAAGTTACTATCCAAACAAAAAAGGCTCTTCCTGTGGAAACTCTGACCTAACTTACTACACAGTGATGGCAGACATTGGGTATCTCTCTATCTTTGAAACAGCCCTCTTCACCCATTGATCTGTTGTGTTTTCCACCTATTATAACCACTCACTAAACCATGCAACATAGAGCAGTGGGTCAGCTCACATCAGCCATTGGCTAACTTCACTGTGAGTGACTGCATTCTGCTCTTTCACGAACAGCATATCTACAAAGTAGTTCCCACCAGTGCTAAGGACTATTAGGGCAATGTGTGCTTTTTGAGACCAAAAAATATTTCAGCTTTTAACCAACATTTAAAAAAAAAAATATTGGTGAGGGTCTGGCAGCATCCCCAATAATAATGTTTTCCAAAAATAATAAAAAAAACAAATAAAGCATTTGCAAAGACAAAAGGCTGGCAGTCAATATGCAACCTGTTGGCTTTGCCAATGCTGGTTTTCTTTAGTGTTAGACACTTTCAGTATGACTGAGGTAAGTCCAGTTTACTCCTTCGAACTGTACTGGACCACAACATAATTGCGTAAGCTTCAATGTAGAGAGTAGCAGGTCGCAGCATACGTTTTAACCAGTGCTAGAGAGGTAGCAGAAAGCAGTGCCAAATTCTACCAGTATAGGACCATGAGGTGAGGAGTAACCACGCATAGCGTGCGATTCTGAATAAAAACGTACCGAAGGACACCTGTTATGGAGAATCTTCCTCTCCAAATTATTTCCTTGGATGTCTGCAAGTGACAAATGAATGGTGTTCCCATTCTCTTGAATCAATCCTGGTGAATGTCCCTCGTGTAAAAGAAAATCTGCAGTTCTCTTTTTCAGATATTTCCCATACTTTAGCTTCATATTGTGGTACACCTACTCTTCATCTTGTTTGTTGGGAGGAACTCTCACGCCTATCCCCCACTCTCCTCTCCATCCTACTCTCCTCTCCATCCTTCTCCCCTATTCCATCAACGAGGTTTTTTTCCTTTGCTATAGTTCTCTGAATCTGCCTCTTTCCAACTGTCCCTACCTGCACCCAATTGCACCACTCCCCATAATCTAGCCCCCCTGCCTATCTATAACCTAGTATGACAACTCCTGCCTATAACTATTACCTCTACCACATCTACGCCCTGGTTGTTCTGTCTAGATCATAGTATTTCTACCCCACATATACCAACATGTGCCTTTGCCAAACCATTGTCACTCCATCCCTAACATTACTATGTTTAACCTAACTACAGGGCCACTGGAATTATGTGATTCCATGGACGCAGCTTTCTTTCTACATAATTATGGATTTGCCACCATCTGCTGCTGCATAAACAGCAGCTTTCACACAAAAATGTGTTTCTAGCTCAAACGGATCAAAAGTTACTATAAACATTGCAACGCGGATTTGCACGCAGTAGAAGGCACTTCGCAAAGGTTAACTGGTCATCTCTTGGTGGTTTTTTATGTATTTTATTGATAAACTGCTACTAACAAGGTTACATTTTTGCCCAGACAGCATTCTCATGTGTAAAAATGACAAAATAATGAATAGTATTAAAACATGTGGCCCATTATGCCACATAACTTGGCCTTTCTTGACGCATAATTTAGTCAACTTGCCACTTAATCTGTTGCACCACTGCTGCATAATTCCAGTGGCCCAGTCTATCTATGCTCTATACCTACATATACCATAATGCACCTCTACTGCCACCTACCTATACCCTAGTATGATTATCACCAAATATGCCCCATTATCACTACTCCTGTACGTCTTTCAATACCCTATTCTCACCAGCTCAGTCTATCCCACTGTAAATCTGTCAATATCATAGGACTGCTTACCTGCCTGTTCCCTAGTATGTCTATCCCTACCTAGCCCCTAGCAACTCTATCCCTGCCTAGATCCATCTGTTGCTGGACCTGTATCTTAATTATTCTACCCCATCTAAACCCACTTCCCACCTCCATATACACACTCATTTCTATATTGCTGCACCTCTACCCTAGTTCCTGTACCTCTATCTACACCCTAGAGATCCTCAACCCCCACCTGTATCTTAATGCCCCCACTGTTTCAATCTCAGGTATATGCTATCATATCTACATTTAGTCACCTATACCTTGTCCTGTACCCTAGGCCCTCTACTTATACCACAGTGCTTTTACATATTCTTACTACCTCTGTGATAGCCTAAATACTACACCTCCACCCTAGAACTTCTCTCCCCATCTATATCCTCGTATCTACGCGTCACCTACCTACACTCTAGTACTTCTGCTCCTATCTGTATTCTCTCTAGCCCTACTTACCCTCAAGAACGTCTACTGCATCATCTTTTACTCTTTCCCCTAATTTATTTACCTGTTTTCTTATCCCATATTCTGCTGCTTTTTTGTTTCTGAAATTTGCTGAGTTTTTTGTTGTTGTTGAGGAAATTGTGTTTTTTCACTGTGGAAATTCACCAAAACCCTTAAGAATTCAGCAGCCTGAGGTGTTCAGGGTGGGGTTTTCCATTTTCTTCGACGTGCAGTAAAGCCAGACCGCAGAAGCGCCCACCTGTGCTGGGCATGCCACGGGAACCGCTTCAACCCATGCAGGGCCCAGCATGCTCCAGCGGCGTCTTCTATCTTGGAAGGGCCCAACAGCTACCGGAGCGGGCACAGAAGGACCCAGGGGCGGCTCCTTCCTGTGCAGTGACCACAGGATAGGGAATGCGGGCTCAGGCTAGAGTGACGCCATCAACTGGCGCATGACGCAACAGTGACGCTCCTATGCAGGGCACCAGGTGGCTGTCACGGTGGGCCTTTCTTGATGACAGGCTGATAGAAGCGCACAGACCGCCCTAGAGCTAGGCGCACACGCAGACCTGCAGAAGGAGCCACGCGCACTGATCACAAGCCAGCACACGCAGTGCACGCCTACATGCAGCGCCGCGCCACTGTCGATTCCGGTCTCATGCACACCTTTCCTCACCTCCTCAAACACCTCGACACACCCATCTCAGGAGCCTGGGAGTCTGCTAAACGACATCCTCCCAGGCAACACCAGGCCGTGCCAAAGTCCTGGTAATGGGCACGTGCTGCGCTGACACAGAACGTTACCAGCTCTGGCTACTGACATCTTCTCTTGGCGATGGGCGCCTGAAGCGCCAGGCCATCTGCACAGCGCTATCTACACAGCACGTAACTCACTAACCCAGTATCAGCTGAAAGGAAAGGGCGGGACATCGTCAGAACGAGGCCCAGCGAGGACCAGGCCATGTGCGACGAAATTACCTCTTGTAACGGATGTAATTTGTAACTTAATGATCCTCATGTAAAGCGCTCTGATACCTCGGGGTCTACCCAGCGATATATAAAACTCTTCAAATGTGCGAGGGAGGCCTATACTGAAATCAGGAGAGTGCCTGGCAAGCCGGCAGGGCTATTCTAGAGTCAGTCACATGCCAGGCACGGCCAGCTGCTTCTGCCCACCATTTCTAAAGGCGATGCTGAGTCTACAGAAGGGCGCAGTAGTTCTGCACGTCCCCTCCCTGGGATGCCATCTGCCATACAGACCCAGAGGCGGCCGAGAGGGCCGTAATCGCTAATCCTCGATGGAATCTGATTTTACAGTGTCACATACACAACATACAGCCTCACACAGACCCGCCAGGAACGCACAGCACACTCCTTCACTGACCAGTCTGTGAATTGTGGATACACACACGAATGTATTCCTGAAGCGAGGCCCGCGCCGCACCCTCACCTCACACCATCGCCTTGAGGACGCCGGGGACAGGGTAGGCACTAGGGGATGGGCACCTTAAGGCTCTGGCTCGACCCGGTCCCAGGCTGCTCCCACCGGCACTGAGAGCAGAGCGGTAGGCACGGGTTGAAGGCCACGCTCTGTGCCCCGTATTTACGGAGGCAGTGGTAGCAGGCACTGGAAGCTGGGGTAACAGGCAAGGAGGGCATAACTGATTTCCGTTTCCTGAACTTCGATGTGTTATGGAAAGGGTGAGTAAATATCCACTCTACCCCAAACCCACCCTTCTTGTGTTGTGTATCACCAAGAACAGTGGATCCTAATCTGTGGTCCGGGGACCCCTGGGGGACTGCAAAGCCTGCTAGGGGGTCTGCTAATGCTTATAAAATTAAATAATATTGACAGATTAATAAAGTGGATATAAATAAAGAAGTGTAAAACTGAAAATGTTAAAAACGTTCTGTTAATGTGTAGGAATTTGAAATTAGAGGCTAAAATGAAGTTGGTATTCTCAAATTGATTTGTGGGAGCAGTGCAAGTGCATCAAACAGAATATAGTGTGGACGGTGAGTGTCCCTGTGTATTGTTTTGGGGTGAAAACCATTGAAAATGCTTAGGCTGGGGTCCTCTGTGTCCAGAAATAAATCAGTGGGGGACCCCAGATTCCAATAATGATTCAGTGGGGGTCCCCAGGTTCCAGTAATGATTCAGTGGGGGTCCCCAGGTTCCAGTAATGATTCAGTGGGGGTCCCCATGAACCAGTAATGATTCAGTGGGGGTCCCCAGGTTCCAGTAATGATTCAGTGGGGGGCACAGAATTTCAAAGGTTAAGAACAACTGACGTGGTAGAAGCAATCATGTTTATTGATTATTAAAACAATATACACCGATCAAATATAATTATACTAAAATAATAAGGCGTCACTTGCGACAATTAAAATTTGTGAAATAAACATGTGGAACCTTCTACAGCATGTAAAGGATTAAACTGCTCAAATTAAGGTGGATTCAGATTGTTTGTCTAGAGTTTTGAACACGGCGGTCCTATACTTTACCACGCTGTTTATTAAAGTACCTTCGGTTGAAACTTTCAATATTTTCAGATTTGCAGGTCTGTATGTTTAAGTGGTGAAAAGCTGGATGTAGGAACTTGTTATGGTCACTCAAAAATACTGGTCAGTAACCGAAAAAATTGACTAGTTGTTTGTTTTTATAATTTAAAAAAAATCAGCAACCAATATTTTGCCTAGCAACTATTTAACACTTCCTTGCTATTTCTGGGTGCAATCCACACAAGCCTGTGGCCACAAGAAACCTACTAGACTCCGCCTTCCAGAAAGGAGGGCCATCTAATGAGGTGCACCTTGCCCTGATTAGAGTATTTCAGTCATAAGAATGCTTGTGCTTTGGTAGGTGTCAACGTCCCACCACCGTGCCCAAAGTGAAGAAAAATACCGATCCCTCAAGAAGATGAAGTGTACTTCCAGAAGTGGCCTCAAGCTGCACCAGTGCAGAGAAAGCCTTCTCCTCATGGGTGAGAATAAAGCAGAGATTCTGAAATGGAGCAGGCCCTTGGCCAACACAACTGAGAGCAAAGCCCAGATGGCTAAAGCATGAATAGAGGAAGCCATGAGGTTATGCATCATGAAGTCCTTGCAGCCCGGGTGCTCGTTATTGCCACAAGAAATCAATGCAACATCAGAGGAGCTGGCGGCCAAGGTGGGAGCCTGGCGGCTCTTCGCTCTCTTGCTAGGGGCCAGAGACTGCAGCCGCGCAATCATGTAGCTGCCTATGCCGCATTTGGACCATGTGACCAGAAGACAGAACGTTGCTAGCTCCTCTCCATCCACTTTGAGTGGAGAAGGGTTCAGCATGTTGAGTCGCATGACTTCTAATTTCTTCGTGATGATCTTCAGGTTCACTTGGTGTGCAAAGATGTGTCAAGAAGTCCATTTCCTGCATATGCTGGTGTGTGACACCTAAAATTCAGAGTTTCAAGAGGAGATGAGAACAAGCGCATCCAAATCAGCAGTGCCCTGGTGAAAACAGCCCACCGAAACCCGCCGGACACAGGAGTGAATCGACTTCTGAGCATCCGCAAATTTAGACGGAAATCCGGATGAGATGAAAGCACCACCGAGCCAAAGGCTGATCCACACAGCTCGCTGTGCCTCACACAAAGAAACCTGTGAAGTCCGGGGACCGCAGACAACTCATGAGTAATATAAAAAGACTTACTTTGTAGACCAGCGCCAAAGGATGCAATATAACAGAAGGCAGATCCTCCCAGAGAAGTTTGTTTAACCCCTTCAGCGCGGCGCGGATTTCCGCGCCACGCTGAAGGTTCTGAGCGCGGGCGGGGCAATGACGGAACGGTTCCGTCATAAGCACAGCCCAACCGACGTGCATGACGGAACCGTTCCGTCATGCGCGTCGAAGGGGTTAAATGAGATAAATGCTGGCCTGGGAATGGAGTGGAGTAGCTAAACTGTGTAAATTCAGCGATGCCTCATCGTTGGGCAGTGGATCCTAAGGACTGTGGGCCAACTCTAAAAGAAACAAGCATTTACAATGCAATGGTCTCGGCATTGTTAAAGTTAGAGCTATTGGCATTGCTCATGACATTATTTTTGTTTATGTTTTTGTTTTTAAAACATTTAAAGAAACGGCATTGTTATTTACAATGCCAATAGCTTAATCACTCTCAAATGCGAGACCTTTTGCATTTGCACCCACACACCGAGCCACACACATAAAGCCACCCACACACACAGAGCCACCCACACAGAGCAACCCACACACAAATAGAGCCACCCACAGAGCCACCTACACACAGTTACCCACAAACAGAGCCACCACGCATAGAGCCACCTACAAAAAAAGCCACACACACAGAGCCACACACACAGAGCCGCCCACACACACACACAGCCTCCCACACACACACACAGAGTTGCCAGATTACTCAGTGTCAGAATGACAATTTTTCCGGGCCTGATTTTTAATCATGAAATCAACGGATTCTACAAACCAAGTCATACACTGTTTTTAAATGCATAGCCCAATACTGTAGTGCTTGTGTACAGTCAACATGGAGCGACCGGACTTTCGTGAACTTTATTGGGCCGATTTCTTACAGGTGTGCATTTCGTCACGTGTAAGGATAGTAATTACTAGACGACGGCGTTAAGCTGCACTGGCCATGCTGTGTGGGGTTGACAGCAGCGGAATAAGAAGGCAGGCTGCAGAGCAGGGTTGAGGGACATTGACAGAGTTGTAATAGGAAGCTGCCAGGCGGGTTTGAGGTACATTCTCAGCTGTGTGTGGGCTGAGGTGCATTATCAGAGCTGCTGCCTATTGGAATAGGAAAGGGGCTGAAGGTCAGGAGTGGGGTGCCCTATCAGAGCTGAAATATGATGTTCCAATATTGGAGTGAGAGAGTGTGAGGGAAAGCAGGGTTGAGGTGCCCTTTCAGAGCTGTGTGTAATAGAAGATAAAGCTGCGGGGAAGGGTGGACGGGTAACAGCAGAGCAGGGCAGGCCCCAGACAAGGAAACACAGAGGGAGTTGTCGGGTAGGAGACGAGACGTGCACAGGCAGAAGAGTGGATCCCACACTGGGTTTGACAAGCCCGTGCTCCCCCCCCCCCCCACACGCACGCAGAGCGGATACCAATGTCCGTCACGCGGAATGTTCCGGATCGCCGTGATTTTCAACGGATGCTGTGATCTGCCTTTGGCGGAAGGAGAGAGAAGCTCCCTGTGGTCTTTAATCCTCGGACGGGACTGCCTGAATGAACCTTGAGAGGGATGTCTTCAACAAATCAGTACTAATGAGCATTGGCAAAGCCTATAGGTCTTGCCTCTGAAAGGCTTTAGCAGACATTTTGGATTTGCCAGTGCTTGTTGGCGAAGCCAGATGCTATCTGCCGAAAGGAAACGACGCTTGTTGCCAGTGCTGTTCACCAGCGCAAAAGCGCAATGACTATCCAATAGCGGGGAAATCTTCAGAAACATTTCGGGCCTCCTTACACTGTTGTGGGCCAATGTGTAATAAGACAATGTAGACAGTTCGTGTTGAATTGTGTGTTTTACAACACAGGCCCAGTGAATGATTTCTACAGCGTGTCTTGCTCATGCTGCCTGCACGCGCCAGTAGGCTCTCTGATTGGTTGACAAGGTCCACCAATCACAGTGCTTATGTGGTAGTTGCCAACCAATCAGAGAGCCGACTGGCGCGTGTAGGCAGCGTGAGCAAGACATGCTGTACACTCGCTATCTTATGGGAGTGTTAAAAAAAGAGAAAGAATCGAAAAAACACGCCCACGAATCCGAAAGAGACGGGGCTTGTTTGGAGAGACAAAGCTCTTCTCCAATGGCTGACCAGCATTTAAGAGGCCAGCCAATGGAGAAGAGGAGAGAAGAGGGGCGGGTTGAAGCCCCACTTCTCAAAGTCATTAAATCTCGAGAGCGAGACTGCACAAGCGCAGCCTTTGCTAGCCGAGACCTAAAAAGCACAGTGCAGCTCACAAACAGCACTCCAGCAAACTCTGGAATGAAGTGCAGTGGGTCCCTGAATAAGTAGCTGCAGCAGACACTTCATTGCAGAGGCACCAGACAGGCCTTGAACGTTTATCTATATTGGCTGTGGCAGCAAAGAGGGGGGCACAATCACTGAACACATGTGCACTGCCAAGGAAACAAGTGGTCAGATTCACACCGAACACTATCTTAAGAAGCTGAAATGACCTCCCCATAGTGAGGAAATGAGGGGTGAAGTGAGGAGTTCACGCATATGGCTCAGAAACTGAGCTAATGGATCTTGGCCGGGTCCAAGGGCTAGAACCTGCCAACAGGCCTTCATAAACCATAAAGAAGATACTCCGCCAGAACCATGCAGGCACACTTAAGGTATCAAGGAGTCACACAACGTAAAATATTAGTACTAGATCCTCAGGCAATATGCGCACCCACATGGATGATTCTTTCAACGCAACACGAGGCACCTTCCACAACGTTGCAGGGGTGCCAAAGATAGCTCAGTGGTGAAGTTAGCAACAGTAGGAGTAGAGACGGTCTAGGGATTCTTCTCCCAAGGCCTCCTGGAATAAAAAAAAGACCTCATAGAGATAATCTAACCAGATGAAGCATAGGAAAGGGAGATTCTCAAGGCAATACTCATCCAGGTGATCCCTTCATAAAACCATACACAAAAAGAACCACAGGCATAAGAAGGCCAGCTGGTCACCAAAAGCTCCACGGCGGACTCATTCCAAGCCTCATGTGAAGACCTGAATGCACCTGAAGAACTTCAGATCATAGAAGAAGAGGCAAAGAAGGATATGAATGATCTATGGGAACAAGTTTTCGCACTGGAAAAAATTACGGATGGGACAGATGTAAAGAATTAATTTCTCAAACAGGAAATGATGGGGCAACAAGAACAAAACCTAACACTGCAAAAACAATGTGAAGATATTGAGAATAGATCCAGTCAAAAGAACATAATAATTATGGGGTATCAGTGGGAGCAGATGGTGACCTTATTAAGACCTACTTACAGAAACTCCAGACATATAATGAACGTCCCTCTCACTGAGATTAAGCTGGACTGAATAGATTGGCCCCGTCACAAAACATCCGTACTAAGGAGCACCACTTTCCTACCACAGAGAGAATAATGAAAGCTGCATGATGATAAACAACTGCTGCTATCCATGGTTACACTCTAAAAACAAAAGATTTCAGCCCATTATTGACTATTTGAAAAATAAAACAGATCATCTATTACTGTTGGGGCCAACTATTTAGAATAAAAGTTGAATGACTGTATTGAATGAAATCCCTTACAGGAGCGAAAGAGGTTCTGAGTCAACCAGAGAAGTGATACACCTGGGACAACAACTCCATGATGATCATCAGCAGAACTGAAACCGATAAAGAGAACCCTGGAGGAGAGTCGGCAAACCATGCAATAGAAAGCCTTAAGTGAACGCAATTAAAGAAGAAAGAAGGCTGTTCAGAAGATCTACAGAAAACAGATGCTTGATTTTGGCACGGAATTAAGAAGACATGTGTCGCCAACCAGGGGAAAGATGGGAAATAAATGCTAACCTGAAGCTCATAGCAACACAGGTAGGCAAGTAATACATTAAATAAAAAGCATAGTGCCCTGAAGAGGCAACTAGAAGAGAGAAAGGAAAACTAGCTACTCTGGGCACCTCCAATGAGAAATCTCACCCAAATTGATAGGGTGGAATCTACACAGAACTGAACATATATATATATATATTCACTGAAAAAACCATAGGTTTCAGGGGTGTTATAGTTAGCTGGACTTTTCACTTGTACAAAACCATTGAAATTCCCCCGTTATAGTTAGTTCAGCTAACTATAACTTGCGCGCCCGCAATGCACTGCTGATGACGTCACATATTACATCACTCATGACATGGTCAGTGACATCACTCATGACATCACTGATGACATCTCAAATGACATCACTGATGACATCACTGATGACATCATCCAGTGAATGTGTGTTATTCTGAAAATTAAATATGTTTTATATATGTATATCTCAAGGTCGATGGAAGAATAAATGGGTATATAAGTGTCTAAATGGATGATTTGTTTTTGAAAAATTGATTGTGTAACTGACTGATTAAGTGTATCATAGTGAATACATGGCTTAGTGAGTAATGTTTAAATATGTAAATATCTGTATCAGTCTCTCACTTTGTGTATAAGTGGCTGCATGGGTTGGTGAGTAGCTACATGGGTGTCTATATAGGTTATTAGTTGGTTTTTTGAGTATCAGTCTGAGGGTCTGCATGGTTCGGTAGGGGGTATTACGTAGTGCATAGGTGCATGAATGAGTGACTCACTGTTTGTATGTGTTGAACACAGTATGTGTGCAGGACTGTATGGGTGGATGAGTGTGTGTATGGGTGTGTTAGTGAGTGAATGACTGTCTCAATAGTGTCTTTATGAGTAACTACATATGTTTTAAATTAGTATATGTGACTATTGCTGTATATATGTGAGTATATGTGAGAGTGAGAGATTGAAAGAGTTCCTGTATGAATAAGTATGTGTTTCTATAAGTGATTGTTTAAAAGACTAAGTATGTGTAAGTTTCCGTAGAAGTAAGTGTGGTGGTGTGTGTATAACTGTATATGCAAGTAAATGTATGTTTGATTCTTTATTAGCATGAGTGACTATGTGAGTGAGTAACTCTATGGATGAGTGGCATTGTGTAACAGGATGTATAGGTGTATGAGTACATATGATGAGTGAGTACATGTATGAGTGACTGTATTGGACTGTTGGTGAATGAGTGGATGTGTATGTGGATCTTAGAATTACTGAAGAGGTTGTTGTAACTGGTATTGGTATGTCCATTGTTTTGAAAATTTTAGTCTCTATTTTTGAATGTGTGTATCAAAGGTTATATTAGGGTGAGAGGAGGTCTGCCACTCTATCACAAGGATGATGTCATCAGTGATGTCATCAGTGATGTCATTTGAGATGTCATCAGTGATGTCATGAGTGATGTCACTGACCAGGTCATGAGTGATGTAATATGTGACGTCATCAGCAGTGCATTGCGGGCGCGCGAGTTAAAGTTAGCTGAACTAACTATAACGGGGGAATTTCAATGGTTTTGTACAAGTGAAAAGTCCAGCTAACTATAACACCCCTGAAACCTATGGTTTTTTCAGTGAATTTCTGAGGTTTTTTAAATGCTAATTCCTAACTATAACGTGCCTGAAACCTATGGTTTTTTCTGTTAATTTCAAAGGTTTTTTAAATGCTAATTTCTAACTATGCCTACAGAGATAGGACATGTGAAGAAAGAAGAAAAAATGCACAGAAAGAAACAAAAGAAGTGCAGAAAGAAGCAACAGAAGTCCTCAAAGACGAAGAAAAGTGCAGAAAGAAGGATAACGTGCAGAAAGAACAAAAAGAAGAGCAGAAAGAAGCCTTGTTGCAAAATCATCCTGTACCCTCAACTTTTTCAGACGGATACTGGTGGTAACTGAGTCTGACTAACCAGTCCTAGAGCCAGTGCTATGTTAAAAGACACTTAGAATACAGTGAAAACACCTACATACACTAGGGAACATTATGCGTTGGGGTCCCCCTGTGATTAGCCTTACCTCCTCTAGTATATAATAGGGCATGGGGATTAAAACTACCTCTTAAAACAGGCCACAGGGCGTTTTTGCACACGTTAACTCAGGCCCCGTCCCCTCCTTTCACCATTGTGTAAACACGCCCTGTGTCCGTTTTTAGTTGGGAGATTAAGTTCATTTGAGTCCTGAGGGTCCCTAGGGTCCAACTAGCCCACTAGGTACCTCCAGTAAGTGCCACAGAGCTGCGTTGCAGAGAGGTGTAAAAAGTGGCACGGCCTGGACCACCTCTCTGCAATGCAGCTCAGTGGCGCTTACTGGAAGCACTTGGTGGGCTAGTTAGCCCCCAGGGGCCCTCAGTATTGAAGGGAAATTATATCCCCAATTTAAAACGTGCCATGGTGCGTGTTTGCACACGTCACCTCAGGCCCCGTCCCCTCCCTTCACCACTGTGTAAACGCGCCCTGTGGCTGTTCTAAGTTGAGAGATTAAGTCCCCTTGAATCCTAAGGGTCCCTAGGGTCACACTAGACCACTAGGTACCTCCAGTAAGCGCCACAGAGCTGCGTTGCAGAGAGGTGTAAAAAGGGGCTTGGCCTCAGAACACCTGTCTGCAGCGCAGCTCCCTGGCGCATACTGGAGATGCCTGTTGGGGGCGCGTTTGCAGAGTGCTGCATGGAGGGGGCATGGCCTCCGGGACGATGCCAGTCTTTTATTTATTTTATTTTTTTAAGAAGGGGGGCTGTGTGGTTCCCCATCTTATTCTAATTTATTGGCCCTGATGACCCCATCCCCCAGGGCCTGTCTCCTAATTATATTTTTTTGACCCCAATCCCCAGGGCCGGCCACTGTTTTTTATTATTTTTAAAAAATATATATTTATAGACACACCTAGGACATGCTGGACAAACCGTACGTACCTATCACCATGACGATTTGCGTGATATTCATTAAAAGGCGACTATGCATGCAATTAATCCACGTGGAATGTATTTACACCACTAGTGAAGCTCTGACATGTCTGATGCTCTACCGTGCCTAATCCCGGTAGACACCCTTGTCGTTTATTTATACAAACATGGGTAGCTATTGACGGGCACATTTAATACACATGCACACCAAGCCATTCAAAGGGGATTCGACAAAAATTCGACCAAAACTATGCAAGAAACCCCCCTCACAGTTAATAAAACACACATCCACTGCCGGATGTGTAATACTTTTTATTTTACTCTCTGGAAAGGGGACGAACATCACTTGCGAGTCACAGCGCGCTCCTGACAGAGCCCAATGCTGTGTTACACCCACCATTGCCTGCCGAGTGCCACACACCTCTGTATTGTATTCCACTAGCTAGTGCATATGCTATGACACTCTCTAGCCCATGTGCACTGTAACACCACCCCGTGAAAATGTCATGCCACACTTGTCTTCGCACGGGTTATATTGCCCCATCTAACGTGCCTTCCTCGATGCCTATGTTATAACGCACAGTGCTATGCCATACATATTACAATTTGGGATCCATATCTTTGTCACAGTGCATATGCAACGTTACACTCCCCAGCACATATTTTATATTACAACTTTAGAGACTAGTTAGGTTACACAACACTGCCCTGTGCATATTACACTCCAAGGCGCATATCGCATAGCACGCGCTAGTGCCTGTGCTATCTCGCGCTCTCCAATGAATCTGTCATTGCGCACAATGTATTGCATATTATATTTCACGCCTGGTTCATCTTATATCACACTTTTTGGTGCATAGTTTATACCATACACTATATCTAGTTTTCATTTTCAATCGTGCTCTCAGGACTATGTTCTATATAACACTGTGTTCACCTACCCTTTTCACGGGCATTACATTTTGCGATAGGGGGTGGAGGGTCAGGGGGTGTTTTTGCCAAGTGAGCCCGGAGTCACCGTCACTAACGTCTTCTTCTTCCTGAATAAAAGTGAGATTATGCTGCATACTTGTTCATATTTTAAGTAGTTTGCACAGACAAAATGTTTTAAAAACAATAAAGTTTCTAATACCCGCCTTCTCTGAACAGTTAGCTTGCTGCCCCATCCCCCTCCTCCCTATCCTCTGTTGTGTGAATACATGGACTAGCCTCCTCCCTCCTGCCATGCATGGTCTGATGTGCTGCCACTGCCCTCAATTTAGTATGATGTACCAGTCCACTCCTCCTGCCCTCCATTGCCCAATTCTATGCCCCATCATTGACCTCCTGCTTAAACTCTGTGCTTAGCTTGATGCCCCTATTCTCCTTCCCCCTGCCCTCCGATGTCTTTGTGCATGCCCCTGCTCCATCCTTTTTGCCCACCATGTCCCATGGACCTGCCACTCCTATCTACTCTAAGTGTTCTGTTGAGCTGCCACTCCCCTCCCACCTGCCTAGCATTGTCAGATGACTGTAACCTGTCCCTGCCACCTCCACCCTGCCTGTCCACATGCCATGCCTCTATCCTCTTCCTCCTGTCCTACATGGTCCATTGTACTGCCACACCCTTCTGCCCTCCCTGGTCTGTTGTGCTGCAACTGCTCCTCCTGCCTGCCCCGTGTGGTCTGTTGTGAGGCCCCTTCCCCTGAACTTTCTTGTCTGTGCACAGGTCCTGACCCTCCCTTCTATCCTCCATCGTCCTTTGTGCATGCCCCTGCACCCTCCTTCTTGCCCATCATAGCCATTGTGCTGCCACTAACCCTCCCACTTGCCATGCATGGTCTTCTGTGCTGCCATGGCCCCTCCCACCTTCCCTGTGTGGTCAGTTAGCTGCCCCTGACCCCCTCCCACCTTCCCTCCATGGTCTGTGTGTATGCCATCACAGTCTCACTGTTGCTCTTCATGTTGTGTCTTGCTTCTAGTGCCCATCCTGCCTGACCTCCATGGCTATCTTGCTGCTCCTGCCCTGCCCCCTTGCCCCCAGCCCTCTGTTTACATGTGCAGACCCCTACTCCCTCCCTCCTGGCTTGTCTGTTCCATTGTAATGCCCCTGATCCGTCCCTCCTGCCCTTTATGGTCTGTTATGCTGCAGCCTTCTCTCCTGTCTGTCCATTATGGTCAGCTAGCTACCATTGCCTCTTGCCCCTCTGTTCTCTGTTGTCCATGTGCATGGTCCTGTCCCCTCCCTCTTGCTTTCTATGGATTGTTGTGCTGCACTCCCGTCCTGCATGCCCTGTGTGGTGTATTGTGCTGCTGCAAACCCTGATGCCTTCCCTGCAGGGTCAGTTTGGTGCACCTCTCCATGTCTCTCCTGTCCTCTGTTATCCAAGTCCATGTCCCTATCCAATTTCCTTTCATGATCCAATGTACCATACTTGCGAACATTTTGAACTTGGTAAGAGGGAGATTTTGAAAAAAAACTGGGGTATTGATTTTCCCCTTTGAGTTACATTGAAAAAGAGGATATTGTAGACAGGAGACAGATCAAATAAAGCCCATTTGAGCTTAAAAACATTGGACGTTTCCTGGCTGTATCGGGTCTGTTGGCATGTATGGTTGTACTACCATTGCCTCTTCCTTCTGCCCACAATGGTCTATTACATTGCCACAGCCTTGAAGGAGGGTAGATTTTGTATCACAGGGGGCCCCTGGCCCGTTCTGTCCACACCTGAAGTATGAGACCCTTGTCCTTGCCCTGCCAGCCGCATTTGTAGGCCGTATTAAATTGACCAGCGGGTCCTGTGTTGCTATATAATTATCCTGAGACATCCTTACCACTCAGCCAGCATAAAACCCCTGTGTAGGCCCTTCTGTTCAATATGTAGGCCTCTTTGTTAAATTGACCATAGCTCTGCAATTTTAGTGTATAGCAGTCTGAAGGCAGGTCTGCGAGGCCTTCTGCTCCAAACTAGTAGCCCCCACCCTACCCGAGTGCTCCGTGCTCGGTATCAAAGTTCAACATCCCCCTGAAGCTGTCGACATACAGTAGGCTGCATCCTGGACTGGTACTTGCTTCCTGGGCAGGTTTCCCGCTTTTAAGGAAGTGGCAACCGCAGAGCGTCAAGTGAGGAGAACTGAGGAGATTTTATACATGAATATATTGAATTCCTGTAGAATACCCATTATTTTCTGCTTGCTCTATGGAACTTACGATAAGCGATTGGCCTGAGAGACTGACCTTTTCACCCAGTCCATTGTCAGCATTAAGTGGGTAAATGACGAAATGTCTGGTAAAATCTGCAGACAAAGCTTTTGGGTAGCATACGTAGGTAGATGTAGCGTGCAAAGGAGCCCACAAAATGATATAAAAAGGGAGCACCCACAGATATCGACGGACAACCTCGCCGTCTGTATGTAGGTTAACAGGCTGTGCAGGTTTTCCCCAAGAACTGGGAGCTCTTGTCTTCCTTTGCTTAAAATGTCTTGCTCTGCTTTGCTTGAAGTATCTTATTCTATTTTACCTATATGAAATGTCATGTTATTTTTTAACCATTGTTCTCTTTACTTTTGCATTTAAAAGATGTTGTATTGTAATTGCAGGAATGCTTGCTCTAAGAGTAAATGTGAGTGTCCCTAGGTAACATTTTCCTTGGTGTAACTTGTTTCTCATGATGCATTTATAGATGTGTTTTCTCTCTCTCTCTGTCAGTCCATTAATTGAGATACAGAGAATATCATGACAGCTGTATGATTATCTGGATTCTGTATTTTGTACTTTATGTCTCTATTCTGCGGTTTCTTTGAAGTTGCATCTTCTCATTAAACTGCCATTGTATTCTGCCTCCAATTCCATGTCTCATATGTCTGTTTTCTTCATTTTTGGAGCAAGCGTTCCTAGGCACCCCGGCTCAAATTAAGGTGCCCCTTTTGTCCCTGACTCACTCTCCTGCTCAGTTCTGTGGTGGCTCCCGGGGCTCTGGGGACCGCCCCTAGCTTCCTTGACCCGTAATAGATCTTCCCTCCAACAGCCTCTCTTGCAAGTCCTGTATTGTTGGTTTGTTGCCCCTGCCCCCCTTTCCACTGCCCTCCATAGTCTGTTGTGCTTCCACGGCCCTTCCTGCCTGCTCAGTGTGGTTAAATTGTTGCCTTTGCACCCTCCTACCTGCCTTCAATTTTCAGAGTCCGTGCCCCTGGCCTCTGCCTCTCAACAGTATCCTAATGAACAACTAGATTGCTAACATTCTATATTTATTACAAAAGTGTGGAACGCCTGACATCATCTTAATGTAATCAAAACTGTAATACCTAGAGCATTCCTTTAGAAATTACATATATGAGAGGGTCTTATTGGCTTCAAAATTATGGTTAGTGCTCTAAAAGACTAAAATAAGGACATATTTTCTGAGTTTTCAAATAGCGACAAAGCACTTTTAAATTATTTGTTATCTTTATGTTTTTTTATCTAGTTGACAACTTGATTAAATGTTGCACTTAGGGGAGAGGATGTGGTGTTACTTCCAGAACTGCAGACTTTGCAACTGGGGAACCAGGTTGAAGTTTCTGCTTCAGCTCGACATTCTGTGATTCTGGTCAAATCACTTAGTCTCCCCATGTCTACAACCAAAATGAATTTGTTCTTGTGTGATGTAACCAATGCTCATGTAAAGCACTCCAATACCTGACAAGTCTGCACTATATAACACTGCAAAAACACAAAATAATAAGTGTTTTGCACACTTCTGTCATTGGGCTATTTTTGGGCTATATCTGGGTGATTTTGGGCTATATTTGGGCTCTTTTGTCTCCGGTGGCCATCTTGGGAGATTTATTTGTTATGAAGTTTCCTAATTTCCTCATGTACTGCAGTCTCCTCAGTCGGAAATGCTTTCAGTTTTTTACTTTGATTCCATCATGAAGGTATTCAGATATGTCACACATTTGCCATAAATTCTGAATGTTAGCACTCTAGTTGCTCATTAGATCACTGTAGTAAAACTACTGTTCACCATGGAAGTCTGCTCCTGGTATTAAAAGTGCATGTTTCAGTCTGCATGTCAGAATTTTTTAATGAAATAGAAGAGGATTTGAGAAGTCACTCAAAATGTGCCCTCATTTTCTTTCTTCAGCATTAATCATAATTTCTATGGCAAAATGAACCCCTTCATTGTGTTCCTTTTTAAATTAAATGTTTTAAGTGTTACCAGTTTATTCCAATCAAGATGGCTTCAGGTGTGCCATACTTTTGTCATAATGAAGACAGTAAGTGCTCTAGTTGTTTTTAAGAACATTCTTGGACATTCTGTCATTGGGCTATACTTGGGCTACATCTGGGTGATATTTGGGCTACATTTGGGCTCTTTTGTCTCTGGTGGCCATCTTGGGAGACTTATTTGTTATGAAGTTTCCTAATTTCCTCATTTACTGCAGTCTCCTCAGTAGGAAATACTTTCAGTTTTTTACTTTGATTCCATCAAGAAGGCATTCAAATGTGTCACACATTTGCCATAAAATCAGAATGTTAGCACTCTTTTTGCTCATTAGATCGCTGTAGTAAAGCTACTGCTCACCAGGGAAAACTGCTGCTGGTATTGAAAGTGCATGTTTCAGTCTGCATGTCAGAATTTTTTAATGAAATAGAAGAGGATTTGAGAAGTCACTCAAAATGTGCCCTAATTTTTCTTTCTGCAGCACTAATCATACTTTTTATGGAAAAATGAACCCCCTCATTTTGTTCCTTTTTAAATTAAATGTTTTAAGAGTTACCACTTTAATCCAAGCAAGATGGCTTCAGGTGTGCCATACATTTATCATAAGTAGGACGGTTAGCGCTCTAGTAGTTCTTTGGAACACTCTGGAAAGCTGCAGTAGAACACAAAGGAATCAACTGACAGTCTCTGCCCTTGTTGGATGTACATGTTTTACTGAGAATGTCAGACTTCATTCTCACATGACTGAGAAAGATAATGTGAATTTACAGAAAATAAGCTCTCAGTTTAGCTTATAGATCACCTTCCAAACCTCTGTGGTAAAAGCATGAGAAAATATTTTTCTCTCAATCATGATATCCCAGCAGAAGGCTTTTTCACATGGTGAAATCACCTTAGAACATACCACAATTCCTAAAATGAGTATGGTACCATCAACAAATGATTTATAATGTAACTAAAGTCTTAAAACCTTCTATTAACTGCAATGCTTTTTAATGAGGTGCTATCATGTATATTGGTCCCAAGATGGCTGCCAACACTTCTTGGATGAAGTGCTGACAGCCAATCAGATCTCAGGATGAGATGTGTGGTTAGGCTCCGCCCACATATATATATTGATTTAAATGCTATTTTCTCAGGAACTACTGAACAGATTTACACCAGACCTACAAAAGGCACTTCCTTGACCTGAGGACTACCTCTCTGCCAAATTTCAAGTAACTCTGTTCAGCCGTTCGGGCTGTAGCTGTGTCTAAAGGTCCTATGGAAAAATGCATGGGAAAAACGCGTTTTGGGACCCCCCTTTTTTCTCAGCCCCCGCTTGACGAATCCCCCCGAGACTTTCAGGGTAGGAGCGGAGCGTAGCGCCCCACCTATTTTGAAAATTTCGCGAGGATTCATCGACCGGCGCCAAAGTTATTCCAAATAGAATGTTGCGGATTTCCTATGGAAACAGGGTCCTAACTATAACTATCTACTGGCGACCGCCAGTAGATAATATATATATATATATATATATATATATATATATATATATATATATATATATATATCTGTATATATATATATGTATATACATAGAGAGAGAGAGATAGATAGATATAGATATATATTTGAGAGGCCTTATGGTCAGTTTACAGGGGTGGGTGTTTAGTGGATAGTTTGGGGGGGTTGACCACTTCACACATGGGTTATTAGGCCACACATACACATTTCTATGATCCATAACAGAGATACTGCCCAAAATGAGATACTTTCAGAGCAATAAACGCACACACTATTCACCAGTCATAGAGAGGCATTCAGGATTGATTTCCTTCAATGCGCGGGGTTTGAAACACTCCCTCCAAAAGAGTTCCAATTGTACAATCAGTTAAGAAGCTACGCGGGAACATTAATTTCTTACAGGAAACTCATTTACAAAATAAGGATATATGGTGTGTGCAATCTCAAATTATGATGGTAAACATGTGGTTTTCATTCCGACTAACCTCCACAAGACAAAGAGGGACGTTGGCTCCTTTTCAATGGGAGGCTACGAGGAAGTGAGGTCTCTCTAAGCATGGAATACGCACTAAATCAACGGCAAAGTAGGCTTCTTTAGCCACACTGTTCAAAAGATCAAATCAATAACAGGAGGCCACTACTTATAGGGGGAGATTGCAATTTAATTGTGAACCACACACTTTCAGATTATAGGGAATCATCCACAACAAATCTTGCTGGAATTTCAAATCCAGGTCAAGTTTGGTTCATTACCAAGAGCAGAGACAACGAAAAAAAAAATACGTTTAATTGAGATTTCAAATGAAAAAATGTGACAATGCACTACTGCTCTCTCTCAGCGCCGAGAAAGTATTTGATAGAGTTGAATGGAAGTTACTGAAAGAGGCTATGGTGGGCAGGGGCCTGAGTGAAAATTTTACGGGCATGAAGAAAGGATGCCTTCAGACACCCCTGTTTTTTACGGTCCACCTTGAGCCACTAACTCAGAGAATATGCAACACAGCCACTATCAAAGGGATACAAATTAGGAAGGAGTTTAAATTATCCATTTTCGTGGCCAATATTCTTTAGAAACTATCAGATCCAATATAATCCCTCATGCTCTAATAATAGAGCGGACTAAGATCTGCTTAGTTTCGGGTTTTACACATATTATGACAAAATTCGAGGTACTAGTGTGAGAAAGTGCCATCTTTCTTGCCTGGTATGCCCCCACTTTTTGCTGAATTGCTGAATGTACTTTGAATGAGTGTGCCCTGGACTCCTGCCAATCAGGTGCCCAGGGCCTATGTTCCTTCCCTAAAACAAACCAAACCCAAATTGGCAAACCTTGGCCACATGTCAGCCCCTGGTAAATGGTACTCTAAGTACCCAGGGCTTTGTGACCCAGGAAGGCCTCTAAGAGCTGTAGCACTCATTGTGCCACTCTTAGAGGCCCTGTACCCTTACACACACACACTGCCTTTGCAGGCTGAGTGTTTGGGTGCAAGACCAAAACAAAGTCGACATGGCACACATCCCTGTGTGCCATGCCCATCACATACACTGCCAGGGCATACATCAGTCACCCCTCTAGCTGGGTGCCTTATGCCAATGGTGTGGGCACAGGAGCAAGAGCCCTGTGCCCCTACAGTGCCCAGGTCCATCCCTGAGCCCTGTAAGTGCAGTGCTGCCATTTAAAGAGTACATGGTGCTGGGAGCTCGTCAAACACGAGCTCCACAGCACCATAATGGCAACACTAAAGACTGGGAAGTTTGGTATCAAACTTCTCAGCACATTAAACCCACACTGATGCCAGTGTGGGATTTAATGTACCCAGCACCCCAGAGGGCATCTTAGAGGTGCCCTCTCGAACCTAACCTACAAATCCACGTCTGCTCTGAGGCTGCCTAGGCTGCCACCCAGCAGACATGTTGCTGGACCCCTGGGTAGGAGAGCCCCTGCTCTCCTGGTCCTGCAACAATGCACATCCTGGGCGAGGTGCTAAATCTCCTCCCCCAGGATGGGCAGGGGGAAGCTTCAAAGGCATGCCGCCTCTGTGAGTTTCCCCAGGCCCCTGCAACCCCCCACTCTGGCGGGAAGCTTTGGCCGGAAACCCCAAATAAAGACAGGGGATGTGCCAGCCTGCCAACCCCACCCCTCAGGAGGGGGAGGCGAGGTGAAGCACATCTCTGGGCTCTCGCCATCTTGAAGATGGGGAGCCCTACCCTATCAGGATTAGGCTACTGCCCCCCTCCCACAGGAGGGAGGCAGGATAGGGGGTGTACCCACCCCAGGACGGGGACCCATTGGTCCCTGCCCTTCACCTACCTGTAACGCCCCTAAATCTAGTATTTAGGGGCACCCTGAACCTTCCTTCCCCAGATTCCAGATTCCGAAATTACAAAAAGAGCAAGAAGAAAAGAAGACCTGCCCTGCAGCTGCGAAGGAGAGGGAGACACCAACTTCTTTGGCCCCAGCCCTACCGGCCTGTCGACCTCGAACCTGCTCCTGCTCCAATCCCGGCATCTCTTGTGGCCAGCAACCTCAGAAACCCCGGAGGACCTGGCTACCTTTGAACTCTGATCCCCTGGGACTCCCATGAGTAGAGGCTCTACTCAGAAACTACCTTTCACCCCTGGCAGCAGCCCGGAACCGCGATCCCAGCCCACTCTGCACCAGCCAAGCCTGGCCCGTGCCGGAGTGAACTAAACCCACGAGGACGACCCCACGGCGACTGTGACCCCGAGTCCGGCACCCAAGGACCCCCCTCGACAATCCTGACGAAGCCTGCAGCCTCAGAACAGTGTGCCACCCCAACCGCGATCAACAGAGGGTAAGATTTTCCGACACCAAAAGGCACCCCTGCACCCGGCGCCCCACGGCCCTCTGTGTCCAATCCCGGGGTACCTACCTATCCTCCAACTACCCAACTTACCTCTCGAAGTTGTGGTGGCACCTGAAGAGTCCTCGTCCCCGAGCTTGCAGTCTTTTTCCTAACCGGAGATTTCCCATTGGCTTCCATTGAGCGCCCGAAGGCTCAAAAGCACCCTGCACCCAGCCGCCCGAGTGGGCCTGGCAGTGAACTCTATTCCTTCCTACTTCCCCACTTGCCCTGAGTAAGTGACCAGGAGCCCAGCTCCCACAGCCGCGTGGCTTGCCAGTCAGCAGCCACCAAACAAGGCCCCCCTATCCCTCATAGGATAACATTGGGCCTAACTCTCTCTGCACCCGGCCGCCCTAGAGCCGCTGAGGGTGAACCAACTGTACCTACCGACCCTGGGAGACCCCTGAGTCTGTGCCCAGAACCTCAACTCTGCCAGTCGAGTACTTACCCTTGAACCGCAAACTCTATTTTCCTCATAGGGTAACATTGACTGACTTTTTCCTGAAATTTCTTCTAAGTGTGGACTTTTCAAATCTTCAAATATTCACCAAAAATCAGCCAAGTGACAAAAACGAATTTACTCACCTGTTCCTAGGTGAACTCCCAGTGCTGGATCTTGGTGTTCAGCACTGACTCTGAAAAATCTCTACAACTGTACTTACCCTTAACTCCATTTTCTTCCATAGGAAACCATTGCCTGTTTTTCTGTGAAATTTCTTCTAAGTGTCGATTTTTGCAATCTTTAAATATTCTTCAAAAATCGTATAATATCTGAAAACGTCATTGCTTACCTGTTTTGGATAAAGGTCCCAGTACTGAGTCTAGGCACCCGGTGCTGGATTACAAAAGTAACGAGAACGTACCGTACCTGTAACCTGCATTTTCTTCCATAGGGAATCATTGGTTGTTTTCTCTGAATATTTTCTACGTGTCAACTTTTAAAATAGCTAAATATTAGTTAAAAATCATTACAGTATTTAAGTCGACTTTCATCACTTGATTCTGAGAACTGACCCAGGACTGAATCTAGGATCCAGTCCTGGAATTACAAAAGTAATCTAAAAAGTAATCTGTTGCAAATAACTTGAATTTATCATTGAGCTCAATGTATTGTGTTTAGAAATAGAGTTGCCTACTGCAACTACTTGTAACTTTTTACTAAAGTCTATTGCATATAGAAAAGTATTTATATGAAACATCTCCTGTCGAGAAAGTATATTTTAATTCCAAGTGTTGGTTCTAAAATAAAACAAGCATATATTTTTTATATATAAACCATTGACCTAGAGTTCAGTTATTGAGTGTGTGGAACCATTTGCTGACTGAGTGTGTACAACAAATGCTTTACACTGTCCTCTGATACTGCCTTACTGCTCGACCAAGCTACCACTTTAGAGAGTAAGGTTACATCTAACTTTAACCTCTGTTAAACCCTTGGGGTCTGTGGACTCTGTACACCCTGTACCTATTAAGGAACAGTATATACAGAGCCACTTTCTCACAACTAGGACTAAATTTATCAGAAGACGACGAAGCATGGTTGGGAGCTCACTTCCATGCACCTGAGCGAACATAAAATTAAATATCTAGGGATTCATTTAGATGATATATAGATGATACAGTTAAAATAAAAATGACACCACTTTCCTCCATTTCTAAAATAAATACAAACACAGCTACAGTCCTGGCATGGGCACATCACTGTGATTGTATGAGGAAAAAAGGGTTCCCCTAGTTTCTTTTAGGTTCAAGAGGAGGGGAAAGGGCACATGTAAAGAAAACAACCTCTTGTCTAACCTATTTTAATTGTTAAAGATAGTTATTCATGCCTTTGATAATCCCCAGAGCCACAAAATATTTCAAGGATAACTTACTCTTGAATCTTATTTATCGGTTTTTATTTTTAATACACATCATTTATAAAATTTCATTTGACACATAGTTTATGTACAAAATAAACATTGCCATACACGTATTTTTCCATTGAATTGGATGACAACAATTTATAAGAAAAGAAGAGGCACATAGAAACAAAAATCTTTTTTGATTCAAATAATTGAATTTAGAGAGACAAATGAAAGAACATTAAGAGAAAAACCCCACAAGAACATACCATCACACTGTCATTCTCACCTGTCACTCCACCCTTGCATACTATCAATCATACCACAAAAAGGTTTCCTTTTGTTAAATTATAAAACTAAAAAACCACATCTGGTGTGAGATCCTGTTTGAGTTATAGTTCAGGAATTGATAAGATTCGAGAAAAACACAAAAGATTTTGGTTAAAGCATTAACATAAAGTTTCTACTATAGGTCTCCCAGATATGTGGTCACTGGTCGGTCTACGCACGTTTCGGAGACTATATGCGAGTTTCCTGTCTCCTCCTTCAGGACCAATATATTTTTTAAAAAGGTGTTCTTTATAGTCTGTTCGGCGGTAAGGAGGGGTTCTCTATGTATAGTGCAGCGGAGCAAACTCTCTGGTTCAAAAGAGACTGATCCGTTTGTCAACTTGCAGCATGAGGGAAAAGAGCTCTTTGGGTTAGGCTCCTGTCATAGGTTAGTTTGCACAAGAGTTAAAACTTTTCAATCTGTTAGATGTATGGATCTCCTTATATTCTTATTTTTCTTATATGCCATGCTGCAGGTAAAGACCACGACTTCTAAGAGGCTATCTTGGTTCCATCTATATAGTTGGCGAACACGGTTCCCCAGAGACTGTGAAAGATATACTTCTTATCTTCCGTAGGCTTCCTCTATTAACTGGTTTGAGAAGAACGACATTGACGCCAGCATTTTGAAAACTAGGAGAATGTTTCTTTAAACATCGATAGTGCCCTAATAGAGGAAGCCTACGGAAGATAAGAAGTATATCTTTCACAGTCTCTTGGGAACCGTGTTCGCCAACTATCTAGATGGAACCAAGATAGCCTCTTAGAAGTCGTGGTCTTTACCTGCAGCATGGCATATAAGAAAAATAAGAATATAAGGAGATCCATACATCTAACAGATTGAAAAGTATTAACTCTTGTGCAAACTAACCTATGACAGGAGCCTAACCCAAAGAGCTCTTTTCCCTCATGCTGCAAGTTGACAAACGGATCAGTCTCTTTTGAACCAGAGAGTTTGCTCCGCTGCACTATACATAGAGAACCCCTCCTTACCGCCGAACAGACTATAAAGAACACCTTTTTAAAAAATATATTGGTCCTGAAGAAGGAGACAGGAAGCTCGCATATAGTCTCCGAAACGTGCGTAGACCGACCAGTGACCACATATCTGGGAGACCTATAGTAGAAACTTTATGTTAATGCTTTAACCAAAATCTTTTGTGTTTTTCTCGAATCTTATCAATTCCTGAACTATAACTCAAACAGGATCTCACACCAGATGTGGTTTTTTAGTTTTATAATTTAACAAAAGGAAACCTTTTTGTGGTATGATTGATAGTAAGCTAGGGTGGAGTGACAGGTGAGAATGACAGTGTGATGGTATGTTCTTGTGGGGTTTTTCTCTTAATGTTCTTACATTTGTCTCTCTAAATTCAATTATTTGAATCAAAAAAGATTTTTGTCTCTATGTGCCTCTTCTTTTCTTATGAATTGTTGTCATCCAATTCAATGGAAAAATACGTGTATGGCAATGTTTATTTTGTACATAAACTATGTGTCAAATGAAATTTTATAAATGATGTGTATTAAAAATAAAAACCAATAAATAAGATTCAAGAGCAAGTTATCCTTGAAATATTTTGTGGCTCTGGGGATTATCAAAGGCATGAATAACTATCTTTAACAATTAAAATAGGTTAGACAAGAGGTTGTTTTCTTTACACATCACTGTGATTAAAATTACTATATTACCGAAGGCTGCCCTCTTCTTTTCCACTCTGGACTGAACCTAGAGTACTCTCACACACTACCATCTATAGAAAACATGCGTATGCATTGTAAGAGGAGGCAAGCCAGCTAGAATAACGTACAAGCTTCTGAACAGCTTGGGAGGTGGTGGGGGGCGGCCTGGGGGTAATGGGATCCCACATTTTTTTCGAGCCTATCATCGAGCAGCTCATCTAAGATTTTTCTTAAATTGGTCCAAAGCATAATGTGATTGTCAATGCATCTTCTTAGACCGTAATTACTTTCATATTTCACCATACTAATTTAGCACTAATCCTTTATGGGTTTACGGAGTAGCGTACGTCAACATCTCATTAGGGGTAACAAACGCTATATAAATAGAAACCTTTTTTTTCCTCTTTTATCCTTCTGCTATCCTTCCGAATCCAAATAACTGACTAACCTATCCACCACTTAAAATTTACTTGCATGTTTCACAATACTAATTCAGCACTAATCCTCTATGGGTCCCGGAGTAGCGTGCTACTCGCCGAAAAAGCGCTTTGATGCCTCGTCGGGGTAGTAAGCACTATATAAATGCAATTACAATACAATTACAAAATACTGGCAGCGGCTTTCCCTGGGAAGTACCACAATACAAATTCAGACAGCAAATACTTCAAACACTGCTTGTACATTATTCAGACCTGAATGTCTAGCGATTAACTAAAGGTCAATCCAGAGAAGCAAGAATTACTGTTTTCTGCCAAGAACAACAAACAAGAAAATGACAAACCTCTATCAATAACATGAACCTTGGTGGCTTCGAACAACAACTTTCACACAAATACAAGTCTCTTGGATTCAGCCTTGACACCAACCTTGCCCTTAGAAACACATTGTCAAAAACACAAAGACTACTTTGTCCGAGATCTCTATTCTAAATAAAGCAAACACATTTCTTTCAGAAAGCAACTTTGGTCTGTTGTTCAAGCCCTCGTACTCTTGCATCTAGAGGATGGTAATGCCTTGCTCCTTGGCCTCCCAAACTTCACACTGGCACCCCTTAAGAAAATCTTACACACCACAGCATGTCTTGTCCAGGGCCAAAAGAATTACAGTCACATAACTATCATCCTGATGAAACGCCATTGGCTCCCAATGCCAGCCTGCACCGTCTTCAAAACCCGCTGACTCTTTTACAAAGGGATCTTGACCAGATAACCAGCTTATCTTGCTGACAATCTCACCATCTCAGGTGTCTCACTCCACACACCCGCAGCCATGATACCATCAGACTGGAGACTAAGAAGTGCATAAAGTGAAAAAATAAGACACCAGGCCTTTTCCATTTATGCACCCCAGATCTGGAAGAACATCCCCGTTTCCACGGGTCCACAAGGCTCACCACAACGTTAGTCCAATAAAGGAAAGAGCGAAAGACTCACTTCTTTAAAAGCACTACATAACAATGCATTAACTACCCACAACACTTCTGCTATTTGTTGACTTTATACTTATTTTTGACCATGTAAGCATTCCGCTCCCTGTGTTATAAAATGAAGAAAAATGCATTGAAGCATAACATCAGCTGCTGCACAGTTAAATACATTTCAACTCATGGTGGCCCTATTACCCTAAACACCAAATGAACTGGTGGAGCATGCATCTCCCATTGGATGCTCCACCAGGCAGGAGACTGTTGTGAAATACAGACCCCTGAGGATTAATAGCCTTAGGCTACTTTCCTGTCGATATGCACAAAACGTAGACCCGGTCATCCTGTAAAATCAGAGGACCAGAAGTCTCTCTCTCTCTCCAGTGACTTGGCAACGTGTGCGAGAATTTCTAACTAATGGACTATGATAGCTCTGTTAGTTTCAACACACACTCTTGTGTCTGTGACACTCTGAACTATTTTGGAGGTGGATGTATTTTGATTAGATCTATTTGGACAGTGTTTTCGGGAAAGTCAGCAATATGGGCTCAACTCACTGAGTTGCCTCACCTCGCACATAGGACATTTATTCAACAGATTAAACTGCTTACTTACATTTGGCATCAATACCCCATTGACAAAATGGAAGTAAATACAATTTCTCTAGTAGGATAACTTCAACCCCACAGCCCCATGTTAGAAAAACCTAGCACCTAGGTAGAATCTTGGTTTCAGATGTTTCTGGGTGTTGTGTAGCTCCTAATTTTGACTAGCCTAGATTATGTACCAACATACAAAGATCGAACCTTCAAAGAAATAATCACTGTGCAGGTCAGGCAAGACATTAGGTTTATCGTTTGTTCTTTACCGAGTCATGATGTATCTGAGTTCTAGCCCACTACCATGCCCTAAAATGCCCATGGGAAGTAACTCGATTACTCAACTGTAGCACCTCTCTGCTGCTTTCAATACAGTCAATCATGCTGTATTGACTGACCATATCTACTCTCTGGGCATTAGGGGGGCAGCTCTTGCTTTGCTCAAATCGTTATCTGAGAGAGAACATGCATGGCTATACATCCACCTCTTTGTACCTCAGGGCTCTTCCCTGAGCCCTACCCTTTTTCAATGTTATGTTACATCCTTAGCCAATTTCATTTAAAAGTTCAAGCTTTCAGGGGTTAGCTACGCAGACAACACCCAGGTTGTGGTCCTTGTGTCCGGAAGCCCTGAGGTCTCAGCTGCCAGCTTTGACAGCTGCATGCGGCAGATCAGTCACTGGATGGCCAACAACTGGCTAAAGCTGAACTCCTGTAAAACCGAAGTACTCCTGTTGGGTAACTCAATTTCCTTTTGGTCCCCTGCTAAGTGGCATCAGAATTAATAGCTCTACCAGTTCCAGTCTCCAAAGTAAAAGATTTGGCGATTGTGTTTAACAACAAACTAGCATTTGACAAGCAGATAAATGCTGTGACTTCCGCTTCTTTCTTTGTATTAAAGATCTTGAGAAAGGTTTTTCCTTTCATCCCGCAAGATTTGCAGAAACTTGTTACTGTCCTTGTGCTTTTGAAACTGGACTATTGCAATGCCCTATGCATTAATATGCAGCAGAGACTATTAAATTACAAGTCCTACAAAACACTGTGGCATTTATGCTGATGGAGATTACCAAGCACCAATCAGCATATCAGGCTTTAGCCCAACTCCAGTGGTTACCTGTTGGTAAACACATTAACTTTAAAGCCTTAAGTATTGCCTTAAAAGCCCTGCATGGGACAGGTCCAGATTATCTAAGGAGGAAGTTTATGTGGCTACGCTTCCTTCAGGACCCTGCAATCTTCTTCAGCATTTAATCTAACCAGCCCAAAATACAAACGAGCCCATTGGGGCAGAAGAAGTTTTATCTACAGGACAGCTAAACGGTGGAATGTCCTACCGTTGCATTTTAAGAAATGCGCTAGTCTTATATCATTCAGGAAAGGCCTTAAAACTGGGCTTGTTAATATTTAGATTTAGGGTCTCTTTTTCTTTTGTTGTGTGGCAGCACCTAGACGCCTTTAGACATTAGTGCGCTTTATAAATCCTATTTTCATTTAATTTCACCAGTACTTGTGGCTCTGACTGAGCTATGGCTGGGGATCCTGCTGATATCCCGATTGCTGACCTCTACTTGAGGTATTGGACTACTAGCTGTGAGACGCTGTTTTTCCTTTTGCCAGTGAAGTCTGTGTCCATACCCCCCGGACACTCTATGCGTAATGAGCTGGGATTACTTAGAGAGCGGAGCTGGTGGTTCCTACGAGGACCTTCGGTAAACCTCTGGCTCTTAGCTTTGGATACTTTTTATCTTGTTAACTTTGTGATATATGGTTCCCGTGACGCTATTATTCCAGACGAAACTTCATACTCTACCAGGTCTCTGGTATCATACTCCATGACCATCCATTCCAGGCACGACCGCCCGTGTTTTTTTGTTTGTAAAACATTTTATTGGCATTTTGTAGGTAAGTACAAACAGTATATAGCAGTAATAATAAATGGTGCATACATGACGGTTCAAAGTATTGTACAGTAAATGTTCATCTTGTTTCATGATGTCCTCCCGTGTTTTGATCTATGACCAGTGCGCCCTGAAGAAGGTGAGGCCCATATTGGGGTCAAACACCGAAACATGGCAATGACATGTTCCCCTTGTTATTCTCCCTCCTGAAGAGATATTGTAATCCCAAAAACGCAGTGTAACATCAACTGACTAGTTTGTGTTTTTGTGTTCAATTTGTATTTTGATGTTTTCTCACCGTATTTATCTTGTATAGCACCGAGTTGTGTGACTTTTTTGTCATTTGTGTGTGTGGGTATATGTTGTTATACATATATATATATATATATATTCACTGAAAAAACCATAGGTTTCACACATGTTATAGTTAGCGGAAATTTTACTGATAAAAAACCAATGAAATTCCCCCGTTA
Source organism: Triturus cristatus (assembly GCF_964204655.1). Lineage (NCBI taxonomy): Eukaryota > Metazoa > Chordata > Amphibia > Caudata > Salamandridae > Triturus > Triturus cristatus. The sequence goes on from NC_140584.1 coordinate 582,533,221, forward strand.
TAGTTAGTGCAGGCAACTATAACTCACGCGACCGCAATCCTCTGCTGATGCTAATACTGTATTTAGACACTTATTTGCCCATGTCTTCTTCCATACAATTTTAGCTATACATATATTACAAATATTTTTTTTTCATAAAGACACATATGTCATCAGCAGAAGATTGCGGTCGCGTGAGTTATAGTTGCCTGCACTAACTATAACGGGGGAATTTCATTGGTTTTTTATCAGTAAAATTTCCGCTAACTATAACATGTGTGAAACCTATGGTTTTTTCAGTGAATTTGCAAGGTTTTTTAAATGCTAATTCCTAACTATAACGTGTGTGAAACCTATGGTTTTTTCAGTGAATTTGTACGGTTTTTTAAATGCTAAGTTACTTTACGCCATTCGTGGCGTGCACGCCCACTTAACGCAGTTCGCACCGTGCGCGCACAGTGAGCACGCGGTGCGCTTCGCGCACCGCGCGCCCACTTTACGCAGTTAGTGCCGTACACGCAAGGTGGGCACGCGGTGCGCGTAGCGCACTGTGCGCACATGGAGGACATATTATGCGCTTCCTTGTGATAGGTAATCTGTTAAATTTAATTTGTAAGTGATGACAATAATACGCCATGCACAGAGAGTGTTTTTTTTTTTTTATTAAAATTTTTAGCGTAAGCGCACCGTACGCGTACGGTAAGCGTAATCGGCGAAATTTTCAAAAAATAAAAATTTACCGTTTTTGGCCTTAGGGGATCTTTGAGGACTCAACTAACATGGCTATGTGCATGGGCGCTGTCTAAACAGCCCCTTTATATGTTTTTTGCCTTTGTTTACAGCCCCCCCTCAGAGTGCGAGAGAGAAAATGGCGGCCGCCGCTTCCTTGTTTCGACCGATTCGAATGTTTACTTAGATGTAACAGCCAATCAGAATCGCGCTCGCGCACGCCACCGTACGCGTACGGTAAGCTTACGGTAAGCGTACCGTAAGCTGGCTCAGATATATATATTGATTTAAAGGCTATTTTCTCAGAATCTACTGAACAGATTTACACCAAACCTACAAAAGGCACTTCCTTGACCTAGGGACTACCTCTCTGCCAAATTTCTAGTAATTCTGTTCAGCCGTTCGGGCTGTAGCCCTGTCTTAAGGTCCTACGGAAAAATGCATGGGAAAAACGCGTTTTGGGACCCCCCTTTTATCTCAGCCCCCGCTTGACGAATCCCCCCGAGACTTTCAGGGTAGGAGCGGAGCGTAGCGCCCCACCTATTTTGAGAAATTCGCGAGGATTCGTCAACCGGCGCCAAAGTTATTCAAAATAGAATGTTGCGGATTTCCTATGGAAAAGGGGTCCTAACTATAACTACCTACTGGCGACCGCCAGTAGGTAATATATATATATATATATATATATTACCTACTGGCGGTCGCCAGTAGGTAGTTATAGTTAGGACCACGTTTCCATAGGAAAACCTCATAGGACCTTTAGAACGAGCTACAGCCCGAACGGCTGAACAGAATTACTCAAAATTTGGCAGAGAGGTAGTCCCTAGGTCAAGGAAGTGCCTTGTGTAGGTTTGGTGTAAATCTGTTCAGTAGATTCTGAGAAAATAGCATTTAAATCAATATATATATGTGGGCGGAGCCTAACCACTAACTGATTGGCTCTTAGATCTTAGTAAACATTCGAATCGGTCGAAACCAGGAAGCGGCGGCCGCCATTTTGTGTATTTCACTCTGAAAAAAAAGAGTGAAAACAAGGAAAGGGGGCAATGAGGAGAGTTACAGACCCCCTAACATTTGTAAGGGGGTCAAAGAAGGACAGAAAAGTACAAAGAAAACATTTATTGATTTTAAAAAAAATCACGGGGTACGCGTACGGTAAGCTTACGGTAAGCGTACGGTAGAAAAAAAAAAAAAAAAAAAAATGAAAATCAGATTTAAGTGTTTAGATATTAGGGGGCTCTAAAAAGAGCCGTTGTGTTTATGAAATGATTTTTTAGTGGTACCTACAAGTAAGTACCGATGCAGAGTCTAAGGTTCAAGAGGAAGACTCTGTTCCCTTCATCATTGAAGTGCACACCATCTCCTCTATAAATGTCTTGCATGTCATAACGCAAGTTGTTGTGGTAAATGGCACCCATACCATAGTCACGGAGGAAAGCAGAAACAGATTTGTTGACGTGCTTTCTTGCTTTGTCATCGCACCGCGTGCCCACCGTGCGTGCACGGCACTAACTGCGTAAAGTGGGCGCGCGGTGCGCGAAGCGCACCGCGTGCTCACTGTGCGCGCACGGTGCGCGGAGCGCACCGTGCGCGCACGGAACGAACTGCGTTAAGTGGGCGCGCACGCCACGAATGGGGTAAAGTAACTTAGCATTTTAAAAACCGTACAAATTCACTGAAAAAACCATAGGTTTCACACACGTTATAGTTAGGAATTAGCATTTAAAAAACCTTGCAAATTCACTGAAAAAACCATAGGTTTCACACATGTTATAGTTAGCGGAAATTTTACTGATAAAAAACCAATGAAATTCCCCCGTTATAGTTAGTGCAGGCAACTATAACTCACGCGACCGCAATCTTCTGCTGATGACATATGTGTCTTTATGAAAAAAAAATATTTGTAATATATGTATAGCTAAAAATGTATGGAAGAAGACATGGGCAAATAAGTGTCTAAATACAGTATTAGCATCAGCAGAGGATTGCGGTCGCGTGAGTTATAGTTGCCTGCACTAACTATAACGGGGGAATTTCATTGGTTTTTTATCAGTAAAATTTCCGCTAACTATAACATGTGTGAAACCTATGGTTTTTTCAGTGAATATATATATATATATATATATATATATATATATATATATATATATATATATATATATTCGAAAGCACTCTCCTTTATCACGCCAAGTAAAGAGAGCACGGACCACAGGATTCTGGTTCAATATCCGTTTATTCTTTGGATCTCACAGATAGAACGGCAGCCATTACGCGTTTCATCCCTCCTGGGGGACTTGATCACATATATATACTTATTTTTTGTCTAACAGTGAACCCTGAGTTTGTAGGATGTATGAGTATTTGTGGGTATGCTTGGACTTGTCTTGAGATTATTTTTTATTATATCGCTATTGTAACAAAAAATATAATGAATAAATACAATTTTGACATGTTTGATATGTAAAGTGTTGTGCTTTATATTTTGGAAGGCGTGTTTTGTCTTACGTATGACATTGTATCAGTGACCATTAGCACTATATGACTCTGTATACAGGCAGAGAATTTCTCATTTGAGGGTTCCTCTGACAGAGCTGGAACCGATGAGCACTGATGGAGTGAAGGGCTGGTACGAAGTGTCAGCAGCAGGCAGAGGTGGACCTTGTGAGGAGCTGGGGCCGATGGGCTGGTGCTGCTGGCCAGTGTGAGGAGCTGGGGCCGATGGGCTGGTGCTGCTGGCCAGTGTGAGGAGCAGGGGCCGATGGGCTGGTGCTGCTGGCCAGTGTGAGGAGCTGGGGCCGATGGACAGTGGGAAGAGCAGGAATTAATGGACAGTGTAACTATCGGCCACTGTGGGTAGTATGAGACGACTGCAAAGAGTGTCAGGAGTGCACTCTGGTGTAAAGCCTGCCCTGCTAATCAAGCCACAAATACTCCCGTGCACCGCAGGAGTTTCTGCTTCTCCTGCACGGAGTTTGCAGATCAAACTCAAGCCCCTCCCCCCCCCCCCCTCCCCCATCCTAAAGCAAATGATTCAAAGATGCATCACTTACAATCCATCCAACCTCCCTGATCTACAATGGAATCTTCACTAGCTCAATGTATGCAAGACCCTGAAGATCTCACACAACCCTGCAAGGCCAGGCACGAGAGACCCGCCACAACCTGCAGAGGAGGGTCCTCGGCCCTCCATTCATACAACAGGCATGCGACATGAAGGGCGCCGTGGGACCCTGTGTACCACCGAAGGTCAAACGCCCCTCCCTTTGGACAATGAGAGAAGGAAGCTAACCAGATCAACCCACCATTAACGGATAGAACCGTCAACGGATAGAACCTCGACCACCGCCCGACTACGACACTACAGCCACGACACCCAGCGCCCTCCAACTTGACAGGGCAGTGTAAGAGGCGCTACAGAGGTCTGCACCTGGAGGCACTTTCAGGAGGAGGCGCCGCTCATGACCCGGATGAAGACGCTCGAGCAGCAGAACTACTGTATCCGGTCAGCAGCGCGCTCCTCTCAAGCACGGCGCCCACCCGTTTTTCAAGTCTTAAGATAGTAACACCCGCCAGCGACAGAGGAGGCTGACAGTGAACGGGCCACAGCGCCAGCAGGGCAGACATGGGGACTCCTGTCCCACCGGCGCCTCACCTCGAGGGTTTATGATAAAGCAGTGATTTCACACACCGCGTGACATGCGGCAGCTCAGGACACCTCCGGCAAGAAATGTTTCCAGAAAGCCGCACATTGCAGTCTTGTACATAAACCCTGGGGCGACCGGACCACGGCCGTTTCTTCTTTCCAAAGCCGAGTTAATACAAGACACAAAATACCAACTGTGGCGCTGAACACCCGCGACGCCTCCGACAACTGGCCCTCCACGCCCCGTCCAAACTGAGGAGAGGGGATGCTGAACACCAACCAGAATGCACAGAAATAGGACGTGGGTAGCCTGGGTGACAACTGGCAAGAAACTTAGGCGAGTGTGCAGCATTACACTAACACCACGAAAACACGTTAAGCTTGTATCTTTAAAAAGGCGTGCACCTAACGCTCAAGTTTCTTTTTTTTCTCTTTATTACATCTGTGCATTAGTTCAAAAGGAGTCCCCACAGATTCATGGTAGTATAGCAAGTGTGCCATGGACCCCTAAACGAAGGCAAGGAAAATGTCACCCTTAAGGTGGGAGCTCGTGGGCCTCGGTGTCACTGAACCGATGGCACCAATGTCCGCTGCGCCCCTGCAGCTGCAAAGAATAACAGGCGCCCGAGCAGGTGTGCCATTTTCATCAGATGTGGCATTATAATAAATCTGTGAAGACAGAATTGTCTAAGGAAGAACCCCAAGTAAGACTTTCCAACAGTTTTCAAGTGGCCCCCACATTGCTTGTGGCACCTTCAGCCCTTGCTCGCTCTGCTAAGATGGGGGGCGCTGTAGTACCATATGTAAAGTGATGCGGAGTAAGAAGCCAAGGTTGGGCGGGGGTGCCACACACAGAGCGGGGCACTTGGCAGTCGCGCACCTGCTATAGACCAGGCTGGACAAAATTGAACTCGCAAAAACAAAATGTTGCAGACTCTGGCAAGACGTGATAAGAAGCTACGCTTGCTCACGCGCGCCCACTGACTCTCTGGACACGTTCAGCCAGCACAATACAAGCATGTAATTGTTAAAGTGTGCACGCACTGTGACTACACTAACTAAGACATTGGCAATGCATGAGGCAATCTTTACTGTCATCACATTCACCTCTAGAAAGAGCTGCAAGGGTGAGTCTGGAAAGCGTTAAATAAGGTATAAGTAAAGTAACACGTCTTTAGCGGGAGCGAGCACCCCTCCCTGGTGGAGGCACCCGGGGCTTCCCGTCCTTATCACACACTAACACCTTGAGCGGCTTCCAGGACAGCGCGCGACAGAGTGTACTCAAGGAAGGCGGCATCTGAGAAAGCAGCGCGTGACCCGGTCTCGTGAGCAAAGGGGCCACAACCAGGGGCAGATAACGGCGCCCAATGGGAACAGAATGAACAGCCCAAGAACCTCTCGCCAGAGGTAGAAGAAAGGACTGGAACAACGGTCCGACAGGACAGGGGCAAGGCGGCCATGATGGACAGGGCGGGGCAGTGCTAAAACTGTGCATAGGGAAGCGACAGGAGCAGGGCAAGGGCCAAGGCTAGGACAGTGGCGGCAGGTGCACTGCAAGTAAAGGAAAGTGAAAGGTTTGCGACAGCGCAATGACATAAGCTCCAAGATGACCTCTCCACAGCAGCAGGCCGCGGAGCTCGCCGCTCCCTACTCCAGAATGCTCTCTGGTACCACCTCTACAAGCAAAGGCTTCCAAACGAACCTATGGATATTCTTATTAATCAAGCACATTCTTTTAATTATCAATTGCAAAGAATAAATGAAGCCCAGGAAGTAGCAGACATGCATTTGTTTATTATTATTATTGCTTTTAAACAGTGAATGCATTTACTTAAAAATTGTATTTTAATTAATTTGTTTGATTAGTAAGAATATAAATAGATTCCTTCGAAAGTTTTTGCTTGTATAGATATTGTCTGACCCAGCTTCCCGGGGTTTACTCGGTGGCCCTTTACTATTGGATACTCTAGCAATACCGGTAACCTGTTCACAATAACGCTTGAGAGTGACCACACACAACAGACTGTCATTTATCACCCTCAACAAGGTGAGACAAGCTGCGAGGAAGTATCCTTTCTTGTCGTCCAGACTTATCCTTAAGCACAAGTCAGTATCCCACACTAAATGCGCATGGTTATGTTATGTTATATTAATTTATAAAGCGCACTGTTACCCGAAGGTGTCCTGGCGCTGCAAGCCGTTTACCTGGAAGAGACAGCGTGAGAGAAAACCCAGCCCAGGAGCATTGTCAGAACCTAGGCTGAAAACAGCCAAGTCTTCAGATTTTTTCTAAAGGTTAGAAGATCCGTGGCAGACCTTAGAGAAAACGGAAGTTCATTCCAGGCGTTGGTGGCTTTGAGCACAAAACTCTTTCCACCCCAGTTGGCCTTTTTTGCCCTAGGGACGGCTGCCCGCTTAGCTTCCATAGAGCGCAATGTTCTCCTAGGGACATACCACTGGAAGCGTTCCCTGAGGTCAGACGGCCCAGCTCCCTGTAGGGACTTATAGACGATACAGAGGGCCTTAGAATGGACCCGTTGTTTCATAGGGAGCCAGTGAAGATCTCGTAGACCATTCCTGATTGACACGTACATTGGAGTATCCGTGAGCAACCTTGCTGCCGCATTCTGTACAATCTGGAGTCTGTTAAGGTGTTTGTTATGGATTGTCAGATACAGACCGTTACAGTAATCCAGACGGGACAGAACTAGAGCGGATACTACGGATCTGAAGCTTTCAGCTGTTAGGAAGGGATTGATATTTTTCAAAGTTCTTAGAATGAAAAAACATGTAGACACCACTCTACTAACCTGGTCCCCGAATGAACGAGTGTTCTCTACAATCACACCCAGGTTTTTTACTTTAGATACTGGAGGGGGAGGACGGCCCATCTCACTGGGCCACCAGGCCGGGGTCCAGAGGTTAGGATTGTTACCGAATATGATCACCTCAGTCTTGCCTGCGTTTAGCTTCAGGCAATTAGCGGCCATCCAGCCAGTAATGGCAGCCATACAATCCTGGAGGCCTTTGCCGCTTCGTTGCCTCTTTGTAGAGATAACACTATCTGTGTATCGTCGGCGTAGGAGGTTAAAAGTAGGCCGAACAATCGTATAAGGGCCGCCAGAGGTTTCACATAAATATTAAACAGCGCCGGGCATAGGGAGGATCCCTGCGGAATTCCGCAGGGAAGTACAAATGGTTCAGAATTATCCTCTCCTAGATCCACTGTTTGTATTCTGTTAGTCAAGAAGGATTTCAGTAGGTTCAAGGCAGAGCCCTGGACCCCAGCCTTCGATAAACGTCCCAGCAACACCTCATGGTGTACCGTATCGAAGGACGCTGATAAATCCAACATGCGAAGAATGGCTGAACCTCCCTGGTCAACGGCCTCCCGAACCTCTTCCGTTGCTTTTATCAAGGCTGATTACGTGCTGTGGCCAGCACGGAACCCATACTGTGAGCAGTCCAGTACATTATTTGTCTCCAGGAACAGGCTTAAATGCGTATTCATGGCCTTTTCCGTAATTTTGGCCGGAAGTGGGAGGCAGGAGATAGGCCTATAATTATTGGGGTCTTTCGGTTCTAGATTGTTTATTTTATAAGAGGTAGGATGGAGGCTGTTTTCCAGGATATAGGGTAATGGCCTGTCTCCATTATCCGGTTAAGTAACGGGGTGAGGGTATTGGTGATGATGTCCGGAGACATTTTAATTATTGTGACTGGACAAGGATCCTTAGGGGAGCCGGATCTGCAACCCATCAGCAGATTGGCCACCTCATGGTTAGCCAAAGGGGTAAAGTTATTAAATGTGGGGGCATTGTTGGTATACATAGTCTCAGGACCCCCCTCAACGGGAGCTCCCAGTTGATTATTAACCCCTTCCCCACTCATGACGGAACCGCTCCGTCATGAGCCACGGTCGCCGTGTGCTCATGACGGAGTGGTTCCGTCATGCTGCGGCTGTTGGCGGCCGCGCCGCCCACGCGGCGCTAATTCCCCGCCTGTGCGGGCGATTAGCGCAGTGGGCGGAGTCATGACGGAACCACTTCATCATGAGCACAGCTCAACCGCGGCTCATGACGGAGCGGTTCCGTCATGAGCACCGCGCCACCGCGCTGCCCCCAACCCCCCCCCCAGCGCTGCGGCGGAATTCCCGCCGCAGCGAAAGGGTTAAAGGATGAGAAAATAACTTCCACTTTGTTTGAAAAGAAAGAAGCTAAGATGTTACAAAATTCAGTATTGCTGTGCAGGATGGGCTTGGAGGGGGTCAAAAGCTTAGTAACGGTTCTGAAAAGTTCCTTAGCAGAGGATTTGGCTTCAGTAATCTTATCAGAAAAATACGCCTTTTTTTCTTCCTGCAGCGTTTTTTTGTAAGCTGACAGGCAGGATCTGTAGTGTTCCCTATTTGTTGGTTTGTAACCATTTCTCCAGGCGTGCTCCAATCTTTTGCATTCTGATTTAAGCCCCTGGAGGTTATGAGAGAACCAAGGTGCAGAGGGTGACATACGTCTAGGGAGGCACCGTTTGACCGGGGCCAATTTATGGCAGGCTGTATTGATCCAATCCTCATAGGCTGCTGTTGCTTCCTCTATATTTGGTGGCAGATAGGGGACTGAATCGGTCAAGTCTTTATTCAAATTGGACGAGTTGATGTTTTTCCACGTCCGGATAGCTATCTTTTCCCTGGGCTTAGAGTAAGATAGTATGGTGGGGGAACGATCAATTACAAAAATAATGGCGGAATGATCAGTCCAAGGAAGTGGCAGGATGTCCAAGATGGAGAGTTTGGAGAAGTTTGTGAAGATCCCATCTAGGGTGTGGCCAGCCTTGTGGTGTGGGGCCAACTACCTGTAGCAGGAGGTCCCCACCGCCCATGATTTCTGACAGCCTGGCAGTGTCCGGATCGGTGGAATCTTCTAGGTGAAAATTAAAATCACCTAACATAGTGAAAGATTTGGCACAAAGACCCTCCTCCAACAGTGATCCGATTGATTCCATGAAGCTACCTTTAGGTCCTGGGGGACGGTAGATGAGCATCGCCTTCACCTTGTTAACGTCATACGGCTACTGATCTCTTTAATTCATTCTTCTTAAGAGATGGGGGCGTCCAGCTGCTCCCAACAGATGGGTCCTTCTTTAGTTTCAATAATCTCACGAGGTCTGCTGGACAATGCCTGACGGCCAAGGATCTCCATTCTCACTACGTTACTTTCCACCTATACGGTTTGTAAGAGAGCCGAGTTGTCATGGCCACTAAATCTTCAAAATATGCAGGTCGTGGTCTCTGGCCTTGCCAGCCATTGAGCTCATCATGAAAACCTTTTTACGAATAGGGCAAGCGGAGTGACACTGGGCCTGTCTATTTGACTTGCACTTTGTTTGACCCGATGCATATTTTAAGTAAATAGGATAAAGGATTCTTCCGCAGTGTAAATTGTACATAGAGAGTCAAACATCGCCTTATACTTTACCCTGATCTAGAAAGCATGCCTCTGTGCAGGCTACTTACGAATGAAGCACAGTTTATTGTGATCTGTACCACACTGTTGACATTTGAGAGTTAACGGGGTAGTGCAGTAGTCCTGGACTTCCCTTCTCCCTTTTAATTGGTCATCAAATTGTCGTACACCCAGTCATTGAGGATCCAAGGTACCTTTCAACGAGAGCTTCCTCTTGGCGTGAGGTTGGACATCCTGAGATGATGAGGTTTTATATACCAATAACTTCTGCAGATATTGTTAGAATGAGTGGCTTACTCGGAAAGTGCTAACCAAAACATTACCCTTGGTCACAAGCCACGTAAGGGTCATTTGAACTGATCAATCCCCCCACCCCCAGCAAGAAATCACCTCTTGACCACCTAATCCATCCCACAGTACAAACACAGGTTACTAATCCAATAAACTAGAATTGCCTTCACCCCCTGGGCAAATATGCAAGTCTAGTAAGTATGTACTAGACATGCTGAATCATTCTAAATCTCATTTTGCGAAATGAAACTCCACAATCTCATCTGCATCTAATCTCATGACAACCCTTTACAACTGTTTTGTAACTATGTAATTCTATCTTCCTTGGGGTGGTGACAGGTATGGCAGGAGGGCAATCAGGCACAAACACCATAATCTCAGCACTCCAGGCACTTTGTGCAGAGAAGATAAAATATGACAGTACCATAAGATCCTCTAATCCCTCTAAATCTAACAAGGAACAGGACAGGATGGCCAATAAACTTTTAATGACATAGAATAGTCACAGAGGGAAAGTGTCAGGCTGGCACAAATCTATGGCAAATACAAATCTATAAAAGGGGACTTGAAAGAAGCAACGCTTGTTGGATCAAATACACTGGAGAGAAGCCTTCCCGTGATCTGATAATACAGAAGGTAACTAACTTTACATATCCACAGGACATCAAGGAGCTTTGTAACACCGACTCTATGTTTAAAGATAATACTTTATTGCAACGGCTAAACTTGAAAGCCTAGCCTAGCCTACCCTGTAGTTGAATAGCTGCCGCCTATATTTGGAAAGCTTTCTACCTTAAAATCCTCTATTATGGAATGGATTCAGAAATGAGCCTTATATGATCAATATCTTGGAACGTGAATAGGATCTTCTCAGCCGGGAAGCATAAGTCCACCTGCAGCACCAGGAACGTGCTGCAAGGCTGACCACTCTCTGCTTCCTCCCTCGAAAACATGAATGCAACCTACGCAGTCACATAATGATGCCAAAAAGAGCCACCATGTTTAAAGCTGCATTTGAAAGCACCAGGCACCACCAAAGGACCCAAAGGTGTACGTATATACTGCAACTCAAGTGGGCGCTTGACTTGTCGCTCCAAAAGCTTGAGCCAGGGACCCGGACTCTAGGCCTAAGCAATGTTGGCAGTGACCGGGGTCGAGGAGAAGTTAAAAATAAAGGCAGCATAAAGGACCTCAAGAGGAGATAATGCAGAGGGGTCGCACTCCGTGGACTATGTGAGTGTGAGGTGACTATGCCTCATCTCAAAGCTCAGGGTCTCTGTGGATGAAATACAGAAAAGGGACAGCACAGCAGAGAGCGCAGCAACAACATACACCAGGATTACTTAACAGGCTTTGACCACAACAATACTATCAAAGCAAATATTAAGAACAAGCACCACTTTGATTCCCTATACATACAGTTTAAAAAAACAGACAAAATATACACACGCGTATGTCCATAGCGGACCCAAATACACCCCACTGCCTCTCATAATTCTCCATCTTTAGACCGGGGTGCAGATGGAGTCCTGGTTGCAGGAGATGCGTTCCTGGAAGCTGGGAAGAGTTACAGGGCGTGAGAACTCTCCCCCATGCTAAGAATCTGTAGGGACTACTTGTTAGGGCGGACTCTGCGCTGCACATTCTAACAGGGGGCGCGCATGTTGCCGAGAAGGCGCATGCCTCAGGAGGACTGTGCTTGGTTGTGAAAATCTCGGACGAGACTCCCCTAACCTAGGTCCCTGCAACCCTCCCTCCAAGCCTTGGGACACCCTTCCCTGCGTGGGATACTAGACATCCTCCAGAGAGACCTACATGCATGCACTGTGAGGAGGTGAAGCACGCTTCAGAGCGCACGGGGGAGGGGGTCATATATGCAGCCGCTACAGAGAAAGGGCCCTCTCGGTCCTCGTGGCCGCACTGGACGAGACTGCGCTATAAACGCGCCGCGGCCACAGGCTCTCTCTCTCCCCCGAGGCCAGGTTGCCACCTTCACTTCCGCCCCTCCCCCACTGACCCCTCCGAAGGTCCGGCCGGTCAGCAGTAATGCTCGGTATGCCACGAGGGCCTCCTCCGCCGTCGGATCAATACGTCAATTCATTCACAGCAGGGCCCACCTGGGAGCTTTTACCTACACGCGTAAAGTGCTCAGCTAGAAGGTATGGGGGGGGGGGGGGGGAGGACTTAGAGACGAAAAGAGCAGCAAGGCCGAAGGCTGCAGGGAGTACTGAGGGGCGGGGAGCCTGCAGGTTGTACAGAGGGGGGCTGCAGAGAGTACAGAGGGGGTGGAGGGGGGCTGCAGGGAGTACAGAGGGGGCTGCAGTACCCAATGAGAACTGCAGGAAGCAAGATGACCAGCAGGAAGCAAGGCCTGGCGGGGAAGGGCGCGCCTGCGATGCGAAGCCACGGGACTGCGGTGTGTGATTACTGGTGTTGAAAGGCACCTGGGCTCTGCCTCACTCGCACACATTCCCCACACTGGCAAAAGCAAAGCTGGAGGTCGCTCATTCTCCTGCATCGCATCCAAAGATGGAGCCACCTCCCTCAACAAGCCTTCCTCACATCTTGAGTTCTGCAAGGAGCTGATGGCCTGGCTCCTCGGGGACCACGCACCTGCACGCCTGCCCAGGCATCTGGAAACCCTCTCAGGGGATTAGTGCGCTATACAAAGCAATATAACATAACATAGCAGATAAAAAAGGCACACAAGAAATACTTGGTCCGAGGAGGTCCACGTCAGCCTAGGGGAGCCGTAGGAATTCAGAAAGCTGCTTTAGTCAAAGAAGAAAAAAAACATCAACAGTGGTTCCCTCGGAGGGCGCTTTTATAGCCTAACCTTCCAAGGCAAAACAAAAGTGTACGTTTCCGCATATGTAATAAACAAGTATTTACTTACTATTTAAACATGCCATATACATAGAATCTGAATAATATGTACTAAAAAAAAAACACTCTTTTGGAGTCTGCAGGTCTAGCACAACCTGAAGAACGTTTCAAAGTGATGTGATCTTTTTTGATCTGTGAAGCGGATCGAGAGAGATTTTTTGCTGGCTAAAATTAAGAGGTCTCCCCATATCAATAATCAGTGGCTGTGATGCTGCTTCCCTCTCTATCCTGATGAAGACCCCTTTTCAATTAAAAAATATGGTCAAAGCACCGATGTACTAACTTGCTGACTGATATGAACCAGAGCAAACAAAACTGAACTCTTAGCTTTGAATGGCTTTTGTATATTCAAGCACCAGTTTAGTCAGTATTGTTGTGAACACATTGCTTTTGTAAACAGCACAAGCGCACTTTACAATTTACTTGGCTCCCATCACGGTCACTGCACTGTTTTTTGAAGGACCTATTATTCGGATTCTGTGTATTTGACATGTTTATGTAGTAATTTAGTACCTATCTCATATGTGGAAACGTACACATTTGTTTTGCCTAGGAAGCTTAGGCTTAACCCCTTCGGTGCTCATGACGGAATGGTTCCGTCATGACCCACGGTTGAGCTGTGCTCATGACGGAACCATTCCGTCATGAACCCGCCCGCGCAAGATTCCGCCAGCACAGCGGCGGAATCTGCGCAGCATCGAAGGTGTTAAAGCGCCCTCCAAGGGAACCACTGTTGATGTTTTTGATTATGTACCCAGGTCCCTAGCGATACCAGTTTACCCATTTCTTTTTTTCCTTAGTCAAAGAAGTGGCCGGAACTAAGGGCCGGATGCATCAAAGGGGTTTACCTATTTAGTTTCTCTGGGCAAACGCCTTACGACATAGGGGCCTAAGAAAGGAGCAGGTGCCAATGACGTCGTATGGACCAAGGAGAGAGGAACAGACAGCAAAAAGATGATGGAGGCTGGGACATGCATTGGGGAAAGCAGTAAGGTACACTGAGAGGTACAGGGCCGGAAGTGTGTTAGAAGGTAGGCACACGGACCTCACAGGCTCTAAGTTCTGAAAGAGTTCACAGTGGCCACAGTGCGGTGGTACCGAGGCCTGGTGCTGCAGAGAACCAACATGGGTCCAGAAGCAGTGCAGAGACTGAGGGCGGAGCCCAATAAAAACGTTATCCCTGCTTGCAGTGACCACTATAAAAGGTAGAAGAGGAAGGCGGGGCCAGCATCGGCCCTGCCGCCATTATGGATGTCGGCCGTGCCCCCGTATCGTACCCACTCATTGGCCCCGCCTTGGCTAGGGGCCGTGCCCCGGAAGCGATTGAATCGCTTCCGGGTCATGGGAGGCTCCTCCGCGCCCCGGAAGTGATCGGATTGCTTCCAGGGCGTGGGAGACTCTCGGGGGCCTTTAAAGCCGGGGGGAGCGCGAAGGACGATCTCTTGCTCCCCTCGGCAGCACACCCGTCGTGTGTGCCTCCTCCTTCGGGAGGACATCTAATCCTTTTTCTTTTGTTCTGCAGGTGGCGGTCGGTGATTCCAACGCAACATTGGGGGACCGGTGCTCATCGTCATCAACGGTGATCTTCGTGGGGGATCCTCGCGGGTTTAAGGCAGCGGAGTTCCTGAGCAGCTGGAGTTGCGGCGTGGTCCGAGAGTCGAGGAGTTGGCATTAGTGCACTTGCCGGTACACAGAGGTCTCTTGGGCGTGTCACACGGAGCTTTCAATAGCTCGGTTTGTAAAGCGGAGGTCTGTATCGGGGGAGATGACATCCTTAACGGAGGTCGCGTCGGCTGCATCCTCCCTCGGGAGGTTTTTTGGATCTTGGTGCTTTGTTCCCATTAGATCGCCGGAGCATAGTCCTGTAGGAAGCCGGAAGTTTGTTTTTTGGACGAGCGAGATCGCAAAAGAAAAGGCGCGTGAAACGCGGAGGTCGCGTCGTGTGCATCCTCCGTCGGGGTTTTTTTTCATGGTTTTCTTTTGTTCCCAATAGATTGCCTGGACATCGTTGGGGAGCGCCGCCACCACCAAGAGTGTGGGGGGGTTTCCGTGCTGTCCATTAGATCGCCGGAGCATCGTGGAAGAGCGCCGCCATTAACACGCGTGCAGCGCGTGCGGGGTGGAGATCTCTGCAGCGTTTGTCCTTGCCATCGGGCAGAACATTGATTTCTTACTTTGTTTTAGCAGGAAAGCGAAAAGTGTTTCCCAAACTACCCAGGAACAGCAGCGCTGATCGTGAAGGGGCAGTCCAACGTTTGCCAAGGTGCTTACTCATCTGGAGTGTTGGCCGAGACTCGGCGCCCGGGTATCGCAACTGTTTTAGACGCCCTGATGAGGAAGAATGGGGAAATGGATAACACCATGGCGCAGCTGGCAGATAGGGTGGATGCGCAGGAGGGGCCATCGGGGAGGTCACGCAGGGACGCTTTACCCCCAAGAGAAGCTTTCCCCCCCTTGCCAAAAAAGAGTAGGGCTAAGAAAGTGCCGCAGGTTGTCCCTGGGAATGGTGGGGCCCCAATTTTGCCTGTAGTACCCTCGTCTCCCAACACACCGGGGGGCGAGCCTTCTCCTGTAGATCCGGTAGGTGGGCCTGTTCCCTTGGTCCCTGCGACGCCCGGTATCCTGCCACCAGCACCTGGGAATCCAATCCCCGCACCGGTGGTACCAGTGGTCCCTGCGACGCCAGGTATTTCACCACCAGCACCTGCAAATCCTATCCCCGCACCAGCGGTACCAGTGCCAGAGGTGCCTAATGTTCCGTTACCTGTTCCCCCCGCATCCGGGGGGGGTACCAACACTTCCTACCGATTTTGTCTCCAGCCTAGCAGCCGTGCTTCCCTGGCTTGGGGGCATGGGGTTGAATGCGAGTGCAGCGGGTATGGTCGGGGCGGACGCATTGGAAAAGGCAAGACAGCTTATCGATCAAGCCAAGCTTAAGGAAGTGCCGGCGGTCGGGCCCCCAAGGACACCGCGGGACCTTTGCATTGTAAGCCACAGACTTTGCCATTGTTGGGCATGGGCGAGGCACGCACATCTTACGAATCTCTCTCACGCCACTTGTCGCAGGAGGTTAAGGAGAGAATTTGGAAGGGGACATACATTGACATTTTTTCACTCTTGATAGATGAGGTTGAGAGGGAGGAGATGAAGAGGAAGAAGGATTATATGCCCGCGCATGAATGGGCGAATGAAATGTTGAAGTACAGGGTTGAGGAGAACATCAGGCATTGGATGCTAGCTTACAATATTTACATGGCTCTGATGACGGAGCGTTTCCCAGAGGAAGCACCCGCAATGGCTTGTTATATGTCTAGGATCAGCACGGCGCAGGCAACAAAAGGGGGCACAGGGTGGTTGGATTATGACAAAAAATTCAGGCGCACCAGGGCATCTGATCCAACGCTAAGATGGAATCAGGTGGAGGGGATATCCTGGTTGGATCATTTGGGCGGCCTCACAGCTGAGGCTGCAAGTGACCCGCCAAAACCACAGCCCTTTCGGGCGTTCCCCCCAGCTGCACCAGGCGGGGGGCGGGGAAGAAGGGATGCTGCTGGGATTTCAACAGGCGCACCTGCGTCAGGGCACCAGGGACATGCAGATTTAGGCACGCGTGCAGTTTCTGTGGCAACTCAGGGCATGGCGAGGCAATAAGGTCTTAAAAAACAGAGGGATAGGGGGGCCAAAAAATCAGTTTGAGGGGGTTTCCAGCAAAGCTAGGTCCCCAATTCTCCTACACGCAATGATACCCTGGTTAAACAGATATACGTGCACGACCTCAGCAAGGACGTTGTTGGGGGGTTTCAGAGAGGGGTTTAGAATCCCGGTGGCGGATTTTGTGGGACCCTCTTTTTGCAGGAACCAATTGTCGGTCACTCAGAACGCTGGGGTGGCGGCGGCAAAAATTTAAAAGGAATGTAGATTGGGCAGAGTGGCGGGGCCCTTTGACAAGATTCCCGTGCATAACTTTGTGCGTTCCCCCCTGGGGGTGGTTCCTAAGAAGGAACCAGGAGAATTTAGGCTAATTCACAATTTATCAGCGCCAAGGGGGCAGTCGGAGAATTACTCCATTGATGAAGATTTCTGCTCTGTGCTTTATGCATCTATTGATCAGGCAATTGACATTTTGAGGGGACTGGGACCAGGGGCAATGATGGCAAAATCTGACATAGAATCGGCTTTCAGGCTGCTGCCCGTCCACCTGAGTGATTTTCACCTCCTGGGCTTCCAGTTTGAGGGCAAGTTCTTCATGGACATGTGCATGCCAATGGGGTGTTCGGTGTCGTGCGCCTATTTTGAAATGTTTAGTACGTTCTTAGAATGGTCGTTCAGGCAGGTGACAGGGCATAGGCATGTGCTGCATTACCTAGATGACTTTCTCTTTCTGGGGCCACCAGGGAGCACAGGGTGTGGGCAGGCGCTGGAGCAATTCTGTGCGTTAATGGAAAGTTTTGGGGTGCCACTAGCACAGGGAAAAACCGTGGGACCATCCCCGGTCATAGAGTTCTTAGGGATCGACCTAGACTCAGTCGCGGGATGCTCACGGCTTCCCGCTGACAAAGTAACTAGGTTTGGAGAGTCACTGAGGCAATGTCTGGAAGCTAAAAGGGTAACGTTACACCAGCTACAACAGATGGTAGGGCAGTTAAATTTTGCTTTACGTATTATACCAATGGCACGTCCTTTTTCAAGATCCATTGCACAGGCAATGTCAGGCCTTAAGCAGAAACACCACCACACCAGATTGAGCGAGGAGGTCAAGCAGGACATGCGGATTTGGCTGGCATTTCTGCGGGATTTCAATGGCTCTGTCCTGTGGCCCGGCCCTGTCACTTCTTGCGCTGAGTTGGGTTTAATGACAGACTCCGCGGGCAGTGAGGGGTTTGGCGCCATTCTGGGCACTCAGTGGGTGGCACAGCGTTGGCCAGCATGGTGGGTGGACAACGGACTCACCGCTAACATTGGTTTCCTGCAATTGTTCCCCATTTGGGTGGCATTTTGCGTCTGGCCGGAGCAACTGAGGAACAAAGCAGTTGTTTTCTGGTCTGACAATATGGCAGTAGTGGAATGCATAAACAACCAGTCAGCAAAATGTAAGATGATCCTGCGTTTAATCAAGGAGATAGTTTTGAAATGCCTGCAGTTGAATCTTCAGTTTAGGGCGAAACATGTCCCGGGGGTATTAAATCACGCTGCTGACGCACTGTCTCGTTTCAAGATGCAGGTTTTCAGAGCTCATCTCCCGGGAGCAGCACCACGCCCAACGCCTTTCCCCGAACAGCTCTGGCAGATTGGTGCCCTCACTTACCGGACTTGGTGGCAGCGAGCCTAGCGCCAGGAACAAGAAAGGCATATGAAGGGGCGTTTGGGGCATACTGTAATTTCTTAAAAGATATGGGAGGGGCGCATTGGGCTGATTCGGCAGGGGGTTTGCTCTTACTTGCAAGCCTTGCGGGACGAAGGGAGGTCAGTGGGGTCCGCTAGGAGACACATGGCGGCCATTGAATTTTTTGCACAGATGGGCGGCAGGCAGGATCCTACTCAGGCATTCGTAGTGCGCAAAGCATTGAAGGGTTGGCAGCGCTTACAGGGGTCTGCGCCCGACACTAGGCGCCCGATTGGGTTGACGACCTTGGCATCAGTCCTGGCTGCGCCAGAGCAGACTTGCGCTAATGTAATGGAATGTTTATTATTCAGGGCAGCCTTTAGCTTAGCTTTCTATGGGGCCTTTCGGATAGGGGAATTGGTGGCTAAGAATAAAAGGGATCTGGGGGGTGGCTTGCAGTTGGGTGACATACGCTTCCACAACGGTGCATTGCAGGTTACAATTCGGCGATCAAAGACAGATCAAGAAGGAAGGGGGCAGGTGGTGTTTCTCAGGCGGGCACCGGGCAACCCCTGCTGCCCGGTTTTTCATATGGAGGCTTTCCTGCCATACAGACCGAGTGATAGGGGGGGCCCATTACTAATGCACACTGGGGGGGAACCACTGACAAAGTTCCAATTTAAACGAGTCTTGGATAGGACAATAGGCAGTAGTTTTGGGACACATTCCTTCAGAATAGGTGCCGCCACCGAGGCGGTCGCGCGGGGTCTTGGGGAAGAGGATGTGCGGAGGATTGGGCGGTGG
This sequence comes from Triturus cristatus, assembly GCF_964204655.1. NCBI lineage: Eukaryota > Metazoa > Chordata > Amphibia > Caudata > Salamandridae > Triturus > Triturus cristatus. The sequence continues at coordinate 582,552,335 of NC_140584.1, forward strand.
GCCTCCAACTGTTTTAGGCGCATGTGCGAGTTGATATGTTATGACTCTATATGACAATGGTACTGATGGCACTATTTTTCTTGTTCTACTACCAGTTCCCTCGGCCTGTCACCCAGGAAGAGAGACAGCGACACCCCACCAAGAGCGAGACACAGTCAAGACAACAGTGATTTCCCCGGATCGGTCACACATGATACCAAGGCTTCAGTGGCGGGGGGGTATCAGTGAAGGCTCTCAATCACTCTGCCCAGAGGATTAATAATAAGATAGACAAGCTGTTTAGGACCCCCAGATTGCAGGTAATTGCCCATGGGTGCATTAAGGGGGACGTATGCTATGTGCAAGATGGGGTGCACCTTTCTCGCTTGGGGAATGAGTTATTCTTGTGCAACATTTTAGCATGGCTCGAGCGATTTCACTGGTAAGTATGACCTTGGGTTTGGGGGGGGCCTCATAGTCGGTCTACTATACAGGCCTGTGCGGTAAGGTCATAGGTTGGACAGACTAAATTGACTCATCTTTTGGGGCGCCTTATTAAGTGGGGCGCCCAGAGGGGAGGGACATGTGGCTCTCACCAGACTCCAGGGGCAGTTACAACCGGTTGGTTGGAACGGTGCGGGGACAAAGGGGGGGTTACGCTTTCCATTGGCTGGTTGGCCACCCCGCACGCGGGCGTAAGTAAGCTGCGCTGTCTGCATGGCCCCTTTATGGAGTAAGTCTTGAACGTATGGGGGTTGCCTGGGGGTAAGTACTTCCGGGTCAGCTGGGCCCCCTGCGCATGCACACTCCGATTGGGGTGCGCCGGACAATTCGGATTAAAGGGGGAGGGGCCAGCGTTTTGACCTTGCCGTAGGCCCAAAGGAATACGCAGAAATGTGATCAGCAATGTGTTTAGACTAGGATAGGAACATTTATGCATTAGAGTTTTGTTAAAGCTAGGAATGAAGCAAATGTACCGAATCCTGTCTTGGCATTTCTGCGTTATTGTATATATGAATATAACTTTGTGTTTTGTTTGTTAATAAATACGATCGGGGGTCAACGACCCCCTATTCCAAACAAAAAGGTTATATTGGTTTTTGTCACAGTCAGGGGAGGAGGGGGCGGTAGGCCGTACCGGACCATAGAGGAAGGCGGGGCCAGCATCGGCCCCGCCGCCATTATGGTGGTCGGCCGTGCCCCCCGTATCGTGCCCGCTCATAGGCCCCGCCTTGGCTAGGGGCCGTGCCCCGGAAGCGATTGAATCGCTTCCGGGTCACGGGAGGCTCCTCCGCGCCCCGGAAGTGATCGGATCGCTTCCGGGGCGTGGGAGACTCTCGGGGGCCTTTAAAGCCGGGGAGAGCGCGAAGGACGATCTCTTGCTCCCCTCGGCAGCACACCCGTCGCGTGTGCCTCCTCCTTCGGGAGGACATCTAATCCTTTTTCCCCACCCACCATCCCTGAAATAAGAATTTGTTGAAGTAAAGTATGGTTTATGTATTTTTTCCACAGGATGTCAATTGTTAAATATGTTGTATGTAAACGCCTTTTTGTCGTGTTTGAGGCGGGATTCCAGGGCGGGCGGTAAGGTCATAGGTTGGACAGACTAAATTGACTCATCTTTTGGGGCGCCTAATTAAGTGGGGCGCCCAGAGGGGAGGGACATGTGGCTCTCACCAGACTCCAGGGGCAGTTACAACCGGTTGGTTGGAACGGTGCGGGGACAAAGGGGGGGTTACGCTTTCCATTGGCTGGTTGGCCACCCCGCACGCGGGCGTAAGTAAGCTGCGCTGTCTGCATGGCCCCTTTATGGAGTAAGTCTTGAACGTATGGGGGTTGCCTGGGGGTAAGTACTTCCGGGGCAGCTGGGCCCCCTGCGCATGCACTCTCCGGTTGGGGTGCGCCGGACAATTCGGATTAAAGGGGGAGGGGCCAGCGTTTTGACCTTGCCGTAGGCCCAAAGGAATACGCAGAAATGTGATCAGCAATGTGTTTAGACTAGGATAGGAACATTTATGTATTAGAGTTTTGTTAAAGCTAGGAATGAAGCAAATATACCGAATCCTGTCTTGGCATTTCTGCGTTATTGTATATATGAATATAACTTTGTGTTTTGTTCGTTAATAAATACGATCGGGGGTCAACGACCCCCTATTCCAAACAAAAAGGTTATATTGGTTTTTGTCACAGTCAGGGGAGGAGGGGCGGTAGGCCGTACCGGACCATATGACTGAGGGAAGGAGCCTGGGCAGGCCGAGCTGATGCTGTGAGTAGAGTCCGGGCCTTGTTCAGGGACTGGTGGCAGAGCCCAGGACACATTGCGCAGGGGACCGACGATGGAGATCAGACAGACTACGGAAAGCACAGTAGAGACTGGACAGGTCCCCAGGGAGGATGGCAGAGCCCTTACGGAGCACCCTGGGCGCAGGCTCCTCCCGCCCCCGTTTATAGGTCTAGCCCTCCATCCATGCTCAGTGTTGTCTCTTCTTATAGTGTTCGGCCCAACAACTCCAATATCCAGCACCCTGCGCCCTCCCGACCCCTGCGCTCCACCAGTTCTGACCAGCTTCCTACTCGCACAGCCACCGCGCCCCACCTCGGTCTCCGCCTGCAGGCTGTCATATGCACCTCTCCAGTTACCCTCCTTGTCACCGCGGGGGCGGGGTGTAGACATCAGAGCCAGCTCTCACAAAAGGAAAATCGGAAAGATATTATCGACCCTCCACCAAAGCTGCCGGGGAAGGAGAGAAGTACCCAACACCCCTCCCCAACCTTCAAATGAAAGAGCCCGCCCATGGCAGTTCTGGCAGACGGTACTCTGGTGCATACCAAGGTAACGGGGTGCTGGGGATGGAGAGAGTGGCAGAGCCCAGGGGAGCGAAGACTCTGTTGAGTGGGAGTACACATGAGGGAATGGCCCGGGCCCCCTCCTTCTCCCTATCCCCCAACCACACAGCAAAGATCGATACAGCTCTGAGCTGTCAGCGCAATGTGCAGGAAGAGAGATACCGGATTATTGATACAGGCCTCATAAGAGGCCATGAAAAGGTCACCTGCAGAGAGGTCGGGAGATACCAAACTAGGAAATTCCACGGGTGCCTTTAATGTCCGTGGAAGAAACACCTGGCACAAAACCACTGACCTCAGCACTCATGCCTCGAAAAACAGACCAGAGGGTAGAACCTGGACCAGAGGCTGAAAGGGGGGGGTGTCAGTGTGAAGAAACAGGGGTTCAGAGGAAGAACCAAAACCAGGAAGAAATAGGGGAGGAAATGGACGAAAATAACAGTACATCGAATAAGAAAAATAACCTGATGTAAACACACAGCGCAATGACACATCACAATATCACAACTATACTCTGCAGGGACAACAGGTACGAAACACAGAGACCAGTCTCAGCAGAATCCAATGCACACTGCCAGGCACAGATCGGAGGAAGCAGGTACTGACGACACATAGCAGGGCCTAGTCGGTGGGTTCTGGTGAAACACTGCAGCAGCTCTGATCACGGGAGCACCCGCAGATACATACAGGGTAGGCCTTCCACGTGCAGCTTATAAGCACTTACGTAAGCACTGCACATACAGTGCACAAGCCACCTTTTGCCTGGTGGTACTACATGCACCCCGCAGGGGCCAGGCCGCATAGCATCTTCGGTATGCACCGAGCATACCCTGCAGGGACCCAGACTAGAGTTTAGCCAGTCACTGCATTTACACTGGAGGTGCGCAGTCGAGCTGCTGCTGGTACCGGGTACAACATCCAGACGGCTCTAAGTCCGAGCTCTGCCTCACTTCCTGGTGTCCGCCCAACGGGTGTTTACATCCCTGCATATCCTGATGCGTCAACAAGCAGCTGTTTGCCAAGGTGTGCGGGCTGTAAACATTCCACTGGCCATTAAAGAAAGGCAGGAATGCAGGCGAGGCGGAGGAACCGCCACCGCAGACAGGTGCCTGGCGCACACGGGGGACAACGTGTGACCGTGGACGGCCTGCCTCTCCCCTTCCCTAACCACAGACTGGCACTACAAGCGGAGACCAGGCTCGGCCCCGAGGTGTAGAGCTCAGCACAGGGCAGAGACGGGACTTGGGCATTAGTGTCGAGGTAGAGAATAGGCCTTGAATTAGGGGGTTCAGCAGATAGGAAGGTTTGAGTAGGTGCTGACCTGAGCACCATGGGGGAATTCAGAGGGTTCTGGACTGTACCTATGTAGGGTACTGCCGGTTACCATTGTAGTACAAGGGCCACACGTTTGTTTGTTTATTTATTTAAATGTTTTAATAGGGCACAATCCAGGCCCTTATCAGCATGGCAAAAACAGTCTCATTCTCTTATACAAGATGTTAACTAACAGGCGGCGGAACAAAATGTCTATGGACATGATAAAAGAGTGCAAAAATGGTATGTGCTAATATATGACCGATTAAGCATAGCTGGGTTTGTATTTGCAAAAGAGAAGAATACATACGGAGTGCAATAATGATGCAACCAACGAGTCCGCATGTTAGCCGTAGGGTTTGAGACACAGAGTACACTTACCAGATTATAGCGAGTTGTATTTTGAAAATAGTGATCAAGTGGCATGCTTCGTGTGTTGGAAGCATGTTCTACTTTGGAGGAATATTTAAGCATTTGTGTTTGTTTTGGTAAACGGGATTATTTCTAGGTGTAACATGAATGGGGTTCTTATTTAAGACCACCAGAGCTCTTTAGTCTTTGGGTCAGACAACTGGGATATTTGTTTAATGTGGAAAGCCTTATAGGTACTGATAGACTCCAACATGGAAAACCAAGTACCTCTCTTTGGACACGTAACTGTCCAGGGTTAAAGATTGAGCAGTCATTTCATACAAAAAGGGTTACAAATGGGAATATATCAAGACACCGTAAACTACCCACAGTAAACTCAACGCCCATTCAGAACATCACTTACACGAAGAGGCTATTGTGATAGACCTCCTTGAATAAACATGCATTGGTAAACTCAATAGGACGGGCCAGGGGTGATAATAATATATTTTTTAATTTTATATTGCAAATATATACCACAAAATAAACAATGGGAAAAATACATGCTGCCACTTATATGTGGAGGCCATATGCTTGCATTAACTATTTTAATTAAAAAAATACCACTGCATCTAATAACAATATAACAACATGGGCCCTTGCCAGTTGCCAGGTTACTTAGAACAGGCATAGAAACCTTTTTACTTTTTTAATGCAAATCACTGCAATATATAATTGTCTTAGGATGCAAAGATAAGGTACCTTTAGCCTTGAACTACTGTAACTAGGAGACATATTTTAAGCACATAAGAATGACTAAGAATAAAAAAAGATAAAAAATGGAAAAGCAAAATCATTGGCCAAGTTAAGTACAGGTTCACGAGCCCGGAAGTGAGTTTATTTTTTAAATGAAGTGCACATGTGATCAGGTAAAATGCTGTTATTCAGAGTGCAAGAGAGTCAGTGGTTGAAGAGGAGTGACCACCTGCCCCATGCTGTATGCTGTGGTGGGCAGAAGAAAAATGTGAATGACAGCTGAACAGACTAATTGATGAAGCCTTCTCTGTTTGCATGTTTTTAATCTGTGTTTATTTTTAATCACCTGCTGAAAAAAGGTAAAGTTGCCTGGAGGCCAGACCTAAAAACGCAGTGTCTTATTTTCGTCTCCAATAACAGAGATACTACTGGAGAGAATTTTCCATTGAGACAGAAAGTCGTTTTCAAGGACACAATGAAATCCCCTTGGTACCTTGTTTAGTTGCTTCTCTTGAGATCAGGCCTCTATTGGCCGGCCCACGGGTGTAATTAAGGGTTCGGTAGTCTAGAGGGGATCAATAAGGAAGACACCAGCTCCATTATTCTCAGAATCCAGCTCTCCCTCCAAACACTTGTTGACTGTACCCTCGCCTTTGACCCGGGTAGCGCTCTGCTGCCGTCTGCCTAGGCTTGCCCCATAGAGGTGTCACATGCATAAATACATACAAACACTATCCAGGTAGGACAAGAACTAATGTCCAAACCACTTTGTTCCACGTGAGGATGAACATAGGCTTGTTTCTTTAATTTCACACTGGAGTTTGTAAGGACAGGCTTAAGGTAGGTTTATACTGCACCTATTTAAGGTTTTTAAACAGTGTTGCGTAAACTAGTTTGTGCATCTCAGCAATACCTTGACCTCAGGAAGTCTCAGCTTTTTACATCTGAATAATTGGCAAATATATCAGAAGACTCTGTACCCAGGCGGCACTAGGGTTCCCCGTGGACATGCAACTCCTACGATATCTCCCTTTCATTTATTTTACTTATTAAATAGCATGTACATAACCATGTACATAGGTTGACAAGAGTGCCTCATCCATACTATATCCAGCTATTCACCGGTGAGACTGAGGATCCTTGGGAGAGCGTGGCCTTAGTGCCGGTCTCTCCCCGCAGTTGTTTGGGTGAGTGGTGCTAGCCACTGGATGAACCCTGGGTGCTAGGGTAGGGCAGGGCTAGTAGTAGGTTAGTTAAAGGTGGCTGTCAGGAGTCCAGCCTCTTCAACTGACTCTGTTGGGCAGTTAGCGTATGCAACCAGTTTTTGAGACATTTACAGTTTTTCAAGGTTTTCATTTTGTGAGGGCTAGCATTAAGGCTTTGGCCTGGTGAGGAGAAAAAAAGGTGCTGGGGCGGTGGGGGGAGGTGTGGCAGCTGTGGTTGTTGCATGTTCCCTACCGAGAGGCAGACCAGGAGAAAGAAGCCTCAGGCATTTAAAATGGCCTGGATGGTGTGGAGGGACCGCGTCCGTGGAACAGAGGGTCTAGCGAGTAAGCTCACACCTGTCTGGAGGGTCGAGGAGGTGATAGGACCTCTATGAACCCACAGATATCAACTGCTGAGTACCACAAGGATCTTCTCTCAGTCCCACGCTCTTCAACATCTACATGGCCCCCCTCGCCGCCATCGTCAGACAGCTCTGACTCAGCATTGTATCCTACACCGACGACACCCAGCTCATCCTCTCCCTCACGAAGGACCCCAAAACCACCAGACTCAGCTTCGATGAAGCAATGAAAGACGTCGCAGCTTGAATAAGCAGCAGCGGTCGGAAACTCAACTTGGAGAAAACAGAAGTCCTAGTCCTCGGACCCTCGCCCTCCACGTGGGACAACTCCTGGTGGCCCTACAGCCTCTGCACCCCCCCACCCTCATGGACCACGCCCAGGACCTCGGCATCATACTCAACTCTTCCCTCACCATGAACCAACAGATCAACGCCGTCGCCTCCACCTGCTTCTACACCCTCCGCAAGACCTTGAAGTGGATCCCCCACTCCCCCCCGAGGCCAGCAAGACTGTCACCCACGCACTCATTACAAGCAGACTGGACTACGGAAACGCCCTCTATGCCGGAATCAACAAATCCCTGTTCCACAAACTCCAGACCATCCAGAAAGCCGCGGCCAGGCTCGTCTTCGGCATCCCACGGCATGAGCACATCACCCAACACTTGCTAGACCCCCACTGGCTCCCCATCGAGAAGAGAGTAACCTTCAAGCAACTCACCCACGCCTACAAATCCCTCCACAACAGTGGATCAAAATTCCTTAACAAAAGAGTCTCCTTTCACATACCCATGGGAACCTCCGCTCCGCCGTCCTCGCCCTAACGAAACCCTGTGCATCCGCAAAACTAGAGCGGGTGGAAAAACCTTCTACATCGCAGCCAAAGTCTGGAACGAGTTCCCAGTCACCATCAGATGCTCCCCCACTCTGCACACCTTCAGGAGGAGCCTAAAGACCTGACTATTCGGCTGATCTGGAGCTGCACCCCCCAGCACCTTGAGACCTGATCTGGAGCTGCATCCCCCTGCCCCCAGCACCTTGAGACCCTCACGGGTGAGTAAAGTGCTTTAAACCCCTTGATTGATTGATTGATAGGTGCCCGGAGTAGGTAAGCTGTTCTGAAGGCAGAGCGGCAAAAGAGGAGGGTCCTGGGTACGCCAGAGGCACCATTGGACAAGGTGTGGCCTGGTCGTTGGGGAGGCACCACAGTGTCCTCACCCTCAAGGTGTATGACAGAGTGCCAACTAGGTTGGGCGTGGTAATAGTGGCTGGCCAGGGTGGCCAGGAAAAGGGCAGGAAGCTTCGCTCGGCAGGGCCTAGGGATAAAAATAGCAAATGCAAAAACAACAAGGTGATGGATGTAATGATCAAATTATTCTCAGCCACTGGCAATCGCTCAGGGCCGCCTCACAATCCATCATTTTTCACCCACCATGCCACCTTAGTTTGGACCCAACCAGATGCAAATCAGCCTCGAACCTGCACCTTATGGGCACAGTCCAGTCCAAACTGCCACGCCAGGTTCTACCAGAACCGGAACACAAGCAACCAAGGACTGGTTTCCCCTAGTCAGGGCTCTTCAGTCAGGTGTAGTTTGGTTCCAGTGGCACAGTGAGCCCAGGACCCAAGAGTCCCTGTAAACAGACAGCTGCACATCACTGTTATTCATTTATGCAAGTGTACACTGTAAATGTTACACTGAAGGGCCGGTGGCTTTGTTCAAGTACATTGGTCCATCTGCATATGCTGCTACTGGACTGCTGATCCAATATCGCCATTTCTGGGCCGTCCTGCCCCTTTGGGGAGGGAGGGGTTTGGAAGAGGAAATATGGTTGGGGCACGGGGTGCTGGCAAGGGATACAAGAGAGATATGTGCATGCAAGTTCTGCCACTACATACATGAGTGTTCTGGCTTCGGGGGCAGAAACCTGCTTACGTAATGTTATGGCCAGGTCACTGGGGGAAACATGAAGGGCATCTCAGGGAAGAGGCTATCAAGCACAGAGCCCCCTACGCCGGTTAGGTTGGTTAGGATGCTGAGCTGGCCTGCACATTATGCCAACAGGGAGGCGGCTTGTAGGCTGGAATAGTGTTTTCAGGATGAATTGTGGTACCACAGGCCTTGATGTCAGCGTTGGGCTGCAAATCTGAAGTCAACTAACAAACTTAAGTCTGTACTGGCAGAAAAGTTACTCAAAGAGGTTCAGTAAGGTAGAATTGTTAGGCCCCGTCTTCAACAGGCCATTGCAGGATTTGATTATTTTACCTCTGGATATGGTACCGAGGAGAACACAGCGAGAATATGTTTTGACTCATCATCTATCACAGCCAGAAGGGTTGTCAGTGGTTGATTTCATTGCTCCTGAAGATTTAACAACAACACACAACAGTGGGTAACGCAGTACACCCGGTGTGGAAATGTGGTGGGGCGAGGAGTTGGCAAAATGTAACATTAGGTCATCTTTTTGCATCCTTCTAGTACATCCTGCAGATTTTTCATTGTTGGGCATGCAGTTTGATGGAGCAATCTATGTGGCTAGAGTCCTGCCCATGAATTGTGCGATTTCATGTTCTTTGTTTGAATGTTTCATCACTTTTCTACAATAGACTTAGCTGGTTAGAGAAGCCTACAGGATGATTTCCCATTACCTAGATCGTTTTTTGTTTGTTGGCAGAGCAGGGTCAGGTGATTGCAGGAGAGTTTTGGACAATTTCCAAGAATTGGCAGTGGATTTTAGGGTGCCAGAAAAGACAGATGGGCGCAATCAGTCGTGGTTTTCCTTGGAATCAAATTGGACACTGTACAGATGCAAGCAAGGTTGTCAAAAGAGAAAGTGCAGGAGATTTTTGTTTTGCTGGAGGAAGCTCATGGTCAACAGATTGCAACTGGGTGCAGCAATTCTTGGGCCATCTGAATTTTGTGTGTAGAGTGGTCAGGTGATGCAGAACATTTAATAGAATCTGTTCTACCATGTCAAGAACATTCCTACCACATCACAGGGTGCATGCAAAGGGCAGATCTTTGTTCTTCGAGTATGGCAACCTTTTTTGGAACCTTTCAATGGTGTGAGCATGTATTTCTTTGACAAGGAGACAAGTTGGCAAGTTTAGATCTGTTCGGATACAACATGGTCACTTGGCTTTGGCCTTTTCTGAGACGGAAGGTGGTGTGTGGAGCAGTGGCCAAAGAACTGGCTGGAGAAGGGAGTAGCATTGTCCTTTTTGAACTCTTCCAATTGGTGGTAGCTTTGGTGGTGTGGGGAGCCAAATTATCTAATAGTAAACAAAGTAATGTTAAATGTTGACAACAAATCAGTAGTTGATTTGGTTAACAGACAAAAAGGCAAGAGATCTGAGGGTCTTCCAACCGCTGCAGAAATTCATATTAGTATGTCTGCACTTTAACATAGTGTTCAGTGTAAGAAACGTCAGTAACGAGTAATGACATTGCTGACACTTTATCTTGATTGCAGTGGAGCAGTTTCAGAGCCTGGCACCAGGAGCAGAGTAGAGAAAGACAGCTACCAGAAGACATTTTGTCTCGGGGGAAATAAGAGTGGATTTATTGGAACAGTCTGTGGCAGTATTGATCAGCTGGGATTACTTGCAGGCATGGAAGAAATTTCAGGAGAATGGTGGTAAGGAGGTGCATCATTTGGACGGAATTTGTCCAGCCAAGGGTAGGGAGAGGTGCTAACCAGGGTAAGATGGAAATTTAACAGGGCAATGAGGGGTTTTTGCACAAGTGCGAGGATAAAAGTTTTATCTTATGCAGACATTCAAAAAGAGGATCCCTGCTTATTTCTGTCTGATGGGGTATATTTATCTTTGCAAATTCTTATTATCTGGTGAAACTGCAGGAAGTTGTGGTGAACTTGTTTGGGGGAAAGTTATGGCATTGAGATTTGTTGAGCAAGTCTGTGGTGCTAGCATTTAGAAGGAGGCAGGAAAACACCATAGCAAGGTTTTCCTAGGTGGCACTGATTGGGGGTGATGGTGAGTCACGAGCAGACATTTCCATCACAGGAGGGCAGGAAGGGCACAGGTAAGGGGTTATGGTACAAAGTTGGAGAGTTTGAGGTGATCATGATGAAGACAGCTTGGAGAGGTTGATGATTCGGCTGGGATGTGATTGTGGCAAGGAATGGATGTGAGAGGAAAAAGTATGAGTTTGGTAAGTTCTTGGGCATTCTTTGCAATTTTGGGAGATTTAAGGGAGGAGAAATTTAGATAATAGAAATTATACAATAGGTTTGTTTGAAGTCATGCATGGATTATTATTATGCTACAGACCTGTCCCAATAAATATGGCCTTTTGAACTATTATAGAGGTCTGTGTTGTATGTAAATCTCGCCTGAGGAGTGATAGACACGGTCAGCTAGATTGAATAGTGTCTACAGAGGCAAGTAAAAAGCAGGTTTGTATGTATGTATCTCATTTAGATTTACATTTACAATGGCTCTTGAGGATGATACCAGCATGTCATGTCTTTGAGACATGGACCATAATCCGAACCGGTCTGAAAAGTGAATAACGGAAGGAGTAGATTCAAGGTTGAAGGCAGATACAGTTGTGGCACAGAGACTCGAGATAGAAGCCCGTGGAATCACACACCCCTATCGGTTTTCAATCGCCAGCAACTAAAGTGGGAAAGTAAGAGCGAGATGGAAACCAGCTAGACAAGAGCTGCACAGCCGTGGAGCGTTAGCAGGAGACTCTTGAGTGCTTCTGATGGTCTCGGAAGAGGGGCCTGCTCCGCTGCGAGTAGTGCACAGGTCACTGGAGATGGGGAGCATGTCTATCAGAGAGGAGTGCAGGTCCAGATAGAGGTGGTTTGAACATCAAATAACAGAAGACAAGTGCAGACATGGAAGCATGGGCGGTGATCTAAAAAGAGTACTAGTGCCAAGAAAACCACTCATCCAGTGATTCAAGGAATCAAAGAAGTGTTGAGAGCAGACCAAGGGCGCACCAGGGAGAAGGGTATTGAACCCATATACATGAGGTTAACAACTGTCCTGAGCGGCAAGAAACAGGGCTAGAAAACCTTCAGAGAATTGGTGGTGGACACTAATGTGTGCAATGTATTTATTTTTGTGTTTTCCACAAAACCAAATGCCCCTTTCAAATGACTTGGGCGTGCTGCGAGACAGCACGGAGTCCATTTCTGCTACAGAGAACCAAGAGGAAAACCGGAACAAAATATTGTTTACAAACCTGGCTGAAATACTGATAGAGTGTCTCTGTGTTGTGTGGCTCACACCTGAATCAGTTCCTCTTGGAGGACCTCTTGGGGGTCAGATGGAGAAACCAGACGGATCAGTTAATCTCCCAGTGGCTCAATGTACAGATTGCATGGCACAGGGAAATCACACTTATTCCTATAAAGCACCAGGTGGGAAAAGGTAGGGACCAGGCGGGAAAGAGGGGGGACCAGGTGAGAAAGAGGGGTACCAGGTGGGAAAGAGGGGGGACCAGGTGGGAAAGAGGGGGGACCAGGTGGGAAAGAGGGGGGACCAGGTGGGTAAGAGGGGGGGACCAGTATTCACCAGAATTTTTTTAAACGTTTTCCGAGTGGTCACTCACTCCATTCCCAAACGAACAGCACGAGGAGCTATAGGTAGCACGAATAGCTAGCGAGAAGGAGCAGAGTGAGGAGTCGGCGCCAATGAGTAATGTAAGGCGCTGGACGGCAGTGTGAGGATCTAGCAGGTATGAGAAGCTAAAAGTTAGCCTGAAGAGCTATCAAAGATGAGCAAAGTGAAGAGTCAGCACATATGAACAGCGTGAGGAGTTAAAGTGTTATATTTTCACATTGATCTGCTCTGGAAGTATCAAGGTCCTGTTCTCAGGATACCATCCAAATTATTCATTTGAACAAAAATAAACCCTGTGACCCATGATGTCAGGTGGGATAAATGAAGGCAGAATTCACTTGCACACGCATGTTAAAGCCTAAAGCCACTATGCCCTTTCCTAAGAACCAGCTACTCAAGTGAATATTTGAACTAAAACGATGCTATCAGAATGTATGTTAAATATACCATATTATTGCAGGATAACAAACATGAACCATTTACGTGGCCTGAAGCCCCAATGCACTACTAAGCAAATATACAAAAGAGCTGAAAACCCAGCCAGAAAATAAAGAGAGCCCTCCCCTCTCACAGTCCTGGAAGACACAGATGGCAAGGTGTGAAATCTTAGCATCACGCTTTCAAGAGACATCCTTCCTTCACGCGCTCTAGCCCAGACAAAGACAAACAACATGCATATTCTAGCACTGATTGATGTGATGGCTGCTGCCCTCTTTTCAAATAATCAAAGAATTTACGTTGGACATCACTCTCCTGTACCGTCATCGCTCTCATCCTGGGACATCCCGGTCCCATCAACTTCTCCCTCCCTTGGAAACCACTACAAATATTTAGATACATAACTCCAACTGCATAAAGTGTGGAGACTTCTCACTTTTTCTTGTTGCTCAATGTTTGAGTAAGGATAAATGTTAAGTTTTTCAAAATCATTCCCCCCGTTTTCCGGTTTGATCGACTTGCCCCCGACCCACAGTGTTTACTGATGTCTCAGAGTAATTCTCGCCTCAGCAAACTCTAACCAAACTGCCCACTGAGATGGTACATAATACTTTCCCTATACTCGGAGGCCTGAAGAGGGATGCCAGGTCCCAGGCTACTCCACTAGGTATGTTAACCCTGTCTGCCCAGTTCTAGGTAAATCTGAATCCAGAATCTCTGGTTTACTATCCCCAGAATGCCTATTCATCCATCTAAACTACTTGATGTGAGGCAGTTATTTGCTCTATTTATTTCCAAACTCCTGTACATAGCTTCGAGGCTCACTTTCGGAAATATACCTCCAACTAGACACAGCCAGCCTTACAGTAGGACAACAAAGACTTCCAAGCCTGCAGATATCACTGCGCTGTTTCTGAGCTGCATTACGTTCCATCTGTGCAAGCTGAACAGGAAAACCATCAGGAACGCTCTGTATTGAGCCTGCTCTGGGCCAACTATGCACCCATGATTCCAGGAAAGCTAGTCTCCCAACCAGCTGGCTCACAGAGCAACACCTACTCCAGAGAAAAGCAAACCTCACCCAGCCTGACCCTTCTTCCAACATTACCCCTCTGCCATCTCACAGACTCATCTCCATTCTACTGTCCGCATCGGCAAGCCCTGTCTTTGTGCTTAATACTACCATCTAATGTAATGTCTGTGTCATCCATGCATTCATCTACTCAAAAGACCAAGCTTGCTGCCATCTAAAAGCATTTGAGAAACCCTACATAAAGTTGCCAGAACTGCCCCACCTCCCATACTTTCAAGTAACCCTTCATCCTTCTCAGAGTCGCCCTCGCCCGTTTTTAGGTCTCGCCTGACCCAGCGCATGCGCTGGGTCAGGCGAGACTTATTGAGAGGGCTCCAAAAAGTGCTACCAGGCCAGCCTAGAGCTACAGTGCATGTGCGCGGGCGCCGCGCTTTACCGCGATTACTTTCACTTTCGCTTTGATGTTTGATCGCGATCACTTTCGCGGCCGTGCGGCCACTTTGCATAGCCAATAGGTATTGCTTTTGGAACCTTATAAGTATTTAGTTATGCAACTGTTGCATAGCTAAACACTTATAAGGTCCCAAAGGCGAGACCTATTGGCTATGCCAATGCTTGTTTCCACTGTTTCAGGGAGACGATCTCCACACAACCTTCCGTAGCACAGACCAGCTATGCTCTGCTGCTATCTCAGACAAACCAATGCCCATTTCAAAGCTTATCCAGTGAGTTTCTTCTGCCATCTCAAAGACCTGCATTCTTATTTTGTAAACAGATCTTTATATACTTATCAGTTTATAGATTCAGGTGGTTTGTCGCCTAAGGTCCACAACGAACTAATTCCTAAAATGTGGGAAATCCTTACAACAAAAAATGATAGCCTACAACAAACAAGAAAAAAACCCGGAAATCCTGCCTGCTCTGCTGTTGTTGTCCGGTCGGAGGCATCAGCAGCGACATACCACAAGGAAGAATGTGACAGTTGTCGCAGCCTAACATGAAAGAGGGCTAGGGGTCTTAAAGATTGATAAAAAAGAAATAAGGAAACATATACTTTATGGAAATTATTAAACACGCAAAAGAACGGGTCACAAACATTATGTTTTAAAATCTACTCCGTGGAAAAAAACACAACACTTCTTTGAAAGCAAGTTCATCCTTCAGAACTTTTTTTGAAAGCAACACTTTGTGCTCCCAGAGTCAAGAAATGCACCCCACTGAGTCTAGATGACATCACAGGGTTGACACCTCGCCCCAAACTTATTCCCTCATAGCCGCATTTTCGCTGCTGAGAAGCATTGGAAAAGGCCAGCAGAGAAGGCAACAAAAATAAAACAAGGTTTTTTGAGGGCCGTTTATTTTCTGAAGCTAAATGTCGAAAAATTGAGAATATCCTGAAGTCTTCTGCAGCGAGAACAGCTGGTTAGGAATAAACCCTGCATTGTTGCCGATTACAGGGACATCCTCTGTATAGTCAGTCTTTTTTGCCAAAGGAGCTTTTGATGACGCTGAAGGACGTTTACAAAAGGATCATCCAGCGACTGACGAGAGTGGCTAAATGCCACAGTGTCGACACTTGTAATGTTTCCAGCAGAAAAGGAAGCGCTGGGGGTGGTTCGGGAGTGAGCAGGAAAGACCGGTTAGATTGCCGCCGTTTCATTTGCGCTGCTTGTTTAGAAGCAGTCTCCGGGAAACGTAGATCCTCCATTTCTACCTGAAGCTGAAAGGAGGAGCGCTGTTGTATGGTTCGAGATTGCGGGCACCACAGATGTTGTCTTCTTTGTGAGACCAGAACCTCACACTAACCGGGCGACTTAAGACTGTGTAGGTGCCTTCTTCTCCATTCTCGTGCACTCATTATGAAAAAGCCTTGGACTGCTCGAGCCACACTACCAGTGAGAGTCAAGTGCTGAAGTTGTATTTGGCCCGGTGGTTGTAGCCTATATTTGGCCTGGTCCCTGAACACCAGGAGTAAAAGGCCTCAACCATCACGGATGGGGTCCAGTAATTCCTGCTTGTCCAGTGGTTGTGACAGTCGATGCTTCCTACATTGTAGAGCACTGCTTACATATGTGCCACAACAAAATCATGCAAGTTACTGAAGGACAGGCTGAATACTTCTCAGTAAACACCAGGGCCCTCCCTTACTGAACATCATATAAAAGGGATTCAAGGAGCCAGCTCAACTAACAGCACAGGACACTGGGACCATCACCAAACAGGCTTTATATGAATATTCAATGCCGTCAAACAGGAAAATGTGAGCGGGACAAAGAGGGTCAGCCTGGAGGGGCAGAGAGAGTTCCCCTACAAGGTGCTGGGAAACGTTCACGTTTGCCTCAAGTTCATAATAGCAAGCTCTGTAGACTTTTGACCTCCACCCACTAAAGACAATTTTCTAACAGACTGAGGTCCAGAGGAGGGGCTCAGAGTTCCGACGGGAACACCACATGCACCTTCCTTACCAAGCAAAACTACTGGCAGCTCACCAGGCTGTAAAGGACTGGCAAGGGTGGGAGCTAATGGCTAGACAAGGCTTTTTACCCGTCTCTGCTAAGGAGAGTCACCTACTGGCCTCTCTCACCTTTTTACACTGTTTCGCCATTCTTCTCCAAATAAGTCTTTCACCCATCCATGTGGGAGATGGAATTCGTATATTTACTGTCTGCAACTTTTGTGTAAAGATGGGGCAACAACTTTCAGCGAATGCGCCAACATCTCTAGAACAGATCCTGTGATTTCAGCACCAGTGGCGACTGAGAAACTCTTGTGCTTCAGGGTTGGAGTATTTGGGGCCAACTTACCTCGACAGGACCGGGACCAGTAACCTGGGACACTTCAACCAAGACTACAAAGAGGAGCTACTTCGATCGTCCTTAGAGTACAAAAGCGGGCTGACTACTCCAGTTGGGCTCAGGAGCCACCCTTGCACACAGAAGACGCTGCTGAAATGAGATGGGGTCATGAAGAAGCTCAAATCAGAAGAACCGAAGACATTCACGGCAGCACCCCAGAGGAACCTGCACCACTCTGCGAGGGTATGTCCCAGGTATTCAAAAGTAACCTCAAAGCCTGAAATAAACTGTACATTCCATAAGATCAGAGGATGCCAGACAACACGACTCAACCCAAGTTCTGTAGTGAAGCTAAGCAGAAAGAATAATCAAAACACTAAACGAAATAAGACTGCAACCTGCAGTCCTCCTGAAGGAAGAACCACAGTGTAAAAGGAAGTCCTCCTTCCCCGAAAAGACCTGCACCAATGCTCGAGTCCTCACTGCTACAAGTACGGGTGGGACCTAGTTTCTTTTGGTGGCCCGTTTTGTGATTCGGCCTGATGAGGGACCCAAGCTGCAAAATCTGCCGAGCCACAAGCATTGCAACACCACCGCAACCTCAACTGGTGCTGCCTGTGCTTACCTCTTCATGGCCCAGACACTGCATTGACGCACAAGATGGCTGGGTTGAGGTGAAGACACTGCCCTCGCACTTCTTGGGCTACACAGTGTACACAGCATGGAGTGCGTCCACCCCACAGACCAAAGAATGCAGGCACTGCACATGTTCTGGACAATCAAACAGACAACTATGTATTGTGCAAACTGGGAGAGCAACAAAAGAGGAAATAAATCCCATATCTACAGGGAGGCAGTGATCACAAGTGCTGGCCTCTCCATTGAGGCATTCCCAAAGATTTGCAGAGTTTCTCCAAGAACAATCAGAGACTTCTGAGTTTTTGCACAATGGATATCTTAAAGAGGATGTCCCTTCGGGAACAACTTCGGCTAGGTCCTTAGTAAATAGGGAACGTTCTTGAAGAACACTCAGAAGAACTTTTTACTTTCTAACATATTTTGTGCCTTATTAAGTTGTGTGTGATTTAGTAACGTTCTTCTTTTTGCAAAGACTAAGTAAGCACTGGCAAGCCACTGAATCATTCATGTGTATTGGTTGACTTGAGTTCTGAGACCCGAGCTGCACAACATCTCCCTGATTAAACTGTAGACTGATCCACAACGCTACACTGAGGGTCATGTGTCAAACTCAGTGTTCATTTTTTGGGTTAAATAGTAAGGTTAAGTCCCAAGACACAAGTAGTAAAAGGCTCTTATTGTGACAACACAATCATAGTACCCACCCACAGCACTGGGACTCTTGAACAGTTCCTACAGGGCCTGCACCAATCAGCAGGCTGTGAGAGGAACTTTCTTGGCACAACAACTAAAAGCCGGTTGAAAGTGGTGCACACTATGACCCCCAGCAGGCAACAAACTTTGAGAAAGGGTACGCTAATACTTTATGGGCTCTGGAGTAGTGTGCTTCTCACCGAAAAAGTGCTTCAACGCCCTATCAGGGATAGCAAGCGCTATATAAATGCAAACCTTTTTCCCTCTTCGATCCCTCCACTATTTTTCTCAATCAAAATTACTAACATATCCACCAATCAAATTATTTTCATATTTCACTATACTAATTCACCACTAATCATTTATGGGTTCTGCAGTAGTGGGCTACTCGCCGAAAAAGCACTTCAACGCTTTGTCAGGGGTAATAAGCGCTATATAAATGCAATTACAATACAATACACTGGAGCCCGCTTCAGCCTGTTGGCTGTGAAAAAGGCACACTGGGGAGGGGGGGGGCTTCATCTGGCAGCATACAGTGCCAAGAGCAGACTAAACCCCTCAGATTGTGGGATTGTTTAACTAGGACACATGAGAAGCAGGAAGTGTGAGATGCACACGGTGTCCCCTCAGGTGGATCCGCCAGCTCGTGATGTCTGTAGGGGGCAAATAATAAAAGTGATGCTGCTACTTCTCCGTACTAACCCAGGATTCTGGGTACTAGGTCACGAATAGACAGGACTTTATTTTTCTTGGCTCTCCAGTTGTGGCTGGTGTCCCACATTCAAGGCCTAACTTATAAGTGGTGGTGTGAGGGCTCGCACCAAAAAACAGTGCTCACAAAATATCACGAGGCCCAGCCAGAGAGAGGCGTTGTATTTCACAAGAATACTTCTTTAATGTATACTTCGATAAATAGCGCGGTAAAAATAGCGAGTGAAGCCTGGAAATAGAGATTGCTCAACACAGATCTAACCACAAGGATAGCATTTGTAACTGTGTCCCTTGGGAGCAGGGTAGGCACCGTCTCCAACACCACGTGTAGTTAAAAACAAAATTGGGATACTTACTTCCCCCACGTTATGCAAAGAAAAAAGTTAGCGGGGGCAGGGCAAAAAAATGTGTCTACGCACGTCACCCAAAAAGACACAGTGCATAAAGATGGGCTTCAAAATAGCCCGGAACAGAAGGTCACTACTGTACATATTGAATACTTAATACATTTTACATGTTTACTTTGGCAACACTTCTCTGACTGGCCAAGTCAATAAAGGAGATTGTATTGTACTAAACAATGGTGTTAACAGACGTATTTAGACCTTACAGCCCAGCGCTACGACAGTTTTAATACAGTATGATGGCTCCCATCTATCGTTTGAAACACGCTGTAGTAGCCTAGGAGGCAGGCTTCGCAGCGCCTTACATCACCTGGGTATACAATGCGCCTTTGCTCTACATTGTTGCCCTCTATTAGCCAAAGATGGCTGCCGCGCTGTTCTAAAGGGCCACTCTGAGTGGCTAACAGTCCAGCCCTTAGAGCTTCGGCTGCGCTCACTCGGCCTACTCTTCGTATTTTGGTCAGTCTCCACCATCCCTTGGCTGCCCCTGGTACCTTGAGGCAGTTTTGAGGCCTCAAGAGGAGGACAGGCTAGTTCTGGGGGTAAGCGGATTTCCACCAAGGTCTGGAGGAATGGGACAGTGGGGTAGTCAGCTCCGCAAACACTTCAGACACGCAGGCAGGGGTAGGAGGCAGTAAGAGTCAGTAACTCCTGAAGGGAGCGGAGGGCACTGAACACCACCACTCCGGACGCACTCCTTAAATCCATGCAGATCTACAAGGGGCAGTAGCTGCTGAAAGCACAGGATCGGAGGTTCGGCACTTATTCACTTCAGCAGAACAGCACCGAGATCAAAACTCCAATCACCAAGTCCGTTCATTTGAAATTGTAGGTGGCCAACCTCTCTCATCAGGAGTTAACTTGGGAAATTTGGCTTGGTCTGGCAAAACGTAAATTCAAGCCTCAAGCGAGTCACGAGAAGAAAAGTTTCTAGTATTGCTAAACAGGACACTGGCTGTGGCTGAAGAAGCCCATGTCCCTAATGACAAGACCAGCGTGCGTCCCTAAAGTTGGAATCACTTCCACATTACACACTTAGGGACTGCACTGATTTTTAGTCAAGAAAGTTAAAACTTCACCGCATTAGAGTACTAAAAAAAATAAACTTACCAAAACATTAATAAAGTGTTACAAGAGAGGTAGTCTCTTCACAAGCAAGCAAACGGCACCAGTTCTTTAAGATCTGAGTATGGGGCGCATCTGGTGCCACTCCACCTCCCAAGCCAACCGCAGCCAAGAGCTTTACAGGCAAGCACTTACAACGAGACACCCTGGTGGAATTTGGGGTCAGAGACCAAAAGGTGAAGACAAGCATTTGCAAGAGTTTAAGCTATTGGCTTTGTAAATAACAATGCCTTTTATTTATCTGTTTTGATAATTAACACATAAATAAAAGGCATTGTCATTTACAATGCCAACAGCTCAAACTCTCATAAATGGGAGATCTATTTCACTTCAAAAAAGCAGCTGCCATTGTCCCGGGCTGCTTGGAAACTGAAAGCGCGCATGACGTGCTGAAAGTTGCAGGAAAGCATGTCGTGCCTGCAGTAGGAGAAACTCATTAAAGAAAATAGTACTCACAGACTAAATAAGACACACCGTGTTACAACAAAAGTAAAAGGGCCAGTCCTCATGGGAGGTTACAAATGATGACAAGGCAGTACTAAGGAAGGATTAACAAGTCTATTAACGAATCAGAAGCCAGCATTTACAATGGACAATGACACAAGCCAGTAAAAATATGGGTGGTGAATGGGCGGAACTTCAAGTCCATACTCCAATACAGGATGCCTCGTAGGGCAGCGCTTGCGCGGCCCAGGCTCGACCTAAAAAATAAATGAGGAACTTAAAAAAAACAAAAAAACATTTGATTGTATAGCTGTGATATATAAACTTAAAATTTCCTCACATAGAAGAGTTTGCTTTGTATCAAACAATGACCGAGGAAGACAGATGAGCACATGGAAGATCTCATCAGTAGCCAGTCTTTGAGCAGCAAATTCTGGGATCATCTGAGGACCAAAATCTACAAAGAGGTGCCTAGCTGGGTGGCAGTCTGTCAGAGTGGCACATACTGAACAGGCAGTGAGAGGAGAACCTTGTTTCCTCATCAAACAGCAATGCATGAGGGGCACGGGGAAACCATCAGGGGACTGTAGGCTGTGGGACAAGCACTCAGACGCAAGGCTACGAGAGGGGTATCCTTGAAGCCTTCACCGGATAGGAGGTGAAACTTGAACGTTCTATGCCTGCAGCTGGGCAGAGTGAGAATGGTGCTCAGCACTTCATCTTCACCCAGAAGGACGCGGCAGCCCACAGGATACAGGAGCTGCAGAAACAAAGCAAGAAAAGGCAGGGGGACGAATAAGAGGCGATGTAAGGGAAGTGAGTGAGCTCACTGTTTGGCTGACACACCTCAGCTCCACACCTCTCCTTGCCAGACGGGTGGCAGAAGACATCAGGCGAGGCAGGGCGGATCTGCCTCGCTGCAATAAATCCGCCCAAACCAACCACAACCCAAGCCAAGAGCAAGGGAGCATCAGCGAAGAACACCAAACACAGACAGGTAAAAGGTGAGGCAGACAGAAGCACTGATCTGCATGCTCTCATCCCAGGTGCACAAGAGAGCACCCAGTGTGGAAAGATCCAGGACCTTGTATGTACTGGTGAGAAGGCACACCTACCCTGGCCTCAGAGCGAGCTCCCCGGCATGATATACTCTGTAACCAGGCCCCGAGAGCACGCAATGAGCGCTATAGCCACACATGAATAGTCAGAAAGCTCTGGAGAGAAGTGGGGCTTAGAGAGATAACTCCCAACACAGGACAAGAGACAACTCGGTAGTGAAGAGGTAGAGCTAAGGAACAAGCTTTGCAGAAATGACTTTCACATGGGCTTAGAGAGAGCCCTACAGAGAATATAACATAATATGGTTCTAGAGAGAAAGCTCTGCAGGGCAGATACTACTGACATGGGTCTCTGCTAAGAGAAATGATCTTATGTGGGTCTACTGAACTCTCCAGAATTTTAGACCTCCTGTGTGCCTAGAGAGACCTCTGCACAGCAGATCCATCTCACACCCGTTTCAACAGTTTTACAGAGAACCAAATCCAAATCTGTAAAGAAGTCTAAGGATCAGATATGCCCCACAAATGGAAGTGTGGTGAGCTCAGTGGAGCAGATGTATCCCACACCTGGGTCTCCAAAGAGTTCAGCTAGAAGATTCATCTCCCGTCTGGATGTATAGATCTCGCCAGAGCGGACATCTCACAGCCAGGTCCACACAGATCTCTGTGGCACAGATACACCTTGTGCTTCAGTTAATGGCTATCCTAGAGAACGGGTGTGGAACCAACCCCCTAGGCTTCAGTGATTTCTTCTAAGATTATACATTTCATGCATGAATGTACAGAACTCAGCAGAACAGATACAGGACGCTGGAGTATCTAAAGAATTCTGTAGCGAGGCTACCCTTCACCCCTGGCTCTATAGCGAGCCCTATAGGGTTGATCCACTTCAAGGCTGGATCGACAGAGATCGGTGGAGCACATACATCTCATGTGAACCTACAAACAATTCTGTAGACATGCTACTGTTCCCACCTGGATCTAGAGAGAGCTGCATAAACAAGATGCACCTCCCGCCAAGATCTCTGTAAGAGCAGACACCGTTTGAATGAGTCGAACTCTGCAGCGAGGCTAACCCTCCCGCCTCGATGTATATAGAGCTCTATCGAGCTGCTCGACCTCCAGACTGGATAGAGAGAGCTCAGTAGAACAGAAACGGCTCACACTGGAGTCTATACAGAGGTCTGCTGGGGGGAGCTACAGAGCTCTGCCATAGAGAACAACCGACACGTGGGCCTACAGGAAGCTCTGCCGGAAGATGCACCTCACGCGACCCTACAAAGAACCCTGTAGAGAGGCTAAATCTCACACTTTAAAGAAAGCTTAGTGAGAAGTACTATTTCTTTATTGTAAGATTAACTCAAATCAATATACAACAGTGCAGAACTTGAGGGGCACGATACACCCCACACCTGGGCCCAGAGATAGACCAGCAAACCCAATGCAGCTCGCCCCTGTGTTCTCAGAAGGTCACTCTGCAGTCTTCCTACTCCAGACTGTATGAATTTTTTCTACTGCAAGGGGTTTTGATATTTCCAAGCCTGGCCAAGATTTTGGGAAAAGAGGGACTGGAGGTGCAACTCAGTAATGCTTGTGCAATGACGCTTTGAATGTTTATGCATTCATTCTACTAGAGATGACACCAGGGTTGCTACTGGGGCTACATGCCCAGTGCAGCATTTTAAATGCACTCCAATAAAGAGATTGTGAAGGGTTGGTACTGATATATGAGCAAGTGACATTGTTTACAGACCACTGGCCCCACTGCCCGATGGGCCGGGACAGCAAACGTCGGTACTGGACTACTAGGCAAGCGTCACTGTGTACTGGCAAACCTAGGGCGCCTGTCCTGCCTGAAAAGGGCCTGTGAAGGGGTGCTACTGGACAACAAGGCACCCGGCCAACCCTCTGACCCCGATGCTCCAGTGCATGTATGGTAAAGGGTTAGTACCAGCCTGTAAGGCACCTGGCACTGCCTCCTGCCAGCCGAGTGCCCTCCAGTGCTGCCTGGGCAGGGATGCAGACGCGGTAAAGACTGCTCGTGGAACCGGCTGGGGCGAGCCCAGTCAGAAGAGCCTGTTTGCTTTAATATTACGTGTTTTGCTTTATTTCTTGGCACGACTTTCGACTGGGCTCAAACCAGGTGAGTAAACAGCCGAATCTCTCCAGGGGGCGCTTGAAAACGCAAACATGCGGCACTGGGGAGGGGAGGACGAAGCCCGGGGCTCCTCGCGCTGAATCCGCCAGGGCCCGACAACGCAGTAGATCCGTGGAGTCGGGGAGGACTGAGAGATACATCTGTCCCCTCTCACTGGGCGACGGCACCCACAGGTGACAGCGCAGACCACACCCTGCGCCGCACATGCTGAGCACTTCTCACAGATTCAGCCTGGTTGTTACCCCGAAAAGAGGCTGGTGAGCGAGGGGTGCTCCGTATTCCCCGTTATACATGGTGCTCTTTACGCCTTTCTGCACAGTTTCCAGCCTGGGGCTGAGCGCGGCCTCGGTTGATAAAGCAGTAATGCGTTTGAACAGCACAGGCTCAGCTGGGGGAAGGGCTGCCGTGGGGGGTTAGGCAAGAGGGGTGCGATGTACAGGCGAGAGTGCTCCCGTCTAAGCTTACACAGCCATGGATGCAGAATTATCCCCGGCCTTCTCCTGGGCTTGAAATACGGGACATGATGTGAAAGGAGGGGGGAGAGGTGCTCACCATTTCGCAGAAATTCAAAGCGATACCTCCCCACGCACAAACGGGCATTCACCTTTAAAGCAGGACTCCTAGGTGACAGGCACTCATTCCAGTTTCACTTGCAGCCCGCCCTCCATGCTACATGGCAAGGTTCCTGCAGCTCATGACGCCCTATCACACGCCACCCGTGCAGGAAATCTCTCTCTGGTGGCCTGCAGCCAGCTGACATGCTACTGCCATGAGGTGAGAGCTGGTGAAGCGGCGCAGACTGGGATCGCCATTACGGCCATTTTCAAACACGCACTGGTAAAGCCAATAGGGATCACCTACGCAAGAGCTATTGACTATGCCAATATGTATTCGAAATGTTGTACACCAGTGTGGTTGCGGTTCAGCATTCCTAAAAGGTACAGGAGAGTGGCATGGAGAGGAGTGGCGTAAAGTGGAGCGGCATGGAGCAGACCAGAGGGTTGTGGAGTGGCACAGACAGACGTGGAGTGCTGTGGAGTAGACTTGAATTAAATGGAGTGGAATACAGTGGCGTATAGAGTTGTGGAGTGTCATGGAGGTAGTAGTAGAGTGTAAGGGCGTAGGGTGGAGTAGAGTGTCAGAGTGGAGTGACCAAGAGTGGAGTAGCCTAGAGGGTGTTGCGCAGAGTGGAGTTGACCGTTGTAGAGTGGCACAGAGTGGAGTAGATGGTCGTAGAGTGGAGTGGCATAGAGTGGAGCAGAGGAGTAGCGTGGAATGGCACAGTGTTGTAGAGTGGAGTGACTCAGAGTACAGTAGAGTGTCATAGAATTGAGCAGCATACAGTGAGGTAGTGTCATAGAATTGAGCGGAGTAAAGTGCCATGGAGTGGTGGAAAGGGAGTTGCTTAGAGCTTCATAGAGTGTAGTAGTGTCAGAGTAGATTAATAGTGCTGCGGAGTAGCACAGAGTGAAGTAGGGTGGAGTAGAGTTTAACTGAGCAGAGCATGAGAGTGGAGTATAGTGGAGCGGAGTGTTGTAGAGTGGCCTGGTGTAAACAGGCGTAAAGCCCAGTGGTGCAGAACAGATTAGCAATTAGTGCATTAATGTAGAGTGGTGTAGAGGGCAGTGGCGTAGAGTAGAGTGGCGCAGTGTAGACTACAGTGGCGTAAAGTGGAGTGGCACAGACGGAGTAGAGTGCAGTGGCAGAGTATATTGTTTAAGAGTTAAGTGAAATGAAACAGAGTGGAGTGGTGTGAGGCACAGTGAAGTGGTGCAGCGTAGCGTGGGGTAGAGTGCAGTTGCATAGAATGCAGTAAAGCAGAGTAGATGGCAGTGGACTAGAGTGCAGTGGCATAGAGTGGTGCAGAGTAGAGTTGTGTAGTGGTGTAGAGTGGTATAGTGGCGTAGAGTAGATTGACATAGAGTAAACTGGTTTTGCATAAAGTGGTGTGGAGTGCATTGACGTACAGGGCAACTGCGTAGAATAGAGTGGCATAGAGTTAAGTGGCCTAGAGTGGTGTAGAGTGGAATGGCACAGGGTAGATTCCAGTGGCGCAGAGTCAAAGGGTGCAGAGTGGAAAAGAGTGCTGTAGAGTGCAGTGGTGTAGAGTAGATTGATTCAGAGTAGAGTGAAGTAGCAGAGTAGAGTGTTGTAGCATGCAGTGGTGCACAGTAAATTAGAATGGATTGGTGTAGAGTGCAGTGGCACGGAGTGCAGTATAGTGGTGGAAAGTAGAGCGTGGTGGCATGGAGTGCAGTAGTACATAGTAGAGTGGTGTAGAGTTCAGTGTTGCAGGGTGGAGTGGTGCAGGCTGGAGTGCAGTGGCATAGTGTGGAGTGATGCAAAGTAGAGTGAGGTAGATTGTAGTGGTGTAGAGTGGTGCAGAGTAGAGTGGTGCAGAGTAGAGTGGTGCAGTGACAGAGTGGTGCAGTGACAGAGTGGTGCAGTGACAGAGTGGTGCAGTGACAGAGTGGTGCAGTGACAGAGTGGTGCAGTGACAGAGTGGTGCAGTGACAGAGTGGTGCAGTGACAGAGTGGTGCAGTGACAGAGTGGTGCAGTGACAGAGTGGTGCAGTGACAGAGTGGTGCAGTGACAGAGTGGTGCAGTGACAGAGTGGTGCAGTGACAGAGTGGTGCAGTGACAGAGTGGTGCAGTGACAGAGTGGTGCAGTGACAGAGCCCGCAGTGACAGAGCCCGCAGTGACAGAGCCCGCAGTGACAGAGCCCGCAGTGACAGAGCCCGCAGTGACAGAGCCCGCAGTGACAGAGCCCGCAGTGACAGAGCCCGCAGTGACAGAGCCCGCAGTGACAGAGCCCGCAGTGACAGAGCCCGCAGTGACAGAGCCCGCAGTGACAGAGCGCGCAGTGTTGCAGAGTAGGCTTTCGTAGAGTGCAGTGGTTTATAGTAGAGCAGTGTAGAGCGCAGTGGCATAGAGTTGTAGAGATGTAAACAGAGTACAGTGGTGCAGAGTAGAGTGCAATAGCATAGAGTGTTGCAGAGCAGAGTATACTGGTGTAGAGTGCAGTGGTGCAGAGTAGAATGACGTAGAGTGCAGTGGTTAGGGTAGACAGTAGTGGCATAGATTGAAGTGTTGTAGAGTGGAATATGCAGAGTGCCGTGGCAAAGAGTAGTTTGTTTCAGAGTATAGTGATGTGTTGCAGAGTGGTGTACGGTACAGTGGAGTGGTACAGGGTAGAGTGCAGTGGCGCAGAATTGAGTGGTGCTGAGTAGATTAAAGTGGCGTACAGTGTATTGGCATAAAGTGCCCTGGACTAAACTGATGTAGAGCGCACTGTTGCAGAGTGAAGTAGCAGAGTGCAGTGGCATAGAGTGGAGCGGTAGAGTGCATTGAAAAAAGTAGAGTGGTGCAGAGTAAAGCGGAGTAGAGTGAACTGGCGTGGAGTGGTGCAGAGTGTAATGACGCATGTGGAGTGGCGCAGAGTGTAATGACGCATGTGGAGTGGCGTATAGTTTTTAAGTGGAGTGGCGTAGAGTGGTGTAGAGTGGAGTGGGGTAAGGAGGAGTATGCATGGTGTGGTAACGCACAGCCATTACAGACAACATATCTTCAATTGAAATGACCATTCCATTTGCGCAGACATGCAGTTTTACTGATAAAAGTACACAGCACACAAATGATGATGTGTGGAAATAGCATCATCTAGCGTATTGATTTGTTTTGATCATATTAAAATATTTGTTTCCACCACACTTTAGAATTTCCCAAAAATTTGATTTATGTGTGCTTACCTAAATCTGCTACATTTTGAAATGTCTGCACAGTTCATTCACAGATATTTACATTTTGTTGTCTGCTAGAAACCAAAAATAACATTGTACAGCCATCCTCCTGCACACCCTTAGTAGCCAGCATGATTGTCACTTAAATCCCCTCACTTTGAAGTCAAAGAAAGAAAAGTGAACACTAAGTTCCATGGGAAGATAGAGCCGGACATGTGACCTCGGTGTGACAAGATAAGAACACGATTTAAAAGCCTGTTTACAGAGAACGCGCATCCGCAAGGATACAGTAAATAAGGTATGGGCCACTTAAGGGACAAACTCAAGCTGGACAGCCTAAAACAAACAAGCATTTGCAATGCAATAGGTCTCGCATTACTTCAAGTTTGAGTATTGGCCTTGCAAATAATAATGTTTTGTTAGATTTTTTTTGTTAAAAAATATCCCAGCAGTAGCAGAAGTACGGGTGAAGTACCGTATGTGGCTAATAGAGGACCCTCACAAGTCCACAGGGACACTGAGTAACAGCCTGTGGTACTGCACCGTTTTCTTGCTTCATGGATTTTATTTTATTACTTATTCTACTGCTAGGATATTTTTTAACAAAAAAACAAAACACATTATCATTTGCAACACCAATAGCTCAAACTTTTAGTAAGGCGAGACCTGTTACACTGCAAATGCTTGCATTTAATCAAGCGTGTAGCAAAACACCAAATCCTCTAATGAGGTTTAACAAGTTTGGGTTCATTTAATGGACCCATCAAAAACCAAAGCACAACTAACAGGCAACTGGCTGGTAGATGTCGATTTGTTGGAGACAAAGGTGGTATCAGGAACACTGACCTCCAGGCGGAGGATGTCTTATTTAGTCTGTAAGCACTATTTTCTTTAATGAGTTTTGCCTACTGCAGGTACGACATGCTTTCCTGCAACATTCAGCTCGCCATGCACGCTTTCACTTTCCAAGCAGCCCAGGACAATGGCGGTCGCTTCCTTGAAATGAAAAAGGTCTTGAGCTACTGGCAATGTAAATGACAATGCATTTTATTTATGGATAATTATCAAAACGGATTAATGAAAGACATTGCCATTTACAATGCCAATGTTATGTTATGTTATGTTATATAAGCTTCTATAGCGCACGACTCACCCGGGGGCATCTCGGCGCTTAGCTAGAGTTATTCCTGAGACTGAGAAGGACAAGGCATTTTAGATTAAAAAGGCTTTTAGTTGTTTCCTAAATGTGCTATACATTGTAATTTTACAAAGGGAGTCTGGAAGCTCATTCCAATATCTTGGTGCTAAATACGAAAAGGATTTTCCTCCAGAACGACAGTCTTATACGCGGCACTTGTAGGAGAGCCCGCGCGCCGGACCTAAGATTTCTATTAGGTACGTGCTTAATAAGTCTCTTTTGGAGATATCTGGGGCCTCTACCATTAAGTGCCGTGTACGTGAGACAACAGATCTTAAAAAAACATCTTTTTCTCACTGATAACCAGTGGAGTTCTCGCAACAGGGGCACCGATGCGGAGCCAGCTGGGTGATTCATTACCATCCTAGCTGCAGTATTTTGAATCACTTGGAGTTTGCTCAACAAGGTCTCTCCTACCCCGGCCAGCAAGGCATTACATTACCATTGTCCAGGCGACTGATGACCATAGCCTGAACCAAGGTTTTGCGATGGGTTGTGGGCAAAAAGGGGAGGATTTTACGCAGCAGACGCAAGCTATAATAGCATGAGCTGGTTGTCGCTGCTATATGGTCTCTCATAGATAGAGACTGATCTAATTTTAGCCCTAGATTTTTAACACATTGGGTCGGGACAGGGGCAGCTCCCAATTGGACCGGCCACCAGTCATCTGACCAACTGACTGTTGCTTTACCTATCAGCATTAGCTCGGTTTTGCCGGAATTTAACTGGAGGCAGTTCCGCGTCATCCTGTTTGAGATTTCAAGCAGTCCTCTGGCAAACCAAGCTTTCTCTGCTATTAAGTCCGAGCCAACCGAGAAGATAAGCTGAGTATCATCACCATAAGAGATGATCTCAAAGCCCAGTTGTTCCGCTATCCCAGCTAACAGGGCCATATAAATATTAAATAGGGTCGGGCTTAGGCACGAGCCCTGAGGTACGCCTTTGTCTAGGCTGATTGAGTCTGACAAGTGTGGACCGAGCATGATTGTCTGTGTTCTCCCAGCCACAATAGCTTAAACCCTCGCAAATGTGAGACCTATTGCAGTGCAAATGCTTGTTAAATAAAGTAACACTGTATGGGCATTGCTTGTACATCATTAATACCAGTTTAACACCCAAATACAGCAATAGGCAGCAGAAAGGTGACCAGTCCTGCTTTGCAAAGGGCCTTCCACTGCAGCAACACGTGTAGCTGCATTTTAGTAACTTTGACCCGTTTGAGCTATAAACCATTTTTTTGTGTTAAAATTTGCAGATTATGCGATTGACAATGGATTATGTGGCAAATGTATAATTATGCGAAAATCTCTGCAGCCAAACAATCGCATAATTGTAGTGGCCCTGCTTAGAAGACAGAAAAATGATTGGTAATAAATTGCACTATTTACACCCATCTTCTGCAGGTGAGAAACCCTAGCTAAATAAAGCAAACAAAACAAAAGGGAATCAAAACTTGCCTGTACAGTTCTATTAAACAAATATTATTATGACCTCACAAATACATTTTCCTCCCACTAGTGGGCCGGGTTACTGAACATATATTTACAAACAAGGTCAGTTAACGTCCTGTTCCCCAGTGAAAAATCGAAGAAAGTTTCAAAGAGCAACCTGTGCCCGACAGGCACTTCAAGCTTAGCAGTCCGTCAGGAAGTACATCGAAGAGCAGACCCCTCCACCACCGAGAGTAGCTGAACTGAATGCCCAAAGGAACATTGTGTGTGCGTGGTGTACATTTATCTGGAGATCGCCGCCAAACCGGCTACACTGTAATCAAACATTCCTCCGTACATCCATGCCAAAGACAGTCAGCAGAAAACACAGGGCTTCTGCCTCACAGGAGTCCGAGGAGAGGCCTCAAGATGGGGCAGACAGAATGAATCCATGGGCACAGATGTGCGCGTGCAAAGCCCCCCCAAGTATGTGGAGGGAGGGCTAACAACTAATAGCGACACTAAATTAAAACAGGAAGCTGTGAAAGAGAACTATGTACATCAAGCAGCAGAGAAGTCTTGGGTCGACGGAGTTATTGTAGCGTAAGAGGTGAGTCACCCAGGTATTGTCAGCTCTAATGCCAAGCCCCAACTGACAAACCTTAGAATACCCATCGCCCCACAATACACGAAGCTCAACTGAAGGATAGTACCCTCCAACACTCCCAGAGTCCATGAACAACATTATGTGACCATTGCAACCAGGTCTTCCCAAGGAGCACTCCAAAGACAACAAACTGCACACGTCTGCTCTCCAAGACAAAGAGTGGCACGGCAAACTAGAACTTTCTTTTAAGGAGGTCCACCCCAGCCGGATGATTGTCTCTTTTTTGTACACTTGCGTTTGTCCATAAGCGGACGGACAAATGAGCAAGTTGCAATGCTGCTCGTAGTGGCCAATCACTTCACAGGGCACAGGTCTCACATCTATCATTGTTAAGGGCAGGATAGTCTTGAAATAGACAATAGTCCATTTGTATTTGTAGGGGAATTTATATAGCGCATGTATACCGACAGGTCTCTTAGCGCTGTACATTGCTATATCGAGGCACAGCCTAGGGTAAACTGTATACTCTGATGATAAAATATTCATTTTGAACCTTACATGCTACCATTTCTAGCTGAATTGTGCCGCCAGTATATTACAAAGTTTTTTCAATTCTCTATAAAATCCTAATGCAAGGTTTTACAAAGAAACTACTTCCACTACTTGCAGTGGGCAGTGTGCACACTGGATCATCACTTCCAGGGAAACATGCGTGTATATGTGGGGTGTGGAAGCGCAACGAGAGGAAGGTGCCTTGAAATATGAGACTATCAAAAAAAAAAAAGTGTCAATGCCAGGATGAACCTCTTGAGAAGAGAGGCTGTTTGCGCTTGGACTCGAACCAGTGCGTCTAATGTTTTTCTTTATTTCTGTGAATTAATATTCCCACGATTCCTTGCTAGCGGAGGAAATTTGTTGCTCTGAAAGCGTTTTGCCTCTTGAGGTGGAGTCCTTGCCTGGCGCTGATGGGAGCTGCTCGTATCCGGCCCTAAAATAGTATCTGTTGAACTTTGCACGTTACTTGGAACTTTCTAGACCTAGAGTGGAAACCGACACATCTACAGCAAGCTGAAGAAACGCTTCTTCACAGGCACAAGCTGCATTTAAAGGGCATTTGGAAGATCCCTGTGCCAGTTACCTTGCCTTTGTCAACCGCTCTTCTTACTGCAAGATGGCGTTTGTGACCGGGTGGCACCGCCGCTGCTCCTGGCTTCTGCTGAGTAGTGGGGGCGGGGAGAGAGGGTGTCATGTGAGTCTGGAGACAGCGTGTCCATTATTATGAAAATGAAAGCACGGTATGGTGCACTGTTAAGAAGTAAGAAATCAATGTTTCTAAGTTGTTTTTGCCGAACCGCTCAAAATAAAACAAAAGCGTGGCCGCCATTTTAAATACCGCCATTTTACATATTAAGCGCGGTGTGCACGCTACTATGAAAGTGAAAGCACGGCATGGCGTGCTGTCAAAAACGAAAACAATGAACAAAGAAAAGCGTGGCCGCCATTATTCCGGCTGAGGCATGCCACTTTGGTTAAATAAAAATTTTAAAAAGCGTTGCTGGAGAGCGCGTCATGCCTGCAACAGCAGGCAGAAGAAAGCCATTTTAAACAATAGTGCTCCAGGGCAGTGATTAAAGCATACTGAGTAACAACACATGTAACTCGGGGTATCCTCATGAGAGGTTACAAGAAGAGAAAAGGCGGTACTAAGGAGGGACTTCTAAGCCTATTGACCAATGAAACGCCACCATTTACAAAGGACAGTGACAGGGGCCAATTAAAAATATGGGTGGAAAGTGGGCAGAGCTTCATGCCCATATCCTGAATATAACATGTCTTAAAGAGACAGCGTAAGCGCTGCCTAGGCAAGACCTAAAAAAGCTAGGAAATAGAAAGAAAGCAAATATGAATTACAAACCACAAAGACAATGGTCAGCGATGGGTGAAATTCATTCCAGGGAAGCTTTCCAAATGTTCCCAAGATGTCATTAGCAAACCAGGCACTTTCTGTTAGGGTTTGAACTAAAAGGCTTTATCTAGGCACTATGAACGAGCATCTGTTAGAAGTCATTACCAAAATATGCTAATAACAGCTAGTTAGTTATTGGAGACTTTCTGCCACAAATGCCTGGTGTTATAGCACTGCATAATGGGTAAAGAGTTTTTATATCTATCCAAATGAACTATACTTACTTTTATCAAACACGGAAGTGCGAAAGCTCGAGTCAAGTCCGCTGGGACCTGAACCTGTGACATACAAGTTTCAGAGAATGCTGCAGCAGGCACATTCTCCACTGCTGGTTGCTGTGTTAACAACTAATTAAAGAAATACCAAGATATCTACGTTGGATTTTGCTCTATTTGCATTAAATACATTTG
Source organism: Triturus cristatus (assembly GCF_964204655.1). Lineage (NCBI taxonomy): Eukaryota > Metazoa > Chordata > Amphibia > Caudata > Salamandridae > Triturus > Triturus cristatus. The sequence goes on from NC_140584.1 coordinate 582,585,598, forward strand.
CATTGCTTGTTTTAATACTGTATGTGTGCACGGGATAGATGATCTATGTCATGTGGTAGGGTTTCCCTGCACAAATTAAGGGGTTATTAGGGTTTCCCCTTCCCAGTTAGCACCATACCAATTAGTTTGAATTCTACACACACTGACGTCAATAGGTAGAGCGCCATTTTTTCCTGAATACGAAAACCCTGTGCTTTGGTACTTACACATTCTCCACTGAGCTGTACTTGTGTTTCAAGCAGCAAAGATTTGTGTTACGATGTTTAAAAAACAAATCAGGGAGACATGCTGATCTTTTAGTTTCTACAGCATATAGAAGGAGGTCGATACCTGGAGTGTGACACAATGAATTTTGCAATTCATGCATCATTAAAAGTTTTTTTAGCCTGCACTGTTTATACACGATGACGTAGTCACTGTAAGATTCAACCCACAGCGTTGCCAACTAGTAATCCGAATATGTGCGGCAATAACTGATCAGAGCATGATATCACGCCCGCGATGACCAAGCTCACGTGATGCATCAAGGTAATGGGCGTGGTAGTATCACTTCAGTACATTTGTGAATAGTCTCGGATGTTTAATTCTTGCAACTAATGGGCCGCACCTCACATACATTTCCAGAGTGGTCATGTGTCAGGTCCACTCCATATAACACTACTATTATCTTCTTTATAAAATGTTGGTGTGCATATAGAATTTGGATAGCACAGTCTGGACCTCCTTCCCCAGGTAACTAAAGTGTAGGGCTGTCAAAAAGACACTGTCAAACATCTGCCACCAATCAGTGACATAACACAAAATGATGCCCACCCTCTACAAAATGAGTTGAGGGCGCTATGATTCCCATGTTCACAATTATTCATTGGCATTGGGCTGAATGGGGAACCCCATGAAGAGTTAGGCACACACTGAGGGTGGACCTGCTAACCTTGCTAGAAAAGGCTGCTACTACTTTTCCATCCTTGATCTGCAAAGTGCATATCATCAAAGACAATTATCTGTGTCCTCCAGACCACCAACGGCATTCATAACCACTTTTGGTGTCTTCCAATTCAAACGAATGCCACTTGGTCTCGCTTCGACATCCTCTGTATTCTAGAGGATAATGCTCCACTTGTTTAAGGACATGCATGAGCATTTTGAGATACTGTCAGAGGTATGCAGAAGATTGTCTACCAGTGGGCTGGTTCTGTGTGCTGATAAATGCTGATTATTTGATCCCAAGTGGGTTATATGGAACACATTTTATAGGCCAAGGATGTAGTGCCTAGAGACACCTTAGCTGAGGTCATAAAGAAAGCGCCAGCACCTACTGATTGAGGAAAGCTTATGTCCTTTATAGGACTTGGTGACTATTGCATGGAATTTGGGCAATAGTTTGCTTTTGTAATGGAATCGTAATGTAAGCTACAAAGCAGGGATCCAGATATTGTTTGGGGTCAGGAACAACAGTATGCTGTTTATTCCATCAAATCACAATGAATTAATGCTCCAGCTTTGCAGCCCTTTGCATATGGAAACAATGTATTATCACAGTGGATGCAAGTGCATACGGTTTAGGAGCTGTCCTTTCACAAAAATCTGGAGTTCAGAATGGGTGGTGGCCTATGCTTCTAAGGCCATGAGCCTGAATATAGGTACTCAGTCACTGAACGCGAGCACATTGCAAGATTAAACTCTAAACTGCAGGAATACAATTTTGGCATTGCGTTCATTCCAGGTAATAAGAATCAAACTGTACACTATTTCACAAAGCGGTCATGCTTGGGGGAGCAGAAATATGTTTTTGAAAATGAGGATTAAAATGTGGTCACTTGTGTAAGTGAGGTTTGCATGGTGCAAAAAGTGAAGCTGGACAAAGATGCATAGGTGGTAGATAATTCGAAAGATTGTTAATGTAATTTGGTTAAAGAGTATCTGCGTGAAAGGTGACCACAAACTAAGAGTCTTAAAGGAGCCCTCCTTTAATTTTCCCAGATTGCTTCTGAATTGAGTATTGATGGAGATGTTATTTTCCAAATGTGTCTCATTGGTTGCATAGGTATGTCTACACTGAAGAATTTACTGCATATTCATTTCTGGTGGACAGGAATGGATGCTGAAGCAGACAGCTTACTTAGGCAATGCCTTTTTTGTTCTACAACCAATACAAATTGAAAATTTCAAGCCACATCTATGCAAAATGTACAATGGCCTAAGTTTGGGTGGCAAAGGGTGGAATTGGACATAGCAGGTTCCTTTAAGAATATTCTGGGAAATATGCAGTTTGCAAGGGCTGTGGTCAATTACCATTCAAAGTGGCCAGAATTTCTGTTTACTGAGAAAGTGACCACATCTATAGTGCTGAAATTTCTGATGGAAGTTTTCAGTAGGGAGGGATTCCCGGAAATAATAGTCACAGATAATGGTGTTCAACTTACGTGATCCGAAATGTCAAGGATATTGCTCACACACTGTATCAAACATGTTAGCAACACTTTTTACGATCCCCAGTACAATGGTCAAATGGAGTACTTTAACTGGTATTAAAGCAGAGCATCCGTTCATCATTGTTGGAGACCTTACTTTCATCCTGGCCATGCATGAGAGGCTATGGGCCTATAGAATCACTGCCAACACTGTTACTAGTGTCTTCATTTTATTGTTGAAAGGAAGGCAACCTACCTCTCAAATTTGTCTTTGGCGGCCTAAAACTAAATGTAATATTTTGATTGCACAGTTGCCAATGCTGACCTCGAGCAATTTAGAACAAATGTGACAGTGAAACAAAGCGCCTCAAAAGTAAGATACGATTCATTACTTGATGCTGCCTGTTTAAAGATTATGGTTACTGATTATGTCAGAATTTGATTGCCTTGACGAATGGAGATGGGTAAGAGTCAATTTTCAAACCCATAAAAGTAGTCAAGGCCAACAAAGGAAGTGTCATTACTCAAGACGGCAAATGTTGGAGTCTTAAAAGATTGTCTAGCTGTCAGGGTCATCAAAACCCTATTATTTCTTCACAACAATGCAGTGAGACCCCCACACAGAGGGCCAAGGGACAAGCAGGGACTAGTGGGCCCAACCGTGGGCATTATAACCTTTTACTCCCGATGTCCCGGGTCCGGCCTTCTACGGATTCTGAGCAACTGGGCCAAGTACCCCTTCAGCACTTGACTCTCCGTGGTAGCGCCGGCTGAGTAGCCCGAGGCTTCTTGGGGACGGGAGGCAGAGCCAGCGGGATGAACACAGGCTCACAACTCAAAATAAATTCAGCAGCAGTAAATGATTGTCCAGTCAAATACTTGTTTTTAGGAAAGAGGAGTATTTATATACTAACACAAAGAAAAAGATGACATTCACAAGCAACACACACAGACCCCCGCACCCCCCCCCCCCCCGAGATCAAGGCTCTAGTGTATTTTAGGGGGTCCCCGAGCCCCACACCCCTCTACTAGCTGTGGTGATTATTCCCCATTCACTATAAACCACAGTCGGGTTAAGCCCCGCTAGTAGTCAGAGTCTCAGTAGTCCCACTCAAACTCTTTACCAAAGTCATAAGTGTTCCTTGCGCTGGCAGGCAAGTTTCCCCGGGACCTTCTGGCCCGTCAACCAGTCTCACCTGCACCAGCAGGAACTTTGCAACTGGAGTCTCTGAACACACCCCCTTCGCGGGTACTGAAGCTGCAGCGGCTGCCTCTAATGCTAAGTTTCTTGGTATCTGGAAGGGGGAGGAGGTAGGACAGTCCTGGCGCTGACCCTCAGGCATGGCATGGGCCCGCTCATGTCAACACGGCAGTCTACTTTCTCTGACAACAGTCCCGACGGTCTCCGATAACAGCTCCTACCTTGTCCTGGTGCCCCCACCACCCACTCTGGCATACAGGGTCACCATTCCGCTGCGCACGGGCTATGACCCGATCAGCATAGCAGCAACTTTCATAGCAGCCCCACCTGGCATACGGGGTCCTTGACTTGGACGCGCACATGGACTATGGCTCAATCGGCACGGCAACAATCTTCACAGGGGCCCCACCTGGCATATAAGGTTGCCGATTTGGTACCTGCACACACACAACAGCCACAGCAGGCCTGCTCTGGCATATGGGAACGCCGACTTTTCCCTGCACACAGGCAACGACTCGATCGGTGCAGCAGCCGTCTCCTCACACTTCACTACGGGGCTCCAGTATCTTTAACAGTAATGATGAGGATTCTGAAAAATTGCTTGATGCACACACGGACTTACTTTTGACCCTTTCTAGAAAACCAAGTTCAGCTGAGCTACCTAGTGGGGAGCTACACACCATGTGGACAGTAATAATGAAACGGTGGCTGGCAGGGTAAAGAACTCCCCAAGGTCCAGGATGCTTTAGTAGTATTTGATGATTACTCCACTCTTTTGCATTGCTGTTTATTAGGAACAGAGTTGTGTTCAATTTTCATGGTAAGTTCCATTATTTCCCAAACCCTGACCACTTTCCCACCCCCTCCCTTTCTATTTTCTTGGCTTGCCTTCACTTAGAGTGCAGGGACTCTGAAAATTAGAAGTGCCCGTTGGTCGTTAGGGATGCCGACCTCTGTACCACAAGTTGAATAACAAGCTCCGGTTCCCGCGCATCTTTTTATTTTCCGCTTCCATGAGCTCCCGGCAGATCGATCCTCACTCGGTATGTATGGCTCCTCGGAGAGCAAGGGGTGCTGCAGAATAATGCGAGCTCTGACATCTCGCCGCCCTGGCCTGCGCCAGCTTAATGGAAAACTTCCTGTGCGCAGGAAGCTGAAATATTTATAGAGATGCAGAAAAGATCCAGTGAGCGGCATTCCGGAGTCCGGGGCAGCGGCCGGGCGGGCAGGGACGGGCATGCAAACCTGGCCTCATCGTCACCACAGCCTCAGAGACCAGGCGGCGCGCGCTCATAACTAATATGGTCACATCCCGCGCCTGGCCGGCCGAAATATGCACATACTTTCAGCATACCGTCAGAGCCTCCGAGCGCGAAATACACCGATATTTGAACCGTGCGCACTCATAGTGCCAAAACGGTCGCAACTGCCTCAGAGGGGCCCGAAATGTTCACACGAGTTTGCGAGCACCGCCTCAGCTAACGTCGCAGCCTGTGAGAGCCGAAACAGGCACACATTGACAAACACCCACACAGACCCAGAGCCGTCCAAAATTTGCTCGAGCCGTGTTTACAAACACCGTCAAATAGCAGGCCGACGTATGTCCATAATTATCCCAGACACCAGCCGACATATCTTCCCATTCACAGAAAGCACGTCACAGCACCAGAGAGCAGCAGACATATTATCTACACATGCACTGGTACCTCCTCGGAGGGGCCGAAGTGTATTATTTACACACAATGACGCTAACAGAGCGCACAGAAATATTCACAAATCTGTAGATACTGTCACAGCCTCAGATAACATGCCAAAATATTCATATATTTATACAAAACTCCGCCTCGGTCTTAAACAGGGTGACGGTGTTTTCTCATCCAAGGACTAGCCGGGACAAGACTCTGCTTCGCTTCAGAGATGGGGCGCATTTAGGTTGGTATGGCCGCAGGCAAGTGCCAGGATGTTCTCATCGCTACACCAAACACCACCACAACCTCAGAGAGAGGGTCAAAGCATCCACACATCTTTAGGAATACTGTCACAGACCCAGATGGAGAGACGAAACATCCTTCAAGTTATAAAACAATAGCGTCATTACAAACATTTACAACAGACAGACAGGCATCTCGAGAGAGCAGGCCGAAATCTGCCGGTCACAGGAGGCAGCTAAAAATATATATTCTTATTTACACCCAGTACTGCGACAGCTTCAAGGAGAGTGGGGAAATACGCTCATGTCAAGTTTACAAACACGCCGAGCAGCTCGATATGTGCGGATATTGAAATAAACACGGTACTCTCACTCACACCGACCACTTTCAAGACAGCACAGATGGTTAGAAATATGGATAGAAATATTCACTGACACGTCTATATATAGACAGTCGGTGTCTACGGAGGCAGGCAAAATACTCACTATTGACACCAAGCAGTGCTGCAAGACCCCGAAATGTGCTCCTTTGTGTACACCAAGCACTCACATTTAGAGCAGGCAGATAAGGCTCATATTTACTGCAAATAACGTCACTTACTCAAGGAAAGACAGAAAACACTGACACAAGCCCAGAGAACAGCTGGCCGCGTCTACCCAAACACCATCAGAGCCCCAGGGAGCGGCCATGTTGTCAAGAGAAGTGCACAGCAGGGGAACGAGAGAAGCACCTGGGTTAAAGAAAAACGTAGCAGGTAAATATAACCGGCGAAAAGGCATGGGGAGACCAAGAAGGGTCATGCAGAGATAGCGAAGGGCAGCAAGAGAGTGAGGTATGATGGCAGGGCCTAACAGTGAGAGAGCGGAAGAGTGGGTGAGGGGGCAAGTACATGGAAGAGTGGATGGAGAGGTGGAGGGGCAGAGAGAGATAGATACACGCTGACAGAGAGAGGGGGGGGGGGCAAGGCAGAGAGAGCAGCTGGCGCAGGACTGTCTCTCCATCTCCCCCACTGAATGAACTGGGATATTCTGGGAGGCTCTGCAGAGCAGGCGCCTGTGCTCTCACTTTACAAACTCCACATTGCGCACAAACCACACTTGCCCTTGACTGTCATTTGGTATCAGAAAGTCCTGAAAAACAGCAAGAAACCACCCACACCCGCCCCCTTTCAGAAACACAAAGCTGCAGACCCTGCGCGACTTGGCAATAGTCCAGAGGCACCAGGCAGCTGCCAGAGTGACGTCCTCCTGCTCGGCTGGGGGCAAATCTCAGCAGTAGGTTATGAATGATACCGTCACGAGCACCACATCATGGGACTATCACTGGCAGCACACAGTGATCTATCGCCAGCAGATCACTCCGGGTCTATCACTAGCAGCACACCGTGGGACTATCAGCAGAAACTATCAGAAGAACCTCCTATCAATAGGAGCCTATCACTAGCAGCACATCATGGGTCTATTACTAGCAGAAGGCTGTGGTCCGTCATTAGTAGCACATGAGAGCCAATCACCAGCATAACTCATGGGCCTATCACAAAAAAAAACCATAGTGGCTTTTCACCAGGAGCCTACCACCAGCAGCACACTAGGGGCCTATCATCAACAGCACAAAGGGGGAATATTACAAACAGCAGACAGTAGGACCAGGCCAAGCAGCAAGCTGTGGCACTTTACCAGCAGCAGACTCTCGTCTATGACAAGCAACACAGTGGGGTCCTAGTCACAGAGGGAAGCTGTGACCTATCTCCAGCAGCACAATGGAAACCTTACACTAGCAGCAGGCTTCAGGACACCTTTCAAAGCAGGCTATGGTCCGTCACCAACAGCAAGAGGGCCATCCCCAGGAGAAGCCCGAGATATCACCAGTAGCAGACAAAGTCATGTCTCCAGCAGCAAGCGGGGAGTGGGACATGGAGCACCATACGTGGGAGGGTTACCAAGAAGATGCCAAAGGCCCTCATCAGGGCGGGGCTGTCACCAGCAAAACATCTTGGGACTATCTCAGCAGCAGCCCATTACTAGCAGTACACAGGGGGAGGGACATCAGCAGGACCATCCCCACATTGGGAGGCCACTGACAGCAACAGGCTGGGGACAACCACCATGATCAAGGTGTACTTCTTCATTGACAAGTTGAGAGAGAAATCCCATGCCGGGTAAACTACTGCACACAGAAGGAAAACTGAAGTGGGAAAAAGGAAGACCACCCTGAACCGAAAAGCAGCCCGAGCCACTGACTAAGAGCCTTTATCTAAAAAGCAGCTATCGTGAGAAAATCCTGCTCTGGACCCCCAATCCTAAGGACAGCTCCAGCCCTGGAAAGAGGACGTTGAACCCAAGGACAGCTCCAGCCTTGGAGTGAGGACTTTCGGTCCAAGAGCCAACTCAAGTCTCATTAACAGCAAGATCAGCAACAACTTCAGAGATTACTTCCAATTTAAGGTCGGCTCCATACAAGGAGAGAAGATCTTAAAACTTAAGGACAGCTCCAGACTAGAGCCAGGATTCTCAATCCAGGTGCAGTTCCAGCCCGAAGCCTAGACCCTCAATACAAGGCAAGCTTCGGCCTTGACCCTGAATTCACGAGTTAAAGGCAGCTTCAGCCTTGACCCTGAATCCAGGGGCAGCTTCAGCCTTGACCCTGAATCCAAGGGCAGCTTCAGCCTTGACCCTGAATCCAAGGGCAGCTTCAGCCTTGACCCTGAATCCAAGGGCAGCTTCAGCCTTGACCCTGAATCCAAGGGCAGCTTCAGCCTTGACCCTGAATCCAAGGGCAGCTTCAGCCTTGACCCTGAATCCAAGGGCAGCTTCAGCCTTGACCCTGAATCCAATGGCAGCTTCAGCCTTGACCCTGAATCCAAGGGCAGCTTCAGCCTTGACCCTGAATCCAAGGGCAGCTTCAGCCTTGACCCTGAATCCAAGGGCAGCTTCAGCCTTGACCCTGAATCCAATGGCAGCTTCAGCCTTGACCCTGAATCCAAGGGCAGCTTCAGCCTTGACCCTGAATCCAATGGCAGCTTCAGCCTTGACCCTGAATCCAAGGGCAGCTTCAGCTCTGAGTGTGGAACTTAATCAAGGAGCATTACTAGACGTCACCTCCTGTGATTGCATTGCTAGATGCGGCTTGCAGCTGCTGTCAAGGAGAATGACTGTTCCTTGTCACAGTACATTGCTAAACGATGATGACTTTTGTGTTGTTAATGTGCATTGCTTGATACGTTGTACTGGTTTGATTCGACGCAGGTATTTTTGAGATGCTATATTCGAGTTGCGCTGCCAGATGCTTCCAGAGTTCCATGCTGTCTGTGCATTGCAAGTTGTTCTCCTACTTTCCGTTCTAGTGATACAGTAGATGTAGAGTGAGGTTAGGGAACCCTGATCGATGAAAAGCCCTGTTTATGGCCAGCTTCAAAATGCTGCAGCGGTCACCATAAGACAACGCCAAGTTCGGGCAGCTGTTTGTGTGTGTCAAGTGTGTTCTGTTGATGTTCTGTTAATGTGTATTGTCTGGGTGCATTGTTAAACGTGGTCGCCATTGTTCTGCATTGCAATAGGGGATCTCCCTGTTCGTGGGGTACATTGTGGGGTGCGGCATGCGCCTTGGATTTAAGCCCTCTCTCAGGAGCTGAAGCTACAGGTGGACAAAGCATCCATGCTCAGGGCTGAAACTGCCCTTGGATTGAGGGTCCAGACTCCGAGCTGGAGCTGCCCTTGGACTGAGGGTCCAGACTCAGAGCTGGAGCTGCCCTTGGACTGAGGGTCCAGATTCCGAGCTGGAGCTGCCCTTGGACTGAGGGTCCAGATTCCGAGCTGGAGCTGCCCTTGGACTGAGGGTCCAGATTCCGAGCTGGAGCTGCCCTTGGACTGAGGGTCCAGACTCCGAGCTGGAGCTGCCCTTGGACTGAGGGTCCAGACTCCGAGCTGGAGCTGCCCTTGGACTGAGGGTCCAGACTCCGAGCTGGAGCTGCCCTTGGACTGAGGGTCCAGACTCCGAGCTGGAGCTGCCCTTGGACTGAGGGTCCAGACTCCGAGCTGAAGCTGCCCTTGGACTGAGGGTCCAGACTCCGAGCTGAAGCTGCCCTTGGCTTTGGTCAGGGTCCAGACTCCCAGCTGGAGGTGCCCTTGGACTGAGGGTCCAGACTCAGAGCTGAAGCTGCCCTTGGACTGAGGGTCCAGACTCAAGGCTGAAGTTGCCCTTGAACGGAGGGTTCATGCACAGACTGGACCTGCCCTTGGTTGAGGGTCCAGGCTCAGAGATGAAGGCGCACTTTCTCCTCCAAACATTTTTTGAAATGCCAGTAAAAGACTACAGAGTTCAAATGGCCGGTAGGGAAATGTAGAGGGTATGCAACAGAGTACTGCAGCTAGGGCTAGGAAGAGATAGAGACCTGTCTGGTTCTGCATGACATCCCACCGAATCTGCTGTAGCCATAACAGACTTAATAGGGGCTGTGTTATAAATACTTTAAATATACTATAATCTAACCCGATTTACTGAGGAGGTTTTCACATAGTGTTTATCAGGCCCAATAGCATGAGAGCATTTTACATACGATACTGTACGGGTAAATCAGCCTAATAATAAAATGATAGTACATAATTTACACCCACAAAAATAATCTGAGATGGTGGCAGAGGATTGCGGCAAAAGCATAAATGTACGAATGGTACCACAATACTATGCCCAATTTAAGATCCAAGTTTAATGTGCAATATCGTTTGGTGTCACATACCTGGCTTATCTATTTATTAAACACCTGGTACTCTTTCAGCAGGGTCCATGACATAATGACATCATTGCTATGATAATTATGAACACCTTAGGCACAAGACCACTGCATGGAGCAGGGAGCACTTTTGTCATCTGTGAGGTAATAAGAGCTTCAAGCGTCATTGTTTCCAGGACTGTAGCATGGGGCCAGTTAAGTGGGTGTTCTGGCATGAAGAATAAGCAACCAAACACCCCCATCAGGAGACAGTCACACGGGGGAGACCAGCACAAGAAGTACTGGTTAAGGAGGAAGTGCTCAAGTTATTTTTTGAAGGCCATAAGGAAGTGATGGTGCGGTTTATTCGAGAATTGACATTCTAGGCTTTAGAAGTGCAGCCAGAGCAGGATAGGCTCGAGGTGCGACTTTTCTTAAAAGCAAGAATTTTCAAGTGAGCATTTCAGAGCTAGGGAGTAGGTGGAGGCCAGAGAACCACAGTTGCTTGGCTGGTTTGTGCAAGTGATCCGGCTGATGATTTTATGGACCAGGTAGACGCATTTGAACATGGATCTACCATCCATTGGAAGCCAACTCAGAGAGATGAGGATGGGGGTGATAGGACTGAAGCAGCGCCCCTGAGATCGACTGAGATGCCCAGTGTAAAGAAGCTTTAAGAGGGGACAGATGAATTTTGGGACTTCCAGATAGAATACCATTCCTGCCCTCTACGATCAGCGCTTGAATTACTTCCTCTAGGTCTTGTTCAGGAGTTAAGAAAGGTTTGATCTGCCTGGTGAGTCTAAACTGGTAATTTGCATTTCTAATCAAGTTATGTTTGCAAAAAATGTGTCGATTGTCAAAAATGAAGCCAGGAGAGTTAGTATTATGGAAAGATAATGGAAAGAAAGCCGTCTAATATGTTTTTGGAATCTAGCCACTCGTGTACTGGTATTGCTCCTCTCTCACATTCACAATGTACTAAATGGGAGAAACATTTGTAATTGCAAGTAAATAGGTAAAACAGACAAAAATGTATGCATGAAAGGAATAAAAAAATCTCGTAAAGCATTCTGCCTTTGGCTTTTAGACTAAACAAACATGGTGTTTTTCTTTTGTTTGGTTTTTAAGGTGCCAAAACAGTGGCAGTATGGAGGCCCGGACAAACAACAACCCACCTACACAACAATATATAACTAGCCACATCTAACAATGCATCCCAATGCTGAGACGCATGCAAAATCTTCCCACAGCAGGAAACAGCAGGTGGCATCAAGCGATGCACCGAGCAGAGGCAAACCACATGCGGCCAAGCGCTCAACTAACGAGGAACACACCAAATGTGGCAACGCATGCTCAAAAACAAAACATCTATTAATACACACGAAAACAGCAGTCACATAAGGCAACACATGCCCAGAACACTACTCCAGATCTGGCAATTTAATCCAACAGCACATCTGGCAATGCACAACATGAGCATGACGCAGCTGGCAACGCACCATGACCAAAGGCAGGCGACCTCAAGGAAACCACCCAGGTAACTTGAAACACCACATTGCAGCTAACAACACACTAACAGCAGCACACTACTTCTGGCAACAGGAAACAGCAGGTCACTTCTGGCGATAACCTTTAACAACATAAAATGTAATACACTATTTGGTCAACCACATGTACAACTACTGGGTGTTCCATGGCGCTGGTGTCAATGGCACATGTGCTAATGCAACTTATCATAAGAATGTCACATCTCACAGTGCACCCCATCAACAAGGAAATAGACACATCTAGCAATGCATCTGAACAATAGGGATCTACACAGCAATCTAGCAAAGCACCCAAATATCTGGCACTGCAACCCAACAAATTGTCCCATCTCTCACACAGCAAACCAGAAGGTGCAAAACACACCTCTAATAACAAAGTTAGAAAACAATTATCAACAATGAGCCTCAGGGAACATTTACCAATGCACAGTCCAAAACATTTCTAAACATAGTGCAACGATAGAGAATAGTAGGACACATCCATAAATGAACCCCAAAAACACGAAATAGAATGTCAAATTTGACGCTGCACCTGAAAATAGTCTACACTCAAACCACATCCAACAGTTCATCCCAACGAAATGCCGCATCTAACATTATGCCCCAACAAACCTTACCTAGCAACACACACTTTAGGAAAATCTGCTTTTCCGCATGGTTTCCCTCAATTTTCTCCGGTAGCTATTGCAGGTACTTTGACTCTGCAGATTAAGAAATCACTTAACTCCTTTCCCGGCACGTTTCCTTTAATACCAGAAGAGAATTTGTAAGACACATAATACAAGTACTTGTAATTGCATGTTCACGCACTGCATTTAGTTTCTAAACCACAAATGTACAGTCAGGCTGTTCTTTGCATGTGGAACCTGCAAAAGAGCCAGACCCGATTCTATCTGCACGAATGCACAAGAGCCTGCAGCCGGAAGAGGTCGACAGCACAACCCTGGGAGGCACCAAAATGAAATTGCAGAGGATTGTAAAGGAGGATATGCCCACTGCTGTAAAAGGGATATGGGCCACCAAACCCGTTTTGATAAGACTAGCGTAGTTTTTTGTCATGGGAGGGAATGAATGTAAATAACCTTCTTTGAAAAGCAACCCTTTTTTTACTGTTAACAGCTGCAAAGCGACCAATCACCTTCTAGAGTTTCATCTGTGAGAAACATAATAAACTAGGGAGTTGATTGGGGCGGGGAGTCAGAGTAGGGACACCATCTGCATCTACTAGGTTTGCTATATCTGATGGTGTTTGAAACGGACGCTTCAGATTTACACTGGCATTCCTCATGTGGTGAAGTCTGCTGCTTGCCACATACAGGACAAGATCTGGACGTAGACCCCTAACCAAAAGGAAGCAGTTGGGGTCCTGTGTGACCAGTCAGCCACTAGAGTGCGCGCTCCCAAGAGACAGAGCATAACTGAAAAGTCTGAAGAAATCATGAAGACCTCAAGACGACAAAAGTACATGATGCAGAACTTGGAAGCATAGGCGAGACTGTTGGAACCATCGGAGGGAATTGTAATTGTCCATGCCAAGACCTGTGTAGGTCTAACAAAGGATCACCATGGGTCAATCTCCTGGAGGTCCAAAGAAACAACACGGTGCTGAACGCACTACCTGTGAAGAAGAGCAGTTACCCAATTGCAACTGGTTTGACACTGGTCTCAGGAATATTCTTACTGGAACTTGGAAGTCAATGGTGAAGCCAACTTCCACTCACCGTGAGCTGGCATCTGGAAGGAGGACTCTGATGTCAGCACCAAGGACTGAACTTGCACCAGGAGAGCGAGGTGTTTAGGCAAACTCAGACAAACCAGAAGAGACTGTCGTGGACACAAAAGTCAGAGTTACCCCCCAAAGCAAAGTCTGAAAGATGTGAATGATCCTGCCCACACAAGGCCTCTCTGCCCTCACTGAAAGAAAGAGGCAGTCTGGAGCTGGAATGTGCTGTACTCCTGGAGTGGGAGGACGTCTCCATTGCCCACCTGTGACTATCCCACAGGAAATGTCACTGACTGTACATGCAGAAACAAGAAGTGTGAAATGTAATTATTACTTTGAAACTCTATATCTGTGCAGGAACTGGGTCCAATTTTCGGCATTTGAGTCTTATTTTATAGTTAAATTAATGTTTTGTTTCACAAAATTGGTTTGAGAGCCTTACTGAGTGATTTATTGCTTCAGTTGTTGTGTTTCTACTGGTAATTCTTAACATGCATTCTATGAAGATGCCTTCCGTCTTTGCACTAATAAAGGGTGCACACGGCTGTCTTAATGAAACAGTGCTTGCCTGACCAGCAGCTAATTTTGCACGGTGGTGGGACAACTTGCCTCAAAGGCAACCCAACTCATACACGTCCCAACTACAGAATGCCACATCTAGCAAAGCACGCTGGCAACAGTTAAGAGCAAGTTACATCTAGAAACGCACTCCAAGCAGTGTTGTCTGTCAGTGCACCCCAAAAGGGATCATCGGGAAATATCTATCAATGTTCAGACAACAAACTTTTAATGATGGAACTGCACAACAACATGCCATAACCGCCAATGCACCCTCAACAGCAGGCCACTTGTGACACTGCATAGCAACAATAGAAATCATATGGTAACACATTTATAGAACAGGAAATCTAACAATGTACTCTCCAAAAAAGAAAGACAGGAAATCTAGTGATTCACTGAAACAGCAAGCCACATCAAGCAATTCACCCAACAACAAAACACATCTAGCAACGCACCCTAAAAACAGCTTGCCACATCTACGAATGCACTGACAACAGTGAACAATATGCCATATTTAGCTGTGTGCCTCGGTCTACAATACACCTTTAGTCTGAAAAAAGGAACATCTTGCTATTTTTGCATTCCATAATCAAGAAATAGTAGGCCACTACCAGTGTCGGACAGTAAAAAAAAATAATAGGCCACATCTTACTCTGCACTGGGTAATAGGAGACCGTGGTGGTTTACCCAACAACAGCACAACACATCTAGCAACACAAACTAATCACAGGGAAAAACAAATGATATCAGGCAATTCATGGAGGAGCAGGCGACAGAGTACGATAGCCAAGTGGCAGGCAAAGAACTGCTGCAGTGGGAAGCCACTTGAGGCTACAATCACAAAATAACCAGACAACAGCGAAAAGGAGCACATGACATCTACCAACACAGTTCAAAAATCCAATAAGAGCAGCCGCATCTACACACCCCACCAACAGGATAGCACACAGGACTAGCAATACACCCAGATAATAGAATGACAGGCCACATCCACCAAGGGACCCAACAAGAGCAGCCATGCCAAAAAATGAACAGTACATCTAGTACTATAAACTGACAATAGGGAACACCAAAAGGCATCCTGCAGTGCATGAAAGACATCTCCATTAATGCCACAGCAGCACCCTGACCTGGCAGAGGCAACTGCAGTAAGGCATACCAAGCAACACATAGCGACACAAGTAGTGAAAGATAACATATGGCAATAGATGAAACCTCTGCAACAAATCTGGTAGTACACCTCTGTAACAGGGATCATACACACCCTAGCAAGGAACAGCATCTAGCAATGAGCCCTAACACTAGGGAACAGCACACCAGATCCAGCAATGCATCTCAATGAGGAATAACAGCACCTTAAATCTGGCAACCCACAGCAGTGTACAACATCATGCAACCAACCTAGCAATCAGTGTTCAAAGTACATTAAAAACAAGCATTTTAAAAAAACAATTCAATATTTTATTTTTTTTTTAAACATGTGGCCACATGTGGTACAGTATTAAAGCAAAGGCACGGCCGCCACTATCAGCGTGGCGTGCTATGTAAAAAAAAAAATAAAGCTGCTGCGAGAGAGAGTGTCAAACCATTAAACAAAATTGCGCTTGGTGGCTGTAGTTAAAACCTACAGAGCAACAACACATGTAAAAGGGGGTGTCCTATTGGGAGGTTACAAATGAAGACAAGGCAGTACTTAGGAGGGACTAACAAGCCTTTTTACGAATCAGAAGTCAGCATTTACGAAGGACAATTACACAAGCCAATGACAAATATGGGTGGAGAGTGGGCGGGGCTTTAAGTTCATACTCTAATACAGCATGCCTCGCAGAGCAGTGCATGCGCTGCCCAGGCTCGACCGAAAAAGTATGGAAACAGTGATAATGCATGAAAGGGGGTGGGGTGTGTGGGCGTGGCTAAAAACCAATATATTCTGCCATTTGTTTCCAGCCTTTCACCTTCCGGTAACTACATATAAAATAACAAAGCGAAAATGAAAATTGAATATAACTTATCTCAATCAGTGAGAATGCACTATTGTACATTAGGAAACCTCTATTAGTTGGTGGAGTGGAGAATAGTGACTTGTGTACGTTTAGTGCTACGAGGTCCCAGTCTGCGACAAGAAGCACTGTGAACATGAAAGTCATTATTTTAAACTTACATTACACGTAGTATAAGGTAGGTGGCTACAGAATTCGCAAAAAGGTTTAAGATAAAAAGTGTTTCCAAAATATATAATTTTTTTGCAGACTGTATGGAGTGCAGTTTTATTTATAACTGTCTTTTAAAAGCACACACTTTACAGATTAGCATTCCCCTTACAATGACCCTCGAAAAGAACAGATGTGTGTCATCAGGAAGCATTTTTGGGGGGGTAACTGTCTTTTAAAAACCACACACTTCACATCTTAGCTGGTGGCTCCCTTACAATTCTGCTCAAGATGAATAAATGTGTGTGGTAAGGAAGCTTCAAGTGCTTCCATCAACTAAAACCAAAACCGGCTTCCAAGCGCCCTATGCATTTGCAGATTACCCAGTTTTTTTTTACATTTCTTTCAGGTATGCAGAATCCCTGACAAGGTGGCCTGTTTAGCTGTCTACCCCTCCCTCGGTTTCACAGCACAAGAGACTGAATTCCAGCTGAAGCATTTCAGCTGTCGGAATTAACCATCCCAGGACAGTTTTTTTTTACAAAAAGTTGGGGGAATTGTTTTTCTCAAATTAAAAATGTAAGGGCATGTCATGCCCCTGAGATCCCCCCTACTTCGACCACTGCTAGCAATGAACAAAGAGTATAAAAGCGGTAGGCATATTCCAAAATACCCCTTTGCACAGAGTCTGCTGGGTACCACATGACCATTCCAAGGCGGAATTAACACCAGCAGCTTAAACTCGGGTTGTGTTAGCTCTGGGCTCAACGGGATATGTTAGTTCAAGTGTGCTCTGATTGAACCATCCCGCTCTCCCCTCAAGGGGAACGCGCTGTTGAGCTTCTAATCAGTGACTAAATCAAGATACCAAAACCATACATTCCGCTTCCTCTTTTACTGCTCCGCACCCGAGGCTGTGACACATGCTCCAGCGGAGAGGGAGGGAGGCAGCATCCCACTTCCACAGGGACCGAGACGTCCCCAACACGGGTGGACCTGAGCTCACAAACTGGAATATTCATAGCAATTCCTGGCGGCTTTCATCGCAATGTTAGATATTAGACTGAAGTGAATTAGAACAGGAAACGAGATCTAGTTAACCACGATAACAAAATGAACATCCAGACCTGGAGGAAACAGCAGCCTCCTCGCCCCCCATGAGCCCAGGCAATGCCTGCCCCTCAAGCGCTGGGCAACAGTTTAGGACGAGTAACCAGGCGCTGGTCCAAGAAGGTGAACACCCCACCTGTGAGCCAGAGGAGAAGCCGGTTCCACCATGGCTGAGCCTCAAAGAACATGGCCACAGGCCCCATAACAGGGATCAACGAGAGCACGAGGTGCACCGTGACTAATGTGACCAGAGGCCGCTGACAGGAAGCGGTGTGACCATGAGCTGCACCACAAATAATTGCACCACAGGGATTACCGGCAACCACAAATGACACCACAGATAATGCGACCGCAGAGCCTGTCAGCTCAGCACCACCAGGTACCAATGTGACCACAAGCTACATCACAAATAATGTAACCACAAAACCAAGTGCGACTACATGCTGCACCACGAATAATGCGACAATGGGACATGGCACAGACAGAAGTTGGTGGGATCACAGGATGAGCCACAAATAATGTGACCACAGATGCTGTAAGCAACGAGAAGAGTTAGTACAACCACAAGGTGACCCACAATCCGAGCAAAGAGGGTCCCAACACCGACACAACTGGTAGGAGCACAAACTGACCCGCAAATAATGTGATTGCATGGCTTGGATGCAACGACTGGGGCCGGTGAGACCACAAGCTGAGCTCCAAATAAAGT
Source organism: Triturus cristatus (assembly GCF_964204655.1). Classification (NCBI taxonomy): domain Eukaryota; kingdom Metazoa; phylum Chordata; class Amphibia; order Caudata; family Salamandridae; genus Triturus; species Triturus cristatus. Next base: position 582,603,652 of record NC_140584.1, read on the forward strand.
TGACATAGGGCCAGTGAAAGGGCCCAACACGACCACAAACTTCATTATGAGCAATGGTGACTGACCACCACCAGAACCAACTTCCACAGATGCATGACAAACGTCAGAAACCTCAGAATGTACGTAGGAATCGCCGCACACCTTCTACAGAGACTTCAGACCATACAGAACGCCGCAGATAGAGTCACCCTCTGTCTTCCCCGGCAAACCCACATCACAACCCATCTCAGGCAACTCCACTGCTCCCCGTACAGAAGAGATGCCAATTAAAGCTGCTGACCCACACACACAAGGCTCTACACAACCAAGGACCAGCCTACATTAACCACCGCCTAAGCTTCCATCAACCATCGAGAAGACTACGCTGCATCTCCCTTTCACTTGCCCATACTCCCCGCATCCACGGAAGCAGAAGTGAAGGACGCTCCTTCTCCCACATCAGAGCAAAGACCTGGAACAGCCTCCCCACGCACCTGCGGACCATCACCTCTCTTCCGGAATTACGAATGACCCTTGAGACCTGGCTGTTCGAATACGCCTCCGGGACCGGCAAGCGCCTGGACACCCTATCAGGTCATTAGTTGTGCTTTATAAATCCTGATTGATTGGTTGACTGAAGGCTCTGTCAGCTCCATGAGGAACCAGTGCCAGCACAAGCTGGACCATGAATAATGCAAGGTGCAGTGCGCGAGCTTAAGTGATCATGAGATGAGACACAATAATGTAACACAGATACTTTAAGCACCGATACGAGGTAGTAAAACCTATAAGCAATGCGACCAGTGCGCCTGTGAACACTCGCAGAACCTGTTTGTCTCCAAGCAAGGAGCAATGGGACCAGAGGGTTTGCAAACCCCACAAAAACCGATGCCACCACAAACTAAAGCACGAGCCTGTGAGCAGCTATAGGAGTGGGTGTGAGCACGATTTAAGCCACAAATATTGGGATCACAGAACCTGGGAACACCAGCAAGGACTGGTGCAACCACAAGCCAAGTAACAAACAGAATGACCAAGGAGCTTTAGATACAAGCCGAGCCAAAAATCATGTCACCTCTGGGCCTGTGCCAGGAAGAGCTGGTGCCCAAGGGCCGAGACACGTATACTGTCACCTCTGAGCCTGTGACTGGACCAGGAAGAGCTGGTGCCCACGGGCTGAGACACAGATACTGTCACCTCTGGGCCTGTGCCTGGAGCATAGAGAGCTGGTGCCCACGGGCCGAGACACGTATACTGTCACCTCTGGGCCTGGAGCATGGAGAGCTGGTGCCCACGGGCCGAGACACGTATACTGTCACCTCTGAGCCTGTGACTGGACCAGGAAGAGCTGGTGCCCACGGGCTGAGACACAGATACTGTCACCTCTGGGCCTGTGCCTGGAGCATAGAGAGCTGGTGCCCACGGGCCGAGACACGTATACTGTCACCTCTGGGCCTGGAGCATGGAGAGCTGGTGCCCACGGGCCGAGACACGTATACTGTCACCTCTGAGCCTGTGACTGGACCAGGAAGAGCTGGTGCCCACGGGCTGAGACACAGATACTGTCACCTCTGGGCCTGTGCATGGAGAGCTGGTGCCCACGGGCCGAGACACGTATACTGTCACCTCTGGGCCTGTGCCTGGAGCATGGAGAGCTGGTGCCCACGGGCCGAGACACGTATACTATCACCTCTGAGCCTGTGACTGGACCAGGAAGAGCTGGTGCCCACGGGCTGAGACACAAATACTGTCACCTCTGGGCCTGTGACTGGACCAGGAAGAGCTGGTGCCCACGGGCCTTGACACCTCTGAGCCTGTGACTGGACCAGGAAGAGCTGGTGCCCACGGGCCGAGACACGTATATTGTCACTTCTGAGCCTGTGACTGGACCAGGAAGAGCTGGTGCCCTCGAGCTGACCCACAAATACTGTCACCTCTGGGCCTGTGACTAGACCAGGAAGAGCTGGTGCCCTTGAGCTGACCCACAGATGATGTGACAGCCCGAGGGTCTCGAGTGCGGCGACAGAAGCGAGCAGCACTCCTTTTTCATCACCAATAATGTTACCACAAAAGCCTTGCGCGAATGCAGGGGCCACTACACCCAGGAGCTGGGCCACGCACAGTGCGTCAGAGCACAAGGCCGGGATTCCAATCCCCCGCACCATCTCCTGCCCAACACCCAGGTGATGGCAACGACAAGCCTGGATCGGCCTCTGCCTGTTTCCATGCAGGGTAAGCATCAACAACATGGAGCGCTGCACAGTTAATTAACCACCGCTCACCAGAGCAGCAACAGAAAATGCCTCACCCAATTCAGCCAACCGGCACCCCTCCCCAGGGCCTGGAGCACGTGGGGCCTCGACGAGCGGCTTAGGAGCCCGATGCAAGGCGCTGGACCACAGAACATTCAAAGGCAGCCTGGCCGGTGCTAGGAAAACCTTAACCATTTGTTGTTTTAGTTCCAGAGGTTGCCTCAAAAACGAGACACACTAACCTAAAAAATGAGAACTGAAATCCTGGGGCATTCTCCGGCTGACTCCGGTAACCCAAGACCACGACACGTGAGCACTGACAAAGCCAGCAGGCCTGACTGTGTTTGAGAGATGGCCTAGCGGCACGGTGGCTTGTTTTAAGACTGCGATTGTGTGCGAACAGAGGTTTGCAAATAACTATACTGTCAAGTAAACTGTGTAACATTAAAGCTGGTATTATAGCAGCACGGCCCGGCCCTTGCACATGGCTGTGCCAGGAGAAACAATATAATTCCAAAAAGCCCACGGGCTTTCAAAGATGTGGATCACATTTATAGCTAAGAGCCAGGACAGAGCTGGAGAAGGGGATGTATGATGTTGCAGCAGGTAAGAAAATGGGTCCATTCTATAGGTTTGTCGTTCTTGTCTAGTGTCGATTTAAATTTAGGTATATGCGTAGGTAGCTCGTTTCCTGCAAACTTTCAGACACAAGGGGTCCGAGAAAGCTTATTATAGACAACACAATGAGCAATCCTACCAGACCAGAGAAATCATTCCAACTCCAGGCTGCACTTTCCTTATCAAAGCTGCATCTCAAATAGTGTGCTATCTTGTGGCAAATGCAAACACCACATACTTAGGTCTAACATATCGGACTCACGGAAACGTAGAAGCAGTGAGGCTTTAGTCCGTGTCCTTCTACTACTGAGCTGACAGAAGAAAGAGAAGATCAGAGAGCCGCATCTCCCAGTCACTAGACACTGCAGTCACCAACCTCCCCAAACCAGTTACACAACCGTTCAACTCCAACACAAACATGGCACCATTAATACTATTCTTCAAACTTGGCCCCGCACAAACCCATTAACAATGTACTGGCACTAATACTTGTCTGACACACATCATCAGTATTGTCAGCTTTAGCCTAAACGACCCACAAGATGGGCCTACCACCAATGTGCCCAACACAACACTAATACACCAGCAAGGTGACAGCAGTGGCTGCCCATCTCTTACAAAGAGAGACAGGGGCAGAAGACATTAGACCCTAGAAGCCTGGCTTCGGCACTTGGTCAAAAATCTGATCAAATGATTTTAACTTACTCTGATTTATATGAGGACTATGGTATATTACTTTAACGAAATTTGTAGAGCATTGTTTTTCTGTTCGTATGGTCTCTAAGCACTGTAGAGGTTTGGCCACCAACATGCCCCAGTCTCATGGATTACAATACAGGCCGGAGTCTCTTTTTCCTCTCTGATTGAGTATCATCAGTAGTGTGAGCATGGTTTATATGCCGTGCAACACAGATGGATGCAGTATATACTGAAAAGACCTACTTAAAAATGTAATGCCTCAACACATACTGGTTTCTGTCATAAGATGTCAACGACTTAATGCACAAAATATTGTTCTAAGTAGAGAACCTCATTTTTGACATACTAGTCATACAATAACTGAGTTCTGGAATAGCGTGCTACTTGCTACAAAGCGCTTCAATGCCTCGTCAAGGGTAGTAAGGGCAATATAAATACAATTACAATAATGTTCTCTGTAAAGCACACTGCTGCTCCTTGGAGCTAGGACAGCCCTAAATGAAATACTGATGACAGCTTATGTATTATGTGCACACTCCTCTGCTTTCTTTGATCAGTGCTCGATGACTTGATCCAAATACTTGGTCTCCAGTATGTCTTCAAAATACCTCCAGTGCGCTCTCATGAGAGCCAAAACCTCACAATCATCCTTAGTGCGTCATCACCCTGACCGGGCATACACAGCCCCTCCACTGTGAGCTCTCCGATCCTTTGGCATGGGCTCACTGCGACAAAGGCTTCAAGGAGATCCACAATGAGGGCACATTTTCCAGTGTGCTCTTAGCAAGGAAATACCCTTAACACCTGCTCCAGGGTGCCCTCTTGCATACTCTCACAAGGCCTATAGTGTGCCATCATACTACCCCTGGGTGTCCCCAGACCTCTTCTACAATGCCATCTCATCAGCCAGGCCTTTACACCTATCCCAGTGTCACCATGGTGCACCTCCTGACGTCACTCGCATTCTGTGCTCTGATACCCCGCAAGGGTGTGCATCTACGGCTCATGTGGTGTTTTATCTAGAGCTCCTGACACCAGACATCCAGCGCTGGTGGCTTAGGTCATCTGGTACTATTATCACTCCACAACTAGTGCTTCTAAGACCACATCTGGGCACAGACTGATGCTGCTCATAGTCAAGGCTGAGGATCCAAACAGCCAGCACCTGGAGCCACAGGCAGGGAAGACGTAGCCCACCTGCCAACACAGAACAGATGCATCTCACACCCCGAGAAGGCTGCACCTCATCTCACACATCTGGGACTCCTGGCATTCCAGGGGTGACACCTCGATGCACTATGAGTGCTGATGACATAACACGCCTGCTATACTCCTACTACCACTATACATCTGGAGCCCATAAAGCACCAGGGTTATTTACTACTCTCAACAAGGCAAGGTCCCTACCAGCCTACAGATCGTCCTTCTGACACCCAAGAACTAATGTTCCTGCCACACCAATACTGAAGCACCTCACATTCCGAGGCTGATGCACACCTCGCATTATGTCCCCCTGAAACACCCATGCTGAGGCCTCCGACACACTTCCTGGCACCCCAAGGATGGTGCACCTCACAACATACCAGTGACCTCGACTCCCCGCATGTGCAGCCTTATAGATCCCACATCTGATTCCCTCTACAGAATGACATATGTGGCCTTGTGAACTTAACTCCTGGTTCTCCAGGCACGCCACATCTGGCGCCCCTGACATCACACGTTGTCCCTAACAGCTGCTGGGTCTGCTTCGCTGTGGACCGGTTCCTCCGGTTGGGCACTCTCAAGACAGCTGTCTCAAGATTGCTTCATGATCTCTTAGGGTGCAGCACCCCTCCGACCTCATGCTACCTCGACCATAAGAGCCCCACCCCGGGTTTTCAACAGCAGCTGCACACCGCGGTCTCAGCACCAGCTTCTGACACCCCTACCCTCCCAAGCACATAGAAAGGTAGATCCAAAGCCTTCATAGTCCTCCAGCACCCTCAGTGACCCCCACACACCCGGGCTGTGCTCGTACCTTTGTAGCGCTCCAACACGTCCTCGTAGGCCCGCACATACTCCTTCTCCTGGCTGCGGGAGGCCGGCAGCAGCCCCGGAGTGTAGGAGGCCATAGGGGAGAACTGCCCCCGCCGGGGGGTGCGGACCGGGTCCGCTCCTCTGCTGGGTCTCTTCTAGCTCCCAGGGATCTCAGTGTTTCCGGTCCCGCTTCCCTGTTTGTTTTGTACTGATCCGCCCTGTAGTCTGCGCTTCTCCTCCGTTGCTTTCGTCCTCTCCTCTCCTGGCCGTGCGCTGCTCCCGCCCCGGGTCTCCTGTCACTGTCTCCCTTCTCGTCGGCGCCGCTGGGAGCTCTGCGCTCCCCTGTCCCCGGCTCTGCCTCGGCTCCTCCCCAGGCCCCTCTCCCGGCTCCCGGTATCTCCTCCCGCTTCCGCCTCCCTGACTCAGGCCGCGCCGCCCGCACCGAACAGCGCCCCCTGCGGGGAGAGAGGGCTTCGGAAGGGAGTAACTTCAGGCGAGGGAATGAGGGCCAGCAGCTCGGGTGAAGTAACTCGAAGTACGGGGGAGGAGCGCCACCCAGCGGGGAAATGTAAACCACGATCTAGAGCACCGAGACACTGGCCCTGACGGTACTGCACGGAGAGACCCGTAGGAAACAGTCACTGCTGTTGTCAGAGATGCTGCATGCACCCTGCAAAGACCACACAGCGAGCCACAAACTATACAAAAGAGCATTTTAGTGGCATGGTGAAGGCAGAGTCATCTTCTGAATATTGGGGCCAACCATATTTTGGGACCTTCTGTTCGGAACAGCTTTGAATTTATGACCCATTTTTAGCTGTTTCATGCCCTCCGTGTCCAGGTCAGCGGGAGTGCACAGGCACACTCGTCCACATTCTAAATGTACATCTAATATTCAGGAATAGTGAGGTGAGGTTTTACTATTGTACAACAGCATCAGCTCATTAATATGACTTCAACTAATTTCTGTAACATCCTCCCAGTTCTTATATGTGAGGCTCTGTTTTGAAATAATTTTTTATTGGATGTTGCATGAAACATTTCTCTGCAAAATGCTGTAATAGTCCCTCACACATCACCCGGGGTCCCTGAAAGGCTGGGTCCCCTGGGACAGAGCCCACTTTGCCCATGCCTTAAAATGTCTATGGAAGAACGTAACTGTATTGCCAAAAGGCGGCTGTGTGCAATATTTATTTGTTTGTTCTTCAGAGAGACTTTATACATTGTACAATAAAACAGCACGGGTATTCATTCTTCACTGTCCACAGCAATGCTTCATAAACGTTTTAGAAGCAAGACCCACTTTTAGTATGGCAAACGTTCGCAACCCATCTGGCTTTAATGGACATGAGGCGGGCAATCGTTTAATGCAACTAAAAGCATCATGTGGTAGCATATTGTCTTTTGCAGACAGCGCATTTTCTATTGAACTGGTCACAAAATTTGCACAGACGTACAGTGTTATAGAGAAAACTATATTGCACACACGTGATAATGTGTGGAAACAGAGTTGCAGTGAATATTTATTTCTGCATCACCAAGTATATTGTCTTAATTTGCTCTGATCCTATGAAAATCTTTGTTTCCATTACGCTTTGGGATTACAACTGTTGAACGAGTACAGTTCATCTACAGGTATATACATTTTGTTGTGTGCTAGAACTAAATAACATCCTACAGCCTTTCATTTCCTTTCACACTTTGTGTATGTCAGCCGGAATGTCACAAAATTCACTTTACTTTTTTTCTCTGCAAAGTGAGAGAAGTTTGTGAATCAGAAGACATAGCTTGACATTTGACCTCTGTCTTGGAAGTGCGGCAAATGTGAGGCGATGAATACAGAATTTAAAGGCATCTTTACTTATGGGTTTTTACTATAGCGACCCACCAAAATCGTTTTGCGACCACCCCACAGTTTGGGAAACTGGTATAGTTTTAATTTAGTTAATTGTTAAGTTAAAGTAATGTTCGTATTGTTGTTATTATATGCTCCACAAGCTGCTGCCTCTCACCAGCTGCAATCTTAGTCCAAGCATTTGTTCTGTTCTAAAATTGTTGTTTCTTCTCTTGGATCTGGCAGTTGGATGTTGGTCGCCTTGCTTTGCGGTCACCACTCCGCTGCTGGGGACATAAAAAGTACAATACATCTACTTACCTTCAAGTGATGCCTGTTAATTATATTTCATATTGGCAATGAGGTTGTCCCCAGTTGTGTTAACTACGGCGGAGCAACTCTGGGTCATTGTGTCCCTCGGCGACTCAACCCAAAGTGAAGACCTGTCGCCACCTGAAGTAGTCTATCTCCACTTGGCAGAAGCAGTGTTACCTTTCAGCACCTCACTTCGCCAAGTTCACAAGGTTGAAACTTGGAGCACCTAACATCGCCGAGTTTTCAAAGTTGAAGATTTAGACCCGAGCAGGTCTAAGCTCTGAATCATGCCATTTAAGTCATCGGCTGCCCTGTGCGCTTCTCATCACTGTCAACCAACCTGTGGTATTGTCCTGTATGTACCACCATCTCGACCTTGGTGCATTGTTGCGACGACAGCCACCCAGCGGACACCTTCTTTATGTGCGCCATTTTATCTTCTAGTCAGTTACTTCACCACTGTCGTTTTCCTTGCATTACTGCTTTATGCTCATCATCAATCACATAGTTTCAAGTATTCTATTTACAGCTGTTGCTTCATTAATTCCCTGGTGCCTGCCGCAAATGCACACCATTGCTCTTCAGACATCACTTCTTGTTATCAAACAACATCAGTCACCCAGGTATTTAAGACTTGTTTTTTTTTGTTTTCTTAGTGAAACAGTGTTGTAATCCTCCTCCTCCATTGCTCCAGAACCCTGGAGACCAACCTATGAAATATAGTAAATGGGTAGGACTATTCAATACCGTTATGATTTCCCAGTGGCGGCTGCTCTCAGGAAGCAGCAGTGGGGCAGCGAGTGGGGAATAAAAAAAAAAAATCACGTATCTACCGGCCAGCTGGCCAGCCACTCCCTCTCCTCCGTCCTCATCCTTCTGTGTAAACAGGAAGCATGAAGCACTCGGGCTCCCAGGCTCCCCAAAGCTACTCACAACACTGCAATGCAGCGTTGTGATTGGTCTGAGCATCGTGGTTCAGCACTCGGCCAGTGAATGGGAGCCTGGGCATGTTCTCCACCCAGGCTGTAAGGCAGCCTGTGTGGAGAACATGCAAAGTGTGCATCTTGGGCCGGCCAAACATTCATGTGCAATTACATAGTGCCCACCACTCCTCGCCCTGCTTTGAAAGCAGAGCAGATCTGCCCGCCTCGCCAAGACGCCGCAGCAAGAACAAATAAAATGATAATAATATACAGTTATTATCATTTTATTTTTACTTTTTTTACACTCCAAAAAGCAGTGGGGCGATGCTCCTCCGCCTTAGCGGAGGAGCTGCCACTGTGATTGCCATAGATGCTAATTTGTTCACATCTGCAAGGAAGAAAGGATTGTTATTGAACACGATAGGCGCTGAGGCACAGGAGATTTTTGATCATTTACCTGAACTCAAGCTCCTAATAGTAGTGAGGAGTACGATGAATTCTGTGAAGCATTCGAGAGACTTAAGTTGCATTTCAGTGTTGAGCCAAGTGTGGTGATGGAATGCTTTAATTTCTATTCTAGACATTAGTTGACTAATGAACCTATAGAAGGTTATTTTGCGGCACTTCGTATTTTAGCGGCAACATGTGAGTTTGGCACATTAACTGATCAATCCATTCATGATCAAGTGATTATGCACTGCTACAGTAAAAAATCAGGAACAGCTACTTAGACTTAAAAAATCCCACACTTTCTCAAGTGGATGAAGTAGCTAAAGGCATTGAGAGATCAATAAGATCATGCAAAATGCTTAATGACGATAAAGAGAACCACTTAGAGGTTGCTTTCGTACACAATTGCAACAGAAATTAGGCCATCAAAAGAAATGCTAACAAATCCAAATGTGCTACATGTGTTTCTGGTATGCATTTCAATACATCTTCATGTCTGGCTCTATCTAAAGATTGCTTCAAGTGTGGAACGCTTGTTCATTTTCAAGTGTTTGCAAGTCACAGTGCCATATCAACACCATTATGAAGGATAAAACTGAGACTTCGCAAAACACTCAGTATAAGGAGAACATGATTTTGACATTAGATGGCAAAGACAGTGAAGATAAAGTTTTATTCACATCATTTGACACTGATCCATGTTAACCACCCAACTGCAAAATTGTGATTGATGGAGTCAAATCTGTAATGCTGGTGGATTAGCATCAGAGGCTTTCTTCAAGGAACAATGGAAAAAAAAGAGTATAAGAAGATAACAATATAAAAGCCTATGATTAGAGGAAATCTATTATTAACATTCTAGGTTACTTTGTGGGATCTATTTCATTTTGTGTTTCACACTATTCAGGGAAAGATATATGTCATTAAGAATGGCCAACATGTTCTGGGCTGGAGGCACCAAGGAAACCTTGGACTTATTCTCGATCCATCATCTGATATCCCAGCATGTTGTATGGTCAATCACCAAGGTATTGATTGTATTATTTCCCAGTACAAGGATGTATTCAGAAAAGAGTTGGGAATAGTTAGGAGATTCACTCATGCAGGGCCGGACTGGACACCGACACCGGCCCTGGCAAACTGCTTGACTGGCCCCCCTGGGGGAGAGGAGGGGTGCGGCCGAGCTGTTTGCTAGGGCCAATTTTTGCCGATTTTGTTACAGGGGGCCGATAATGCTAAGCCCCCGTAAAACAAAAACGGCCCCTAGGAGACCAAAACTGGCCTCCACCCTGGCAGCCCAACGGGGAAATGCCCGGTGCCCGCCACGACCAGTCCGGCCCTGCACTCATGAGATTAAACTTAAAGCTGGGGCATCTCCTGTTAATCATAGACTTAGAGCTGTGTCTCTTAGTATCAGGAGAGATCTAAGTCTTAAACTAAAACAACTAAAGGCAGATAGGGTAATTGAACCAGTTAATTCGTCTGAGTGAGTTTCTCCCATTGTGTTGGTAAAAAAAATCTGGTTCCTTGAGGTTCTGTGCTGATTTGAGGTCTCTCAACAAACTCATTATCATGGACTGTCATTCCCTGGCCAAAATTCAGGAGCTGTTAGCACAGTTGAGGATGCACCATTTGTTACCTCTTTAGACTTCAAATCTGCATATCAAAAGACCAAACTGGAAGAATGTTGCAGAAATCTGACTACATTTATCACTCCTAATGGAGCTTTTAGGTATGTACGCATGCCCTTCGGACTAGCATCCACTGCATCTGTTTTCCGGAAACTTGTGTTTACACTTTCTAGGGCATGCAGGGGGTTATGACTTTTCAAGACAACATTTTATTTTTTGCTGATTCCGTTGACTTGCATAACTCATGATTGTCAGAGGCATTAAATGTTTTGCAAGAAAAGGAAATGGCATTGCAGACGGAGAATGGTACATTTCCCACTCAGGAGGTTGAGTATCTTGGTCATACCATCTCTGGTATAGGTATTTCCCCTAAGCTGAGTCTGATTCAAGCAATTGAAAAGTTACCCACACCCACTGACAAAGACCAATTAAGATCTTACTTGGGATTGTGTGAGTTTTATTCCAGGTTCAAATGCAGATTCTCTCACTTAACTTTACCTTTCAGGGAATTGCTAAAAAAGGCACGAAGTTCAATTGGATTAAAGTACACCAGGATGCTTTGATCAGCTGAAGTGTTCCATAGTCAATACACTACCCCTATTTCCTTTTGATCAGAAATTGAGATGTTATCTTTATGTTGATGCCAGCGCTGAAGGGATTGTGGCTATGCTCAACCAAAGGTACCAAGCTGTGGAACGCACAGTTGTCTTTGCCTCACACCCTTCTCCTGTGCTGAAGCTAAGTATTCCACTATCGAAAGGAGGGCTTTGGCGTGCGCATTGATGGTGGAACATTTCAAAACTTATCTGTAGGGTAAAGAATTTGCCATCAAGACTGACCATAAATCCTTACTTGCATTACTTAATAGCAAAGGCACTGGCAGGGCCTCTGCCCATTTGGTTAGAATCCTCTCAAAAATGTGTAAGTATAACTTTCAAGCTCATTGTTATGTTATGTAATGTTCTTAAATTTATAAAGCATGTAGCTGCCCCAGCAATGGGACGTCCCAGCGCTGAAACCAGAAATAACATTGCAGGGTGGAGAAAACGAGGGGCACCAACTAGACCGGGAAGAGCCAGGTTTTTATGGCCCTTCTGAAAGCCACATGATTCTGGATACTCCTGATGGTCACAGGAAGGGAGATTATATTCAAGGGATATGCTGACTGTTTATCCAAATTGCCTAACTCATCTGCTGAAGGTTACTCTGCGATTGTTGACGAATGTGTGGTAGCTTCTCTTGAAGATGTGTTGACTATATTCAATAGTGAGTTGTCTAAAGAAGTTTAGGTGGAATGTTTTCAGGCTGATGAAGAGCTTAAAAAATCATGAAGTTTTCCAATATGAGGTGGCCTCATGAGAAACTTTTAAGTCTCATGTTTTAAATTGTGTGGAAGGATAGAGACTCCATCTCCGTTTCTGGAGATATGGTATTTAAGGAACAGTTTGTTATTCCTCCCAAGGATATTCATCCCCCCCTTCTTAGGTAAGCTCACTTGGGTGAGACTCTTACAAAGAAATGTGTTAGAGAAATATTTTGGTGGCCTTATTGGGTTAGCAAATGTCTTGTTTTGTGAAGCAGTATTCCATCTGCGTTAATTTAGACAAATCCTTAGTTACCAGTAAAGTGGATTGCATTTGCTCTCATTTTTCCAGCAGGCCGTGTGATAAAATGGCACAGGACTGTTTAGGGCCATATGAAAGTTTTTCAAGGTCCAAAATGTGCATGCCTTTGTCTTCATTGATTATTTTTCCAGATGGGTGGAGATAAAATGGGTATCTCAACCCACCACTGATACCCCCATTCAGTTTTAAGGGAGTTTTCCCACAATGAAGGCTTGCCATTTAGTTTTGTCACCGATAAGGGCAAAGGATTTACTTCTTTGAAGTTTCCAAACTTTATTTTACATTTGAAAGCATCTCTTTATGCTCTTAACATGTATGGCCTCGTAGAAAGGTTTAACAGAATTGTTTTTGAGGTTGTGCAGGCGGCTTTAGCCAATAAAGTTAAAGGTTAAGATGTTAAGGGTTTTGTTGCTGAAAAAATATGGGCTTATTCTTCACCCAATTTATGCACAGGATTCTAACCATTTTCCCTGCTCAAGGGCCAGGTACAAAGGACTTCAATCATTTCTTTTTGGATTTATCAAGATTTACCCATCGCGGATCTCAACAAGATATATTGTTTAGCTAAATATAATGTTTATGTCAGAAGGCAGTCTGGAACTGGAATGAGCAATAAAATCAATATGAATCGTACTAGGGTCAGGTTGCAAGTGGAAGATTGCGTCAAAATTAAAACTTCCACTTCACATCAAAAAGGATGAGCCTACATTTTCCAAAGCTTTTAAAATTATCGGGGTGGAAAATCATCTGTCAAACTTAATGCCTCTTGGTGGAGTATGTACAGGCTTTCCAAAGTGGATGGGTGCTTGCTGAATAGAGAAGTTAATGCCAATGTTGACATATAAGAAAGCAAGAGATGTTGTGATGCTGATTTTGGGTCACGATTTTCTCTTCTTATAGATTCCAATGTCAAATGATCCCTTGAAACATTATCACCTAATACATGTGCGTTATCTTATTCGTTGTGTGATGAAGGGAATTTGTTGGATGTCAAGGATGGCAATAGAAAAGAGGAAGATAATGTTGCCAATGAAGTTTAGGATGAGATTGCCCTCTCGTCAGGCCAAAGGAGTGATCATTCTCTATTAAGGAAGCAAATATTATGGACTGCCGTCCCAAGAGAGTAATTGTGACCCCCAAAAGATTCAATGGTTTTATTTTAGGTTACTTTTACTGCTTAGAATAGTTTTTGTTTTGTTTTTATTTTGGTTTAATTTCTTTTCCTTTTGTATTTTGCTTAATAGTTAACTTCCTACTTTAGGGTCTTGTTATAAGGGAGGAGATGTGTTGTAGTTTTAGCCAAGTTAATTGCTAAGTTAAAGTGTTGTTCTTATTGTTATGTTATTATAGGCTGTGAAAGCTGCTGCCTTGCCCTAGCTGATATCTTGGGTCAAGCATTTTGTTCTATATAAAAATGTTGTTTTTTCTGTTGGCTCTGCCAGCTGGATGTTGGTCACCTTGCCTTACGGTCACCACGCTGCTGCAGGGGACATAAATACTACAATAAATCGAAATACTTTCTAGTGATGTCTGTTTATTATAGTTCAGAGACACTGGACCAGAGTCTATGTAAGTTAATAACACCAACTAGTCGCATTTCATGAGAGTCACTTAGGCCATTAATGGATTGGTAGTCAGTAGCCTTTTGTATTTAGGGACATGTTGCTGGTTTTTCTTTTTGTAAGTTCAGATCCACAAATTCCAGCTTGCAAACTGCTTTTTGTTTAAAATGCATGAACGGCTGAAGGTGTTGTGGAATCGGCACGTGGAGAAGTACAAAGCTCACGTATGATTTGAACATCTATGTGATCCCGTTACAAGAGCTGCTAGAAGCAACAGTTGTAGGCTTTCACATTATGTCAACAACATCAGTGCTTAATTGGTAAATGAGTCAGTTCTGGTGCCCAAGGCTTGAATAAGAAGCCCGAGGCTTAGCTATTAAACGTCAGAGCGCAGAATCCCAAAGCTGCGTAGCTTTGAGTCCACCTCATGCCTCTTTAATCTACTGCCAGACACCCTCTGCCCCTTTATCTTACTCTTGCTAGTTCCTTCTTTCTCCCTTTGTGATGATTTTTCTGCCTTTCTCTTCCTCCTCCTTTCTCCCTGTGTATTTTTTGCTCTCATGCCCATGGGGATTATCTGTTGCGGAAAAATATGTGCCAGTCCCAAAAACCACCACCGGCAACCACAGGCTCATACACCCAGTGCCTCCTCCCTTGAGGGAAAAATTTAGTTGGACGTCATAGGCCTAAGTAGCCTGGTGGGAGTAATGCACAAGCAAATGCAGGAAATATGGTATCTGCTCAATGCGACCAAGAAAGAGTTCATTTAGGTGAGCTTCCGGGTCTACCACCACAAACACTGCTTAGTTTTATGAATGTTGGAATTCAGGCAAAACTAACATCAGCCAATTCTGTGTGGGCAAAACTCGAGGGGTTATTGTTAAGATCTAGTATGGAGGGCCACGTCAAACAGTCGACCTTATCCGTCTTCTTTCATCGCTGTGCTCGTATCTGCCAGAAGGAAGATTAGCGACAGCATGGACAGCAGCATGGTCAAGGCTGGAATATGGTGACACTCTCTTTGTAGGTACCTTCAAGAAGCTCCCAGTTGACTGCTAAAATCCAACATTCAGCACCCAGAGGGTGACAGGCTTAAATCAGCGTGATCATGTTAGCCCCACGCTGCAACGACTCCGTTGGCTGCTGTTGCTGAAATAGTTCCTCAAGGAGTGCCGGTGCAGTGGAAGACCACGATAAGGGCACATATATTCTATAGGTCTCTTAGATCACATGTAAAGGCACAGATGGATGTCCCCAAGATTACAAGTATTTTATGGAGCAAACATCTTCAGAATATGGGGGTAATGGTGGAATTACATATGAGTTGATGTTAGAAAGACCAATGCCCTAAACACGTTTAAGAAAAGGTTACAATTCTTTTATTTTCAGGTTCTGCATGGTGTGAGCTTCTCATCTCTGCTGCAGCCTGGATACCTCTTGCTTAAGTCGAATTAAAAACTCTTTCACTAAACGTTGCTTTGCACTTTGCAACATGTAGGTTTTTTATTACGGTAATGCAGTCCTTCTTTTATACTTTTGGGCTTTCGGGCGCCTTATATTGTGTCACACTGCTGGGCATGTAGCAGTTTTTTAAGCCATCTCATTTGTTTTCACCCAGCAGGAATTGCAACTGGTGCTCATCATTCAGCCTTCAAAAAATGAGTTTTCACTTGCTTCCTCGCCAAAGCACCATCTACGCACTGTTTTATATTCAGTACAGTTGATAAGGAAGTGAGGTTCCTCTTTTCTACCTATGTAATCATTAATATGTATTTATCTCCTTCAAAGATCGATGCTGCATTGCTTATAGATCATATATTTTTCTGTTTTCAGGTCTGCCTCACTCTACAGTGCCTGGTAAATTACCCTGTAATTACAACAGTTCTCCTGATTTACAGGCCCATGTGTGAGTATCTCATTAACTCCAGGATTTGTATGTGTATTCTGGCACTTGTAGTCCTGCATTTATGAATGGACTAACAGGACATCAAGTCCAAGTCTGAGAAAACGTTGAAATAGCCCTGGACTATATGGGATTCTTGTAAGCTCTATGCTGTCTGTGTATCTGCTGTTGGTATTTTGTTATACTCAGACTATTACCTAGAAGGTGTTGGACCCTGTTTAATGATTTCTAACATTCACTCTTATTTTGTGCTCAAATCATGTTGAAAATGGAGGAATGTTGTTATTATGCCATAACAGTGCGTATGAGAAGGCGATTGGAATGCCAAAAGAGACAAACTACTCAATACGCACATCCATGCCAAAATTACGCATGAAGGAATTACATAGTATCCTTGTCCCAAAATGCATCGTTTCTGTCACACCTCTTGCATACGTCTTTTCTGATGCTATCACCAATGAATTTATCTTCAAAATAAGAAACTGGAAGACTGTCTCATAATCAAAATAGCAAATGCAAAACAAGCAAAAGATAGAAAAAGTGGGACACATGGATCAAATATCAATCGTTTTTTCACCTTCTTTAAACAGTTATACATCACAGAACTAAATGGCCTGATACAAGCGAGTAACCCAACTGGATCCCCAACAGACCCCACTCCAGTAAAAACATTCATAAGCATACTACTTAATATATGCGCCAAACACCTAGCAATGAGTATTGTGATCCTTCTTTACTTCTACCGGTTCTTTTCCATCGGATCTGAAAAATTCCTTCACAGAAACTGCTCAAGCAAGGAAAGTTAGACCCATCAAACATGACAACTATAGACTAATCCTAGAGGAAACAGTATTTTCTCAGCCCTTCACCTTTATTAAAGAAAATACCCTACTCTCTAACCAACAATCCAGGTTCCATCTAAGCAGACACATTGAAAGAATGACCTCAAGCCAACAGCTGACAAAAATGGAGTGGGCGCATTATTAGTTTTGGGCACATCCATAGCCTTTGACACTGCACACCATCAGAAACTTCTGCAGAGACTAGAATAGCTCAGCATAATGAGAAAATCTATAAAAGGGCTATCCTCCTATCTCAACGTCAGACAAAGCCTGATGGCCATGCCTTCTTTTACCTCTGATCCCCAGTCGCCACAGTGCGGTGCATCACAAGGTACAATCACAAGATTCAATTGTTTTTCCACTTCTGTTCAACTTCTAACACACTGGCTTAACAGATCTATTAGATTTTATAATCTCCACTAATGCAATTAGGCAGATAACACTGATATCATCCTAAACCTAGAAACCTCACATTCTTACATACATATAAGTGCCTCCTTGCCTGAGATGAATCGTTGTTGACCAACCACCTGAAGCTCAACTCCGCAAAAACAAAGATGACTTGTGGACAATGGAACAACCAGAAGCCCGCTTCAATATGGGCAGGAATTGGAGGCCCCACCAGCAAGACTAGATACAGTAAAAACATTGGAGTGACCAAGAAGTCAAACCTATCCCTGATTGCAAATATTAATAAAGTTACTAAAATCACTGTCTAGGCAATGCTAACAATAAAAGACATCCTTTTTTGGATCAATTTTGCCAACAGCCTATAACCCATTAGCCGTGCTTCTTCCTACAAAAAAAAACAAGGATCCAAAACACCACTGCAAGATCACTACTTCACCTACATGGAAAGGTGCACATTACTCCATTGCTCCAAGCATCAAGACACGCTGGGCCCGATTTACAAAGGTAAACTTAGACATTTGGTCTAAACTTAGAATACTTAGAACTTAGAAAATAACAGCTCAAGGACACATCACATCAGGACAAAGGGCACCCTCGCCATGCACAGGGCTGTCTTCACTGATGTCATTTCAGATGTCATCAGTGAGGTTATCAATGATGTCATTGAACATGTCATGAATTATATAATATGTGAAGTCATAAGAAGTGCAAATCGAGGGTGCGATGTATAGTTCAGTTAGCTATAACTGGTGAATTTCAGAGTTTTTCTTTAGTATAAAATGTTACATTTAAACTGATATTTTCACCTCACTATAACGTCACTTTAACTGTAGTTTCTTCCAGTGAATTTCCAAGGTTTTTAGAATATGCAAAGTAAGATATTATTATCATACTAATTAGAACCTTTTGTTTTTCAGTGAATTTCTAGGTTTTTTTTAAGGCAAAGTAATATTTTATTAGCATACCTAACTATGCCAACCCGTGTGCCTTGTGCAGCAGGGGTTAACAACAGGGTCTGGATGTGGCCAGGCCCTGCGACCAACCCTCCATGGGTGGCCAACCCCTCCACACACATGGCGTGCACGGTTTGGGATTGGCTGTAGGGCCAAACCCTGAACACAATCCCTTACAGGTGGCCACCCCCCACTGCACATGGCCTTTGGCCATGGGAAGTGCAGGCTAGCCGCAAAGCCAACCACCCATACTCAGCCAACCCACCACAATCTCTCACATCCTCATTTTTTAAAATAGTTTTCTGATCCGACAGGACTGTAGTGTGAGCCAGGACAGGTCCCTGTGCTCCCTCTGGACTCTTGCAGGAATAAAGAGGGTCGTGCTGGCTCCTGCAGAAGTCCTGAGGGATCGTGGCAACCCAAATAAACATTTTTTTTTAAACTCAGCACAAATGATCGGGGAGTCAGGGTACCCATACCCTGCACCCTAATATCTTATTTTTATTTAATTTTCAGGACGGGGGGTTTAAAAAACTGCTGAATGCCGAATTTTCTTCATTTTGTGGCCAGCATATTTGAGCATGAACTCCTACAGAACTTGCGGGCGCCTCATGCTCCCACAGGACTCGTGGAACCTCTTGCTTCTCTCAAAGCTAGATGGCCAATGGGGGAAAAAAGGCCCCTCAGCCAATCAGATCGCTCTGTTATTTGAAGCTGCATGCCCACGGAACTCCCACAAGAGTCCAACGAACCCAACCATCCAGATATCTACACATTTTGAACCTTAATTTCTCAAAAACGACTGAGCGGATATATACCAATTCACAAAAAGCACACTCTCTGGGTAAAGTTCTAGCTTTCTGTCAAATTTGGTGTAAATCTGTCCAGCTGTTTTGGCTGTAGCAATGTCTAAAATTCTCTGTGAAACTTGCATGGGGAATTTGCATTTGACGGATCAACTGCAAATTGTATATATACACATAGAGGGCTTTTGGGTCAGCCCTCCTCTGCCATTGGTTTGTCTGAGCATCATTTACATTCTGCTTCCATCCATAACAGGGGACTGCATGGGGAAATAGTTCAGTCAACACAAAAAGATGATGTTTGGAATGTTGAACATTGTCAAACATTTACCCCCCATCACAAGTCTGGGTTTAATCCATCGTGATTTTGCTCACTCCGCCATTCCAGTTTGGACCCAGTCATTTGCAAATCAGCTTTGACCCTGTTCTCCCAGGGAACAGTGCAGCCCGAATTGACAGGCCAGGTCCTCCATGAACCGGAAATCAAGCATCCTGGGACCTGTTTCAAGGCATCACCCCTCATCAGCCAGGCTAGCTTGAAACCGGTGGTGTAGTGAGCCGACGTCTGGGAATTCCCTCCCTCCTAGGGTGCAAATGCAACACAAAATTGGCAGTTGGGCTGGACTGTTCCCATGAGGCACAGGGTCAAGACTGATTTGCATATAGCTGGGTCTGAACTGGGGTGGCGAAGTGAGCTTAAGAACGATGATGGCTTCAACCGAGGTCTGTGACTGGGGGTGAGTGTCTGAAAACTTTCAGTGTTCCGTCCATCATCTCCTTGTGTTTGCTTTGTTTGCCCTTAATTGGCAGGGTATACCCAGACGTGGGTCCCTTGCTCACTTTGACACTGGATTCAAGCTAGCCTGACTGATGAGGGGTGTCACCCCGAAACCGGTCCCAGGATGCATGTTTCCTGTCCAGGGAAGACATGCCTTGGCAGTTCGGTCTGGACTGTTCCCATGAGGCAGAGGGTCAAGACTGATTTGCATATAGCTGGGTCTGAACTGGGGTGGCGAAGTGAGCTTAAGAACGATGATGGATTCAACCGAGGTCTGTGACTGGGGGTGAGTGTCTGAAAACTTTCAGTGTTCCGTCCATCATCTCCTTGTGTTTGCTTTGTTTGCCCTTAATTGGCAGGGTATACCCAGACGTGGGTCCCTTGCTCACTTTGACACTGGATTCAAGCTAGCCTGACTGATGAGGGGTGTCACCCCGAAACCGGTCCCAGGATGCATGTTTCCTGTCCAGGGAAGACATGCCTTGGCAGTTCGGTCTGGACTGTTCCCATGAGGCAGAGGGTCAAGACTGATTTGCATATGGCCATGTCTGAACTGGGGTGGCGAAGTGAGGTAAAGAATGATAATGGATTCAACCCGGATCTGGGGGTCGTGTCTGAAAACTTTCAGTGTTCCGTCCATCATCTCCTTGTGTTTGCTTTGTTTGCCCTTAATTGGCAGGGTATACCCAGACGTGGGTCCCTTGCTCACTTTGACACTGGATTCAAGCTAGCCTGACTGATGAGGGGTGTCACCCCGAAACCGGTCCCAGGATGCATGTTTCCTGTCCAGGGAAGACATGCCTTGGCAGTTCGGTCTGGACTGTTCCCATGAGGCAGAGGGTCAAGACTGATTTGCATATAGCTGGGTCTGAACTGGGGTGGCGAAGTGAGCTTAAGAACGATGATGGATTCAACCGAGGTCTGTGACTGGGGGTGAGTGTCTGAAAACTTTCAGTGTTCCGTCCATCATCTCCTTGTGTTTGCTTTGTTTGCCCTTAATTGGCAGGGTATACCCAGACGTGGGTCCCTTGCTCACTTTGACACTGGATTCAAGCTAGCCTGACTGATGAGGGGTGTCACCCCGAAACCGGTCCCAGGATGCATGTTTCCTGTCCAGGGAAGACATGCCTTGGCAGTTCGGTCTGGACTGTTCCCATGAGGCAGAGGGTCAAGACTGATTTGCATATGGCCATGTCTGAACTGGGGTGGCGAAGTGAGGTAAAGAATGATAATGGATTCAACCCGGATCTGGGGGTCGTGTCTGAAAAGTTACAGTGCTCCGTCCATCATCTCCTTGTGTTTGAGAGTCCACACTAGTCATTGTCTGTCTTGCCCTGTGAATGACTGCATTTTCTGATCACATGACCATCTGAAAATGTATAGTTTCAGTATCAGGCTTGTTGGCCAATCTTTTAGCTTTTAATTTTCTCCTTTTATTGTTTACCTTTGCAATGCTTCTCCTCTTTTTATTTTTCATAAGAGGTTACAGCAGCTACCAAGGCATTGCTAGTGTGCCGCTTGATTACCGCTTGTTTCACCTGCAGTACGCCACATCTCATGTGGCCACTTCTTCTAATTCAGAAGACCATTATAGAATGGTGTTATCCATAATGCAGAATGTATAATTATTCTACCATTCCAAATCGACTAACACATTGATTCTAAAGGTAGGGGCCATGCCAGAACTATAAAACAATGAGAAACTATGTACAATACCACTACAAGACGGACACCTGCCGCTAAGTTTAGTTTTGTTATTGCAAGAATATACCCACCATATTTAGAAGGCAGCATGTTATCTTTTCTACTTGTATTCCTTTAAACAATTTTATGTTGTTGAGTGTGTGTGTGTTTTACTGTGGCTGTGTAAGAGGGTAAATGGGAGAATGAATCAGGGGAGGTATGAATTGATGCATGAGTGCAAAGATGAGCGACAGAGTGCCCGTATGATGACTTATTGAGTACCTAAACCCATCAGTGACACAAAACGTACTTTCATTCATGAGCCAGACCTATGGCACCGACAATGCTTCTTGTTTCATTTTGTGTTTTGTCAGCAAGTGCCTTCAAACTCCAGAGAGTATCTCAGGAGTCCTATCCTGAGACTTTGGGGCCTATTCACAAGCGTAAACTCTGTTATAAACATGTTTATAGATCAATATTTTTGAACTTGTTCCATATAATCTGAACAGGCATCCCACGCCCATTCACCACCTCCCAGATAGTCCTTACAGCTAACTATCGTAAT
Organism: Triturus cristatus; assembly: GCF_964204655.1. NCBI lineage: Eukaryota > Metazoa > Chordata > Amphibia > Caudata > Salamandridae > Triturus > Triturus cristatus. Next base: position 582,625,494 of record NC_140584.1, read on the forward strand.
GATAGAGTAACACCCAAATCCATGAATCCATTAAATTCCCCGCAATGGTCTACCATCATAAAACACTAGACAGCACATATGACAGCACACCCTACAAGTCCAGTATGTCTATTGACTAGATATCTATTGACTCCCAAAAGCACACCTCATTCAATGTTGCTTCTTTCTCGGTTCCATACAGATAAATTCATGCTGCGTACAATACCTGAAAAACACATTAGACACACCTCTGACACAGTCAAGTACCAAAGTGTACCTCCCACCCATTGAGTACCTCTTGCCAGCTGAAACCAACTCCGGGGGACTGATTGTTGGTACCGAAGGGAGAGGAGCACCAACCTATTTAACTTTGGCTGGTTGGGAGAGGGCTCTAGCACTTACCTTGTAAAGTCTGGTAAGTTCCTTTAGTGGGTATTATGTGTTTGTGTGAGAGCATGTGCAGAGTTAGTGGTGTCTATTGAAGACATACTAAATGCTGCACAAAGTTGTGAATCTACTGAAGCTTGTTTTTAGTCTATGGTGTGGACATGACCTACTACATCCTTCTGCTCCGGTAGTATTAGCATAGAGGTCGTGTGGATGTCCAGGCCGCCTGGGGAATATCTTTCACTTTCCTGTCAGGGAGCGAAATACCTGCTCAACAATATTGCCTGAGCTCACAAACCCCCGGTGTGGTGCTTGGCACTGCCTATCAACAGTGGAACCAGACCTACAGTGTCCGACAGGCCTTTCCCTGGACTCCAGAAACCAGTCATCTGGAGCGTGTCCCATACCTGCCCTGTGAAAGCTTGGGGCGAACGCCCAGGAAGATGCACCTTCATGGGAAGTCTGGACTTTCGGTGGCTCTGGCTTCACACCAGTGAGCCCAAAGTACTGAAACCTGCAGAGCCAGTAACTTGTACTTAACCTGGACTTCAAGGCACATCTCTCTTGAAATATCCCCTCAAGGCTAGACCCAAACCCTGCTGCTGTGACAGCTCTGGAAAAAGAAGAAGTTGCATTGGACGATAAGTGGAGCAGACTCCACTCTTGGCCAGGAGGACAAAGAGCAAGGAGAGTTCTCTGAGCACTATGGGAGGTTGCAGTGAGCAAGTGATCCACCGAGGAGCCAGTAGGGCCTTCCAGCCCAGATGACTCTATCCAAATGAATGACCTTTGCAACACAGATAGATTGCAAAGACTATTTCAGCACTGAGAATATGCTGAGCCTGAATCTCCCCTCTACCGCAGCCTTTCCAATGCGATCTTCTTGGTAGCCTCAGTCGCGCCATTTCCTGAGCAAGAGAGCACAGAGGTTTTTCATCTGCACTTTAAATCTTAAGCCACTGGCCCTTTGGCTGATGCTGTCATCGTGATTTGGTAGCCATTAAATTACCTCTACCACGAGCCCTTGTGCTTCCAGTGAGATTGTAGAATGAGTTTTGGGGTGGAATCAACTGAACCTTCACAGATATTCCACAGTCTCCAATACTGAACTGGTGACTACATTGGGCGCCCCCAGGTCCCATGGATACCATAAGCAATTGGAGACCCTGACAGTGGAGAGACAGGCCCATGAAGTTCAGTCCAGAGAGGGGCATAAAAATGCAGACTGGGATCTCTCCTGCTGCTCGCTGTCTGAAGGTGCCAGCTAAGGCTACAACAGATCTCCCCTCAGCTATGTCCAGTGAACAGTGCACTGACCGCGGGAGCCCCGGTCACCCTGTTTTCTAAACAACAAGACTTTTGCAAACGTATTCATTGGCGCTCTAAATACAATATTACTTTGAACACCCTGAACTCTCATTATTGACAAGTGATGTTTGAAATAAGAGTGAACAAAACAAGTACTCTGAAACCCATGCATCCAGCGCCTGTATACCCTCAGGGGTGACAAGAAGCGCTTTACAAATCTACTGATTGATACATTGTTCATTCCCTGCAGCCTCTTCTCCTAAATTGCTGTGCATTCCACAGTTTGTATTGCACCAGCATGGGATGCTTCGATGCCACACCTCAGGTCTCTCATGCATCATCTGATAAAACCTTCTCATTCTAGTTCCATATTAGGCCTCTGTGAGAAAACCATCAACAAGCAGGGCACGATTGGCATCACTGGTACTGGGCTCAGGGACCAAAGAGACACAGTAAGAACTACAGACAGAAGTGGCATTGTTTTTAGCACTGGTATATCTCCCAAAGACCATACAGAAAAATGCCAGAGAGATGGCATAGCGAGTCATATACCCATGGAGACACCTGCTGGGAACTGGAGGTCAGAAGGTCAAATCCAGCCAAGGCCATCTCTGCCTCAACAACTATCCCATGTTGGCTACATTGAATGCCATTACATTACATTAGTTAGAGCAAGACCTGCTATTTACTGCCCCTGGAGAAATATTTATATTATGAACAAGCACCCTAAGATGACTACCACTTGTTTAATTTACATACCACTTCATACCCCGTTGTGGGGTGCCGAAGCACATTTCGGATAGGTAGCATGTTACACTGTGGAGAAGTGTATGGCTGAAACTTGGGTGGTGCGTTGGTTGTTGTGTACCCATGTGGGACACGTTTTGGTATCGGGGTCCCATTGACGAGCCTTCATCTTGTCGTGGCCGCATAGTCTAGCAGTGTGATGGAGGAAAGATGTGTGAGAGACAGGCACTGGGTGCTGACAGTGATCATACACACCACTGCCACCTAGACCTGGGGGCCTAGCTTGGTCAGTAAGACTGGGGGGAGTGAGCTTCAGATTTTCCGACAATCACACTAGGGGTTCATGTTAATTATTATATGGGAAGCAGCGCATGAGAGGGGCTTGAGGGCCAGTAAGTAGAAAGGGAAAGGAGTTCGGATTGCAAGGGGTACTTAAAAGACAGTTTTTTGTAAAATAACCATATTTTGAGACCTTCAAAACAGAGACGAGTTTGTGTGTGTGTTTTTGTCAGAGTGAGCATTTAAAAATCCCAGGTGAATCGAACAGACATCCTACCATACCCGACAGAAAGCTCCTGTACCCAACTATTTATCAAATAATACATGTATTAGGGCAGTGCGACACCCCAAACAACCCCGCTGAAGCTACGCCCCTGCCTAGAACTATGGCACTCAATCCCGAGGCCACTGAGAGCCACAGAGAAAAGTTTCAATATTTAGTCTTTCTGTTTTTCCTTTTTGGGGAATGAGAACCAAGGTTACTCTGTAAAATATTTAAAATATGCAATGTCCCATTTCTCAGTACTGCTTACACTACCTCCTCTCTCCCTCCGGGGGTTTACCTCTCCTCTCTCACTAGTTTCAGTCAGCGACACCCCCTCAACCCAGAAAAATAGTTACCTTGCGGAATATAGTATGTGCGCTAAGGGTGGGCGGAATTTGCGAAATAAACTTTCGCATATTATTGCGAAATTGCGCAAAATCTCCGTGAGCATGCGAAACTTTTGCGAAGATGCGGAGATTGCTTTTCCCGCCCGTTCGCGGTGTGTTTTTGCGTGCTCACGGGGAAATATATCTCCAACTTGCCCATGCGGTCCTTAATGGGCGCGGCCATCTTGCTCGCGATGCTTATTTCCTGTTCGCGATCGCAATGACGTGTTCGCGATCGCAAACTCTCGCGGGGTAGCGCGACCGGCTATCAACAATCCAACATCTTGTGGCGCGTGCGAACGGATAGGAAAACTTGTCAGCGAATGCAGGGACCCGGTAAGTCGCGACCGCACGCGCAAGAATGCATTTTTAAAGCACGAACAAGAAAAATACTTCCTTTTCGCTGCAGGTTGCGAAAGTTTCGACATTTTCGCGCTCTTCGTGGAATGCGAAAATGTCAAAATATCGCAAATTCCGCGAGCGGAATGAAATTTACCGCCCAGGCCTAATGTGCGCAAGGGGACGCTCATTTTCTTCTGTAACGCTGTGGAATGGGCAGAAATGCAATTCTAAGAGCGCTGTTCAAAAACGTTCGGTGTAATGAGGTGTACAAGCAGCTATCGGCGGTGTCACTTTGTAGAATCTGTCTCTGCAGAGATCGTCTGGCTGCAGGTGGCAATTTTAATTCTGCTAGTAGAGTGGATTATCTGCAGTGAGAAGGTTTGCACTACGGGCCAATGAAAGCGGAATCTTGGGTGGAGCATGTCAGGTGCATAGACCACCCAGAAAATCCCAACATAGGAACGTAGTTGGTATTCACAAATGTTTGCTTGGCCTCTAAAATCACACAACTTAAATACAGTTAAATACAGTTAGTCACAAATGATCTGCCGCCTGCTAGAAGCTTTTAAAGTACCGTGCAATGCCTTTGCAGATCTAGAGAGCCTGCTATAAATGGGTGGTGATGTCTCATTAGCAGACACAGGCGCTTCGGTTGCTGTCGCGAGCTGCAGTCCTGTGACACATGTACCTCTTGCAGTGCCGGTATGTGTCTCTGGTCCTTCTGTGGGCCCCTGAAGCTGAATTATCTGGGGTGTAGGGCAGCATGGGATGCCTTCGACCATGCTAGATTGCAGCCTGGTCAGGTTGTAACACCAGGCATCCATCTCTTTGCGCTCTCAGCAATACCAGCATGGCGCCGATACAGGGGCGGGGAGAACCATGAGCTTGTGAGGAGTGCAGGTGGGCCTGCTTACGTTTTCACCTACCTGTTGGTGCTGGTTGTGCCTTTAATTAATGCAGGGAAGCGCTACCGCTCTTCCTGCAGGACCCACCACCTTATCCTGCAGCTAGAATAACTACTTTTACCCTGACATTGATACCATGCTATTGCCAGCTGCCAATCAAACACCCTGTATTCACAGACCAGCACAAAGTCCTTGGGCTCCTGGTGGCCTGGCAGTGTCTCAGAAGCCATGGAGAAGCACCAACTGTAGAAGACAGAAGATGACCATCACCAGTGGGATGAAGAAGGCCACTTCATCAACCACATGCAAAGGCTGCTCCTCGACCAATGCGGAAAGCTGTTGTGTGTAGGAAGAGTTTCTGAGCGTTGCACTCCAGTGCTTAGGAGTCAAGCTTCTCTAGGTACAACGGGGACTGAAGGGAAGGCATCCATAGCATCCCCTTGTCCCCCATTCTCTGTATACTCTCCCCCTCCCTACCCCGCTGCTCCTAGCTCTGCTTCGCCAGCGCCGGGGTCTAGCAGGCTCCCCCGATGGGACTCCCAGGGGTTCACCAACCAGCCAAGGGACAAGATGGTCCAGGTCTAGATGAAGATGAAACGCAGAAGCAACCACTCTCACCTTTGAGAAAGTGATGGGATTGATATGTGACGAGGGCGAGGGAGAGGAAATAGGCTTTGAATATTTAAGAATAAATAACAAGCAGTCATCAGAAACAAAAAAAAATAGGATGAAATCCCCCACAAGTAATTTGAGTTCACTTGAGGATAATGTTGGTCAGACCACAGCAACAGGGAACACCTTAGCGACAATAAAGCTTTTTCATAAAAGGTTTCATCCCTGGATCAAGCATGTGACATTGCCATTGTCTGCCAGAGACACAGTAACTGGGCCAGTGAACACAAGAAGAGATGATGCCATGCCCTGATCCTCACTGGGGACCAGGATAGATCAAAATCATCAGCCCGGCACAGTCTGGCATGGCATAGAGCAGTGTGGAGTGGCGTAGAGTGGAGTGTCGCAGAGCAGAGTGGCCTTGAGTGGTGTAAAGTGGCATATAGTGAAGTGACATAGAGTGAAGTGGTATAGAGTGGAGTGGCGCAGAGTGGCATAGAATGGAGTGGAGTGACATAGAAAGGCGCAGAGTGGCATAGAGTAGAGTACAATGGTGTAGAGTGCAGTGGCCTTTTCCATAATTCCCAGCAGCTTTACCCGCGCATGACAGCTTGTCTTGCCGGCGGCTGTTCAACGAGGGACTCCTCTGTTCAGCCCCTGAATCACAGTCTGCCATTGAACTGGAGGGGAACATGACTGTAAATTCATGACTCTGGGCCATTAGGGTTTGGCGGGGAGGGCACTCTCTGCCAAACCTTCAGTCCGCCTACCTGATTTACCGACGGGCGGACCGTAAGTATGTCAGCGACGGAGCGTACTCCGGCTTTGTTGCTGACACACGTCAGAGTTTTGGCTATTTGACCACCCACCCGATTTAGAGTTGACGGGCGGATAGCCAGTTTTCACTCTCCCTGGCGGTAAGCAACAGTGAAAGTGTATAAGAGAACGCCACACTCTGGGAGATCACTTCCATGGAGTAGGGGGCCATTCGTTTTTGATTTTTCAAAAAGAAAATTCCGCTTTGGGAATGAAAGGCTGTCATATTTGGCTGAGCCGTCTGCAAAACGTTCAACTCATTGACAAGAAACGAAGTGATGGTCGTTCCTGCCAATAACGAGAGATGTCCGAAGGTCCAGCGAACTGTTCTAAATGGGGACGACGGGTACTCCATCAAGGTGACAGAATATTTTACTTCATTGCCAACCCTCCACACTCTAAATCAGGTGCTATGTGCTCTATTTAAGAGGTCCAGATGCTTTTAATTATATTGATCTATAGTACATCATTGGGCCCTCAGAATTGGATCTGACACTTCTCTCATATAGAAACTCAATAAAAACCTTTCAAAAACATACTTATTGAAAATAATTCTATGTCTTAAGCTTCCCAACTAATGTTCATCCTATAATGGCCCAGTTTTTAGCCAACTATTGTCTGACTTCCTGTCAACAACTACAGCATGGAGCCACCCACCTGCTATGTCCCCTGAAATGATGAAACCATAGGTGGTCAGTGAGTGAGTCTCCACGTTGGTACTCAGTGTTGGAACAGATTTATTTCAGGCTTTGTGTCCCATTGTAATACCAGTTTGCATACCCCACCCCTTGTGATTCAGAGAGACTGGCATGCTACCAGCCACCAAGAAGTCCCCATTTTTGAAATTTCTGGTAGGATAATATCAAGAAGATATGAGCTGGCAGAAGAGGCAGAGCGGTCTCAGTTTGGGTATCAGGGCTCTGGGAGAGCCGATCCCTTCACCTTGGAGAGGTTGAAGATCGTACATCCTTTTGAGGTGTCTTGAACACCTGCCTTGCCCTGCCCAAGAGCTAGAATGCCCTTTCCACCCAGATTCAAGAGGCCAACTGTGGCGAAAGGTGCGCTATGGGAAACATCCTTAACATTATATAAAACAGATCCGATGTAGATTTGAGGCCGCCATTGTGCACAGACGTTGTATTTGGTTTTCCCATAAGGCAGACTATATAGGCCTAAATGTGGAAGGATGCTTGTCATCAGACGACATTAAATAAAAATGAGTGTTTGGCATGTTGTGTGGGAAAGAAAGCAAATGTTAAATGCTATTAATCTGCCAGAATTAAAGTGTACCCAACTGCTGAGAAAATGCTGTGTTGCCGTGCTGCTGCTGCTGCCCATTTCTGGCCAAGGAACCTCTTCAAATTGAATGACTCACGGCCACCTACATGTATAAGGAGGAGACACTCTGAGGGAACCAAAGAGTGCTTAATTTGTACAATAATAAGTGCCAGGGCTCTGACCCGGAGGCCACTGCAGCTTGCATCGCCACTGCCCCTGTCATCACAGCCAATGACGGTACCAAAACAACTACTAACCATCTCTCTCCTGCAAGTGTGACAATTCCGACAATTCCAGATCCTCAAAGCTATAGGAATGGCTGTGAAGGCAGGTATTAGCAATTTTTTAATGTATATTGTATTGATAAGCAACCTCTTGTGCTGATTTCTAAATTAGCTGAGCAGCACCACCATGTGGCAAACTGTCATCAGTGCTGGTGTTGACAATTAAGTGCGGTGCAGAGTACCGGAACCCACCAGCACAAATTAAGCACTGGAACCGAGGTAACATTAGATAGAATATTCAATACATAAACACATTTCGGGTCAATTATGGCCCATGGTGATCTCCATAATACAAATTCACCAAGCACTACTTTGTTTTAGATCTCGTGCCAAACTCAGGGCTCAGAGAGAAGTTGTGGGAATACATATTCTCTTTGGTAAATGTACACTCTCAGCTTCAGGGGTTGAAAACGATGCCCAGAATATTAACACGCATTGGCAAAGCCAATAGGTTTTGCCTACACAAGAACTATTGGCTATGCCAATCAATATCTTTTAGCCATGTTGTACAGCAGCGTAAAGTGGAGTCGAATACAGTGGAGTGGCATAGCATAGAGCATTGTGGAGTGGCGTAGAGTGGAGTGGCGCAGAGCAGATTGGCTTGGAGTGGTGTAAAGTGGCATAGAGTGAAGTGACGTAGAGTGAAGTGGAATAGAGTGGAGTGGCGCAGAGGGGCATACAGTGGAGTGGTGTAGAGCAGAGAGAAACACAGAGTGGATTGGAGTGACATAGAATGGTGCAGAGTGACATAGAGTAGAGAAGAATGGTGTGGAGTGCAGTGGCGTTAGTGAAGTGGTGTGGAGTGGCGTAAAGTGGAGTGGAGTAGAGTGGATTGGCATGGTGTAGAGCAGTTTGGAGTGTAGTAGAGTGGCATAGAGGGGAATAGAGTGACGTAGAGTAAAGTGGAGTAGAGTGGTTTGGAGTGGCATAGAGTAGAGTGGTGTAGAGTGAAGTGAGGAAGAATGAAGTGGCGTAGAATGAAGTGGCATAGAGTAAAGTCCCATAGAGTAGAGTCGAATTGAGTGGAGTGGGGTACAGAAGCACAGAGTGGCACTATGTGGAGTGGAGTGGCATGGCATGGCATAGAGTAGAGTGGCGTACAGTGGAGTAGAGTGGCATAGAGTGAAGTGGCATACAGTAGAATGATGTGGCGTGGGGAGGAGTGGTATAGAGCAGATTGGAGTGGCGTGGAGTGGAGTGGTGTAGAGTGCAGTGGTGTAGAGTGCAGTGGCACAGAGTAGGGTGGTGCAGAGTAGAGCAGAGTGGTGAAGAGTGCAGTGGCATAGAGTGCAGTAGAGTAGAGTGATGTAGAGTGCAGTTGCATAGTGTGCAGTGGCGAAGAGTGCAATGGCATAGAGTAGAGTGGTGCAAAGTAGAGTAGAGTGGTGCAGAGTGTAGTGTAGTGGCCTAGAGTGCAGTGGTGTAGAGTGGTGCAGAGTAGAGTACAGCGGCATGGAGTGCAGAGGCTTAGAGCGCAGTGGCGTAGAGTAGAGTGGTGCACAGTAGAGTATAGTTGCGTAGAGTGCAGTGGCTTATAGCAGAGTGGTGCACAGTAGAGTGCAGTGGTGTAGAGTGGTGCAGAGTAGAGTGCAATTATGTTATGTTACTAATTCCTAATACAGCGCAGCAAATCACTGCAGATGGGGTATCTCGGTGCTAGAGCGCAGACCCAGAAAGAGGTCGAAAGGCAGAGAGGAGTGGTTAGAGAAGCCAGATTTTTAGAAGTTGTTTTAATTGAACAAAATCGAGCACACAGGGATGTGCAATGGAAGTCTATTCCAGTGATGTGGGCCAAGCTAGGGAAAGGATCGGCCCCCATGTCTGGCTGTGCGAATGCGGCGTGGCCGGAGAAAGAGTTGATCCTTTGATTTCAGATTTCTGGTGGGCAGAGACGGGAAGATTTTGTTTTAGAGATATTCTGGACCTTTACCTAAGCAGCTAACCACAAGAGCTTGCGTGAACGTTTTTCTTGCATGGAGAGGCAACCAATTAAATGCTCTTCTCAGCATGCGATTTATACCAAAACAGGTGCCGCATGTGGAACGTACCTGCTGTCTCATTGTAAGATTGTCATCAATTAGGATACCAAGTTTTTTTACCACCTTTTTGGGTTGGGTTGAAAAGCCTAGTTCAGATGGTCACCAATCATCCAACCAGTAGTTGTGGGCCTTGCCAAATAGCACTAACTCCTTTTTATCACCATTTATCTGTAGGCGATTCCGGGACATCCAGGAAGCAATTTTGTATCAACTGCATATGAGATGGCCTCAAGGCCACAGGACCTTACCACTTGAGCCAGTGGTGCAACATATATGTTAAAGAGCATAGGGCTGTATGAGGAGCCCTGAGGTACTCCTTAGTCCAGTGGCATGACAAAAGATTTGAATGGACCTAGGTTCATGGTTTGAGTACAATTGCTAAGGAAATTCTGAAACAAGCCAAGGGCTTTGCCTTTGACACCAATCTTGGAAAGTCTTTGGACAATGATGGAGTGTGAGATGGTGTCGAAGGCCTCCAACAGATCAAGCAGCACCTGCATGGCTGGACAACCCTCGTGAAGGGAGAGTGTGATGGTGTCCAGAATCCCCATCAGTGTGGTTTCAGTACTGTGTGAGGTTCTGTGGTACAGTGGCAGTGTTGAGAGAGAGGTTGTATAGTGCTGTGATGTCTGGGAGCAAAGTGTTAGCAAGTGGCATCATAATGTGTGATGGAGAAAGGTCAGAGGGGGAACCTGACTTGACTTCTAGGGTGATGGGTTCATGGTGCTCCAAAGTGGTGGAAGAAAAAATGAGTATGGGGAATGGTGGCCAGAGAGTGGGTGGGAGAGGGATGGTTAGCATGGTCCCTGTATATATTCTCAATTTTCCCCTCAAAATGGATACCAGGACGTCACACAATTCCTGGGACGCTGGAATGGAAGAAATACAGGCAGTAGGGCTCATTAACTCATTTAATACTCTAAAGAGTTCTTTGGTTGAACTGCCAGCACTGTCGATTCTATGATAAGATTAAACTCATAAGTGGCTTTAAGCTTTTTATGATAAATGCTAGAGGCTAATTTGTAAGTCATTTTATCAGAGGAGGATTTGGAGGGGTGCCATCTTCTCTACAATTTCCTGCAGGCTGATTTCTCTTCTTTAAGTTCTTCTGAGAATCATGGAGCGTGATGCCTGATGGAGTTCCGGCGATTTGGTTTTAGAGGTGTGACTATAACCAAGGTCAGGGCAAAAGGTTCTTGGAAATTTGTGAGTGCACTGTTAATATCTAGGAATTCTATGATATGTTGAGGGGGGAGTAGAAGAGAAAGAGGAATCTGAGATTTTCCTCCAGGGCCTAGTCATTCTTTGGAATTAATTCTTCCTACTAGATTGTATTTCTTTGAAAGGGATCTGGAAGCTAAACATAGAATGGTCTGACCAGATTAGAGGAGAGGCAGAATTCACCTGAAGGTCCAAGGCATTAGTCAAAACACGATCTAACGTGTGACCAGCAAAATGTGTAGGGCCAGTAATTTTCTGAAAGAGCCCTAACATCTCCAGATCTGAAACAAGTTGTTGTGTTTCAGAGTCTGCAACCAAATCTGCGTGGAAGTTAAAGTCCCAGACTAAAAGAAATTTATTAGAAGAAAGCACATGAGGGGCAAGACATTCCGTTACTTTATGACTGAAGGTTTTTTTGGGTCCTGGAGGGCGATAAACTAAGGCACCCTTCCAAGAATCTCCTGGTGTGATCTCCCTATTAAAGATGCAGACCTCTACGCAATCCTCGTGAAGGGTATCCAAGCAAGTGACTTTAAGTGGGTTGTGGAAAGTAATTGCGACTCTGCCCCCATTTTAATTTCTCTATCTAGTCTAAGTAGGTTATAGTTTGTGGGAATGGCTATGGGGAGGCACGGTGTAGTCGAGGGATTAAGCCAGGTTTTGGAAAGGAAGCACATGTCAGGTTGATGGGTAGTGATGAGGTCCATTATCTCAATTGCGTGTTTAGGGAGGGAGCAAACATAACAGTAAAGGCCTTTAATCGAAGGATGGATATTTTGTTGTTCACTTGGGGGTGGGTACGGGATATTCATTGAATGATCCTGATCCGTGGTTGCAACAGGGAAGTGGCATGAAGTAGAGTGGTTCTGTGTAGAGTGCAGTGGTGCAGAGTAGAGTGGTGTAGAGTGCCGTGGAATAGAGTAGAGTGATGCAGAGTAGAGTGCAGTGGCATCGAGCAGAGTGGTGCAGAGTAGAGTCGAGTGGTGTAGAGTGCAGTGGCATAGAATGCAATGAAGTAGAATAGAGTGGCACAGAGTATAACGTTGTAGATTGCCGTGGCATGAATGCAGCGACATAAAGTTAAGTGTTGCAGAGTAGAGTAGAGTGGCGTAGAGTGCAGTGACATAGAGCACAGTGGTGCAGAGTAGTTAAGAGTGGCGTAAAGTGTAGTGGTGCAGAGTACAGTAGATTACCAATATACAAATTCACAAAAAAAAACGTTTTGGGTTTTGGGTTCCAGAGTAGCGTGCTACTTACCGAAAGCACTTCAACACCTCATCAGGGGTAGCAAGCGCTATATAAATGAAAACCCTTCCTTCATCGATCTCTCTACTATCTTTTACAATCCAAATAATAGACTAAAATGTTCACTGCTCAAATTAATTTCATATTTCCCTAGACTAACTCAACACTAAACCTTTTTTGGGTTCTGGAGTAGCATGCTACTCAGTGAAAAGCAATTCAACACCTCATCAGGGGTAACAAGCTCTCTAGAAATACAAATCCTTCCCTCTTCTATCCCTCCACTATCCTTTTTTAATCCAAATAATAGACTAACATATCCACCGCTCAAATTAATTTGATATCTCACTATACTAATTCACCACTAATCCTTTTTGGGTTCCGGAGTAGCGTGCTACTCACCGAAAAAGTGCTTTGACGCCTCGACAGGGGTAGTAAGCACTATATAAATGCAATTACAATCAATTGCAGTGCAGTTTCATAGACTAGGATTGTGTAGAGTGCATTGGTCTAGAGTGCAGTGGCGTAGATTAGAGTCTAGTGGCTTACAATGCATTTGCATACAGTGGTGCAGAGTAGAGTGGCATAGGATGCAGTGGCGTAGAGTGCAATGGTATAGAGTAGAGTGGTGCAGAGTAGAGCAGAGAGGCGTAGAGTGCAGTGGCATAGAGTGCAGTGGCATAGAGTAGGGTGATACAGAGTGGAGTATCAGAGCGCAGTGGCATAAAGTGCAGCGCCCGTAAAAAGCAGTGGCATAGAGTGGTGCAAAGTAGAGTGTCATAGAATGCAGTTGCATACAGTGCAGTGACATAGAGTGCAGTGGCGTAGAGTAGAGCTGTGAAGAGTAGAGTAGACTGACATAGAGTGCAGTGGCATAGGGTGCAGAGTAGAGTGTTGTAGAGTGCAGTGACATAAAGTGCAGTGTCATAGAGTGCAGTGACGTAAAATGCAGTAGCGTAGAGTAGAAGGGTGCACAGCAGAGTTCTGTAGAGTGCAGTGGCATAGAGTACAGTTGCGTACAGTGCAGTGGGGTAGAGTGCAGTGGCGTAGAGAATAGTGACCTAGATTACAGTGGTGTAGAGTGTAGTGGGGTAGAGCAGAGTTGTGCAGAGTCGAGTAGAGTGGTGTAAAGTGTAGTGGCAGAGTAGAATGGTGTTGAGTGCAAGATCATAGATTGGAGTGGTGCAAAGTAGAGTAGAGTGGCGTAGAGAAGAGTGGTGCAGAGTAGAGTACAGTGGCGTAGAGGTCATTGGTATAGAGTAGAGTGGTGCAGAGTAGAGTAGAGTGGTGTAAAGTGCAGTGGCATAGAGTAGAGTGGTGCAGAGTAGAGTGAAGTGGCGTAGAGTAGAGTGGTGCAGAGTAGAGTGCAGTGGTGTAGAGTGCATTGGTATACAGTAGAGTGGTGCAGAGTAGAGTAGAATGGAGTAGAGTGCAGTGGCATAAAGAAGAGTGGTGCGGAGTAGAGTGCAGTGAGGTAGAGTGCAGTGGTGTAGAGAAGAGTGCAGTGGCATAGAGTACACGGTAGAGGGTTGGAGGAGAGAGAAGCAACATGAAGGGCGGTGGGTGGGAGGGAATAGAAGTTGCATGGAAGGGGATATGGAAGATAGACTGAAAGCACAAGCACTCATATGGAGTTCTTGAACACAAAACAAGTAGCTACAAAAATAGGAGCAATGGGTGGACGGACACAAGTACTTGGTCCATGCTCCAGGGGAGGGCCAAACACAAAGAAGATGACATGACACCTGCATGCCATGACAAACGTAGCAAATGAGAGGGACACTGAACAAATGGTAAGCTATGGACGGGCTGTAAGCCCACTGAATATAAACAAAAGTCTTGCAGAGACAGCACATTGTGTAGGCGAAGCCTAAAAATTGACATTTCGAGGCAGCGTAGTTTCAAATGTGACATGTGAGCCAAAGTCAGGCAGGTAGTTGTCAAAGGCATTCCGCCATTTTTATTTTGTTCCTCTGGCATATTTTCTATTACAGAACTCTGAGACCCCAGGATTTGAACTGCAGGCTCCTTTGTCTGCTTAGACCAGCACAATTGCTAGGGTCTTATTGTCTTCTTTAATTTACTGTTATTTTTATTTATATTGAAGTGGTGGTGTAGATGAACTTACACATTTAAAGGGCACTCTTACAACTCTGAATGAACCCAGAAAGAGACTTAATTACAACTCTGTTCTTGAAACAGATTTAGAGAGAGAGAGAGAGAGAGAGAGAGAGAGTGTGTGTGTGTGTGTGTGTGTGTGTGTGTGTGTGTGTGTGTGTGTGTGTGTGCGCGCGTGTGTGTGTGTGTACCATTGTCTTGCACTTTCTTAGTGCTTTGTAGCTGCAATCTAATCAAGGTTAAGAGTGTAAAGTTACTAGTCGTCAGGGCTCTCAACCTTAAAAATAATGATACACAGGTTTCTGGCAATACTTGCAATGGTAACAACCAGCAAGGAGTGGCCAAGTGCTCAGGAACCAGGAAAGCAAGCCCGAGACTCTGCGACCAGCCTTGAAACAGGATAGGTAGTTTGATTTTTACCTAGAAAGCTTCAAAAACCAAGTGGCATCGCTAAGAGGGGCCTGCAAGGGCTGGTGCCCCATCTGTAAATGTCCTTCCCTCTTGCTGCCCCTCATTGTGTCATACCACCAGCGACATCCACACAGGCTAAAACAGGCATTGCTCTCTAGTCCCTGTCATAGCAATATTATTCCTGTTTACATTTTATGTTTTACTCACTTTTGCATTCCCTACGGGTATTTGCTTTTTCCAGGATGGTGTGTTTCTGTAGTTTTTTCATGTAACATATCACTTGAGTATAGTGCATAGTGTAAAAAGAGTCGCTTCTATGCAGCAGTGTGAATTCAGTTTATGGGTGGATCATGATTTGAGAGCCATGGAGGTCAGGCCGAAGGCAGTGGAAATTTCTCGCAGTGCTTCGGAATGCTTGCTCATACAATCATTGGCCTCTCTGCAGAGCGCACAGAGCAATTGTCAGGAGTGCCAGTTGTAAATATGATGACATGCGAAAATGAGATACACAGCTGTCAAAATAGTGACAAGATGAAAGTTAAAGAAAATGCAGTGTGTATAGGTGAGTGAATGTATTGTGTGTGTGGGTCAAGTGAAGGAGATGCAAGGAAGCATGTGCAGGAGAGAATGAAAAGAGTGTTTTGAAGAGGAAAGAGATGTGGTCTGAGATATGAATATTGTTTCATAAAGGTATGAGGAGAATGAGAGCTTAACTGTCTCACAAAGAGACTGCAAAAGAGAGTAGTGTACAGAGGATGCAGAGGAGAACGGGAGTGATTAAGACACTCTGAAGATCTTTCCCCTTCCACAGGTCATAATATTGTTTAATTCACAGTCTGCTCAAATATCTCATGATCCATTGGTTCTCGAGCCCTTGGCGGTGTGGATAAGGGGGGACCACGAGATCAGAGGCCTGAGGTGGACGGAGGGGCACGAGGACCGCATATCGTTATATGCCGACGATATCTTGTTATACCTAGCCTTCCCTGCTCGGTCGCTGCGTCGGGTGCTCCACATCTTCCACATCTTTGGTGCGCATTCTGGATACCAAATAAACTGGTCTAAATCCCAGATGTACCCCCTCTGGGGCGAACCTCCCCTGAGTCCCAGGGGCTACTCTATCCCGCTGGCCAGTCAGGGGTTCCTATACCTTGGGATATTCATCACCGCAGACGCTCAGGTGTTCTTGGAGAAGAATCTTCTGGGGGCATTGCGGCGATTTCGGGTGGACGTGACGCATTGGAAAACCTTTCCTCTCACTGTGTTTGGGAGGGCGTCCCTATTTAAGATGCTCGCACTACCCCGCTTTTTGTATGCGTTGCAGAACGCGCCTTTTCCGATTCCCAACTCCTACTTCTCACATATAGATGACGCGGTGCATGAACTGCTATGGGACAATAAGCCGCCGCGGATTGCAATGGCCAAGCTAACGATGGGATGGTATGATGGGGGAATAGGTCTGCCGGATTTGCGTCGATATTATCAAGCCGCGCAGCTGACGGCTATCAACAGTTGGGTGTTTGGGCGACATGACGATCCGAGCTTCCGAACGGACCACTGGATACTGGGTAAAGGGAGGTACAACAGAGCCCTGTACACCAACCACAGGAGGTTGGGGCTGAGAGGCCCGACGGCGCGCACGGTGGAGGTTTGGCAGAGGGTTCAGAATCAGACGGGATGGAAGAGGCGCCTGACGAAGGCAACCCCATTATGGGAGTCGGACATTCTGGGGAGACTTAGTTCATACGTCGGTTTCGACAAGTGGGACTTGATCGGAATCTCCAGGGTGAGTGACTTGTGGGTCAAAGGGAGAACGGCATAGTTCCCGGAGCTTCAGGACAAATATCAGTTAGCCCCCACAGAGGGCTTTCGCTACCTACAGATTAGCCATGCCATAGACTCGGCTCGACCCAAAGGCGCCTCCCTCCCGGCCTCCTCTCCCCTGGAGGATAGGCTCCTGTTGGACCCTATGACCCGAAAAGCCATATCGCTCACGTACAAGAAACTGATCAATAATAGGAGTGACCCGATGGCCAAGCTTAGAGCGGCCTGGGAGGCCGACGTTGGGGCATTGCCGGACGAGGATTGGAGGGAGGCATTGGCCTCCCCTAGAGAAGTGGCTATCCCCTTGCGTCTTCGGCTGGTACAACTTAAAGTCCTCCATAGGGTATATTTTGACGCCATATTGTTGCACAGACTCGGGAGGCGGCCGGACTCGCAATGGCTCCAGCAGTGTGCACTCACTGGCACATTTTTCCACATCATATGGGAGTACCCCCACATAAGGGAATACTGGGCCGGCGTCACTAGGCAAATGGCTAGAGTTTGCGACAAGTCCATACACCCGTCACCTCGGTTATGCCTGCTAAACATCTGGGAGGCGACGGACCTCACACCAGTCGAGCAAGAATGGGCCACAGGGGGATGGGGGGTAGCCAAAAGGAACATCGCGCAGCGTTGGGGGGTTGGTACCGCCACGAGGTTAGTGGACTGGGCTAAAGACATGGACTATGCCATGCTAGCGGAGAAAACGGTGTTCACAGGGAGGGGGTGCCCGCGAAAATGGGATACCAAATGGGGCAAGTGGAACAGGTATAGGGGTAATATCTGCGTCTCCCCGACAGTTGAACTTAGAAATGAGCAAAAGCGGATACAGGGAAGGGCTGCGCTGGATCAGCAGGACACTGACTAGGAAGTCCCTAGGGGAGACTAGAATGGGGGAAACCGGAATGGGAGATGGTATGGTGGCGACGATATGTGGGGGAAGATCACTGGATAGGGAACAGCAGAGAATAGCTTGGCTGCTGAGTATAGGGGGTTGTGGACTGGTGGTAACGGCTAATGTACACATTTCTGCAATGTCATTGTCATGGTTATTTTCGCTGTCTTGGTTATCAATAAAAAGTGTTTTAAAAAAAAAATATATATCTCATGATCTCCCATTGTAGGTGGCCCCACCAGTTTTATCTACACCCCGCCCCATGTGTGCCCCCCTAAAAATCACCTCCAGAGATGCCACCGTAAGCCCAAGGCCTGAGTTCTTGAACGAACAAGGCAAACAAGGGCTGGGCTCTGCAGGGCACACAGGAGCTGCCATGTCCTGCAGACTCAAGCAACACACATTGCTCCAAAGCCCCGGCATTTAGAAAGGCGGAATCAAGACTTGCCTACAACAGGAAATGACACCTGCTACTATTTTTGGACCAAAGGCCTTTTGCTAGAGGTGAAGGCAGAGTTGATGAAGGGGGTAAAAGGGGAGAGTGGGAAGGGATCAGACAGAGATCGGAATGAAATTTAACTGGAGACGCATATAACCGGCCTAAGTTTCAATACATCAAGTCAGCAGCACTTCCTAACACGAGCAGGAAGGGTGCGCGCACTTTCACACTGTGAGAAAGTGCCCAGAGCCCCGAGGCTACACAAGAGAATCAGCAAAACACAGGAGGAAAAAAGCAAACAAAAGGCTACCTGACCATGTCCAACAACTGAATACTGCCCTTTCTTGGTGTAAATGCACACGGCAGCCTGCTGCCCCTCTGCATACAGTGGTCCCAACGAAATTTTTTAAATCATATAATACTTGGTACCCAATAGTACAAAGACACCTCAATAAGTTGGGTTGTACAATTCTTTATAAAGAGTGTAATGATAAGATAATATATTTTGCAGTGATCGTTTTACACTCTTTATAAAGAACCGTGCAACCCAACTTGTTGAGGTGTCTTTGTAATATTGGGCACCAAGCATTATATGATTTAAATAATTTTGGCGGGACCACTGTGTTCTGTAACAATTCCTACCCAGGTCCCCCGGTCAGACGGATTTCCCCCATTGCGTTGTAAAGGCCCCTGCGGATAGGTTGGCGCTATGTAATCATTTAGAGTGACTTAGAATCACCAGTGAAGTACAATTTGCACTTTTATCAATCACACGTCCTCCATCACACTGCTAGGTGTTGCACCCCGAGGCACCATAAGAGCACCTCTCTGGTCGCTCGTGCGCGGCATCAAAATACCTCTCACATTGGATCACAACAAATATAACTCTGACAGCCATGGACTCCCCAACGGGGACGAGTGCTACCCATCAGATAATGCGCCTCCACCCCTACGACGGGGTATGAAGCGCTATATCACTGCGGCAATACAATACCAGTACAAAACCCTAGGAGCAGACATGACTCTGTTCTTGTCTGAGCTGCTGCTTCCCAGTGCAACCAGACTCATAGCAGTAGACGTTCTGAGCAGCTGACCCAATTCAGCATCATAAACAAGCCCCGACTGAGCCGATTTACCCTGGGCATTGTGATGACCGCCCTCCCTGTGCTGCTGTACTGTGAACTGCTGTATCCACATAAGAGTCCTGACAGCACCGCGTCATGAAACAGTCTGAGCAGCTGCCCCCAGCATAGCAGCTCCGTGCCATTCGTTCCAGTACCGCTCTATGGCAGACGTCTGGCCGGCTGGACCCCACTTCCCAGGCACAACAAAGCTCAAAGAACTAGGGAGCCCTACAGCATTTGTTTTGACCGCCGTTCATTTACGCCGGCATAGACGGGGCGCAGGTTTTTGAAGGGTTCTCGGCCCTCAGGGGTGTATAAAGTGGGGCAGTGTGTAAAGGGTGCAGTGTGTAAGGGGTGCTGTGTGAAAGGGGTGCAGTGTGTAGAGGGTGAGGCTGCAAGGGGTGGAGTCTGCTCCAGAACAAGGTGGTGAAAGGGGGATGGGTTCTTCAGAGGGAAACATTTCCCATTCAGAAGCTCAGTAACCATGGCAACTAGAGGAATGCTTACTCAACCCTCAGCGTTCCCATGGCGACGTGGAGACGGCTTCCATCTCTTGGTCTCTTTGGGCAGACCGTTTCCTAGGACGGGGGATTAGGAGGTTAATAGATGATCTGACGGTGTTTGAGGGATGGGGGAGGAATTTGGGATACCGAAGATGTGTTTACGGTACAGGAATCCAACTCAGGGCAGCCGTGGACAGGCAGCAAGGCCACAGCCCTTGATTCTAGGAAAAGCAGAAGAAGCCACATAGGGCAGCAGGACCGCTCAATTGGATGGGCGACCCCTCCAGTGCCAACATAGTCTTTCAACCTTCTGAGGTCGAACAAGAAGTATTCATAAGATGGGTACGACATGTGTAGGCTAATCAATTTGTGGTGAGTACCATATGAATATGTAACCCTTTTAGCACCATTCTTACCTGCTACTCTGACCACAGCCCGCTCTGCCGGGTCCAAGACCGAATCCTGGCTCTTCCTCTTCTTCTGCTCGTGTAAGGGCAGGTTCCAGGGCAAAGTATCTCCAGGTGGGCATGGCGACAGGCTACCTGACCGCTCGCTGCGGTAGGACCGCTCACTTCGGTAAGACCGCTCACTCCGGTAGGACCGTTCGCTGCGGCATGACCGCTCACTGAGGGTCTCCTCATCTGAAGAAGACATCACCCAAGTGTTGGAAGATGCAGTTGTCTTGCCGTGATGTGGATCTAGGAGGAAAGAGAAAGCTACGGTCAGGAGGATCCGATCGGCTTCTAGCATGACTTCATCACCTAGAGTGTTTCGGAAGCTATCCAACGCCATGTTCCGACTTAACACTTACTGGTCGGCCTTTTCTGCAGGTGCCTGGAACATCGATGCTTATCAGACAGTTCTCTGGGAGTATATGACATTTACCTTTTGCACCCCAGGGACTATTGTACTAGTCACTGGTTGTCCATTATTTGAGTACTGACTACCCAAGGATAAAGTGGGAGAGCATTCAGGGTTTTGGAAAATTTGGATACAGTATGACACAAAGTAATTATATACAATATAACTCACTGGCGAGTCAGATCTATCTGAGCTGTGATTCACGAGAGGTGAAGCCTCGACTAAGTCAAGATGTCCTTTCTCTCCCTCCCAGTATACATGATATGTACTTGTTTTAACAAAAGGGGTTTAACAAAATGAGGATGCAAAGAGTTAAATTAGTGCAGTACGGGAAAATCACATTCAAGAGACTTCGTGACTATTAGGAGAGTTGTTTCCTTGTGTAAAATAATTGTACGAAGCAATCTGTGAGGCAGTAAAAAGTGCTTTCTCGTGTTCATTTTGCAGTAATGTGGTAAGAAACTTGAGTAATAAACATGTGA
Organism: Triturus cristatus; assembly: GCF_964204655.1. Classification (NCBI taxonomy): domain Eukaryota; kingdom Metazoa; phylum Chordata; class Amphibia; order Caudata; family Salamandridae; genus Triturus; species Triturus cristatus. Next base: position 582,646,241 of record NC_140584.1, read on the forward strand.
ATATATGTTTATTAGGACAGTTGCTTTAAATAAGATGTATTATTGGCCACATTTACTTTCACTTCCTTTCCCTTCCTTGGCATGAATGTGTGTGTCTTTATTCACAAAACAAAATGCAGAATAGTACAACAAAGGATATAAACAAAAAAGGAGGCAGCATTAGTACCATCTCATCGAGAGATGCCCTGAAATATTGGTTTAAAAGTGCCTGCTGCAACTGGAAGCTTTTGCTGCTGGAAATAGCCTTAGCAATAGGACCTAGCATATATGATTGCAATAGAGAAAAAATGAAGGTGCTCATTTCATGTAGGTGGTTCCTAGTGGTCTGAATTTGTTAGTGGTGATCCAACCATGGTTTGTGTGCACCCATTTCACCCATTCAAAACCTAACACTTTCTTCTGCAGACAAAACGTCCTTCGGTAGCCAATATTGTCATCAATGCCCAATGTCATGTTCAAATCTGGATATGTCATTCAATATGAAACACCAATGTTAGCGTTTTCAATTCCTTCAAAACTTCCTTTATATTCCTCTCTCAACTTAAGTCAGTCTTCAAGGCCCAATATGGTCTTTAAAACACTGTCTGTATCAGCCATGTCCAACATCGTCCCAAAATCTAATGCTGTATTTATTTTATTCAGTAGCAGAACCATCTTCAGCAGGAAAGACATTTTTCTTCAATATCCAAAAGCTTCTTCAATATGTGTGTGTTGTCCACACCCTTTACTGTCTGAATAACTCAGCATTCTTTGAAACCTAACACTTCCTTCAAAACTCATGTCTTCAACATCCAGCTTTGCTGTCTTCAGTACACAACTCTGTCTCTGTTTCAACAATGTCTTCAGAATCCAATTCCATCTTCAAAAGCAAAAGATTTCTTCATTACACTGCAGTAAACACTATCAAATTACCCAAAAGGCTTTACAGCCTAATCAATATCAAATTGTGCGCTATAGATACTGATATAAAAAAAACACCTGTTGTAAGTTCTAGTAAAATATCCACACTGCTTTTTGTTTGTGGTCAATAATCAAGTGAATTTTCTTTTTTCAATGCTCTCTAATAATTATCAGTCCCGATGATGACCCACACGCTTTAAGTGCCATCAAGGTGGCAAAGGTGATGTTTGTGGAGGAAGCAAGACATTGGTTATTAGGATGTTGTTGACATTAGTCTGCTTGCCCTACATTAATGTGTTTCTCTTACCACTAATTGGAGTTATCCTCCATATTTTGGTTTCTAATTGGTTCACAATCACACAAACACTTGAGCACTGCATCAAATCCAAAACTATTTGTGGCTATATTGCATGACTTCTCACAATATGTAATGATCTAAAACTCGCTATATCAGTATAGAATATGGATTCATTTATTACATCGCTTACCTCTTGGGAGGGTGTATGAACTTTCATTGGTTTTTAGAAGAACCACTGTTTTTTGATTGACAGTTATTTAGTCAGGTTCTCTACAGATGCTGGTAGCGTAACATAACCTATACTCTTCTACACCCAACTACAGAAATTCAAAACCCAGCTCGGTCTTTAAAACTATCAAAAGTAATCAATCTGGAATAAACATAAATGTGCTCTGCTGGTTTCAGTCCCCATCAATGTTTCAAGAACGCAATGCCATTATCAAAATGGTTCGTTGTTGTTAGTTTGCAAAACTATCCTCAAAGTCCAACGCTGTCTTCAAAACTTTATCCTAACTTTAAGTCCAAACAACATCTTCAAAAGCCAGCCTCTAAATTCAAGATTAAACATGGTCTTCTGTAGACAAGGCGATCTCCGTACCCACGTTGTCTTCAAAATACAATACAGTATTCAAAATAAAGCTGTTTTCTAATTGCAAATGTTTCTTCAATAACCAACACTTTCTTCAACATAGAACACCATTTCCAATGCCAATCACCAACATCAACATTCAGCAATTTATTTTAAACCTACCATTTTTTTTAATGTGCAGAGATGCCTACAATGCTCAGTGCTTCCCCTGAAATACACAATTTTCTTGAAAGCACAGCACTGTATTTAAAACTGAATATTGTCTTCAATACTAGCCACTATAAACAGAATGCTGCCTCTAATGCCCGGTGCTACCGCGAATGCCCAAAGCACAATTCAGATTTGTCTTAAACACCCAGGTTGCTTTCAAAACCCAGGACAAGTTTCAATACTGAATCCTATCTTCATAAAATAACGGTGCTCCCAGCGCATACATCATCTTTATAAAAACTCAATTCTGTCATCAAAAACCCAGTGCTGACTTCAACCCCCATTCAAAGGCCCGAGATGTCTTTAAAATCCAGCACTGCTTCCAGTGTGTGTCGCTGTCATCAATACCCAACGCCCTGTCTCAGTCTAACCCTATCGTTAATACACAACTTGCCTGCAAAATGCCAAATTTGGATTCAAAGCAAACATTGTTTTCAGCAACCCATATCAACGCTTTCTTCAATACTCAATGATACCTCTAAATATGGCACTACCCACAATACACATCATGCACTGAGTGTGGCACTACTCACGGCTCCAGTTCTGCAGTAGTTGCCTACAGGACACCGTTCAATCTCCCTACTCATGGCCACTGTTCATGACTCCATGTTGCATGTATCATTTATGGGCATGCCCTCGTCACCGCAGTGTATGACCAGAGGGCACAACATTATCACTCCCAGGCCTAGCTCTGGTGCACGACTCCATGTCTCACGCATCATTTATGGGCATGCCCTCGTCACCGCAGTGTATGACCGTAGGGCACAACATTATCACTCCCAGGCCTAGCTCTGGTGCACGACTCCATGTCTCACGCATCATTTATGGGCATACCCTCGTAACCGCAGTGTATGACCAGAGTGCACAACATTATCACTCCCAGGCCTAGCTCTGGTGCACGACTCCATGTCTGACGCATCATTTATGGGCATGCCCTCGTCACCGCAGTGTATGACCAGAGAACACAACACTATCACTCCCTGGTCCAACTCTAGTCCACGACTCAATGTCGCATGCATTGTTTATGGATCTGCCTTCCTCATCACAGGGTATGACCAGAGGGCCCAACACTATCACTCCCTTGCAAAGCTCTGGTCCACGGCTCAATGTCGCATGCATTGTTTATGGATCTGCCTTCCTCATCACAGGGTATGACCAGAGGGCCCAACACTATCACTCCCTTGCAAAGCTCTGGTCCACGGCTCAATGTCGCATGCATTGTTTATGGATCTGCCTTCCTCATCACAGGGTATGACCAGAGGGCACAACACTATCACTCCCTTGCAAAGCTCTGGTCCACGGCTCAATGTCGCATGCATTGTTTATGGATCTGCCTTCCTCATCACAGGGTATGACCAGAGGGCACAACACTATCACTCCCTTGCAAAGCTCTGGTCCACGGCTCAATGTTGCATGCATTGTTTATGGATCTGCCTTCCTCATCACAGGGTATGACCAGAGGGCCCAACACTATCACTCCCGTGCATAGCTCTGGTCCACGGCTCAATGTCGCATGCATTGTTTATGGATCTGCCTTCCTCATCACAGGGTATGACCAGAGGGCACAACACTATCACTCCCGTGCATAGCTCTGGTCCACGGCTCAATGTCGCATGCATTGTTTATGGATCTGCCTTCCTCATCACAGGGTATGACCAGAGGGCACAACACTATCACTCCCGTGCATAGCTCTGGTCCACGGCTCAATGTCGCATGCATTGTTTATGGATCTGCCTTCCTCATCACAGGGTATGACCAGAGGGCACAACACTATCACTCCCGTGCATAGCTCTGGTCCACGGCTCAATGTCGCATGCATTGTTTATGGATCTGCCTTCCTCATCACAGGGTATGATCAGAGGGCCCAACACTATCACTCCCTTGCAAAGCTCTGGTCCACGGCTCAATGTCGCATGCATTGTTTATGGATCTGCCTTCCTCATCACAGGGTATGACCAGAGAACACAACACTACCACTCCCTTGCAAAGCTCTGGTCCACGGCTCAATGTCGCATGCATTGTTTATGGATCTGCCTTCCTCATCACAGGGTATGACCAGAGGGCACAACACTATCACTCCCTTGCAAAGCTCTGGTCCCCGGCTCAATGTCGCATGCATTGTTTATGGATCTGCCTTCCTCATCACAGGGTATGACCAGAGGGCACAACACTATCACTCCCGTGCATAGCTCTGGTCCACGGCTCAATGTCTCACGCATCATTTATGGTTGCAGCTCCGTCTCCCATGTGAAGAATAAGAGCACAGGGTGATGCATTCTCACCCATGTTCCGCTGGAAGTCACAGTTCTAGCATTTCCTGTGCATGCTTCTAGAAATGGTTCCATCACCCCAGGACATGATTAAAGGGCATCGCTCCATCATACCTTGTGCTTCAGTTCAAGGGAAAGTACTATCATCTACTGTCCAAGGTAAAGGATACAGGACATGACCCCCCTGCACTATTATAGTGCACAGTCCAATGATTCTTGTGTATTATCAGACGGCACTCCCCTATAATCCCATAATCACTTGTGCAGATTTAGAAGGCATGGCTCTATCATCACCCGTGTGTGGTAACGTGCATGGCTCTTTCATTCCCTGTGCATGTTTATGGAAATGGCTCAATTTCGTCTGTGTATGCTTTGAGGACACGACCCTGCCATCCCCTTGTGCATTGTTAATGAGTAAGGCACTTTCATACACATGCACAACTAAAGTCTAGTGGCATTTCCCCAGCACAGTTAGTGGGCACAGCTCCATCACAGCTCTGTGTGGGGTGATAAGCAGGGCCGTGATAAGCAGGCACATTAAGTGTGGCTGTGTGGCATGGCTCCCTCAACCTGTGCAAAGTCCCAGTTCCCCTGTACGTGCTCACAGGAAACTGCCCTGAAACCTGTAGGTGCTGGAAGGCTCGGATCCCTCACCTGTATGTCCTAGCTGTGAGGCATTTCTCTATCGTCCCTTTGTGTGCCCACAGGACAGAGCTCACAGCTCCACCCGCATTGTGTATGGGTACAGGGCAGAGCTCCACCAATCCTGTATGCAGCCTATGGCGCAGACCCCCACTCCCTGCAATTTAGAGAGTATGGCTCCATATTCCTTGTTGATGACAATTAATACTCGGCCCCGTCGACACAACGTGCCATAAGGTGCGGCTCCATCACCTCTGTGCATTTGTAGAGGGCAGAGCTCCACCACCCGTGGATGTGGGTATAAGGCATGACTCCATCACCTGTATGCATGGTAGAGGACAGAGCTCCATCATCCCTGGGTGTGGGAATAAGGCACAGCTCCATCACCTGTGTATGTTTGTAGAGGACAGAGCTTTACCCTCACCTGTGCTGATGGTAGAGGACAGCACTCCAAAATTCTTGGGTAGAGGTATAAGGCATTTCTCCATCACCTGTGTGCATCACCTCTGTGCATGGTAGAGGACAGTGCTCCATCACCCTTGGGTGTGGGTATAAGGCACGGCTCCATCACCTGTGTGCATTTGTAGATGACGGAGCTCCATAATCCTGAGTGTAGGAATAAGGCACAACTCCATCACCTGTGTGTATGGTAGAGGACAGGGCTCCATCATCCCTAGGTGTGGGTATAAGACACAACTCCATCACCTGTGTGCATGGTAGAGGACAGAGCGTCATCATCCCTGAGTGGGTGTAGGTATAAGGCACGGCTCCTTTACCTGTGCACATGGTAGAGGACAGCCTTCCAAAATCCTTGGGTGTAGGTATAAAGCACGGATCTATCACCTGTGTGTATGGTAGAGGACAGAGCTCTATCATCCCTGGGTGTGGATACAAGGCACGACTCCATCACCTGTGCACATTTGTAGAGGACTGAGCTCCATCATTCCTGAGTGTGGGTATAAGACACAACTCCATCTACTGTGTGTAAGGTAGAGGACCAAGCTCCATCATCGCTGGGTGTGGGTATAAGGCACGGCTCTATCAACTGTGTGCATGGTAGAGGACAGAGCTCCATCATCCCTAGGTGTGGGTATAATGCACGACTCCATCAGTTGTATGCATGGTAGAAGACAGAGCTCATCATCCCTTGGTAAGGTATAAGGCATGACTCCATCACCTGTGCGCATTTGAAGAGGACAGAGCTCCACCCTCACTGAGTGTGGGTATAAGGCACGGCTCCATCACCTGTGTGCATGGTAGAGGACAGAGCTCCATCATCCCTGGATGTGGGTATAAGGCACAGTTCCATCACCTGTGTGCATGGTAGAGGACAGAGCGCAATCATTCCTGGGTGTGGGTATAAGGCACAACTGCATCACCTGTGTGCATGGTAGAGGACAGAGCTCAATCATCCCTGAGTGTGGGTGAAAAGAAAGTATGGTTCTATCACCTGTGTGCATTTGTAGAGGATCGAGCTCCATCATTCCTGGGTGTGGGTATAAGGCACAGCTTCATCACCTGTGCGGGTGGTAGAGGACAGCGCACCAAAAATCTTGGGTGGAGGGATAAGGCACTTTTCCATCACCTTTGCACATGGTAGAGGGCAGCGCTCCAAAATCCTTGGGTGTAGGTATAAGGCACTGCTCCATCACCTCTGTGCACCCTGAGTGTGGGTATAAGGCACGGCTCCATCACCTGTGTGCATGGTAGAGGACAGAGCTCCATCATCCCTGGATGTGGGTATAAGGCACAACTCCATCACCTGTGTGTATGGTAGAGGACAGAGCTCCATCATCCCTCGGTGTAGGTATAAGGCAGGACTCCATCACCTTTGTCCATGGTAGAGGACAGAGCTTCATCATCCCTGAGTGTGGGTATGAAGTGCGACTCCATCACCTGTGCACATGGTAGAGGACAGCGCTCCAAAATACTTGGGTGTAGGTATCAGGCATGGCTCCATCACCTGTGTGCATGGTAGAGGACAGCCCTCCAAAATCCTTGGGTGCAGGTATAAAGTACGGATCCATCAGCTGTGTGTATGGTAGAAAACAGAGCTCCATCATCCCTGGGTGTGGGTAAAAGGCATGGCTCCATCACATATGCGTATTTGTAGAGGACGGAGCTCCATCATCGGTGAGTGTAGCTATAAGGTACGACTCCATCACCTGTGTGCATAGTAGAGGACAAAGCTCCATCACCTCTGGGTGTGGGTATAAGCATGGCTCCATCACCTCTGTGCATGGTAGAAGACAGAGCTCCATCATCCCTGGGTGTGGGTATAAGACACGGCTCCATCACCTGTTGGCATTTCTAGAGGACTGAGCTCCATCATCCCTGAATGTGGGTATAAAGAAAGCATGATTTCCTTACCTGTTGGCATTTGTAGAGGACTGAGCTCCATCATCCCTGAGTGTGAGTATAAAGAAAGCATGATTTCATCACCTGTGTGCATGCTAGAGGACAGAGCTCCATCATCCTTGGGTGTGGGTATAAAGAAAGCATGATGTCATCACCTGTGAGTATGGTGAATGACAGAGCTCCATCATCACTTGGTGTGGGTATAAGGTGAGGCTCCATCACCTGTACACATGGTGGGGAATAGGACTCCATCATCCCTGGGTGTAGCCATAAGGCACAGCTCCATCACCTGTGCACATGGAAGAGGACAGCCCTCCAAAATCCTTGGGTGTAGGTATAAAGCACAGCTCCATCACCTGTGTGCATGGTAGAGGACAGAGCTCCATCAACCATGTGTGTGACTCTAAGACACGGCGCCATCACCACTGTGGGTGGTTACAGGACAGAGCTCCACCAACCATGTGCATGGCCATGAGGCTTGGCTCCATCTTCTTTGTGCATTTGCAGACGACAGAGCTCCATAATACCTGGGTGTGGCTATAAGGCACCGCTCCATCACCTCTGTGAATGGTTAAAGGGTAGAGCTCCATCAACCCTGCGTGTGAGTCTAAGACAAGTACGTTGTTTTCGGACACAGTGACATCATCCATGTGGAGGGTTATAGGGTATGACTCGTCTAGATTTATAGAGTATGGCTCCATCGTGCCAGGACACTGTTAGAGAAGCAGTATGTACAGCCGTAGGGCGATGCTCCATTACTCCGCCGCGTGTCCATAGGGCACAGCGTCAACTCAATCTGTGGCTATAGGCTACACCATTTCTGGTTCTTGGCAATACGGCAGGCTCCGTCATCACCTGTACAGAGTTAGAACAGAAATCTTTCTCACACAGGCGTGGAGGAGATGAAACCATCCCAAGCTGAGTGTGAGGGGAGACCCTGCACTTACTACTCCAAGCCAAGGGTGAGGGGAGACCCTACACTGTGGGAAACCCTCTCAAATGCAACTGTTCCAAAAAGGGGGTGAAGGGAAACCCTATATCGAGGGGTCGCTCTCAGTCACACCACAGGTCCCTCGGTGTCGGATTTCCCTTCACCCCTGTTTGGAACGTTTGTTTTTGAGAGGGTTTCCCTCAGTGGACGGTCTCCCCTCAATCTTGGCTTGAGGTGGTGGTGTTTGAGGGTGAAAGGAGACCCTTACACTGAGGGATTTCCTCTCTTTACCACCCTTCAGCGAGCAGTGAGGGGAGACACTACACTGAGGGATCCTCTCCTAAGTATCAGCACTTGACTCCACCCTGTGGCGAGGAGAGGCCCCACACCAAGGGATCCTCTCTTAATTACACCGCCCTGTGGCAAGGAGTGAAGGGAAGCCCTATACTAAGGAGTGCCCTGCAAGTACCACGACACTAAGCGAGCAGTGAGGGATTCTCTCAGTACCATCACCCCAAGCCAGGGGTGTGTGGAGACTGCCTCCAGGAAGTATTTCTCCAATCCCACTGCCGAAGACTGGCAAGTGAAGGCTACACACTGAAGCAACCCCTCGCAGACACTAGCCCAGGCCGCCACACCTGAGCTCTTCACAGACACTAGCCCAGGCCTCCACACCTGAGCCCCTCACTGACACAAGCCCAGGACGCCACACCTGAGCCCCTCACAGACACTAGCCCAGGCCACCACACCTGAGCCCCTCACAGACACTAGCCCAGGCCACCGCAGCTGAGCCCCTCACAGACACTAGCCCAGGCCGCCACACCTGAGCCCCTCGCGGACACTAGCCCAGACTGCCACACCTGAGCCAAGACTATTGGCAGAGGAAGATCCTCATCCGCAGCGCCTCCGAATCAGGCGTGAGAGGAGAGAGTGGTCAGGGCCCCACCAACACTCTACTACAAGAACTAGCGGTGGGAGGCCATATGCCCAAGCCAGGTGTGAGAGTATAGACAGGTATAGCCAGGTGTGAGAGTATAGCCTGGTGTGAGAGTATAGCCAGGTGTGAGAGTATAGCCAGGTACAGCCAGGTGTGAGAGTATAACCAGGTGTGAGAGGAGAGAGTGGTCAGGGCCCCCTCCAACACACTACAACAAGCACTAGCGGTGGGAGGCCATACGCCCAAGACAGGTGAGAGCATAGCCAGGTGTAAGAGTATAGCCTGGTGTGAGAGTATAGCCTGGTGTGAGAGGAGAGAGTGGTCAGGGCCCCCTCCAACACACTACTACAAGCACTAGCAGTGGGAGGCCATACACCCAAGCCAGTTGTGAGAGTATAGCCTGGTGTGAGAGTATAGCCAGGTGTGTAAGTATAGCCTGGTGTGAGAATATAGCCAGGTGTGAGAGTATAGCCAGGTGTGAGAGTATAGCAAGGTATAGCCAGGTGTCAGAGTATAGCCAAGTGTGAGAGGAGAGAGTTGTCAGGGCCCCCTCCAACACACTACTACAAGCACTAGCGGTGGGAGGCCATACGCCCAAGGCAGGTGAGAGTATAGCCAGGTGTGACAGTATAGCCTGGTGTGGGAGGAGAGAGAGGTCAGGGCCCCCTCCAACACACTACTACAAGCACTAGCGGTGGGAGGCCATACGCCCAAGGCAGGTGAGAGTATAGCCAGGTGTGTCAGTATAGCCTGGTGTGAGAGTATAGCCTGGTGTGAGAGGAGAGAGTGGTCAGGGCCCCCTCCAACACACTACTACAAGCACTAGCGGTGGGAGGCCATACGCCCAAGCCAGTTGAGAGTATAGCCAGGTGTGAGAGTATAGCCTGGTGTGAGAGTATAGCCAGGTGTGTAAGTATAGCCTGGTGTGAGAATATAGCCAGGTGTGAGAGTATAGCCAGGTGTGAGAGTATAGCAAGGTATAGCCAGGTGTCAGAGTATAGCCAAGTGTGAGAGGAGAGAGTTGTCAGGGCCCCCTCCAACACACTACTACAAGCACTAGCGGTGGGAGGCCATACGCCCAAGGCAGGTGAGAGTATAGCCTGGTGTGAGAGTATAGCCTGGTGTGGGAGGAGAGAGAGGTCAGGGCCCCCTCCAACACACTACTACAAGCACTAGCGGTGGGAGGCCATACGGCCAAGGCAGGTGAGTGTATAGCCAGGTGTGACAGTATAGCCTGGTGTGAGAGTATAGCCTGGTGTGAGAGGAGAGAGTGGTCAGGGCCCCCTCCAACACACTACTACAAGCATTAGCGGTGGGAGGCCATACGCCCAAGCCAGTTGAGAGTATAGCCAGGTGTGAGAGTATAGCCTGGTGTGAGAGTATAGCCTGGTGTGAGAGTATACCCTGGTGTGAGAGGAGAGAGTGGTCAGGGCCCCCTCCAACACACTACTACAAGCACTAGCGGTGGGAGGCCATACACCCAAGCCAGGTGTGAGAGTATAGCCAGGTGTGAGAGTATAGCCTGGTGTGAGAGTATAGCCAGGTGTGTAAGTATAGCCTGGTGTGAGAGTATAGCCAGGTGTGAGAGTATAGCCTGGTGTGAGAGTATAGCCAGGTGTGAGAGTATAGCCAGGTACAGCCAGGTGTGAGAGTATAACCAGGTGTGAGAGGAGAGAGTGGTCAGGGCCCCCTCCAACACACTACAACAAGCACTAGCGGTGGGAGGCCATACGCCCAAGACAGGTGAGAGCATAGCCAGGTGTAAGAGTATAGCCTGGTGTGAGAGTATAGCCTGGTGTGAGAGGAGAGAGTGGTCAGGGCCCCCTCCAACACACTACTACAAGCACTAGCAGTGGGAGGCCATACACCCAAGCCAGTTGTGAGAGTATAGCCTGGTGTGAGAGTATAGCCAGGTGTGTAAGTATAGCCTGGTGTGAGAATATAGCCAGGTGTGAGAGTATAGCCAGGTGTGAGAGTATAGCAAGGTATAGCCAGGTGTCAGAGTATAGCCAAGTGTGAGAGGAGAGAGTTGTCAGGGCCCCCTCCAACACACTACTACAAGCACTAGCGGTGGGAGGCCATACGCCCAAGGCAGGTGAGAGTATAGCCAGGTGTGACAGTATAGCCTGGTGTGGGAGGAGAGAGAGGTCAGGGCCCCCTCCAACACACTACTACAAGCACTAGCGGTGGGAGGCCATACGCCCAAGGCAGGTGAGAGTATAGCCAGGTGTGTCAGTATAGCCTGGTGTGAGAGTATAGCCTGGTGTGAGAGGAGAGAGTGGTCAGGGCCCCCTCCAACACACTACTACAAGCACTAGCGGTGGGAGGCCATACGCCCAAGCCAGTTGAGAGTATAGCCAGGTGTGAGAGTATAGCCTGGTGTGAGAGTATAGCCAGGTGTGTAAGTATAGCCTGGTGTGAGAATATAGCCAGGTGTGAGAGTATAGCCAGGTGTGAGAGTATAGCAAGGTATAGCCAGGTGTCAGAGTATAGCCAAGTGTGAGAGGAGAGAGTTGTCAGGGCCCCCTCCAACACACTACTACAAGCACTAGCGGTGGGAGGCCATACGCCCAAGGCAGGTGAGAGTATAGCCTGGTGTGAGAGTATAGCCTGGTGTGGGAGGAGAGAGAGGTCAGGGCCCCCTCCAACACACTACTACAAGCACTAGCGGTGGGAGGCCATACGCCCAAGGCAGGTGAGTGTATAGCCAGGTGTGACAGTATAGCCTGGTGTGAGAGTATAGCCTGGTGTGAGAGGAGAGAGTGGTCAGGGCCCCCTCCAACACACTACTACAAGCACTAGCGGTGGGAGGCCATACGCCCAAGCCAGTTGAGAGTATAGCCAGGTGTGAGAGTATAGCCTGGTGTGAGAGTATAGCCTGGTGTGAGAGTATACCCTGGTGTGAGAGGAGAGAGTGGTCAGGGCCCCCTCCAACACACTACTACAAGCACTAGCGGTGGGAGGCCATACACCCAAGCCAGGTGTGAGAGTATAGCCAGGTGTGAGAGTATAGCCTGGTGTGAGAGTATAGCCAGGTGTGTAAGTATAGCCTGGTGTGAGAGTATAGCCAGGTGTGAGAGTATAGCCTGGTGTGAGAGTATAGCCAGGTGTGAGAGTATAGCCAGGTACAGCCAGGTGTGAGAGTATAACCAGGTGTGAGAGGAGAGAGTGGTCAGGGCCCCCTCCAACACACTACAACAAGCACTAGCGGTGGGAGGCCATACGCCCAAGACAGGTGAGAGCATAGCCAGGTGTAAGAGTATAGCCTGGTGTGAGAGTATAGCCTGGTGTGAGAGGAGAGAGTGGTCAGGGCCCCCTCCAACACACTACTACAAGCACTAGCAGTGGGAGGCCATACACCCAAGCCAGTTGTGAGAGTATAGCCTGGTGTGAGAGTATAGCCAGGTGTGTAAGTATAGCCTGGTGTGAGAATATAGCCAGGTGTGAGAGTATAGCCAGGTGTGAGAGTATAGCAAGGTATAGCCAGGTGTCAGAGTATAGCCAAGTGTGAGAGGAGAGAGTTGTCAGGGCCCCCTCCAACACACTATTACAAGCACTAGCGGTGGGAGGCCATACGCCCAAGGCAGGTGAGAGTATAGCCAGGTGTGACAGTATAGCCTGGTGTGGGAGGAGAGAGAGGTCAGGGCCCCCTCCAACACACTACTACAAGCACTAGCGGTGGGAGGCCATACGCCCAAGGCAGGTGAGAGTATAGCCAGGTGTGTCAGTATAGCCTGGTGTGAGAGTATAGCCTGGTGTGAGAGGAGAGAGTGGTCAGGGCCCCCTCCAACACACTACTACAAGCACTAGCGGTGGGAGGCCATACGCCCAAGCCAGTTGAGAGTATAGCCAGGTGTGAGAGTATAGCCTGGTGTGAGAGTATAGCCAGGTGTGTAAGTATAGCCTGGTGTGAGAATATAGCCAGGTGTGAGAGTATAGCCAGGTGTGAGAGTATAGCAAGGTATAGCCAGGTGTCAGAGTATAGCCAAGTGTGAGAGGAGAGAGTTGTCAGGGCCCCCTCCAACACACTACTACAAGCACTAGCGGTGGGAGGCCATACGCCCAAGGCAGGTGAGAGTATAGCCTGGTGTGAGAGTATAGCCTGGTGTGGGAGGAGAGAGAGGTCAGGGCCCCCTCCAACACACTACTACAAGCACTAGCGGTGGGAGGCCATACGCCCAAGGCAGGTGAGTGTATAGCCAGGTGTGACAGTATAGCCTGGTGTGAGAGTATAGCCTGGTGTGAGAGGAGAGAGTGGTCAGGGCCCCCTCCAACACACTACTACAAGCACTAGCGGTGGGAGGCCATACGCCCAAGCCAGTTGAGAGTATAGCCAGGTGTGAGAGTATAGCCTGGTGTGAGAGTATAGCCTGGTGTGAGAGTATACCCTGGTGTGAGAGGAGAGAGTGGTCAGGGCCCCCTCCAACACACTACTACAAGCACTAGCGGTGGGAGGCCATACACCCAAGCCAGGTGTGAGAGTATAGCCAGGTGTGAGAGTATAGCCTGGTGTGAGAGTATAGCCAGGTGTGTAAGTATAGCCTGGTGTGAGAGTATAGCCAGGTGTGAGAGTATAGCCTGGTGTGAGAGTATAGCCAGGTGTGAGAGTATAGCCAGGTACAGCCAGGTGTGAGAGTATAACCAGGTGTGAGAGGAGAGAGTGGTCAGGGCCCCCTCCAACACACTACATCAAGCACTAGCGGTGGGAGGCCATACGCCCAAGACAGGTGAGAGCATAGCCAGGTGTAAGAGTATAGCCTGGTGTGAGAGTATAGCCTGGTGTGAGAGGAGAGAGTGGTCAGGGCCCCCTCCAACACACTACTACAAGCACTAGCAGTGGGAGGCCATACACCCAAGCCAGTTGTGAGAGTATAGCCTGGTGTGAGAGTATAGCCAGGTGTGTAAGTATAGCCTGGTGTGAGAATATAGCCAGGTGTGAGAGTATAGCCAGGTGTGAGAGTATAGCAAGGTATAGCCAGGTGTCAGAGTATAGCCAAGTGTGAGAGGAGAGAGTTGTCAGGGCCCCCTCCAACACACTACTACAAGCACTAGCGGTGGGAGGCCATACGCCCAAGGCAGGTGAGAGTATAGCCAGGTGTGACAGTATAGCCTGGTGTGGGAGGAGAGAGAGGTCAGGGCCCCCTCCAACACACTACTACAAGCACTAGCGGTGGGAGGCCATACGCCCAAGGCAGGTGAGAGTATAGCCAGGTGTGTCAGTATAGCCTGGTGTGAGAGTATAGCCTGGTGTGAGAGGAGAGAGTGGTCAGGGCCCCCTCCAACACACTACTACAAGCACTAGCGGTGGGAGGCCATACGCCCAAGCCAGTTGAGAGTATAGCCAGGTGTGAGAGTATAGCCTGGTGTGAGAGTATAGCCAGGTGTGTAAGTATAGCCTGGTGTGAGAATATAGCCAGGTGTGAGAGTATAGCCAGGTGTGAGAGTATAGCAAGGTATAGCCAGGTGTCAGAGTATAGCCAAGTGTGAGAGGAGAGAGTTGTCAGGGCCCCCTCCAACACACTACTACAAGCACTAGCGGTGGGAGGCCATACGCCCAAGGCAGGTGAGAGTATAGCCTGGTGTGAGAGTATAGCCTGGTGTGGGAGGAGAGAGAGGTCAGGGCCCCCTCCAACACACTACTACAAGCACTAGCGGTGGGAGGCCATACGCCCAAGGCAGGTGAGTGTATAGCCAGGTGTGACAGTATAGCCTGGTGTGAGAGTATAGCCTGGTGTGAGAGGAGAGAGTGGTCAGGGCCCCCTCCAACACACTACTACAAGCACTAGCGGTGGGAGGCCATACGCCCAAGCCAGTTGAGAGTATAGCCAGGTGTGAGAGTATAGCCTGGTGTGAGAGTATAGCCTGGTGTGAGAGTATACCCTGGTGTGAGAGGAGAGAGTGGTCAGGGCCCCCTCCAACACACTACTACAAGCACTAGCGGTGGGAGGCCATACACCCAAGCCAGGTGTGAGAGTATAGCCAGGTGTGAGAGTATAGCCTGGTGTGAGAGTATAGCCAGGTGTGTAAGTATAGCCTGGTGTGAGAGTATAGCCAGGTGTGAGAGTATAGCCTGGTGTGAGAGTATAGCCAGGTGTGAGAGTATAGCCAGGTACAGCCAGGTGTGAGAGTATAACCAGGTGTGAGAGGAGAGAGTGGTCAGGGCCCCCTCCAACACACTACAACAAGCACTAGCGGTGGGAGGCCATACGCCCAAGACAGGTGAGAGCATAGCCAGGTGTAAGAGTATAGCCTGGTGTGAGAGTATAGCCTGGTGTGAGAGGAGAGAGTGGTCAGGGCCCCCTCCAACACACTACTACAAGCACTAGCAGTGGGAGGCCATACACCCAAGCCAGTTGTGAGAGTATAGCCTGGTGTGAGAGTATAGCCAGGTGTGTAAGTATAGCCTGGTGTGAGAATATAGCCAGGTGTGAGAGTATAGCCAGGTGTGAGAGTATAGCAAGGTATAGCCAGGTGTGAGAGTATAGCCAAGTGTGAGAGGAGAGAGTTGTCAGGGCCCCCTCCAACACACTACTACAAGCACTAGCGGTGGGAGGCCATACGCCCAAGGCAGGTGAGAGTATAGCCAGGTGTGACAGTATAGCCTGGTGTGGGAGGAGAGAGAGGTCAGGGCCCCCTCCAACACACTACTACAAGCACTAGCGGTGGGAGGCCATACGCCCAAGGCAGGTGAGAGTATAGCCAGGTGTGTCAGTATAGCCTGGTGTGAGAGTATAGCCTGGTGTGAGAGGAGAGAGTGGTCAGGGCCCCCTCCAACACACTACTACAAGCACTAGCGGTGGGAGGCCATACGCCCAAGCCAGTTGAGAGTATAGCCAGGTGTGAGAGTATAGCCTGGTGTGAGAGTATAGCCAGGTGTGTAAGTATAGCCTGGTGTGAGAATATAGCCAGGTGTGAGAGTATAGCCAGGTGTGAGAGTATAGCAAGGTATAGCCAGGTGTCAGAGTATAGCCAAGTGTGAGAGGAGAGAGTTGTCAGGGCCCCCTCCAACACACTACTACAAGCACTAGCGGTGGGAGGCCATACGCCCAAGGCAGGTGAGAGTATAGCCTGGTGTGAGAGTATAGCCTGGTGTGGGAGGAGAGAGAGGTCAGGGCCCCCTCCAACACACTACTACAAGCACTAGCGGTGGGAGGCCATACGCCCAAGGCAGGTGAGTGTATAGCCAGGTGTGACAGTATAGCCTGGTGTGAGAGTATAGCCTGGTGTGAGAGGAGAGAGTGGTCAGGGCCCCCTCCAACACACTACTACAAGCACTAGCGGTGGGAGGCCATACGCCCAAGCCAGTTGAGAGTATAGCCAGGTGTGAGAGTATAGCCTGGTGTGAGAGTATAGCCTGGTGTGAGAGTATACCCTGGTGTGAGAGGAGAGAGTGGTCAGGGCCCCCTCCAACACACTACTACAAGCACTAGCGGTGGGAGGCCATACACCCAAGCCAGGTGTGAGAGTATAGCCAGGTGTGAGAGTATAGCCTGGTGTGAGAGTATAGCCAGGTGTGTAAGTATAGCCTGGTGTGAGAGTATAGCCAGGTGTGAGAGTATAGCCAGGTGTGAGAGTATAGCCTGGTGTGAGAGTATAGCCAGGTGTGAGAGTATAGCCAGGTACAGCCAGGTGTGAGAGTATAACCAGGTGTGAGAGGAGAGAGTGGTCAGGGCCCCCTCCAACACACTACAACAAGCACTAGCGGTGGGAGGCCATACGCCCAAGACAGGTGAGAGCATAGCCAGGTGTAAGAGTATAGCCTGGTGTGAGAGTATAGCCTGGTGTGAGAGGAGAGAGTGGTCAGGGCCCCCTCCAACACACTACTACAAGCACTAGCAGTGGGAGGCCATACACCCAAGCCAGTTGTGAGAGTATAGCCTGGTGTGAGAGTATAGCCAGGTGTGTAAGTATAGCCTGGTGTGAGAATATAGCCAGGTGTGAGAGTATAGCCAGGTGTGAGAGTATAGCAAGGTATAGCCAGGTGTGAGAGTATAGCCAGGTGTGAGAGTATAGCCAGGTATAGCCAGGTGTGAGAGTATAGCCAGGTATAGCCAGGTGTGAGAGTATAGCCAGGTGTGAGAGTATAGCCAGGTGTGAGAGTATAGCCTGATGTGAGAGTATAGCCTGGTGTGTAAGTATAGCCTGGTGTGAGAGTATAGCCAGGTGTGAGAGTATAGCCAGGTGTGAGAGTATAGCCAGGTATAGCCAGGTGTCAGAGTATAGCCTGGTGTGAGAGTATAGCCTGGTGTGAGAGTATACCCTGGTGTGAGAGGAGAGAGTGGTCAGGGCCCCCTCCAACACACTACTACAAGCACTAGCAGTGGGAGGCCATACGCCCAAGCCAGGTGAGAGTATAGCCAGGTGTGAGAGTATAGCCTGGTGTGAGAGTATAGCCAGGTGTGTAAGTATGGCCTGGTGTGAGAGTATAGCCAGGTGTGAGAGTATAGCCAGGTATAGCCAGGTGTGAGAGTATAGCCAGGTATAGCCAGGTGTGAGAGTATAGCCAGGTGTGAGTATAGCCAGGTGTGAGAGGAGAGAGTGGTCAGAGCCCCCTTCAACACACTACTACAAGCACTAGCGGTGGGAGGCCATACACCCAAGCCAGATGTGAGAGTATAGCCAGGTGTGAGAGTATAGCCTGGTGTGAGAGTATAGCCAGGTGTGAGAGCATAGCCTGGTGTGAGAGGAGAGAGTGGTCAGGGCCCCCTACAACACACCACTACAAGCAGTAGCGGTGGGAGGCCATACGCCCAAGCAGGTGTGAGAGTATAGCCAGGTGTGAGAGTATAGCCAGGTGCGTAAGTATAGCCTGGTGTGAGAGTATAGCCAGGTGTGAGAGTATAGCCTGGTATAGCCAGGTGTTTGAGTATAGCCAAGTGTGAGAGTATAGCCAGGTGTAAGTGTATAGCCCCAGAGGTAGCACCTCTCACACGCATACACAATCTCCACATAAGCCATGTTTGAGAGCAGACCATAGGCACAGATACCCTCATGCATCACCCCTGACCAGGTATGAGGAGACCCAATACTTATTCCCTCGCACACCACCTGCTTTAAGCTGTGGAAAGAGGGCCGTAGGCAGTTTCTCGTACGAACCACCCGAACCAGCTGTGAAAGAACATTATAGGCAGATACCCTCACACTCATCAGCCCAGCTGGGTGTGAAATGGGAGCATAGACAGGGTGGTACACCCACACACATACACCTGTCATCCCAAGTCAGGCCTGAAGGGAGACAACAGGCAAGCCACTGCACGCTAGGTGTGAGGGGGTGCCATAGACTCCCCACGCACCCAAGCTCAGTGACAAGAGCACAGACACAAGTATACACCACATTTCACCGACCAAGCCAGGTGCGAGGGAGCCGTAGAATCATCGTCACCCTCATGCACGCGCCGGGTATGCCATGGACACGAGGTTACCTCGCACATTACTCACAGCTGTGGGCGGTGATCACTCCAAACACAAACACCACACTAGTCTGATTTGAACGATAGTGGGGGTTGGAAAAATGGGGAACCGCACAATGGTTGGTGGGGGAGGGGTACAGGATGGAGGGTACAAAAAGAGAACGAAATTAAAAGCAAGCGAGATGTGAGGAGCAAAAAAGCAGACGGGAAAGCAGCAACGGCTGGTGGGAGCGGGTGAATCAAGGCAGGTGGCAGTGAGGGGCGCGGGTGCCGCGCAGCAGAGGGTGAGGGAGAGCCGTGCAGCAGAGGGTGAGGGACCGCTTGCCGGGCGATTTGCAGAAATGATTTTCTGAGCTTTGACTGCACAATCACAGCTGGAAGATGAGCCGATGCTAAAAATACACAACAAAGGATTATCCAGTGTCTGTGATTAGAAGGCGGTGGGTTGGGTTGGGGGTGCGGAGAGGGCTCTCCCCGCCTGGGGAGCGTCTGCCCTCCTTGGCACCCGTCGGAGGTGGCGGGGAGCGCTCCATGCCATGGGCGAGCTGACACCTCCATGGGGCGAGCTGACACATCCACCGGATACGAGCTGGCACTTACCTGCTGCAGGCTGCGGAGGGGGAGGCGGGGGAAGGGCCAGGTGTGCTCCCGGCTCCGGGAAGGAGGAGAGGCGGCGACGCTGAAATCATCCAGCGATGGAGTCTCCCAGGGAACCAACGCATCCACGAGCGAAAGAGCCAATCAAGTCCTGATAAACGTGCGGCGGCGAGCTTGGGTCAGAGCCGGGCTCCCTCACACTCGAGGCTCCGTCTCACAGCAGGTCACAGCCATCCGAGAGCAGCCCTGCCACAGCGCGCGGAGCGGTGCTCAGCCGTCAGGAGACTCGCCCCCAATAAGAAGCGGGGAGCTGCTGAGGCACACAGCACCGCTCACGCTGTCACATCACTGCCTGGCAGAGGCATCCATTGGCTGCCTTACAGCCATCCTCAGAGAGCGCACACAGCCATAGAGAGAGAGCGCATGCAGTTCCGCCCGCAGAGCGATCCTCGATCAGAAGTAGTGAGATGCTGAATAAAAGAGCCTGAGATGGGGGAGAGACCGAGAGTGAGCCATGCGTGGAGAGAGCTGGAGCAGTGCCATCCAGCGAGAGCGCAGATAGCGTTCAGAGAGTGAGCCTTGGTCAGAAACAGTAACAGCTAAATAACAAACCCAAGACATGGGCGGAGATGCAGAGCCCCAAGTATTGGGTGGAAAGGAAAGGCCCAAGCAAGGGATGGAGAGGCAGTGTCCTGAGCCATGAGGGGAGAGTGGAGAGACAGAGCTCAGAGTCATGGGTGAGACACAGTACCGAGCCATGAGTGGAGAGTGGCGAGACAGAGCTCAGAGTCATGGGTGTAGAGGAAGAGTGCCGAGCCATGAGGGGAGAGTAGAGAGACAGAGCTCAGAGTCATGGGTGAGACAGAGTCCTGAGCCATGAGGGGAGAGTGGCGAGACAGAGCTCAGAGTCATGGGTGTAGAGGAAGAGTGCCGAGCCATGAGGGGAGAGTGGAGAGACAGAGTTCAGAGTCATGGGTGGAGAGGCGGAGTGCCGAGCCATGAGGGGACAGTGGAGAGACAGAGCTCAGAGTCATGGGTGGAGAGGCAGAGTCCCGAGCCATGAGGGGAGAGTGGAGAGACAGAGCTCATAGTCATGGATGTAGAGGCAGAGTGTCGAGTCATGAGGGGAGAGTAGAGAAACAGAGCTCCAAGCCATGAAGGAGAGTGGAGAGACACAGCTCCGAGTCATTGGGGGAGAGACAGAGCTCCAAGCCATGAGGGTAGAATCGAGAGACAGAGCTCCGAGTCATGGCTGTAGAGGCAGAGTGCCGAGCCATGAGGGGAGAGTAGAGAGACAGAGACCTGAGCAACGGATGGAAAGACAGAGTCCCATGCCACGAGGGAAGAGACAAAGCTCTGAGCCATGGGTAGAGAGATGATGCAGCAAATCAGGATTGGACCGACAAAGTGAGGGGTGGAGTGACAGAGCTCAGAGTACAGCCATCACTTTAGTGCATGAGCCAGAAGTGGAAAGACAGAACTTGAGCCCGGGGGAGAGACAAAGCCCCACAGAGGGCCACCCGGAGACAGCACATCTGCAGAGCGAGCCTCAGTCATTGCAGGTGAGATGTTGAATACAATCATGGTTTGAAGGACCGAACACCAAGCCAGGGGTGAAGAGACAGAGCCCGGAGCATAGCCATCACTTCACACCACAAGTCCTTGGATGCAGAGGCAGAGCTCCAAGTACAGCCATCACTTCATAGGACGAGCCAGGGATGGACAGTCAGAGCCCTGAGAAAGGAAGGGTCCATGCATATCGATTACTTCACCCTTCAAGTCAGGGAAGCAGATGTTTCCAAGCACGGATATCATGTCAGAGACAGAAGGATAGAGAGGAGTGAACACAACGGGCCCAGCAGGTCAGGAAGAACCCAATATGGACACTGACTGGGCAGGTGAGAGAGACCTCTTAGCTCTCATGCCAGGACGATAACAGGAGACATCATAAGCCTGTTAGAAAATATTATGGCTTGCAATGCTGCTGTAACATGCCATGAAATGTCATACATCATGTCACATGCCAGGAAATTGTTTATTGAAAATAGATAACTCATGAAATGCCGGATAAAATTCTAGCAACCATAATATGCCCCCTAACATTACTCAAGCCACTAAATGCTGTACAGAGTGATATCAGTTGTTGAAATGCTTCAACAAAAGTCACCAGCCAGGAACTAAATTACTGAAAACCTTCAATTCATACAATAGTTTATAAATTTAACTCAGACAGGAAACGCTTCATGAATAGTCACCAATAAATGTCACACAAAATACGACCAGCTATGAAATACCTTGTTCAAAACAACAGACTCTAGAAATGTCCCATAGACTGCCACAGCCATGTAATGTTCGATCAAATAACATGAGCCACGAAATGGGCAGTTAAATGCCACCACAAGCTCGGAAATGCCACGTAGAATACCACAGAACCATACAACATCCTATAGAATATAACCAGCCATGTTATGTACCATAGCATACCACCAGCCTGTGAGAAGCCCAGTAGACTGTTACTAGCCCAAAATGCCACATAAAATAAATCACAGACACACCACACAGTGCCACAGTGCTTAAGAAATGTTCTGTCTACTGCTCCTAAGAGTGAAAGGGCTCACAGAACAGAACCAGCCATGGAACATCTCCACTAACTAATACCCTTGTCCCTCAATTGTCATTAAATACACCTACATTTATGAAATACCACACAGAATGCCATCAGATCATAAAAGCCTTAGAGGAATTACCACCCATGAAGCCGAAGAGGCTACCTCAGAGAAAGCAATCATCATTAAAATACCCCATACACGTAATCAGTCAAGAAATGCCATATAGAATGCCATGGAATATTAATCAGAACACCTCAAGTCAAGACATACAACTTATACCGCAATATGCTCCAAAATGACACATCAAATGCTACCTACCAGTAAATGCCCCATAGAACACCAGCACCAAGGGAAGTGCTCCATATCTTGGCGTCATCCATAAAATGCCATATAGAATTCCGGCAGCCTTGAAATACCCCGTAGAATCTCACAGCTAAGAAATGACCCATAGGGTGCAATGCTATTTTGGTGCAACACTAAAATCATGCTGTTTTGATTACGTAAGAAAAAAACTTCTTGGGAATTCAACTGATGTCAGTGAGCTCCATATATTTAGGGGATGACTATTGATCCACTTGTCTTGGAGCCAACAAGGGTCTTCTGTTGGACGCCGGGTTGATCCCACCGTGGCACAAAGCTAGCCCGAGTCAGGCAAACGCTGCTTCTCTCTAGAGAGCCTTGTCAACCTCTTAATCCCTCCAAGACCGAGACTGAAGGATACTTCAGAAGCCCCAACACAAAACCTGATGAAGGAACCCCTCAGTAAAGCTCCCAGACCAATTTAGTAAAATTAAAAAGTATTTTATGGCTAAAACAAGACGAAAATGACAAAAATGGAAGCAGTCACTTCCAAGATACAGAGTTTCAAAGTAAGAGATCCGTCTCACGCTTCACCATCCTGCTTGGGCAGTCAACGGCAGTTCCTGCACATTATTCACAAGTGGCCGCTGAAGGCTTCTTCTCACGCCTGTAACACAGCATGGCTCGGAGCTCTAGGCTGCAGGGGTTGGATGAGTGTCAGCCGCCTTGTGCAGGCAGACACAGTTCACAGCTTGCACACTTGACAGAGCTCCTCTGGGGGTGTCTCTGGTTTACATCTCTATGGCAGACAAAGTCTCTTCTGTTCCTTCTGAAACTGCATCAGTCGGGAGACAAACCCACTCCTCCCAGTTGCAAGTTCTGTCCGTGGTGCTGACACAAAAGCCACGTTTTCCAATGAGGAGTTCTCATTCTGGAAACCAGCTTGCAGTGAGTGTAAGATGGTTTTATCACTCACTTCCCAGATCCAACAAAGAATATTCACTGAGCCAGGGCCAACACTGTTATTACTGGTCAACTTCACAGAAGAGTCTTTTCGGTTCACTTTCTGGGTCCCTGGGGCCCACCTTGGTCCTCCTGCAGAATACAACCCATAATTCTTGGCCGGAGCAGTCATCCTTTCACCCAGAATTCATCAGTCTTTCATCTGCTTCCAAGTTCTGCAAGATGTACATTTGTGATCTAGCTGTCCCCTGCACACGTTCAGACTTCTAGCTGTGTTGTGTCTCCTGGGAGCACGCACAAGACTTGCCTCTGGTGGCCAACAGGCACATACACAACTGCCAAGCACTCCCTTCTGGTCAGGGGCCTTTGTTAGCTCTTGGCTGCATGCGAGAGGCAGAGACCTCATCATGTGAAGTATGTCTGTGTACAGTACAAAGCTTTAAAGCAGCACCATGAGAAAAGGCACTTAGGAGAGGTGGATGGGGAAGGTTCCTACCTGGATCCTCTACCTCCAGCCACTCATTACTTCACTACAAGTTTCTTGCTTACGGCGAAAAGTCTATAAAGTGAGTAGTCTTTTCAAAGCTTTCAAAAAGTCACAACTAGTAAATATGGGATGGTTCTTGAGGGGGCCCTTTACATTTATTCCCTCCCATTGAAAAACAACAGTGGTCTCACCCAAACTGGTTTGTTGATCCCCTTATCGGAGGCCTTCGTGGAAATGCAGGCTTCAACCATATTTCTTTCTGCTCTCCCCTGCGAGCCGCCCTTTGTATTTTGAAGCTTCACTCTAGCAGTGGGCCTAGCCGCACCTTACACATTCCTTCATTGGCCCATCTCTGTGCCTATCAGAAAAGTTATGTCAACCCCCTCCTTCAGCTCTACTCCAGTTCCCTCATTGGAAGAACAGGCAGACTGCACACTGCAGAAACTAAATGCAGTGCAGTTATATGCAATTACAAGCACTCCTATGAGTCTAACCACTTCTCTTCACGTTTGAAAGGAAATGCATACACTGAGAAACCAGTTAGTGATTTCTCAGTGTGCAGAGCCAAAATACCAACCGTATCTACTAGAGAAGAAACATGAAAATGCAGAGTTTCCCATCTGCAGAGTTATTATTTGTTGTTGTGCTCATTTGTTATAGTCATAGCAAGGTACAAAGAATGAATCAGCTCATGAATTGCAGCACAGAGTACCATCAAGCATTACATGCCCGACAGAATGAAACTAGCCATAATATTTTCCATAAAAAGCCACCAGCCATATAATGTCCCACGGCTCCAGTTGAATACCACAGCCATGAAATTACCCACAGGATGAGACATAACATGAAGGAAGCTATTCTTTTTTCTCGCAATGCACCTTTTTATCCTAAATCTCTCCGATCTCACGTGTATTCTCTGGATATTTGTGCTGAACATCACATTTCAGCCACCTCGGATCCTGAGATCTCAGAGTAGAATGAATGGCTCACTCTCTGTCACCTCTTGCATGTGTTTTGCTGATGTCACGAGAATTCCCTAGTCTGATTACAGGCAGCGTGGGCTACCAAAGGCGTAAGATTCTAAAGCACTCTTCTAAACTTGAAGAAACAATAAATTCCAAGATGATACCGACATCTGTGAAAGATGATTTTCTTTATATTGTCACATGGAAATATCAAGATGACGTGTTTCGCTTGGGCATTTGCTCACTGGAGCATTTTCAAGGCAATCTCAATTCAATAAAAATCCTTCACTGTGGATGGGACTTCATTTAAATCCCTACCCGAACATACACATGCGACTACATTGTCTATAGTGGAATTCTGGTAAACCCATCCCTGGAGAAGTGGCATGCGTAGTGTGCAAAATTTTCAACATGCTTGTGCACAGTAGTGGCCGGCACAGATCGGGATTTGGAGAGGAGGGGGTGATGTAAAAAAAAAAAAGAAAAGAAAAACGTACCTTCTTGCCCCTTTCCCGCACGTCACCTCAGTCTCTCCTCTCCGGGGCCAGAACAGGAATCACCCAGGCTCCCTCTCCTAAGCCAATCACAACGCTCCAATGCCGTGCTGTGATTGGTCTGAGCACCGTGGATCGGCGCTCAGCCAGGGAATGGGGGCCTGGGCATATACTCAACGCAGGCTGTAATGCAGCCTGCATGGAGAACATGTGAAGTGCGCATGACTGTTTTGGACGGCCCCAGAGGGCGGGCCAAAGAGTCATTGCACACTTGGAGTGTTCAAACCACTCCTCTCCTGCTCTGATATCAGAGCAGCCCCGCCCGCACCGCAAAGCTGAGCAGCAGGAACAAATACAATGATAATAACCTCAAATTATGTTCATTGTGTTTGTTCTTTCTTTCACTGCTTTGCAGCAGTGGGGCAATGCTCCCCTGCCTTAGTGGAGGAGCCGCCACTGCTTGTGAAGTCTGCAGAATTTCAGGAATTTTAAGTTATGCAAATTTGTGTCATTTTAGGAATTTTGGAGTGTGAAATTTTGTACATTTTTCTTACCACTGTCAGGATTCCAACAAAGAGACAAGCTGGAAAAGGCTTGCATGGTGCCTCGCATAGTAAGATCATGTGCATGAACAGGCATTGTACCATAATAACCAGATGGAATTATAGTGTTACCCGATATAGATAAGCCTGGGTTTCGAGACTATGGCAGACATTACAGCGGCACATAAAACAGCTAAACCACTAACCACAGTGAGGGTGGGACTTTCCAGTGTGAGAGTGACTTGTGGGTCATCAGTGGCAAAGCATGTCCAACCCCATTGCAATCATGGCTCTGTGCCTGGTAAATCTTGTGGTTTCGTTGGCGGTCTGCCCCTGCGCAGTTCGTCCACTCTGCTGAGTGCGCCATTACTTTAATTGTGTTCCTCCTTATTCGGTTCCCTGTTGGCCATGTCCTTGCCCGGATGCTCGTGGATTCCTCTACTCTGTCTGTCAATATTTGATCGTCTGTCTTGTTTTGTTGCTGCTTTGCAAGGTTGCCTGCTCTTTGGCATCTTGGGGATTGGCACCTGTGCATGTCTGGTCTTGTCTCAACAACGTGTCGTCCATCTTGAAGCGGAGTGAGATTATTATCCATATTCTAAAGTCTCTGTATAACTCTACTCCTGCCTGTTTCCAACTCTTATATTTGCCCTCTGTGCTCAGAGCACACATCACCTGCCATCTAACAAGACAGGAGCCCACCAGTCCAGGAGGCAGCGCCAATCCGGTCCTTGACTAACCTAAATTATCCTGCATCTGTGTTTCTCTTCTCTTTTCCCGGTTCCATCTCCAGAGACTCGGGGAAGGCTCAGATTAGCAGTGAATCTAGGCCTCAATTTGAAGCTTGACAGCCACAAGAGAATGGTATGACTGGAAAATGTCTTGCGGGAGACATTTTCTCCTCCAGCCAACCCCTTGCTCTTTTGTTAAGTAACTGTTGATCGCAAGGTGTGCTTTCACATTTAAATGTCACTTGAATGCACCAAAATGCATTTTA
The DNA here is from genome assembly GCF_964204655.1 of Triturus cristatus. Classification (NCBI taxonomy): domain Eukaryota; kingdom Metazoa; phylum Chordata; class Amphibia; order Caudata; family Salamandridae; genus Triturus; species Triturus cristatus. The sequence continues at coordinate 582,672,740 of NC_140584.1, forward strand.
GTAACTTACTTTGGAATACACCAAAGTGCATTTTATGACTAATTTCCCCAAACTTCTGAGAAAAAAATACACAATTTCACACATCCTACATGCTTCCTTTGCTTTTGGTTTTTGCGACACAACAGGATTTTCCAAAACAACTGTGTAGGGAGGCAGTCCCAGGAGAGCCACACAGCACCTTCTCCTTAAAGCTCAGATCAATCAGTATCTCAAAGGCAGTTCCATCCGTGTGTCAACCACAGACCTCTTCCTAGCAACACTATGCATGGACTTCATTGGCCACCTCTGTGCCATTTATAGAGCCCAGGGCACCATACTGGTACTCCTTGCCAGCAGCACTGGTCAAACCTGGGCTGGGTTATCTACTCCTATGCTATCTATTGTCATCAGAGCTGGCTTTAGCAGGACCCCACATGGCCCTGGAGCTGTCTTCAGCAGCCGTGGCCTCCCACTACCCCTGCACACAAGCCAACCACGACCAGAGTCTCACCAGCTGGCTACCCGTCCCAGCTTATCTTTGGGGAGGTCGTACGGGCCCCTGGCTGAAGAGTTTCCTGTATGAGTGTGTGTGACATTTCTGTCTTCGCACATGAGTGTCATTTTGAAATACACTATCGCAAGCAACAGAAAGTGGTGGTAAGCTGACGCCAGTCCCATTTTAACTTTGCATCAGGGCAGTGGCGTAACGAAAGTTTAAGGGGCCCCCCTGCAATGTACACAGAGGGGCCCCCACTCCGCATTTTATCCGGAGGCCTCAGACCGTAGTTTTGTTCTGAGGGGTCCCCCTGCAGCTGGGGTGCGGGGGCCTGTGTTACGCACCTGCATCAGGGACATGTAGTTTAGTGTTTATAGTGTGTGTGTGTGTGTCCATTTGTCTCTGTACAGGGTATAGTGGTAGCCATTATAACCCACATAAAGGGAATGTATATGACGACGGCTGCAGCACATCTGCTAAAGGGCGGCCGCGGGAGTCAGCCGAGAGAGGAGTCCAATCGTGGCCTGCAGCGGGTGAAATGCTTCGCATGGCACTTGTCAGGGGCGCAACTAGACCCAAACTGCGAGGGGAGGGGCTCACACCCCCAGCCTGGGCTGGCCCTAGCACTAGTCGCACATGGTCCAGCAGTCTTTTTTGGCGCCCCTCCCCATTTCCTCCTTCTCCATGAATTCCCTCTCTACCACTCACCAACAATGCACCTCATCACTCTATAGCACCCTTCTGACAAACATTGCATTTTTTTTATAGCGCTTCTCATAGTTTACTCACACTCAGTTCTGTGATCTGCATGGTACACGTTCTTTGTAGCAGGCACATTAACCCTCTGGGCAGTGTGGGTGGCAGTAGTGCCAATGTGAGTGCATGGTGAGCGATACAACAGTGTGAGAGTAGGGTAAGAGGAGTGACTGCAGGGTGAGTGAGGGGACCATATGAATTTGGGTGCGGATGGAAGTGCAGACTAGGACGAATGAATGCATGGTTAGTGATGGGCTTGTTTGAGTGAGATTGCAGATTGAGCAATGAGGGGGATAGGTGAGTGAAGTGTCACATAAGTGCAGGGTGAGTAGTGTGCTCGTGTGACTGCAGGGTGAGGTACAGGGTGAACAGCACAAGTGCATTGTGAGTGCAGAGTGATCACTGTGTGTGCAGGGTGAGTGGGCGATTGGTGTGAGTGCATGGTGATTAGTGTGAGTGCATTGTGATCGCCATGAGTGCAGGGCAGGACCGGACTGGCCATAGCGGGCACCGGGCATTTCCCCGGTGGGCCGCTAGGATGGGGCCGGTTTAGGGAACCCTGGGGGCCGTTTTTGTTACCGGGGGCCAGCAATATCGGCCCCCTGTAACAAAATCGGCCGAAACCGGCCGTAGCAAACAGCTCAGTCACCCCCCTCCCTCCCCCCCACCCCCCAGTGGTCCGGCCGAGCAGTTTGCTAGGGCTGGTTTCATTTCCCATCCCGGCTCTGGTGCAGGGTGAGCGTGAAAGTGAAGGGCGAGAATGAGGAGTGAGTTGTCTGAATGCAGGGTGCATTCCCAGACACTTGAAGTAACTCAGCATGTTATTGACGGCGGCGTAGGGTTTCAGATATAAGTTAAACTATTGCTACTATGGCATTAATCAGGAATTGAGGATGGAGGAAATAATGTGCTGATCCTGAAACAAACTTCCAGTCTTATGATTTGGGTTGCCAGCTCATTATTTTGATGTCCCAGACGGTACAAAAATAAACAGTCACCTAAACCCATATTGTCAGCACTTATCTGTGCCGACTTCCAACAGCAAATATAAATAGAAAGACCTTTTAATTGTGTTTCTAGGGCTGCCTGAATGATCCATGACTGATAATTAAAGGGAACAAAGACAGAAAAGCCACATTACAAATGAATGCATACTTTTTTATTTATTACTCTATTTAGTGTCAAGACGAGATCTTTGCAGGCTCTTTAAACAGCACATGGCTGCCATTTTTCTTTTGGAAACCCTGTTTTATATTCTTTTTCATGAAATGCATTCTCACACTTCAGCAGTAAACGTAATATACAAATGTAAGGAATTGGCAGAGTGAGGGCCCAGGGGGTACTGGAACCAGAAAAAAAACCTCAGCCTCCGTAACCATTTTACAAAGTTATGTAAAAATGCAATTGGGCTTTAAAGACCTGTGAAAAACTTGGGGGTGCCTGAGATAAGATTCCAGACACTGCCCAGCCCAGCCCAGCCCACAGTAGCTTGAGATGCAGCAGCCCGGGCTGAGACACACGACGGGGGACGGGGGACGGGGTGCTGAAGCCCTTTTAGCCCCAAAGGGCATTGCGCGCCTGGCACTTGTATACGTATCTAAACATAGGGGGGATATAACGGAGATCTGTGGGTATTAGGTTAAAAAAAGTATATCATCAAAACAGATAATAATATTCCATCATGTAATATCACTTCCGGTGGACGTTTTTAGGTCTCGCCTGAGCCAGCGCATGCGTTGATCTGGTGAGACATTTAGTAAGTGGGCTTTTCAAAGTCCTACCACTCGCTTTTGCTGGCCTCAAGCTTGCGGTTACGCTCGCGGGCATGCACAAAGCCTTCCTTGCTCTGCCCCTCCCCCACCAGCCGCGCATCTTGTTTTCCATTTCCCTCTGCAACGCTTTTCTGCTCCTGTCACTTAAACAGATTCCGTCTCCACCCTCCAGGTCTAAACCGGGCAGTCTCCTCCCATCGCTGGCATTTTCACATTCTTCTCGAGTCTTGCTGTGCAGACCCCCGTTTTATTGCGAGGATGGTTTGTTTACCCACTCCTCCTGCAATTTCACTCCCAGCGGTGTTTGCTTTTCTGGGTACTGGCCATTAATATGCGTTTGCATACACCACAATAACGTGGGACATCCAGTGTAACACACCATGAAACGTTCCAAATAAACATGCACCGAACAAGTGACTGGTTCGGCGAAGGGTTTGGATAGGACAGGAAGAAAATGGCGCTGAAGCAAATTCACACAGAATGTAAGAATTGATGAGTGATTACGGTGCTGCAAGGTCAGGGGAAACAAACCCCAGCTAAAAAAACCCTGCGAGAGTGTGGGTAGGAAACCCCCACTGGAAATTCTGAACAGGTCCTGCGCACACGTTTCTCAGGGTGTGAGTTATCAGTGTAAAACCATCATTTTGAATTATTGTTTGTACAAAATATGAAAGTCAACATCAGGAATGTCTTTCAAATAGAGGTTTATGATACGTTTCTTCAAATAGATACAGAAAGCAAAACCAGCCGACACGTGTTTCGTCATACGGGAATCATCCTGTGACTCTTCAGGGCTGGGAAGGACACAAGGAATAAGGTATAATATACAGAGTATAAAACAAAAGTGAAGGTGATGACGACGAAAAAGAGCACCCAGTTAAAAGGAGACCTTAAGAGAGTAGTGCAGAAAAATGCAAATTTGTGACTAACTGCCAGGGCACTAGAGTAGCGTCTCGTGACAAGTGATTTGGTTTCACATAATTATTAAAGAGGGCAATGTAATAATTATTTACCAAAACCGGTCACAAGTGAAATGTCAAGAGCGTGTTTATAGGGTGAAAATATCTAAGTGATCAAAGAATTTTTTCAAAGTAAATTTCAACATGAGCAGGCTGGGTTGGATGCAGCACGGTTACCTAAAAGATTGTTATTAACGCTTGTTTGAATCCAAATTTTAAATGCATAAAAATGACATAGGGATGTTCAAATAATGACAACAACATAATAGTAAAGGACAAAAGAACTAATCACTTAAATGATAGGGAAACCACTTATGGTAAAATTCTAAATCTAAACGTAAACGAGCGTGATCAATTATTGTAGTGTCCAATATTCCTCTTAGGTGCATCTGCCTTTAAGGGATTGTATGCTTGTGATGGGTGCATTCAAACATGAAATTTGGGTATGAATCTCTTCTATAGTATTCAAATAAAAACGGGGAGCTCAAACAGGCAAACAAATAACAGGTGGCAAAATTGCTTCCATTTCTGTATTCAGAATGATTCACATATACTTACTTTTTGCTTACGTTTTTATGTGTCCATAGAACTTGGGAGTCATGTCTTGGCTTTTACCCAATTTCTTTGGCTACAGTGAGCCTATTCTCTACATTATGGCACATTCTTGATGCTCATTTGGCTTTTCCTCCTACACGGTGGACCATATTTACGTGCATTGAGCTTGATATGGTGAATTTGAATTCTTCTGGCCCATAATTAACGCGTATTAATTTCACTTGCTCAATCATTAGTGGACCTACTTATTGTGAAGCAATTTCTACATGCAGTGATTCTCACATGGCGCTTCTTTACTTGTAGAATCCACTATCCCTCTACCTCTATACCTCTCTCTCTCTCTCTCTCTCTCTACCGCTCTCCCTCTACCCCTCTCTCTCTCTACTGCTCTCTCTCTACCGCTCTCTCTCTCTACCCCTCTCTCTCTCTACCCCTCTCTCTCTACCTCTCTCTCTACCTCTCTCTCTACCTCTCTCTCTTCCCTACCTCTCTCTCTACCCTACCTATCTCTCCACCTCTCTCTCCACCCCTCTCCACCTCTCTCCACCTCTCTCCATACCCCTCTCTCTACCCACCTCTCCCTACCCACCTCTCTCTACACCCCTCTCTCCACACCTCTCTCTCCACACCCCTCTCTCCACACCCCTCTCTCAACCCACCTCTCTCTGCCCACCTCTCTCTACCCACCTCTCTCTACACACCTCTCTCTCTCTCTACACACCTCTCTCTCTCTCTACACACCTCTCTCTCTCTCTCTCTACATACCTCTCTCTCTCTACCTCTAAGTGGCAGCCGGAGCCTGATAGCACTGCTTGTCCTTTAAATAAATAAAAAAACAAGCATTGGCATAGCCAATAGGTCTCGCGTTTGGGGCCTTATAAGTGTTTTAGGCTGTGGTATTCGATGGGGCATTGCACAGTTGGCGCTGTCCATTAATCATAACGTCTAATGAGTTCTTTGTGTCTGAGGTTTTGATGTCTCATTCATGGTTTTTGAGGCTGGGGTGTCCGTATTGTGGAGAGGAGCCATGATTTAGAGCCTGCCTTCTGGACTACAAAACTTACCCTGAAGACCAGGCGGCGGGCCTGAGCTCTGTAATTATCCGCGGAGCTGCATGTGTGGATTACTTTAACTCTGCCAGCTGCAGGTGTCCATGGTAGAATTCCCCGGGCGCCGTCATTTGTTAGAAGCACCTGCTCACCTTTCTCAACAGAGGGATTGTGCGTGCCTGTCCTCGGATCAAGGGGAAAATAATCAGATCCATGGTTGCTCACCACCTTGCACAAGTAGTATATCTGCAGCAGTGGTCAAGTGGGGGAAAAAAGTAGGGGAACTGTGGGCGGAGAATCAGATCAGAGGGTGGGAATAACCTGAGGATTGGGTCAGAGGGCGGGGTCAGAGGTGTGCCCAGAAAGAGCAACACATCCCAATTTTTAGGATTTGTATGGCATTTCACTGACCAGTTGCAGCATATTATGTTATTTAATTCAACCAATGGATACACATGTTTATTTAAGGTTTAATATGCGTTATTGACATTAAAATACATTCACAAAGTGGAATATGTTTCCAATCACAGAATGTCTCAAATTTGCTTAAAAGTGGCATCACAGGCCATGTGTCTCAGAGCCATGCATTTTCTGTCATCAGCACTTCTTCTCCCTTTTTCAACAAGAGCAGTACACACATGAATAGCAAAATATCCTAGTTTGCAAATGTTTTCCACCTAATTATGGCTCTGCTATATTTGCCACATAATACATAATCTGACGAATTTAACAAAAAATTGTTTGTAGCTCAAACAGATCAAAAGTTACTAAATAATTTGACTTGTCAGAGTGCTGGATGGCCATGTCCCAGACAGCACGATCTCCCTTATATATAAAAAACTGATCAACGACCGATCGGGCCTGCTGACTGGCCTCCGCGAGGCCTGGGTTGCCGATGGGCTGGAGTTGGACGACGAGGACTGGATGTCCGCGGTGGCCTCTCCGAAGGAGGTGGCCATCCCGGCTCGCCTTCGCTTCGTCCAGATTAAGATCCTCCACCGGGTTTACGTGACGGGGCCAAGGCTTCTACGTATGGGCTTAGCTGAGGATGGACTGTGTAAGCGTGGCTGTGGTGCTTTGGCAACTTTCTTGCATATTCTGTGGGAATGCCCAAAGGTGGAGCGATTCTGGCGTGGTGTGCATGAGGTCCTGCGAGTGGTTACGCGTGTCGTGCTGTTGCCTGAAGCGAGGAGATGCTTGCTGAATGTGTGGGAGCCAAATGACTACTCGGTTCCGCAGACGCGGTGGGTGACTCTGGGATACATGATCGCTAAGCGTGACATTGCCCAATTGTGGGGATCCCAGAGGCCTCCGGCGGTGTCGGCCTGGAAAGAACACATGGATTGGTGTATGTTTCGTGAAAAGGTGGTGTATGTTGCGAGGGGTAAGCCTGGGGCGTGGGTGAAAATCTGGGGCCCCTGGAACGCCTATCGCGGGGGTATTTGCGAGCCGCCGCTGCTGCCGGCTGCTTCGCCAGCTCCGTCCCCCTAGCCGACCCCCTCCCCCAGCCATGGGCACGTGGTTCCCCAGTCCCTGATCTGTTCTCATTCCCCTCGTCAGAGTTTGGCGATTGGTTAGGGTCCCCCACTTAAGGAGCGCGTGCTGTCACTTGGGATTGCGGGTTGCCTTGCGGGTGTGGTTGTTTTTGTGTTGTTGTGTTTTGATAAAAGGAAACCGTATTGTTGGTTTGGAGTTATGTGGCCTGCACTACTGATATCTCCTGACTTACCCTTTTTGCACCGCCAAGAGATTTCTCTGTATGTATGTCATATGCTACTGCCACTCTAGCGGCCGGCCAGACGGTTGTAGGCCCATACTTGTAACTATTTGAGAGTGTAATAAACGGTTTCAAAAAAAAAATAAATAAAATAATAATAATTTGACTTGTGTTGCTGTGAAGTGGAGGATCCTTTGCAAAGGTTGACTGGTCACCTTTCTCACTGCTGCATTTGCATGTTATACTGGTGGCAATTAGGCAAAATCTTTGCAGAGACTGGTAGCATGTGTAAAAAAGTCAAAATAAAACATCAGATAATGTGCTGCGTTACATTGCATACATTTGTCCTTCATTGCTGCATAATTCCAATGGCCTTAAAGCTGGCAGCACATGTTAAAAGTGCATGAAGCAGAGAGACCGTGAAGTTTGCAAACTGAGTTTGGTGTGCATGCAAATCCTGCATTGCCGATCCCTGGTGAGTTGCACCACTATTGCTGAAACAAGTAAGCCTGGGCAAAGCACTACGCTACGCTTGCGTACTTTGCGAAGTTTGCGTTACTTCGCACTACGCAAATTGCACGTAGCACAGTGCAAACATGCGTAGCGTAGCGTTGCGTAGTGCAGTGGTCATTTTTTGCTTGCTCGTGGTCCTCAACATCAAGTTGGCGACAGCGAGCAAGCAAAATGACATCCCGGCGAGACTTTTTCCTTGTTCGCGATCAGCAACATCAAGTTGCCGATCGCGAGCTTGGAAAATAAACATCCCGGCGAGATTCTCAATGCGGGGAGGTCAGGTTTCTCATTGCGAGTGGTCGCGTATGCTCGCGACGGCTCGCAATGAGAAACTACCAGTCCGCGTTGAGAAAGCTGCCGCTCGAGTAAAAATCTACTCGAGCGGCAGAAAACTACAGCTCGCACTGTGCAAGATGCCGTTTCCAATGATTGCACAGTGCCGGATGCTTGTCCGCACTGTGCAATCATTGAAAACGGCATCTTGCACAGTGCGAACAGGGTACTACGCAGTTTGCGAAGTGCTACGCGTAGCTCGCGTAGTGCGAAGTGCACTTTGCGTAGCTTCGCGTAGTGCTACTTCGCGAACTACGCCCAGGGTTAGAAACAAGGCCAATGGAGGTACCAATGGGTGAGGCAAACTGCCTTAAGCGTCCTGTTGCCTCAGCGACAGTCAGTGTCGCTCTAGGGTGTGCTGCTTCGTAGGCCTGCCTGGAAGATTGGAGGTGAACTTCAATATGGATTGTGGTGGGCAGGCCTTCAAGGTTAAGTCATACTTGCCATCGCTAGGGTCCACCTGCTGGTGCGAAGACACCAGGGCTTCTATGGTCTAGCGAGCCCTTCTAAGGTCTAGCATGGAAAAGTGCTCCCTCAGGAGTGTAGTCTGGTGGACTTGTCATGAAGCTGAACCTGATTCCCCAGTTCCAAATTCGGCAGCTCAGGCCATAGTGCCACATCCTACTCCACTAAATACCATACTGCCCACTGAGAGTAACTTGCACTGCCTTCAGCTACAACCCAATTGTTCTGCGCTATAAACACCTGGATGCGACTCAATTCAAATTATGCACTAGACAAGTAACATCCTGGAAAAAGCAAACACTCTTAGGGAATGCAAGATTAAGTAAAGCATGTGAAAATGTAAGCAGAAACAACATGGTTACCTTAACGCTTTTACGCTCATTATTCAAAAATCAATTAGTGTTTTTACCAGAAAAGTTAAGGACGTGACTACAGGGCCCGGGAGGGACCCCTTTTAATGTCCGTTGCTTATATCCACACAAAACGTAAGCAGTATTGTTTAAAAAGACCACATACCTGAACACAGAGCTGCAGTACACATTTTATAAACTAAAATAAGGAAACAGCTGATAAGCATCACATTAAACGTTTTCAACTCCACACACCAACCAGGTATTGCAGTACCTCCAGAAATCGTGCACTTCCCCACCTGAGGAAAACAATGTTGTTCCAAGAAAGACGAGAAAATGAAAGTAGAGCTTCACTGGCAAACTCTGTAAAGTGGTGCTAATGTGTTTGGGTGTGAATAAAACCAATCTGGTCACTTTTCGACCACCCTGTCATGCTTTATTTTGTTATTTAGTTATTTTTCATATTTGAACCCTTTTTTCTCCTCTGTCCCGAGGCTGCATTTTGGAATAGAAAAATGTCAGAAAAAGACATTTCCAGCAAAAGTATTTCTTTCTTTTTTGGAACCCTTTCACAGGAGAATGGATGAAGGAAAGAAGAATGGAAAGAGAGGGTAAGAGCTGGTCCTTGAAGTCCCGGTTTTCATTCAGCAAGTGAGGAGAAATGAGACAGAGACAGAAAGAGAGGAAATAAGAGGAAGAACAAGAAAGAAAGAGAGGGGCAGCTGACAGCAGCAGAGCGGGTGAAGCGGACACTGTCCTTGTCTTCTCTGGGCAAGAAGTAGACAGAGTCCTTCTCTGCACACCTTGCCCGTCCCCGAAAGGACACAAATGGCCGAGCCTTAACGCTAGGTCATGGCAATTTCTGCCGGCCTGGGATCCATTTTTAAATTTAAAAAGTAGAGGAACAGATTCTTTTGTATTAAAAAAGTAGGGGCAATCCGTGCCCTGACGATCCCCCCCACTTCGACCCAGCGGCGTCACTATGGGGGTGCGGACCGCACCGGGTGACACCCTCACATGGGGTGACCAGGGCCGGACTGGGAACCACAACCGGCCCTGGCAAAGGGCTCAGCCGGCCCCCCTCCCCGGGGGGGGGGGGGGGGGGGGGGGAGGGGTGCCGCCGAGCTTTTTGCCATGGCCGGTTTTTGGCCGATTTTGTTACAGGGCCGATTTTGCAAAAAAACGGCCCTGTAACGAAAACAGCCCCCGGGGGCCCAAAACCGGCCCCCACCCGTGCGGCGCACCGGGGGATTGCCCGGTGCCCGCTACGGCCAGTCCGGCCCTCGGGGTGACACCCAGCAGGGCGCAGGGGGAGGGCGAAGGCAGTGCGGAGCGAGTTTGCCTGCCTCTGATCACCGAGTTGTGGGCCCATCTTTTGAGCTGTCGGGAGGCCTGCGAAGACGACTTTCAGGCACAGCAGCTCTGTGTACAAGCTGAGGCCTCTTGCCTGCTAGCACGGCATGTCTTCTCTTACTGAAGACAGTGGCTGCAAGACGGGGTTCTCACTCTCTTTCCTCTCCTTTCTTTTATTTGCTCCCCTGTGAAATGGATCCAAAAAAGAAAATCACTTTTGCTAGAAAATCAATGTCGTTTTTTTCTGACATTTAATTCCAAAGTGCAGCATCGGGAATAAAAGTTTAAAAATATGCAAAATAAATAACTAAATAAAGTAAGACAGAGTGGTAGCAAACTGGCCAGATTGATTTTATTCACACCCAAACACATTAGCGCCACTTTTACAGGGTTTGCCAGTGAAGCGCTATTTTTGTTGTCTTGGCCTTGTTTTCCCAGGGCTTGGAACTAGTGCACCAATCCTGGAGGTACTGCAATGTGAGGATTGAAAAACAAAATTTGTACTACTGCTCTGCATCTAGGGATGTTGTCTTTTTTACCATACTGCTTACGTTTTGTAAGGATATAAGCAATGGTCATTGAAATGGGTCCATTCAGGGCCCTGTTGTCATGTCCTTAACTTTTCAGGCAAAAGCACTCACTGATTTCTGAACAGTGAGTGTAAAAGCGTTAAGGTAAGCATGTTGTTCCTGCTTACATTTCACATGGTTTGCAAAATTTTGCATTCCCTATGATTGTTTGCTTTTTCCAGGATGCTGTCACTTTTTACTTGTAGGCCACATATTGCTCTTGCCCAGTGCGTAATTTAAATTGAGCCGCATCCAGGTGTTTATAGCTGGCAACAATTGGGCTGTAGTTGAAGGCAGTCTGAGTTTTTCTCAGTGGGGCAGTATGGTGTTCAGTGGGGGAGAGGATGTGGCACTATGGCCAGAGCTGCTGAATTTGGAACTGGGGAACCAGGTTCAGCCTTAATAACCAGTCCACCAGACCACTCTCCTGAGGGAGCACTATCTCATGCTAGACCTTAGAAGGCTTCGCAAGACATTAGAATCCCTGGTGTCGTGGCACCAGCAGGTGCACCCTAGCATGACAAGTGTAGGTTAACCTTCAAGGCTTGTCCACCACTATTCATACTGAAGTTCACCTCCAGTCTTGCGGGCAGGCCTATGAAGCAGAACACCCTAGAACAACAGTGACCCTGTCACTGAGATCACAGGACCCTTGAGAAGGGCCAGCTCTAGAGCGGTGCAACCGGTGTGACCGCACCAGGTGCTGACTTTAGGTGGAGGCATCATTTTTGCAAGTCTATTATGGTTTTAAAAGCGCTTGCTGCCTCCTTCCTGGCCTCCAGCTATTTTCGGTAACAATAAAAATGTCATGATGACTCTGGTGATTAATGTTCTTCCTAGAGAGAGATCGGAATTTTATCTAATGGAAGATTTGACTCATGGAAAGGTAGCGCAGAGGGTTAATGTACTTGCTGCAAAGAACATGTACCATGTAGATCACAAAGTGCACATAATGTAAATAGGCCAGTGGGCTACTGCTTCTGTCAGGGAGATCCTTTTGGTACTTGCAGTTTATAAGTTAAAATCCTAACATAGAACAGTGAGCTATTAACTGTCATCTACTCCGCAGCAATACAAGTCACATTTTTTATTAACTTTTGATACGTTTGAGCTACAAACAATTTATTAGTTGAAATGGTCAGATCATGCTGCAGATCTTGCATTATGAGGTAAATATGGCAGAGTCATTATTATTTAGAAAACATTTGCAAACTAGGATTTTTAGCCATTCATGTTTGAACTGCTGTTGTGGAAAAAGGAGAAGTGCTGATGACAGAAACTCCCTGGCTCGGAGACAAATGGCTTGTGCTTTTTATCGTATTTGGGGACATTCTGTGATTAGAAGTATATCCCACTTTGTGAATACATTTTACTGTCAATAACTCATTATAACCTTAAATAATCATGTGTATCCATTGGTTGATAAAACTGGGCAGTGAAACCAAACAAATAAAAAAAAAAATTGGGATGTTTGCGTATTCTGGCCACACCTCTGGCTCCGCCCACTGATCCAATCCTTGGGTTATTCCCGCCCTCTGATTCTCCGCCCACAGTTCCCCTACTTTTTTTCCCCCACTTCGACCACTGATATATCGTGTTGCTGGATAGTGGGAACACCACACCAGTACAAAGTACCATACCTATGATATTATAAATTCCAATAAACTGTTGACTAGCAGGTAGCCCACTGTACAACCTGATTAATGAGTCATTATCACACTGTTGTTAACAGGCACATTTTGTAAATATAGGACCTACATTTACAAACGTTACTAAGGATTCTGTATGGTCCCGTTATTTGCCAACTGTGTCCACTGGCGGACTCAGAGCGGAGGAGGTCCATGCGGTAAGTCGTGAGGGGGTGACACCATGAGTTACCCGCACCGGGTGACACCAACCCTAGTGACGCCACTGCTTCGACCACTGATCTGCAATGTTTGGTGAGAGGTGGGAAAGGGTGTTGCTTCTCCATGCAAGGAAAATATCCAGGGTTGGACTGGCACAGACAATAGACCCGGGTGCAAAAATCAAAGTGCCTCATATTGATGTTTATTATACAGATAAAAAAAGACCCATGTTAGCATATTAGGACCATTTTGAACAGTTTTGCGAGGTATAGAAGGCTGCATGGATTTGAGGCTGATTATACATTCAAGGTTTCTTTTAATATCAGGTACATTTTCAGTAAAAACCTGCCCTCTAACAGCCCAAAAAATAAACAGCCCATGCACTGACCTATAAGACCAGCCCATTGGGCACAGCCTGATTGCCCTGTAGGCCAGTTCAACTCTGTGTATATCTGTAGGTCCGGGCGCGTCCTTCTCAGCACAAAAACCTGCAGAGGCAGAGGGGTTAGTCTGTGTGTGTATGTGGGACGGGTCGTATTTCCATCTCACTACAAGTAAGATCTCAGGGACTGCTCCAGCACAAAGTGTAAGTGTGTAAAGCAGGATGCACCCTTCTCGCACTGGGAAGTATTGGTGTGGAGCCAGGAGGCCCAATGAAGCATGAGGTGTATTATCAGCATGAACGAGTATGAGACTCGGCGATATAGCCGCAACGTGGAGGAGCTCCCTTCCTAAGAGACACAGTAGCTCTAGGGGGCTGAGTACCATTCTGAGCACCAGGGGGTATCTATGGAACTCAGGGCCACTCATATGAGCACAGGGGATATATCTATCTATCTATCTATCTATCTATCTATCTATCTATCTATCTATCTATCTATCTATCTATCTATCTATCTATCTATCTATCTATCTATCTATCTATATATATATATATATATATATTCCAAACAAAAAGAGCACCCACAGTTGGAGAACCTCTCACGTTGTGTCATATTCTTTATTTTGTAAGGCAGCATCGCAAATGAGCTTAGTAGACACAAGCTAGTCTTGCCACAGTTCTCCCCAACGCGTTTCTGGCCTCATCTTGCCCTTGTTCACGGGAAATGGCTCAGGTGGAGAGGCAGCGTCACAAATATTTAAACTAAATAGCGTGTTCAAGTCCCGCCCAATGGGCGTATCTGCTCTATGTATTCTGGTACTGGTAGTCTTTCATTAAATCATCCTTTCGTAGGTATTGCTGCCAATTCTCCTAACAGTTTCTTAACTTTCACAGTGGATTGCTGTGTCCACATCAGGTCATTGCGGTGCTGTTCTCACCCTCGCAATCCACTGTGAAAGCCACTGTGGAGCCAATGATGGCCCTGCCATAGCAAACTTGGTTTGAGTTTTGAAAGAGAGAGCAGGAAACCTGCTCTCTCTTTCAAAATTCAAACCAAATTGCTTTTCCACACGGGGAGCTGCATGTTAGCAGCTCCCCATGTGTAAAAGCAATGCCGGCTCCCGCATGAGGCGGGGAGCCGGCGGGACGATGGGGTGATTGGGGACCCCCCCACGGCCCCCAACAGAGAGGGCCAGCCCCGGGGGATGGGGTCCCCGGGGCTATTAGTGGCCTGGGAGGGGGGACGCGCGGCCCCCCTCTCCAAAAATAACAAAATTGTTTTTTTCAAATAAATAAATTAGAAAGGCCGGCCCCGGGGGATGGGGTCCCCGGGGCCTTAAGTGGCAAGAGGAGTGGGGCAACGCAGCCCCCCTCCAAAAAAAGATAAAAATAAAAAAAGGCCATGCCCCGGGGGATGGGGGCTGATTAAGGACTCGGGAGGGGGGCCACGCAGCCCCCTTCCAAATTTTTTAATTTTTTAAAAACAAATTAGGGGGCAGGCCCTGGGGGATGGGATCCCCAGGGCCAAAAAAAGAGAAAAAGAAGGGGGGCTACGCAGCCCCCCTTCTTAAAGAAGAAAAAAAAGAAATACTGACATCGCGCCGGAAGCCACGTCCACTACTTTCAGCACTCCCCCTGGCGCGTTTGCGGATGGGGAATGAATTCCCCTTGAATACTGGGGGTCCCTGGGGGCCAACTAGCCCACCAGGAACCTCCAGTATGCACCAGGGGGCTGCGTTGCAGAGAGGTGTTCTGAGGCCACACCCTTTGTTACACCTCTCTGCAACGCAGCTCTGTGGCGCTTAATGGAGGTAGCTGATGAGCTAGTTGCACCCCAGGGACCCTCAGGATTCAAGGGGAGGTAATCCCCCAACTTAAAACATGCCATGGGGCGCGTTTGCACAGTGGTGAAGGGAGGGGGCGGGGCCTGAGGTGATATGTGTGCAAACACGCCCTGTGGCGCGTTTTAAGGTCAGGAATTAATTCCTCTTCAATCCGGAGGGTCCCTGGGGGCCAACTAGCCCACCAGGTACCTCCAGTAAGCAGAGTGTTGTAAAAAGGGGTGTGGCCTCTGAACACCTATCTGCAACGCAGCTCTCTGGCGCATACTGGAGGTACCTGGTGGGCTAGTTGGTCCCCAGGGACCCTCTGGATTGAGGAGGAATTAATTCCCCAACTTAAACCACACCACAGGGTGTGTTTGCAGACATGTCACTTCAGGCCACTCCTCCTTCCTTCACCACTGTGCAAATGCGCCCCGTGGCGTGTTTTAAGTTGGGGGATTAACTCTCTTTTAATACTGAGGGTTCCAGAGGGCCACCTAGCCCAACAGGTATCTCCAGTATGCGCCAGGGAGCTGCGTTGCAGACAGGTATTCAGAGGCCACGCCCCTTTTTTCACCTCTCTGGAACGCAGCTCTGTGGCGGCTACTGGAGGTACCTAGTGGGTTAGTTTGACCCTAGGGACCCTTAGGATTCAAGGGGACTTAATCTCTCAACTTAGAACGGCCACAGTGTGCGTTTACACAGTGGTGAAGGGAGGGGACGGGGCCTGAGGTGACGTGTGTAAACACGCCCTGTTTCACGTTTTAAGTTGGGCAAATAATTCCCCTTCAATCCTAAGGGACTCTGGGGGCCAACTAGCCCTCCAGGTGCTTCCAGTAAGCGCCACTGCGCTGCGTTGCAGAGAGGTGGTGCAGGCTGTGCCCCTTTTAACACCTCTCTGCAATGGTGCTTACTGGACGTACCTAGTGGGCTAATTTGCCCCTAGGGACCCTCAGGATTCAAGGGGAGTTAATCTCCCAACTTAAAACGGCCACAGGGCATGTTTACACAGTGGGGAAGGTAGGGGACGGGGCCTGAGGTGACATGTGCAAACACGCCCTATTGCGCATTTTAAGTTGGGGAAATTATTCCCCTTCAACCCTGAGGGCCAACTAGTCCACCAGGTGCTTCCAGTAAGCGCCCCTGTGCTGCGTTGCAGAGAGGTGGTCCAGGCCGTGCCCATTTTCTCTGCAACGCAGCTCTGTGGTGCTAATTAGAGATACCTGATGGGCTAGTTGTACCCAAGGGACACTCAGGATTCAAGGGGACTTTATCCCCCAAATTAAAACAGCCATACGGCGTGTTTGCACATGTCAGTTCAGCCTCCCCTTCCCTTCACCAGTGTGCAAACGCACCCTGTGGCGTGTTTTAAGAGGTCATTTTAATCCCCCTGCCCTATTACATACTAGGGGCTTACAGAGGAGGTCATGCTAATAACAGGGGTACCCCAACGCACAGGGTTTCCTAGTGTATGTAGGTGTTTTAACTGTATTCTAAGTGTCTTTTAGCATAGCACTGGCTCTAGGACTGGTTAGTCAGAGTCAGTTACCACCAGTACCCATCTGAAAAAGTTGAGGGTACAGGATGAATTTGCAACGTAGACTCTTTCTGCTCCTCTGTTTGTTTTTCTGCATGTCTTCCTTCTTCCTGCACTTTTCTTCGTCTTTGAGGACTTCTGTTGCTTCTTTCTGCATTTCTTTTTCTTCTTTCTGTGTGTTTTCTTCTTTCTTCACATGTCCTACCTCTGTAGGCATAGTTAGAGACTAGCATTTAAAAAACCTTTGAAATTCACTTAAAAAAATCATAGGTTTCAGTTACGTTAAAGTTAGAAATTAGCATTTAAAAAACCTTTGAAATTCACTTAAACAACCATAGGTTTCATGCACGTTATAGTTAGGAATTAGCATTTAAAAAAACCTTAGAAATTCACAGAAAAAACCATAGGTTTCAGGGGTGTTATAGTTAGCTGGACATTTCACTCGTACAAAACCATTGAAATTCCACCATTATAGTTAGTTCAGCTAACTATAAATCGTGCGCCCGCAATGCACTGATGATGACGTCACATATTACATCACTCATTACATGGTCAGTGACATCACTCATGACATCACTGATGACATCATCCTTGTGATAGAGTGGCAGACCTCCTCTCACCCTAATATAACCTTTGATACACACATTCAAAAATAGAAACTAAAATTTTCAAAAAAATGGACATACCAATACCAGTTACAACAACCTATTCAATAATTCCAAGATCTACATACACATCCAGTCATTCACCAAGAGTCCTATATAGTCACTCATACATGTACTCACTCTTCATATGTACTCATACACCTATATATCCTGTTACACACCACCACTCATTGATACTCACACACATAGTCACTCATGCTAATAAAGAATCAAACATCCATTTGCTTGCATATACAGTTATACACACACCACTACACTTACTTCTACAGAAACATACACATACTTACTCTCTTAAACAATCACTTATAGAAGCACATAATTATGTATACAGGAACTCTTCCAATCTCGCACTCTCTCATCTACTCACTTATATACACCAATACTCACATATACTAGTTTAAAACATATACCGTTACTCATAAAGACACTATTGAGACAGTCATTCACTCACTAACACACCCATACACACACTCATCCACCCATACAGTCCTGCACACATGCTGTCTTCAACACATACAAACAGTCAGTCACTCATTCATGCATCTATGCGCTAAGTAATACCCCCCACCGAACAATACAGACACTCAACACTCATACTGATACTCAAAAAAACAACTAATAACCCATAGAGACACTCATGTAGCTACTCACCAACCCATGAAGCCACTTATACACAAAGTGAGAGACTGATACAGATATTTACATATTTAAACATTACTCGCTTACCCATGTATTCACTAAGATACACTTAATCAGTCAGTTATACAAACAATGTTACAAAAAAAATAATCAATTTAGACACTTATTTATCCATGTATTCTTCCATCGACCTTCAGATATACATATATAAAAAATATTTAATTTTCAGAAAGACACATTCACTGAATGATGTCATCAGTGATGTCATTTGAGATGTCATCAGTGATGTCATGAGTGATGTCACTGACCATTTCATGAGTGATGTAATATGTGACATCATCATCAGTACATTGCAGGCGCGCGAGTTATAGTTAGCTGAACTAACTATAACGGTGGAATTTCAATGGTTTTGTACGAGTGAAATGTCCAGCTAACTATAACACCCCTGAAACCTATGGTTTTTTCTGTGAATTTCTTTTTTTTTTTTTTTTAGTATTTTTATTAAACAGGCTGGTGAGTAAAACATACATTAATACATGTATTTGTTCACAGGAGGGAAGGAAAGAAAAGAAAAACCAACCCGATAGACAAAATTAAACACAGAGGAGGAGCGGCACTATTCCATAAATGAACCCCAATTCTTTTCATGTTTCATCAGAGACCGGGTCCCCCTAAGATTGGCTAGTGCAGCCTCCATTGAGTAAATCTCAGTTACCAATGTCCACCAATCCCACACCGATGGTGGGTCAGGGCGAATCCAGGCTCTGGCCAAAGTTAGTTTAGCACAAGACATGAGAATTGAAGCCAGAGCAGCCTGGGAAAAAGGAGTGGGATGGATATTTAGTAAAACAAAGGAGGCAGAGAATAGGGGGAGCTGGGTTGACCTGATTTCAAGAACCTTGCGGATGTCTGACCAGTAATCCTTAAGAGTGGAACAAGAAAACAACATGTGTACCAGATCAGCTGCATGGGCCGAGCATTTCGGGCATTTAGTGTGATCATTAACAGAGTTGTTAAGAGACCATCTGGAGATGATTTCCGGTGTATGATAAAGCATGCAAGTCGTTCTAAATTGCTGTAGCCTCAGGCTAGAAGAGTGGACACAGCTCTATTTTTGAATGTGTGTATCAAAGGTTATATTAGGGTGAGAGGAGGTCTGCCACTCTATCACAAGGATGATGTCATCAGTGATGTCATCAGTGATGTCATTTGAGATGTCATCAGTGATGTCATGAGTGATGTCACTGACCATGTCATGAGTGATGTAATATGTGACGTCATCAGCAGTGCATTGCGGGCGCGCGAGTTATAGTTAGCTGAACTAACTATAACGGGGGAATTTCAATGATTTTGTACAAGTGAAAAGTCCAGCTAACTATAACACCCCTGAAACCTATGGTTTTTTCTGTGAATTTCTAAAGGTTTTTCAAATGCTAATTCCTAACTATAACGTGCCTGTAACCTATGGTTTTTAAGTGGATATATATATATATATATATATATATATATATATATATATATATATATATATATATATATATATCACATTAACACTCTTCCACCACTTCTCCTCTTCCTCAGTTAGTGGATACAAAGAGCACGGACCACAAAATCCTTAAAATTCCGCTCGGTTTATTCAATGCATCTCACAAACAGAACGGCAGCCATTACGCGTTTTGTCCCTCCCTGGGGACTTGATCACATGACATATATATATATATACAGATGGTTATTGCTGAATGAGGCGAGGGGCTATGATTTTATATATGTGCAAGCGCACATATAGGTCCTCCCTACACTCAACAATGGTAACAAACAGCATGAAACGTGCACCTGTGTGTAATACCTGCCTGCCATATCTGCCAAACTACTGGGCCACATTTGTCCACACAGAAGATATGGATGTCAAAAAAGGTTGTCAGTGGTAGAAGTTCCTACCCATGGCTTGCCCTTTGGCACCCCTGGAACTTGTTCACAAGTTTGCTCTAGTGGCTCCTTTACTCATCCCAAGCCTCATTTTAGCACTGTGATCTCCCAAATAACACTTTCTAGACTCTCCCCTCCTCTATCCCTCATTTATCCTATTTAATCCCACTAACAGACTTGCATGTCTACCACTCAAATTAACACATATTTCCCAAACGAACCAACCATTAACCCCTCGGTTTCCGGAGTAGCGTGCTACTTGCCAAAAAGCGTGTCAAAGCCTTGTCAGGGGTAGTAATCATTCTATAAATACAATTACATTTACAATTGCTCTTGCTACCCAAAGACACAAACAGAAACAGAAAGTATAAATGGCTCCAAGAACCCTCTTTGTGCAGTTTCCACACCCTGCCCTTCCCATAATCCCTCAGCAGCAAATATGGCCTGTCTGCAGGGCGGAACATAGAACAAAGGGCATTTGATATCATCACCTAAACCACCACCTCCCTTCCCCCCTACTGAGATCAGCTACCTCACCTTGCAGTCTTCCGAGCATTCTCCCCGGGCTGCTGGTGCTGCTTTTCGCGTGCATCTTTCCACTGAGGCCAACACTTTCATTGCTGAGTTCACACTACTCCCAAAACTGCCACAGCTCTGAGTGACAGCAGCAGCCTGGGAATAGACCGGGTGGGCCATGGAAGGAGGGGAGCCTGGAGAATGGAATGAGTAGGAGGAGAAGAAAGACGTTATGTTTTCATCTCACTGAGAGAGAGAGAGGGAGAGAGGGAGGGAGAGAGAGAGAGAGAGGGAGAGACGGAGAGAGAGACGGAGAGAGAGAGAGAGGCAGAGAGAGAGAGAATGTGTGTGTGTGTGTCACCAATGCAACCCCAATCTTTGACCGTCCCCTATGGATTTCTGTTTTGTTCCTGTTGGAGTTGTCAGGAATCTTAGGGTTCTAATCGACTCTGCATTATACATGCATGTCCACATGTTGCCAGTTTGTGCAGCTTCTTTCGTTATCTGAAAGCCCTCAGAGGTAAGGCAATGTTTGTAGAGTTTTCTCAGACAATCAATGCATCTGTGCTCTCCACTTAATTTTTATGTCTCACCTACAGTTGTTGAAATACCTGTTGTGTACAAAATGATTGCATATAGTGGGGTTTGGAGCAACCCAATGCTTACCATTTGTTTGATTTCTTGTCAATCTAATTTGTTTGCTTGGTATTCAGTGGCTCTCCTTCCTCTTATGGTATTTTCTCCTCCCTTCCTATGTTTGCCCCTAGCTTCTCTAACTTCCTTTTGATTATACCCCTCCACCACTTATATCCGTTTAATCCCATTTTAGGTCTCGGTTAGACAGCGCGTGTGCTGTTTCTTCGAGACATATTGTTTACTGTTAGTGGGTTACAGTCCGTCAATAAATTACTAGTTGTTCGCTTCAACATCGCTCTCTTATCTTTCGTCCCCGTTTGTCATGGCATGCATGCGTCATGCCTCTTTTTGTGGTTGGCGCCCCTAGAGCATAGACCAAGTACCTGTGTTCATCCACTCTCATGTTTTTGGAGCTACTGTTTAACTGTGTTTAAGCACTCAATACGAGTGCTTGTGTTTTCACTTCCTCCTTTCTCCTCCCACCCCATCCCTGTAGCTTCTTCTCTGACTCATCCCCTTGCCGCATTTGTTTCTTGTTTATCTACCCCCAAAGAGCCCATGGCATTATGGGCATGCAAATGAAACTTGGAACGGCTCTCTCAACATTTCAGAATCGGACTAGTAAGAAATGAAGCCGCTATTCAGTGAAACTGAATTTGTCAATATTGCAGTTGTTCGCCTGGAGAAACGCAAATTTTATGCAAAAAAAAAAATTACACAAAATTAATATGTTTTAATAACAAAATACCTACATTTAAAACAAGAATCTGAAACAGGATAGTTGTTTTTTTTCTACGTATACCTGCAATGGAATAAATGTGTCCTGGGCCGAAAAAGTCATTTTTTTTCACTTTTCATAACAAATTGGCTACACAGCTATTGATAATAGAGAGGAATGTGCATTTGATCGTAATAATGATCCCACTACCCCATGGCCCTGCTGCCCCTTCCTCTTCATCGCACTACTGCTCGTCCATCTTCATGGCACTGCTTCTCCCCTTTCCACCATGTGCTACTGCTCCCCTTCTTCTTCTCATCACACTCCACCCCACTCTAATCTACCCTGCTCCACCCCACTTCAATCTGCCCCAATCTACCCTACTCCAATCTACACCATCTACCCTACTCCAATCTACCCCACTCAACCCACACTAATGTACCCCACTCCAATCTACACCAATCTACCCTAATCTACTCCGCTCCAATCTACTCAAATCTACCCCACTCCAATCTACCCTGATTCCAATTTACCCAAATGTATCCCACTCCAATCTACTTCAACATGCCCCACTCCAATCTGCCCCACTCCAGTCTACCCCACCCCAATCTATCCCACTGCAATCTATCCTAATCAACCCCATTCCATTCTACCCCAATAAAATCTACATCACTTCAATCTACACCACTCCTATTTACTCTAATCTACCCCACTTCAGTCTACTCCAGTCTACCCCAATCTACCCCATGCCCAACTATACAGTCTACCTAATCTACACCACTCCGATCTACCCCAATCTGACCCAATCCACCTCACTCCAGTGTACCCCAATGTACCACACTCCAGTGTACCCCACTCCAATCTATCCCACCGCAATCCATCACACCCTAATCTATCCACCCAATCTATCTACCCCACTCAATCCATCCCACTCCAATCCATCCCACTGCAATCCATTTCACACCCCAATCTACCCCACTCAACCTACCCCAATCTACCCCACTCCAATATACTTGCCCCAATCTAACCTACTCCAGTCTATCTCATCTACCCCACTCTAATCTGCCCTACTTCAATCTACCCCACCCCAATCTACCCCACTCAAATCTACCCCTCCCCAATCTACCCCAACCTACCACACTCCACTCTACCCCATCTACCCCACTCTACCCAACTACAATCTATCCCACTCTACCCTAATACAATCTACCCCCACTCTACCCTAATACAATCTATCCCACTACAACCTATCCAAATCTACCCGACTACAATCTATCCTACACTAATCTACCCCACTCTACCCTGCTCCAATCTTCCCCACTTCAATGTATTCCAACCTACCCCACTTCAACTACTGCAGTCTGCCCAAATGACCCCACTTCAATTTACGCCACTCCAATCTATTTTACCCTACCCCACTCCTATCTACCCCAATCTCCCCCACTCCATTCTACCCCAATCTACCCAACTCTAATGTTCCCCATCCTAATTTACTCCAATCTGGGAAGAGGATGTAGCCTTACGGCTAGAGCGGTCGACCTCGAAGCTGGGGAACCGGGTTTGAGTCTCGGCAGTGACGCTCAACATCCTGTGATTCTGGGCAAATCACTTAATCACCCCGTGCCTAACAAAAATTAATGTGTCTGTCTGTGATGCAACTGGTCCTCATGTAAAGCGCTCTGATACCCGATGTCTCGGGTCTAGTCCGCGCTATATAAAACTCTAAAAAAAAAAAAAATCAACCCCACCTCAATCTACTCTGCCCAACCTACCCCAATCCACCCCATTCCAATTTACCCCACTCCAGTTTACCCAGAACTACCCAACACTAATCCACTCCACCTCACCACACTCAAATCTACCTCATTCTATCCCACTCCAATCTACTCCACGTCAATCTACCACAGTCTATCCCACTCCACCTAACTTAAATCTACCCCATGCCAATCTACTCCTATCTTCAGTCTACCTGATCCTGCCCCACTCTAATCTACCTCAACCTACCCCATTCCAATCTACCCCAATCTACCCAGCTCCAGTGTACCCCCACTCCTATCTACCCCACCCCACCACAATTTACCTCAATATACCCACCCAATCTACCCTACCCCAATTTACCACACTACAATCTACCTCACTAAACTTCACTCACTTGTAGCCATGCTGAACAGCAGACACCCTGGTGTACAACATGGCTAAAACACATTGCCAAAGTCAATAGCTCTCTCATAGGTGAGACCTATTGGCTTTGCCACTGCTTGTTTTCTTTTGCTTTTAGGAGTCCAGTGGAGTGTATGTGTTCTCTTGCTTGCTCCCCCTCTCGGGATCACTGACATTATATCAGAAACAAAAATATAGTGTGGACTGAATATCGTGTCAAAAATATCGAGGACTAAAACATTGAGAAGGTAAGTGCAAATAGCTAAGATTTACTATTCTGAACTCGACATCTACATAACTTGAAGATATATATTTCATCAAGACACATAGAAACCTACCTTCACGATATTTTTGTTCTCGATATTCTTAACACGATATTTTGTCCCACGATACTTCTGTTTCCGATATTCTTTCTAAACACTCCCCTCTCGATTTGTGCTGTTTTCCCTTCACATCCCCTGTGCTGTATATGTTGGTCTCCCGCTCCCCAGTTTATCATTTGCTTCCCCCATCTTCACTGTCCTACTCAGCTTGTTTTTATTAATCTCTCTGCTCTTCTTTTGCTCCCCTACCAACCCTGCTCACTTTTATCAATGCATTGATTTTCTAAATCTACCCCTCTGCAACCTACCCCAATCTATCCCAATCCAATCTACCAGACTACAATCTATACAACTCTAATCTACCCCAATCTACTGCACTCCAATCTACTCCAACATCCCCCCTCCAACTACTCCAGTCTACCAAATCTACCCCACTACAATCTACACCACTCCAATCTACCTTAACCTACTCCACTCCAATCTACCTCAGTCTTCCCCAATCTACCCACTTCAATCTACCCCAAACTACCCCACTCCAATGTACTCCACTCCAATTTACCCCAATCTATCCCACTCCAATATACCACAATCTCCCCCACCTCAATCTTTACCAATCTATCCCACTCCAATTTACCTCAACCTACCCGGCTCCAATCCACCACACTCAAATCTACTCCATTCCAATCTACTACACGACAATCTACCCCACTCCAATTTATTCCAATCTACCCCACTCCAATGTACTCCCACTCCTATCAACCCCAACCAATCTATCCCAATTTATCCCACTCCAATTTTACCACCCCAACCTACCTCACCCCAATGTACCCCAACCCAATATACCCCAATCTGCCCCAATGTAACCCACTCCAATGTACCCTAATTTACTCCACCCCAATCTGCCCACCTGAACCAGCCTACTCATTCTCCCTACCACAATCTGCCCACCCCAATCTACCCCACCCCAATCTACCCCTACCTACTGCATCACAACCTATTCCACCATAATCTACCCCAGTCTACCCACCCCAATCTATGTCAGCCCAATCTACAACACTCCAATCTACCCCTCCCCAATCTACAGCACGCCACCTCAATCCGCCCCTCACTTTTAGCCATGCTGGACAGCAGCCACACTAGTATACAACATGGCTAAAACACATTGCCAAAGCCAATAGTTCTTGCATAGGCGAGATCTATTCGCTATGTGTGGACAGAATATCATGGCAAAAATACCAAAGACCAAAAAATCGAGAAGTTCAGTGCAAATAGGTAAGTATAGATTTACTATTCTTAGCTCCAGATCTATATGCTTTGAAGATATATATATATATATCGCCAAGGTACATATATGTGGAGTTATATATATAATAAAGCTTTGCTTACCTTTAGAAACTTACCTTCACAATATTTTTGTCCTAGATATTCTTGAAACAATATTTTGTCCCACGATATTTCTGTTTCCGATATTCTGTCTAAACACTCCCCTCTCGATGTGTGCTGCTTTCCCTTCACATCCCCTGTGCTTTATGTGTTGGTCTCCCTTCCTGCACAGAAACAATCTTTAAATGGCGTTTTGAAACTTGTATGCGTGCTCCTTAATGCAGCACACATAGAAGTTGCAAAACATCATTTAAAAAAAAATTGTGTTTATGTGCAGGAAGGGATACCTTCCTGCACGTAAACAATCAAAGGCCTTTTGCTGTTTCTATGTGTGCTGCACAATGCAGCACACATGGAAACAGCAAAAATGAGGAGAAATTAAACATTTCTTCTCGTTGCGCCTGTTTAAGACCAGGTTTTCCCTGGTCTTAATTTTGGCACTGCCTTATATTTATGCCGCCCTTATAAATATGGGGAGCGTCAAAATCAATGGGTGTTGCGGTGGAGCGCCCATCGTAAAACCCATTGCCCACCCCCTTCATGCTAAGTATAGCACGAAAGGGGGCCTTAGTTACAAGGCAGCGCTAAGCCACGTTAAGTAGCTTAACGCTGCCTTGTAAATAAGGCGAAGTATATATCGCCACAGGAACATCACTAAAAGTGACGTTCCTGTGGCAAAAGGGGCTTGCACATATGTCCCTTAGTTCGAAGATAGATTTAAAAGAGCATTAATCTGCAGATTGATTAAGGTAACTCGCTTTGATAAAATAAAGGGAGGTCACACATCATGAGGGGATCCAGATTTCACTTTATGTATTATATGTTCAGATTCGGCTAGCATAATCTCTTCAAATGACTCAAGAAGCGAACATTTCTTATCCTGAGAGGGGTTAAAGTTAACCCCCAGGGAAGGGTGTCCCACAGCCCTATGAAAATGAGAGCAAATTGTTTCTACTTTGGTGTGTAAAAACAAGCATAAGTGTTCTGCTAGAGATTGAGAGGTTAGAATGGCTTGTTTGTGATCCTCCCTCCGGGTGCAGGAATGCTTTAACGATTTAAAAAAAGCATTGCCATAGCCAATAGGTCTCGCCTTTGGGACCTTATGTGTTTAGCCAGAACTTTTGTCTATGTTGTAGAGCATTGTGGCTGCTATGCATTATGTTCAAAAGTTATAATAAAAAGTGTTAAGTATTTTTGTTACCTTTATACAAACGAAGGCAACATTATATACAACTGAAAAACCTGATTAAAAAAGATTTTAACATAAAAAATGTCTTCTAGTTTTTTGTACTTGCACTGCTGGCAACTTCTTCCTGCCTGTTCTCATGCGTGTTATTTTTTTTTTTGTTATGGGGGAGCGGGACATAAATAACGAGGGAGTGGAGGTTGGAAAACAGTAATTTAATTAGAACACGAGCAGCGGACGGACACTAGGGGAGAATCAACAGATGCCAGATTCCAAGGGCAGACTGACGTGATGGGTAGGTGGTGCGCTGATGCAAAATGGTGGTGGTGAATGATGTTTGGTGCTCAGGTGGTGACACTATATGGTGTGGATTGGAGGTACGTTGTGGATTGTGGAGTTGTGGAGTTGAAATATGTTGTTTGGTGTGTGTGGTGTGAATGGTGTCCAGTATCCTAGAGTTCTGTGAACGTGCAATGACCTATCCAACATGGCTGCTCTTACAGCTCTTAGCTGAGGTTACGGCCCAAACACGTCTTCTAGTTTATTACCAAGGCTGCGGTGTTGCAAGATCTGCACAAGATGTCAACGCTGAGCAGAGGTCAGAGCGTTATATCTGTCATATTATTGGGCCAAGGAGGTTTTTACAAGGCTGTGGTACAGGGGATAAGGCCGGTAAGTTCTCTTGCCAACCTTTGATTTTGATTACAAAGCGTTATCGATGGAAGTGTCTCCGGTCTGCCATTAGAGTTGGCACCTTTTACAGATTAAAAACCCGGCTATTTGTATACGTTTTGCCATTCAAAAAGAGCCAAGATCAAGATGATGAGAGAGAATTGAAAAACATTTCCGGTGTTTATTCACGTACATGCGACATTTTAGGTTTAAGATGTTTTTATTATTATTGCAATGCATAGAAACAAACAATACGACACATCGTGAGTATACGAGTACAGCGGCGAAGTCCAATGCCGGGCTGGAGGCCCTGTAGCGAACATTTCAATAATACTGCAGTCCGCTGTGACCCTCGATGATGAACAGTGCCGTAACAACCAAAAAAAAACAGTTCCCCCACCTCCCGCACCAACCTCCCCCACCCCTAATTCCCATACCCCCACCCCAAACCCTGCCCTCCCCCCGTCCAGTGCGTAGGTCTGATCCACTCCGTCTCCCCCTCCCTGTCTCTCCCAGAGGGACTCCATCCCATTACCAGTTATGAGGCAGATTCCTCCACGGCCGTAAGCCGCAGGAGGCGAAGATATCTCGGGCAGGTCAGTTCCCTGAATTCAGTAACCAGCAGGGACTGAAACGGCTGCCAGAGATCATTGAACTGCTCTATATCCCCTGCCAGTGTAAGCGACAATTTCTCCATCCCCAACACATGCCATAATCTGTGAAGCCAGCCCGTGACCGTGGGGAGTGTCTTGGAGCGCCAGTGCGCAAGGATGTTCTGCATCGCCGATCCCAGTGCAATGGCTATCTGTCTACCCCTGCGGGATTTCAAGGGATACATCAGCCCGTTCGGGAGGCCCAGTAATATGTATGCAGGGAAGCGCGGCAGCTCAGTGGCAAAATGGGAATCGATATCGTCTATCACCTCCTTCCAATAAGAGTCGAGGAGCGGACAGCCCCACAGAATGTGTAGCAGCGTGCCCTCCCGCCCGCATCCCCTCCAGCAATTAGCATCCTTGCTATGATCCATGTCGTGTATGCGCTCCGGGGTGTAGTACCAGTACGTCGAGACTTTGGTGAACGTGTCAGTGAGTCCCATATGGTACGCCGAGTGCCTGGCCCTAAATGCCACCTGCTCCCATTTCCTATGGCTCAGCGACCGGCCCAGTTCCCTCTCCCAGCGCTCCCGTCCCGGATTATAGAAGTGGGAGGAGGGTATTTGTAACAGCTTGTAGAGGTCGGTGATCAGCTTCGCGTCGGACGTGCGAGTCAGAAGCCACCGCTCATACGGGAGAAGTCTCCTATCAGCCGTCTCTCGCACCTGTGGATGCAGCGCCCAGTGGCGAGCCTGTAGGTAGTGCAACCTCTCGGTCTCCGGGAGCGCATACTCCTGTCTGAAGCGCACGAAGGGGATGACCCCTTCCGGATCATACATATGACACAGGGCCCGACACCCCGCCTCCCGCCAGAGAGCGAAGGCCCCCTTCTCCAGTCCCGGGGTGAAGTCCGGATTATCCAGCAAGGGTGTGAGAGGTGAAGGGAATGTTGTCAGGCCGTGCACAGCGTTGGTAGCATCCCAGACCCGCAGGGGTACTCGCGTGACGAAGGAGGCATATAGATTCGCCGGGCGGTGAGCCCTTCGAAGGAACGGCACTTCCTGCAAGGGCCTGCCTGCCACCGCTTGATCCTGAAAAAGCCAGTGCTTGTCGGATTCCCACCTACTCCACTCCACCAAGTAACGTAACTGCACGGCCTGAAAGTACTTGCGGAGGTCCGGGATCCCCAGCCCCCCGGCCTCCGGCGTGAGCATAGAGAGCGCCCTTTTCATCCTGGGCTTCTTGCCCCGCCATATGAAACGCGCCAGGTCCGACTGCGTCTGCTGGATCCAGCCTGTAGGCGGCTGCAATGGTAACGCCCTAAACAAATACAAAATCTGGGGCAAAACAGTCATTTTGATGGCAGCTATTCTGCCCAACCATGACAGGGCGCTGCGATCCCACCGGCCTATCTCCTCTCGAATCTTCCTGCCCAAAGCGGCATAATTAGCCGCCACCATAGCCGGCAAGGTGGGAGCCAGCTGAATCCCGAGATAAGGCACCAACTCTTTCGACCAGAGCATCGGGAAGAGGTCCTGCAACGAAGTCCTAGTAGCTGGCTTGAGCGACACGTCCAACGCCACTGACTTCCCCACGTTCATTTTGAATACCGAAACCGCGGCAAAGGAGTCCAGCTCCTCGATACACGCCGGAAGGGCAGTGAGCGGATCATCCAGCGACAGTATGACGTCATCCGCGTACAGGCTAATGGCATGAGTGAAGCCTCCGAACCGCACCCCCCTCACTGCTGGGTTATGACGCACCCGTTGGGCGAAAGGCTCCATGTACAAAGCGAAGAGCAAGGGCGACAGCGGGCAACCCTGCCTCGTGCCCCGCTCAATTGCAAAACTTCTGGAGCTGTAGCCATTCACCCGTACTGCTGCCGTCGGAGATTTGTAGCAATTGAAAATCCATGATCGGAATCTGTCCCCTATCCCCACCTTCCGCAGGACCTGCTCCAAAAAAGGCCAGTGGACGCGGTCAAACGCCTTTTCCGCATCCACCGAAAGCATCATTCTCTCCCCTGGGATCCGTGATGCTTTTTCTAAGAGGTGAACTATCCGCTTGGTGTTGTCCACCGTCTGCCGTCCGGGGACAAAGCCCGCCTGGTCTGGGTCTATAAGGCTCGGTAGGTGGGGAGCCAGCCGGGCCGCTAGGATCCCAGTGTACAGCTTAAGATCCACGTTCAAAAGTGAGATCGGCCTGTAGGAACTACATTGCGTCCGGTCCTTCCCCGGTTTGGGGATGACCGTGATAGAGGCTTGCAGCAGGTCCGGTGGGATGGCCCCGGGAGCAGTGAAGGAGTTGAAGAGGCGCGTGAGAAGCGGGGCCAGCGTCGCACAAAACGTTTTGTAGAAAAGGGAGGTGTAGCCATCCGGCCCCGGGGCCTTCCCGTGTTTAAGTCGGGCAATGGCGGAGATCACTTCCTCAACTCGTATATCCCTGTCCAGGTGCTCCGCCTGCAAAGGCGTCAAGGAGGGGAGGGCATTCGGGTCCAAATAGGCCGCCGTCGCCGATGCATCCGGGGGTCCCCCGTATAGAGGTCCGCATAAAATCCCCGGAAAGCCTCAGCTATATGGGTGTCTTCCGTAACCCTCGACCCCGTGGAGTCGGAGACCTCCTTTACCACCTGTTGTTGTCGAGCCGCTCTAAGCCTGTTCGCCAGCAGCCGGCCACATCTATCTCCTCCCGTGTAGTAGGCATGGCGTAAGCGCAAGGCCGCGTACTCCGCGCGGTCCATGTCCAGGGCCACCAAGAGCTTTCTGGCCTCCTTCAACTGCCGCCACACCCGGGGAGCCCCTGTCCTGCGATGCACCTGTTCCAATTCGCGGACCCGCTGGGTGAGCTCCTCCCTCTTGTGCCGCCGCTCCTTGTTGTCGGCTGAGAAAAGAGCTATAAACTCCCCCCGTATCACCGCCTTCATGGCCGCCCACTGTGTCGCTTGCAAAGTGTTGGAATCCGCATTATGGGACAGGTAGTCCTGGATGGCATGCGTCATTTGCTTGACTACTGCCTTCCTATGCAGCAATGTGTCCCGCAGGCGCCAAACCCGCGGTTGGCCCGAGATCGGCGGCAGTCGAAGCTCGACGGTGACCGGAGCGTGATCAGACAGGGAGACCACCCCCATCTCTGTCGCTGTAGCTATCGCACATACCGGCGTGGTGACCAAAAAGTGATCCAGGCGCGCGTAGGTCTTATGTGCATGGGAGTAGTATGAATAGTCTCTATCAGTAGGATGCATGCGGCGCCAGAGGTCGTGGAGGTCCAGCTCCGCCAGCTGTGTCTTACACCCGGTCGAGAATTCCCCCGCCTGCGGAGAGCGAAGCGCGGATCTGTCTAGGGCCGAGTCAAAGACCATATTGAGGTCACCCCCGAGGATAATGTGCCTGTCCTGTGAGGCAGTGACATCCTCCAAGGCTGCGCGTAAGAAGCATTCTTGTTGTTCGTTTGGGCTATATACAGATCCCACTGTGAAGTGGATACCCCCCACCCTGAACCTATAGGCTAACAGTCTCCATTTCTGTTCGGATTGTTTGTGCAAGATCTCTCCCCTGAACTGCCTGGCCACCAAAATCGCCACCCCCGCCGTCTTAGCATTGCCAGAGGAAAAGAGTTGAGTCGGGAATTTGTGGGATCGGAGCCTGTGGCAGTCCCGAGGCAACAAGTGAGTCTCCTGGAGGAGGCAGATGTCAGCTCGGGTGCTTTCTAGTAGGGATAATACAGCGCGCCGCTTAACCGGGTTGTTGAGGCCCCGGACATTAAGTGTCACGAGCTTAAGAGTGGTAGGCGGCATAGGGAAGGATAGGTGAAGTAGCGCAGAGCCTCCGCAGGCGCGGAGTCCGTCTCAAGAGCGCCGCCAAGGCGGCCGTGATCCCTGTGGTGCACTGGACGGTCCCCCCGACCCCCCCGACCCCCCCCCCCCACACTCCCACTCAATCCCCCAACCACTCCCTTCCCCCCCTCAACCCCACAACCAAAACGAACCCCCCCGAACCCCAACAAGCAACCCCTTGAACAACAGTCGAACAACCCCACACCCCACCCTTCCCTCCCTCCCTCCCCCGGCCTCCAACCCCAGCGAACCATAGTCCCAGCCGAGTCCCACGAGGGACTAGTCTGTGGTGAGTAACTTAAGTGGACGTCCAGCCACTGTCTCCTCCCCGCTACCCCCCCCCCCAGAGCCCCCAAACCTGCAAAGTGAAATAAGCTGTGGTGATCTCCCCCCGGAGTGTTCTCACGCCGTCAATGCGACGTCACCAGCGGCGGTGTCTCTGGCCACCTCGAGCACCGCGCCTGCCATGCCAGCCCTGATGGTGGGTGAGTCCGGCCTCCCGGTGCGGCCAGAAGAGTTCCGCCCCGTCACCCGCTGCCAGCCGTCTCTGGTAACGCGCCTCCGGTGCGGCGTAGCCGTATCCTCCTCCGTCTCCGGAATGCCCAATACCCCGCAGGTCTCCCGCAGGGAGCGCAGTTGGTGCAAAGTGCCATTCCACCGAAAGATAAGTCGGAAGGGGTGCCCCCAGGCGTAGGGCGTGCTGTGCTCCCTCAGAAAGTCTGTGGCAATCCTGAAAGCTTTGCGTTTCTGAAGCGTTATGGCAGATAAGTCCTGATACAAAGCCACTGGGTGTCCTCGAAAGGTCAGGGGTGTCTTCTTCCTTGCCTCAGCCAAGATTTGCTCCTTGAGTGGAAAGTCCGGTAGAAAGGCCAGAATATCCGGCGGTGGTGCCGACGTGCGTCTCGGCGGGCCCACCCTATGTGCTCTGTCAATCCGGATGGGGAAGTCCGTCGCCTCTCCCAAGATCTCCCTGAACAAGCTCTGTAGGTAGCTGGTCACATCAGACCCCTCGTCCGCGCTCGGAACTCCCCGGACCCGAATGTTGTTCCGCCGGGATCTGTTTTCAAGGTCCTCATTATGAGCTTGCAGGTCGAGCTGCTGGTCTCGGAGGCGCAGCACCTCCTGCTGCAACTGCTCAATGTCCTCGTCCCTCCTCTGACCAGCACCCTCCACGGAAGCCACCCGCTCTCCTAGGCCGTCCACCTCTCTGCGCACCTCTCGCATCTCCCCAGCGACCTCCTGTTTCAGCGTTTGAAAGTCCTCCCTAAGGGAGCTGAAGAGTGACTCCATGAAGGCTCTAGTCACCGGCGTCTCTCTCTCGTCCGTCTCCTGCGCACCCCCGGAGGAGCCCGGCGACGGTTGCCCCTTATCCACCCTCTGGTGGTTCCTGCTGAGCATCTCCGGGAGAGTGCGGTCCCCCTTCTTGCTGCTTCTGTTGCCCGCCATTGGTAGGGGGCGGCCGGCTCCTCCCGTGTCTCGGGTGCTCCACCTGCCCGCCAGCGTCGCTAGGCCACGGAGCTCGCTCTACGCTTCTTCAGTCTCCCGTCCTCCAGCTGCGTCGGTTGGTCGGGCGGCACCAGCCTACCACCTCACCTCTCGGGCCCGTTGACGTGACACACCGCAGGAGGGTCTCCTCAGCCTGCTCCTCTCTCGGGCCTTCAGTCCCGGTGCTGCTGCCTCTCACCCCTGGGTGGCAGCGCGAGGCCGTGGGGCCTACTTTCTCTCTCTGCAGCCCTTCCCAGGGAACAGCGCTGGCCGGGGGGGGGGGGGGAACCGTCCACTCCGAGTTTCGCTGGATACACTAGTGTCCTCTACCCAGCCCCCGGCCACGCAGGTGGCGCCCTTCGCAGGCCCCTGGCCGCTCCTCGCAAGGTGCCACTTGTCCTCCCAGGGGCCTAGATCGCCCGATCCGGGCCCGGTTCCGCTGTTGCAGCCCTCCGGGGCTCACCGGCTGCTCCGGCAGGCGAACTGTCCGTCTCTAAGCAATACGGGGGCGACTCCCCCAGGCAGATGCGTGCTGGGCCCTCGGCCAGGCCGCCGGGTGCACCTCGACCTCTTCTCCTGCCGCGCTCGCCCCCACGCTCCTCCGCACTCCTCACTGGGCCGTTCCTCGCAAGATGCCACGTGTCCTCCCAGGGGCCTAGATCACCCGATCCGGGCCCGGTTCCGCTGTTGCAGTCCTCCGGGGCTCACCGGCTGCTCCGGCAGGCAAACTGTCCGTCTCTAAGCAATACAGGGGCGACTCCCCCAGGCAGATGCGTGCTGGGCCCTTGGCCCGGCCGCCGGACGCACCTCGACCTCTTCTCCTGCCGCGCTCGCCCCCACGCTCCTCCGCACTCCTCACTGGGCCCTGTACCGCTCTGCCGCTCTTCCTCTGACGTCAGGCGGCCAGCGGGGCCATCCGTCGTGTCCCCCGCTGAGCCCAGGACCGGCTGCCGCTCAGGCTATCTCGCCAGAGAACCTCCTCACCAGGGCCTCCGACGCGGGGCTCCGCTGTCGCTCTCCACCTCGCTGTCCGCCTGTAGGCCGCGCCCCCGGCTCCGCGCCGTGTAGTGGCTCCAGGCCCCGGCCTCGGCTCTGCCTCCCGCCGTCTTCAGTCGACCTCTCCCCGCGAGGGTCTTCTGGCAGTCCCGGTCCCGGTGTCTCCCTCAATCGGGGTAGGTTCTCGCCGGCTCAGCCTCGGGGGCGCTTGGCTCCGCACCGTGGTCCGCGTCGGCAGGCTCCGGCTCTCGGCCCCTCCCTGCTGCTCCGTCCCGCGCTTGCCTTCCGCGGCCTCCTGCGATATCGTTCGGGGTCTCGCTGAGTCCCACCGCCGGGTCGCTGGTAGTCCCCTTCTTTCCCCACGATCTCCCAGCAGATTTGGGGGAGATACTGCTAAAATTCTCGGTCCAAGGGCCTGGGGATTCAGAAGCTCACGGAGAGTGCGACCGCTCACTCCGCCATCTTGGCCACGCCCCCACATGCGACATTTTAGAAGAGGAAAGTGGGCGGTATTAAAAAACAAATGAATTGCGATTTATGGAATTATTCATGCATTGTATTACTGTTGAATTGATTACCTATTTTGAGAATAAAGATATAGTTACTAAAATATTTTAGTAAAAACGTTAAAAACCCTAACCAAATCTCATCATTGACTCCCAAGAAATACCAATTGAAATCTGATGAATATAAAGTTAGAAATTTTGATTTGCAGCTTCTGATTAACTCTACTATTATGTCCAAGCTCTTTCAGCCCTGGGCGGGGACTTTCCTCCAGATAAATAAAATAGATGATACCGTGAACCAAATATTTATTTAAAGTCCTTGCTCCACCACTTCCTCAATGTTATATATCTTTGTGAAAGAAAAACAGAAAGATACACGCTTAGAGAGTGTAATGGGTTAAAAGATACCGCTCATTTAAAGCCATTCTCAAGCAGAGGCTTAGCAAAGACACTGTGACCCTGATAAAAGTATGGAAAAATGCCCCATATTCTTTGGCTGGAAGTAAAAAGTTATAACTGGAATTCAGTAGCCCCCCTCACATTCCTGGTCCTCGGTGCCACCGCACCGGCCGCACTATTGACAGGCACCCCCCTGCTCTCAAGTATCGCAAAGAGGGTTCGGGTAAAAGCATAGGGCCAGCAGCATCGCTAAGCTAGAGCTCCAGAGAGCAACCTGAGCAGGACACACTCCACGCGCAGCACTGCCTCATGTCGACAAATGTCACTGCCAACCTCAGTGTGATGCGTGCATCAGGCCAATCCCAGCATGCACTGCGGAAGCCATGAAGCCGTCGCTGAGAGTGTCTGTGGGAGGCGGGGGCTGCTAGGGGAGGAGAGTCGAAGTGGAAATTTCCATGTAAGCCGGCTCCATATAACACTAGTGGCTGCATCAGATAGCCTAATTCCTGTTGAAGGGAAAGTCAAGCATCGTTTGTGCTCTTCACACTGTCAGACGTCAAGCAGCACATCAGAAACACCGGGCAGCTGACAATATATGGACAGTACAGCAGGCGAAATATTTTGTACCCCTAAAACCAGAAATACTTCAAAATTGACCGCCTCGCCCGCGTCACCCTGCTTTGCTTCTTAAGACCCACCATGTCACATTACATTCACGTCCCTCCCGGCTCCCACACCGTGCCCAGGATGAACCTGACTGTAGATGAGCATGGGTGCCGCGAAGGAGCGATGCGGCTGCTTAAGGAGCTGCGGCCACATTGGAAGATGGAGGAGGTTACCAGCTGGAGTGGTGCGCGCGCGCGCTAAAAGGAATTTGCACCAGGGCCAGTGCGACCATGTGTTCCCAATTAGGATAATTGGAAACAGATGGCGCTGCTGCACACTGCCGAGCTGCCTAGGCCAAGGCAGAGAGAAGGCGGGCCATGCACCCGCCTTTGCCCAATTGTGTGAAGTCTTTCTTAGAAAGACAGCAC
Organism: Triturus cristatus; assembly: GCF_964204655.1. Lineage (NCBI taxonomy): Eukaryota > Metazoa > Chordata > Amphibia > Caudata > Salamandridae > Triturus > Triturus cristatus. Next base: position 582,708,864 of record NC_140584.1, read on the forward strand.
GCAAAGCCCAAAAGCAAGTGATTAAAAAAAGCACACGCACGAGCGTGTGTTTGGAATGTAAAAGCCCTAACTAAATGTCTCGCAGAGCCGTGCATGCGCGCTGGCTAAGGTGAGACCTAAACACGTACTTGGGGCATTCTCAGAGGTAACTATTTGTTTAGCGAAGTTACCTATTTTGGCTTTCTTAAATATTTTTATGAAACTGCTTGAGGGCAGTGCTAATGCCGGCTTTTTCTTAGTATAGTAATTCGACCTCCATTTCCTTTAAAATTATTAGCAATTAAGTTTTTCTGCCTGAACAGTAGATAAGAACCAGCCTGCTGGGGGTGCAGTTCTCTTCCTAGTACAGGTTTATTGAAGGGGCAAATTATTGAGGCTTAGTACCAAGGCCTCATTGAAGGAACTGACAGCACTGTCAAGTCCCACTGACATATTTCATGTAATTTGGGAGTACAGATAGACCAAATTTGAATCAGAAATGGCGAGCCAAGGCCTAAAAATTCCCTTGGCCGTAGTGGTGTCGATCTGAACAGTGGCTTGGGACACATAAAAAGGGACTAGGAAGTGATCAGCTCAGACTAGTTGGAAGAGTGGGCCAGATGCAAAGGAAGGATAGTTAGAAAAAATCAGGTGTAGTGTATGCCCATGTGTTGGAACCGGCAGGGATGCCCTCAGCCAGGAAGAACCACTGCTCCTGTATAGGGCAGAGGATTACACTCACTGTATAACCTGTGCTCACCCTTGGGTAGCTTGACACTGAGCAGACTGGTTCACTACAGAGGCAATGTGTAAAGTAAAGGCACAGCCAGCACTCACGATAAATGCACTGAGCGTCACAAAAGAGACTTCACACAGGATGTATGTAAAAACGTTTCTATTCAACACACATATTCGGTCATTATAACACGATCATATATACTTTTAGGCATAAAACACAATCGAAAATATTAATAGCAGTACTAGGCCCACTCGTATTGCTCTGATTTCACTAGTATGCACACAGTGGACAATTCCGAATCTAACTCCCCCCAATTGAGAGAGAGCACATTTATGCAGTGCACGATATCAAGTTTATGTACATACACAAAACATAGAACACTTTTAGCAGCACCGCTGGCCAAAGCCACGGGGGAGAAACACAATGTCAAAAGGAATTGTGCTTTTGGTACCAATCAATGTATAAGGCGGCACCGCTGGGCAGTGTCGTGAATCACAGCCTGTCCGCACACGATAACTCCCACACATTCACTCCGAAACACTACTGGGGCGACAAGTATCAGCCACACGTATGGCACATTCTTACATACACACACGCACTCAGTACACTAATGCGGTGCCACTGATACCAAGCAGGTGTATGGGTCACTCTCTGCAGACTCTGTGGCCCGAGCCTCCCTCCACTCTCAAGTTCACCCCTACTGTCCTATAACCCCGGTGGAAGATAACCAGTCCCACCTCCAGGACACTGGGCCACACGTGGCCAAAGGCACACTTAGTCTGGGTCCTTGAGAAGCAGGTGGGAATATGTAACCATTTTAATAAGGAGGTAGATGTAAACAAGGGAGTGGTTAGCAGCCACTCAGGAAGTTCACACACAGGTCTCAAAACACAAAGAAGTCATGCAGTTTTTTGACCCACTTCCGAACTGTCTCGGAAACGTTTCTTCAACCCAGTCAATCTCTCTCGCTACTACCTTGTGCCAAGATGCCTTCAGGAATGGCCAAATGTATAGAGGGCACTTGGTCTGCTGCAATGAGGGTCAACAAGGGAACACTTGATGAATGGGGATTAACACAGGGGAGCTTCTCAGTAGGATCAGTACACGATGATCCGGGTCATGCCTAGGCGATCCGGGCACAGCGACATGCGCATAGAAATTGATCGCCCTAGGCACTTCTGATTTCAAACACGATGAGTTGCAAATTCCGCACCTCCCTGTAAGGAGGTACAATGAACGGTGCACATCGAGTTTGGTGGCACCAGGCAATTCCTTTCACAAACAGTTGTAATGCCGTACCTCCTTGGAAATGAGGCACAACGTCTGGTGCACGAGGATAAAGGTTGCCCCAGACCAGTCTGGTCACACACAAACAGACACAAGTTCAACACAGCCGCATAAGGTAGAATGAGGCACTACTCCTGGCCCACCCCCACCTCCAAGGGTCACACTCTGTGAATCGAATACTGCCCCCAATGAGCAAGCAGTCTGCATGTTGCATGAGAGAAATGCAGCACAATCGACGAAACGAGCCACACGGGTTACCGCAACCAGTGAATCTGCTCACCACCACTAATTACTAATGAGTGTTGCTGTCCTCGCAGTGCGTCAACCACATGCCTTAAGTGCGGGCAAGATTTCTGGGACTCCGCACTAGGCAATCCAGTCTCCAGACACAATTCTTAAGTCCATGCTACCAGTTTGGATTTAGAAGTCAAAGTCGGCACTTGAGAGGATAACACTCTCCAGATGACACAGGTAGAGGATGTAGGTCCCTCGGGGGAGATCTTTGATTTCTCCAAGATCTCCAGGAGAACAGGAGGCCTGCCATCGGGCCTTTGGAGAACACACTGCAGGACGCCACACTTCAGCAGGTCCTTGGCCCAGGGAAGTCTCTGGTTGGACAGTTATCCTCCATGTGCACAACAGAGTCCTCTGACAATGTGCCCCATGGAGCCCGGGATCACCGGTCCCACCTCTCCACAAGTGTATGTCACCCTTTGCTGGAGGATAGCACCCATAGTTATACTGTCATGTGTCTCAGAAATCGGGGTGGTTTAGGGTTTTTCCCTTTGAACCACAGATGTCTCCCTTAAATTCTAGGCCTTTCTGCCCTGGTGCCTTGGAATGCAGATCATAATTTTTAGCGGGGCTATGATCCGGCCCCTAGAGGCTAAGTGGCACAACCTCTATCTTCAGTCTATCCCATTCAGCCCTCAATTGGCAGAGGTTTGCCGTTGCAGTGGGATGCCCAAGCTTTATGGCTGTCCGTTGGGGAATGCACAGATGTGCTCCCCTCAACCTCTGGTGTCCACTTGAGCCAGACAGCACGGTCCCCGAGACTCTTGGAGCATAGAAATGTCCATATTCTATAAGTAACAAACAAGTGCCAGTACTGATCCGTTATTCACCTTTCAAAACTGGAACATCGGAAACACAATGTCACCACAAAAAATGAATTTCCATCTGAATTAATCAAAATGTATTTTTAGCCATAGACAAACTTCAGTTCAAATAACATATTATCATCTCTTTAAAAACCTTTTGCATATATTCATCATCGTCATATCACCAACACACCACTCTTATTCTTACATCACGGTATTTTCCACATTCGCATCACTTCCAGCACCCATTCAACCTGCTTTTGCCACACTTCATAAACAATAAACAATACTCCAATTCACACTTCCCAGACATTCAAACAACCCACACCCAGCCCACTTTCCCAGAACAATTTTTTCAATCAAATTTCGTATAACAGGCTGTGGGGGGGGGGGGGGGCAGTTAGCATCGAGGCTTACCAGTTGGAATATGGGATATGAACTGGTGCCAACTTGCAGATAAAGTGGTGTATGAAAGCAGAGGCTGCGCCAAGAAAAGGGGAAAAATCTGGACTTCATGGGGGAAATATTGTAACTAGCTGAGTGGCAAGGACTAATGCGAGGGAACAACGGAAGAACAATACAAGAAGATCCAAGGGTTATACTAGCGATGCCTCCCAAGCGTATGTTACACTGTACCTCATGTCTCGAAGTCTTTTCAAATAATGTTATCCAATGATCATTGATTGCAATGGTGGGTCGAATACATTTTTTAATAAAAAGATTGTTTAAAAAAAAATCTATATATTTTCTATTTCTGTACGACCTAAGGAATCTATTGGTGAAAGCCAGACTTTCCTTTCCATGAATTGCACAATAGTTCAACACTCTGAGCATGCCATTTGTCTGATTTGCAAAAAGAACAATTGATGGACAACATGCTGAACAATGTCAAACATTCACCACAGTACAGAGATCTGGGCCTAAATCCATAGTGTTTTTTTGCTCCACATTCCATTCCAGTTTAAACCCAGCCATACGCAAATCAGTCTTGACCCTGCTCCCCATGGGACCAGTCCACAGTCCAGCCTGAACCGTCAGGCCAGGTCCTTCCTGGACTGGAAACAAACATCCTGGGACCGGTTTCGGGGCATCACCCCATAGCAGCCAGGCTATCTTGACTCCAGGGGCATGGAGAGCATGGGTCCCGTGTCTGGGCATACCTGTGCCACTTAGGGTGACGAATGCAAAAAGAACAATTGATGGACAGAATGCTGAACAATGTCAAACATTCCCCCCAGTACAGAGATCTGGGTCTGAATCCATCAGTTTGTTTCTCCACATGCCATTCCAATTTATCAGATTTGCAGCATTTTTGGGCGCAACATAGTAATTCCATCCAATCTCCCTCACACAGGTCAAGATCCCAGCCAACACTTCGCCACCAGCTTTATTCCTCTAGGTCTCCTGAGCGTGTGTTTACCGGTCATGTATAGGCTTTCTATGGGTTCAGAGTGATCAGAGGTAATATATAATGTATATAATGTAAAGAATTTTCCTCCTAGAGGTAATAAGGTACCCCCACATGTCCAGCGCTTCTTTCCTCCTGTGTGCAGATTCGGAGTGAGACGTATGAGTGTTGGTGTTATGGGCCCCACCAATGAATGCGTGTATGAATGAGTTAGTGGATTAAGGGTCTGTGAGGCAGTGAGGATATGTAAATTTGCCCTTTCCGCTGGAACAGTTTTTCTGGTAGCAGAGGATGGTTTTATTGCATTGGTTTGGTGATTATTGATTATTGATTTGATTAGTGATTATTGATTTATGTACTAACATTTTATGTTGAGTTGTGTTGCGTTTTATGTTGTTTTTGAAGACTTCCGGGACATAGGAAGTTGGATACCCTGTAGGTCCACGGGGGGAAACGTGTGGCAAGTGAAGTCGCACGGTGTATTGTCTGGTCACCCTGTAGGTACACGGGGAAAACGTGTGGCAAGTGAAGTCGCACAACGCATTGTCTGGGTTTCGAGTTGGTAACATCGTTGTGTGTTATCGTTAGGGACATTCCTGTATGAGAGTGCATGAGTGCAATAGCAACAGGTTCTCTCGTGAAACTCTGGCCTTAATTCTCAGGAGCAGTGTAGTCTCCACATGTGTTTTATCCCCAGAGAAACGGTTAGCCTTTTTTGCTTGTTAGAAGGGTAAGGTAGAGGGAAGCGCTACTTTATCGGCGAAACAGAATAATTCTGTGGTAGGGTAGAGGTAAGCGCTGCCTACTGGAAATACAGAATTCTTGTGTAAATGAATAAAACTATCTCTTTGATTAAGCGAAACAGACAATGGTGGTGTTTTTATGTTGTTACTAACAGATTTTGATTAAAGAGGACGTAAGAAAAGTTTGCCGATACATTTTGTAAAGGAGGGGTCAGCAGAAGCAGGAGTAGTGAGAAACGCTGACGTCAGAAAAAACGCGCTGGGATTGGCCAGCCATAGAGAGACGAAGCTGTTACGGAATGGTGCGCTGGTGTGAGCCGCGCTAGGAGTGGAGAATTGCCAGTGTGACGTAGACGCTCCGGATTGGTGCGTTAGTGTGAGTCGCACTGGGATTGGAGAATTACAGAGTGACATAGACGCTCCGGATTGGTGCGTTAGTGTGAGTCGCGCTGGGATTGTACAGCAACCAGAATAGTCGTAGAGAAGCAGTTCAGGAAATCTAGCGATTCATGATTAAAGAATAAGAAAATGATGTATTACGATCCACCAGAGAAGGAGAAAAAGTCATGGTTTGGGAAAATCAAGAACCTATTTAAATAGGATAAGCCAGTTGTGACTAGGGAAGGACAGCTACTTCCTCCACCGAAATCGCCCGCATCCTTTATGGAAGCGAAATACGGGTACCATACATGTATTTGGCAAGATAATTGGGCAAAGTATACAAAAGAAGATGGAGTTTTAGCATTTCCAGAAAGTGGTTCGTTCAGTTTTGCTGTACTAAGGAACCTAAGAGAAAGGATGATGAGGTTAGAACCGAGACCTAGACCTACTCAGTTTGAAGCTTTAACGGAACGGGAAGAAAAGATGTATGAAAGAGAACAGCAGCGGAGTGGCAGAAGGTATAATTACATGTTTGGTAGACCGTGTGGACAGGAAAGTCATGATGACCAAATGAGGAGATGTCGGAGTGCAAACATGACTGATGGGATGTTTCCACTAAGAAACGATGAAGAGACTAGTGGCAGGAAGTGTACAGAGAAGAGAAACAATACAGGGGTAGAAGGTTACAAGTATGGTGTGAATGAATCAGAGGATGATGTGCTAGAGGACATGTTTTATAAAATTCTCCCACGTATCAGCCAAACTCCATGTTACTGACGGCGAGTGCGCCAGTAAAAGAAACACCGCAAAATAAAACCTTTGAGCAAACGCCACCTGATTTAGGGAAAAATAATCCATTTAGAGACTCTGAAATAGCACAACCTGTCAGGATGGTAAATGAAATCTCAGCTGAATTGGCTAGAACTACCCTGGAATTGACAGAGAAAATTAGGGAATTAACCAAAAATATGGAAGCCGTAACTGTACCTGTAGCTATAGGACCAGTGATGCCTGTCTTTGAAAAACAGAAAGATAGTGAGGATATGTAAATTTGCCCTTTGAGCATTGTTTAACAGTTCCTTACAATAGTAATAAACAAATCAAGACGGGAAAAAGTGATTCAGGAGTAAATCCATGGGGGAAATTAATAGGAACCTCAGGGTTACTGCAGTGCGTACAGTGGTGGGGTGTGGAGGTTGCATTCTGCCTGTAACATGTGCATTCCTTTGCAAAGTGAGATGTTGTGCGCTGTGGTGGTCCGGCAGTGCATACAGTGGTGGGATGTGGAGGTTGCATCCTGCCTGGAACATTTACGTTCCTTTGCTTAGCGAGATGTGGTGTGCTGTAGGGGTTCTGCAGTGCGTACAGTGGTGGGGTGTGGAGGTTGCATCCTGCTATACATATATATCTAGTGTTCTCTTGCAGGAAACTAAGATATATAGCATGTAATATTTATAGTGATCTATCGTTGCATTAATCCTCCTTTACAAATTCAAGGAGTACTTAAGTACTCCTAAAAATAGGACAATGAATCAAAGTCCAGCAAGTAAGACGTTGATGACAACAGAATCGGCATCAGAGACCCAGAAAGAAGTATGGAGAGAATAAGAAATGAAACAGTTCCTGTAAGTCCCACTTCTGATGAATTAAGCGATTGGTTAAGGAGTTTACAGCGAAAAGATACAGAACCTCAACCTTTAGATGTGTCAAAATTAAAAATAACGTTGGAGGAATTAATAGTAGGGACTATTCCAACTGAAAAATTAAAAGCATATCAGGATGAAGAGCTAATGTTTCTTTGTAAAAGTATAACTTGGAGAGCGAGGAGTTAGCATGAGAAACTGGAAGAGACAGCAAGCGAAATGGGCATTGATTTTTAGAAAATAAGATCGTTACAGAAGCCGCATAGAGTAGATTTCTCTGAAAAGGATATTGAAAATTTGAATACTGCAGGAAGGTTGACTCAAATTAAAGAACTGATTGCCTTGCTAAGGAAATGGGGTGATGTGGATAGATGGAAAAGCAGGTGGTTTCGAAAAAGAGATGATGCAACAGATAAGACCTTTTCAGCGTTCCCAGTTAGAGAAAAGGAGACGGTGGTAACAGAATGTCCCATGAGGGAGATCCCAGGAGTGGGTTATGTGCATGTTCCCTGGACTAGACAGGACATTTTATCATTTACAAGTGCTTTCCCCAAGCTCAGGGAAAAGTCTGTGGAATGGTATCGACAAGTGGAAAGGTTTGTCAAATTATCAAAGGTGCTGTGGATAGATTTGAAGGGTCTGTTCGATATAATTGTGCCGGCAGATCTATAGGCAGAATGTAAAATTACAGTAGGATGGCCCACTCGAGAGTATCCTAGGGATCCTAAGACGGGTGCCCCTGATCCAGAAGTAATGAGAAAGTATGAACAGGTAATTACCTTTTTGAAAAATAAAGTGCCTCCAAAAGAAACTGATTGGGTAAAAATTGATAGAACTCACCAGGAAGTTAAAGAGTCTGTTCATGCCTATTATGAAAGATTGTTGTTAGCCTTTAAGCAATACAGTGGTGATGAGTAATTGAGTGAAAAGGATTTGAGTCATTTTGTATATCGATTTGTTTATGGGTTGAGACCTGAAGTAAGCGAAATGATTAAACAGCATACAGTAGATTGGCAAAATAAAAAGATAGATGGAGTACTGAGACATGCGAAATATTTTAGCGACGAAATTGAAGCAAAACAACGCAAGCTGAAAGAATAGGTCATGTGGACACAGGTTAAAGTAGCAGAAAGGGAAGAAGCCCAGCTGATTGAACAAGCAAATGGCATGGGCCATGTGAGACCAAAACCTAATATTGGAAAAGGAAAGGGACAAATTAGTTTAGACTAAGCAAAAAAGAAGTGGCCATGTCATAATTGCGGAAAATTAGGGCATTGGAAATCCGAGTGTAAATTGCCCCCGAGTGCTAATGGCCATAATGCATCATTGAATCCATAGGTGCAGAATGAGGTGAGTCGTCAACCGCCGCGACCGCAGCAGGTTGTTGCCCAACAGTGTCAGGTGCCAAAGCCACCTTTTCCACAGAGCGTAAACCCTCAGAGATACAGTAATGAGACAGGATTCTACACCGAGGAACAGGTAACAAAGCTACCGCGCGCTAGTGCTGTTTTGCAGTATTGGCTGCAGCGCGATGAGAGTGAGTCAGAAGAGAGCTATTGACGGTGCCGAGGAGAGGAAGAGGAGTGTGTACTTGGTGCAACTCTAGAGGTAGACCAGATAGGACCTTTTGTGGATGGAAAGGTAAATTATGAAAATATTACTTTCCTAGTGGATACTGGTGCTACTCGTTCAACTGTTAGATCAGCTGACGTAAAAAATCTTCCTCTCTTGGATGACACAATCCAAGTAGTTGGAGTCTCAAATAGACAGATAAAAACGTATCTTACTGAACCTGTTAAAGTTAAAATAGGGAAATTTACTGACATGCACCGATTTGTCGTGTGTGATACTAGCCCTGTGAATTTGTTAGGGAGGGATTTGTTGTGTAAATGAACTGCATGATTTTCTGTACTCCAGATGGCATAGTTTTTGAAACTCCTGATGAGGATGTACTGTATAAAATGACCATGGCCAATCCGGAACCCGAAGTTACTGAAGCATTTGTTGTGTTTTTGCCTCAGGAATTGAAGACAACAGTGAAACCCGAGGTATGGGACTTCATGGGAGAAGATATGGGATTGATGAATATAGTAGACGCTGTGAAGATAACTGTAAAAGGAGGAATAAGTTACCCGAATATTCGCCAATATAAATTGACACCAGAAATAATTGCAGGAGTGACTCCTGTAATAGACAAAATGATTGAACAGGGAATTTTGAGAGAGATCATGAGTAGTCCATGTAATTCACCAATCATGGGTCTGAAAAAGCCTAACGGAACTTTCAGGATAGTGCAAGACTTGAGAAAAGTGAATAAAATTGTTGTACCTTGTTGTCCCATTGTACCAAACCCTTCAGTGATCCTGTATCAGATTCCCCATGATGCAGAATGGTACACGGTCATAGACCTGTGTCACGCTTTCTTTTCCATCCCATTGCACCCAGACAGCCAACAGATTTTTGCGGTCCGGTTCGGCGAACGTACCTTGGCATGGTGCCAAATCCCACAGGGGTATACAGAAAGTCCATCGATATTTAATCAGATTCTAAAGAAATCCCTGGAAGATTTAAAAATGCCCGAAAGTTCGGTACTAGTGCAGTACATCGATGACCTATTGGTAGCATCGAGAACACGAGAGGCATGTGTGGTAGATACAGTTGAATTACTGAACCATTTGGCGGATGAAGGACTTAAGGTATCCCCATCGAAGTTTCAGTTTTGCAAAAAGGAAATACAATATTTAGGTCATAAAATTTAGAAAGGTCTGAGAAAAGTGATTGCAGACAGGATCAGAATAATAAAGGGAATGAGAGCACCAATGACTCAAAGAGAGGTGAGAATGTTTCTTGGAATGGTTGGATACTGTCGTCAGTGGATCAGCAACTTTTCGCTGATTGCAAAACCTCTGGTACGCTTGTAGAAGAGTGATGTGAAAGACCCTCTTGAATTGAACAAAGAGGAAATGAAGGCTTTTAAACAATTGAGAGACAGCTTGTGTGAAGCCCCGGCTCCTGGAATGCCTGACTATGAGAAAGAGTTTGAGCTCTATTGCAGTGAGAGAGATGGGTGTGCACTTTCTGTGTTACTACAGAAGCATGGAAAATTAAGACGACCAATTGCATATTTCTCAGCTGTACTAGATCCTGTAGCTGTAGCGTTGCCTAGTTGTTTGAAAGCAGTGGCTGCTACCTGTAAGAGTTTGGAACAGAGAGAAGGAATTGTGATGGGATACCCTGTGAGAGTGTTTGTACCACATGACGTTGCGATCCTTTTAACAAGGAGCCGCTCTCAGTTCATGACGCATAGTCGTCTAACTAAATATGAGAAAGTCATTTTGGGTGCTACGAATGTGAGCCTCGTCAGGTGTCTCAATGTAAACCCCTCAACATTGCTGCCTGATGCTGTAAATGTGGAAGTGAAGGATGACGTGGATCATGTCAAGAAGTCTGTGGCCGGTTGTGATGCTAGCTGTTGTAGCGTATTTCTGGCCCGAAACTACATTTCCCAGAACGCTTAGCGGGGCACGGCGTGCGTGCCGAGGAGGCGGAGCAGGAAACAGGAACTAAAGCTGCTCGAGCCCCGGGCGGCGCTGCCGATTATTCTTACCTGAGGTCTGTTCCCACGCAGATTGAAACCCCGGCTACTCCTAGAGGCGGTAAGAGGGTTCTGGATATAAAACTCCTGGAACCGCCATATTCCTGACTAGAACCGGTGATGGACGTCCCGGGTCACGCTATCTCCTCTGTTGGCAGAGACGCGCCTTTGAGGCAGTCTCATGCAGAGGAGAGTTGTCGCCCATAGAGGCGCTTGGGCAGCATTCTCTCTGTTGGAAAAAAACAGGCTCGGTCTTTATGCAGAGAGGGTATTGTGCCCGCGATTTGCAGCTAGTGTATGAAGTGTGGGTGTGTGCTGTGACTTTCGAAATCAGAAAACACGCCTCACGAATTATATACTAAACCAGTGAGAAGGGGCTACTGTTCCTTCAACTATAACTTTATTCAGCCAGAACGGAATGGGTGTGTGAGAAGTAGCACGCTGTTATTACTATAGTTGGCTTTTGACCGCGATTGAGAGCGCTCCCAAGTACAAAGCTCTTGTTGTGGCAGAATATTTGAATGAGGGTTCCCAGCCATTTACCCTATAGTGGAAAGTGTTCTGTACTGCTGTAGTTTTGTTTCTTTTCTGCCTCAAACCAGGAACAAAGAAAAGTATGCGGGAGGAAGAAGTGCTGTAGCGATACCTGGTGATTGGACACTGGTTACACTTGGCTTGCCTCCTAAGGCGCTACCTTCGTTTATACTTGGATATGCTCAGAGCCACCCTTCTTTTTCATTCGACGGTAACCAGAAAAAAAATGCCTTTTGTATGGACCGAAGACACCCAAAAGGCGTTCGACAGTCTCAAACACGCATTCACCACAGCCCCGGTCCTCGGTCACGCCAACCCGTCCTTGCCATTCGTGGTGGAAGCAGATGCTTCTGAGGTAGCACGGGTCGCGGTACTCGCGCTAAGACACGAAGCGACAGGCTATCTGCATCCTATCGCGTTTATGTCCCGGAAGCTCAACCCAGCGGAGCGAAATTACACTATAGCAGAGAAGGAACTGTTGGCGATCAAGGACGCGTTTCTCGAGTGGAGACATTGGCTGATGGGGGCGATCCATCAGATCACGGTATACACCGATCACAGGAACCTACAGTTTATGCAGGTCGCTCGACATTTAACCCCCCGTCGGCTCCGGTGGATGCTCTTCTTCTCAGAGTATCATTTCGTGGTGACTTTTCGGCCGGGGGTACAGAACAAGAAAGCAGACGCCTTAACGAGACAGGACGTGGCTCTTCAGGGTACTCACCCTATCGAAGACTCCATAATCGAACCCAGCCGGGTGCTGTGTGTTGTACAAACCGATGGCTTACTGCAAGGAGTCCGGCTAGGCATATGCTCCTTCAGGTGGAAGACCTGGCTCAAGGCCCATCCGGAATGGCGGATGAGACAAGGACTCCCTATGAAAAACCGCCAAGTGTTGCTCCCTACCCAAGGGTTACGCAAAATCGCATTCGCATGGTGCCATGATCTTCCCTGGGCAGGCCACCTAGGAGGCACAAAGACGTTGGAAAAGGTACTGCGCCAGTTCTGGTGGCCCTCAGTACGCCCTGATGTGCTAGCCTGGGTACAGGAATGCCCAAAATGCGCCCAGATGAAGGAAGACCATCGGAGAACACAAGGACAACTGCAAATCATGCCAACACCAAAAACCCTGTGGGAAAGAATTTCCGTAGATTTCGTTGTGGGGTTGCCGGCAGATCAGGGCCACACGGTCATAATAGTAGTGGTCGACTACTTAATAAAAATGGGTCATTTCATCGCCTGCAAACAAGCACCCACCGCAAGCCACTTGGCCAGGCTGTTGTTGATCCATATCGTACGGCTACACGCCCTTCCCAAGGACATTGTTTCGGACCGGGGAGCCCAGTTCACCGCCAGTTTCTGCAGGACTTGGTGTTCCGAGCTAAGGGTATCCTCTTCCCTATTCACCAGATTTCATCCTCAGACAGACGGCCAAACGGAACGTCTGAACTAGACGCTCAAACAATACCTCAGATGTTATGTTACGGAAAACACCGATGAGTGGGTTGATTGGCTATGGATTGCTGAAATAGCATACAAAAGCGCTATGCATTCCTCCACTAAGCACACCCGGTTCTACAGCACATACGGGTTTCACCCCCGGTTCACTCCCTTGATTCTTCCTAGCACCCAGGTCCGATTCCCTGATGTTCGCGCTAAGCTCCTACACATGCGTAAGACGCTCCTAGCCACACGAGACAACTTGATTAAAGCCAAAGTGAGATATAAGATACAAGCAGATAAACACAGAAGGACAAACCTAACGTACAAGAGCGGGGAGTGGGTGTGGTTGGTCACAAAACACATTAGGTTTAAAAAACACAGCATATTTCACCCCAAATACATAAGCCTGTATCAGGTTGTAAAACATATAAATCCGGTGGCAGTGAAACTCAGGCTCCCATCACACTTGCGCATACACCCCGTGTTTCACGTATCCCTCCTGAAACCCGTGCAGGGCAAAATACAGAAAAGACCAGGTCCGGTGCTTGTAAAGGGAGACCCTGAATATGTAGTGCAGGGTATACGGGATGCTAAGAGAGTGCGAGGCAAGCTGTGGTATTTAATCGCATGGAAAGGTTACGCCCGGAAGGAACCTCCTGGGAACCTAAAGACGCAGTTCATGCGCCCAAGTTGGTGGCCCGGTTTCACAGCCTCCACCCTGGGGCACCGCGTGACAGCTAGCGTTCCCGGGAAGGGGAATGTTCTGTCAAGAAGTCCGTGGCCGGTTGTGACACTAGCTGTAGTCGCGTATTTCCGGCCCGGAATTACATTTCCCAGCACGCTTAGCGGGGCACGGCGTGCGTGCCGAGGAGGCGGGGCAGGAAACAGGAACTAAAGCTGCTCGAGCCCGGGGCGGCGCTGCCGATTATTTGTACCTGAGGTCTGTTCCCGCGCAGATTGAAACTCCGGCTACTCCTAGAGGCGGTAAGAGGGTTCTGGATATAAAACTCCTGGAACCGCCATATTCCTGACTTGGACCGGTGACGGACGTCCCGGGTCACGCTATCTCCTCTGTTGGCAGAGACGCGCCTTCGAGGCAGTCTCATGCAGAGGAGAGTTGTCGCCCATAGAGGCGCTTGGGCAGCATTCTCTCTGTTGGAAAAAAACAGGCTCGGTTTTTATGCAGAGAGGGTATTGTGCCCGCGATTTGCAGCTAGTGTATGAAGTGTGGGTGTGTGCTGTGACTTTCGAAATCAGAAAACACGCATCACGAATTATATACTAAACCAGTAAGAAGGGGCTACTGTTCCTTCAACTATAACTTTATTCAGCCAGAACGGAATGGGTGTGTGAGAAGTAACACGCTGTTATTACTATAGTTGGCTTTTGACCGCGATTGAGAGCGCTCCCAAGTACAAAGCTCTTGTTGTGGCAAAATATTTGAACGAGGGTTCCCAGCCATTTACCCTATAGTGGAAAGTGTTCTGTACTGCTGTAGTTTTGTTTCTTTTCTGCCTCAAACCAGGAACAAAGAAAAGTATATGGGAGGAAGAAGCGCTGTAGCGATACCTGGTGATTGGACACTGGTTACACTTGGCTTGCCTCCTAAGGCGCTACCTTGGTTTATCCTTGGATATGCTCAGAGCCACCCTTCTTTTTCTCTACAGGTAGGAAGAGTGAAGTAGAGGGGGTAGTTGAAGGGGGAAAAAAGGGAGTTAGAGGAAGAGAAGAAACCCAGCTGTTAGGTTTTCACATTGTTTCTTTGTTTCTACCCTCCCCGCTGTCCCCATCCTTGCCTTCCCGTGCTCAATTGCCCCAAAAGTCTGTGTATATATACATGCGCCAGACTTGGGTCGATTCAGAGGTGGGCCCCCATTGAGCATCGACACAGCCCAAAGGACACGGATTTGGAGAGCCTGACAGATCATGATTGTCTGGAGGTGCTTGACTTTTGCACCAAGCCGCGTCTGGACATAAAAGATGTGCCTTTGAAAGAAAGTGACTTTGTGATGTTTGTGGATGGATCATGTCTGAGAACTGAAGAAGGAATCTTGAGTGCAGCGTACGCAGTATGTACTGTAGCGGCTGTATTGGAAGCGTCTTGTCTGAAAGGAGTGAGATCAGCTCAAGGTGCTGAATTGTTTGCATTGACAAGAGCATGTAAATTGGGAAAGAATCTGAGAGTCACTGTGATTACTGATAGTCAGTATGGATTTGGAGTTGTGCATGATTTTGGGCAGATTTGGTCCCAAAGAGGGTTCTTGACGTCGAGTGGAACTCCTATAAGGAATGCTGAAGTGGTTGGCAAGTTGCTTGAGGCGATACAGCTGCCTAAGCAATTGGCGGTAGTAAAATGCGCAGCCCACTCAAAGGGTGCTGACTACGTGTCGGCGGGTAACATAGCGCACTATTGTGCGCGCAACCAGAACTCAGTAAATCGGAATCGGGAAAAGGAAATTAACTCATGTCCCTTACTTTTTACTAACACTGTGAGTACTTGGGAAAAGGTGAGGCAGTTACAGGAAGAGGCAGGAGAAGAGGAAAAGAAACAGTGGATAAAATCCGGATGTGCACCACGAGAGGTAGACAGAGTTTGGGTTTATCGGGATGGGAGACCAGTTATGCCTGATAGCATGATCTCTACCATGGCACGGATGTACCATGGACAGGCACATGTCGGCAGGGATGCTATGATCAGACTTTTCAAACAGACATGGTATAATGCCAAGATCCGGCTTGTAGGTGAGAGCCTTTGTCAAAGATGTCTAATATGTTAGCAATACAATCCAGGAAGGAAAACAGTGGTGAGTTTGGGTACAATAGGACAGGAGGGAGGTCCTTTCACCAGAATGCAGATTGATTTCATTGAAATGCTCCCATGTAATCGGCTAAGGTATGTTCTAGTAGTTGTTTGTCTGTTTTCACGCTGGGTGGAGGCGTACCCAACCAGAAGGAGTGATGGGGTTACTGTAGCGAAACTCCTATTAAGAGAGTTCATTCCTAGGTTTGGTTTCCCAGTGGCAATTGAATCAGATAGAGGAAAGCATTTTCAGAATGAAATCATAAAATTGATTTGTGAAGCATTGAATGTACAACAGAAACTACATTGTGCCTACCGTCCAGAGGCTTCCGGAGTAGTGGAACAGATGAATGGTACCATTAAAAACAGATTAGAAAAAATGTGTTTGGCCACAGGTTTAAAATGTCCTGATGTCTTGCCTCTAGTGCTCATGACTATTAGATCGATTCCTGATAGGAATACTGGACTGAGTACCCATGAAATTGTTATGGGTAGAGCGATGAGACATGTTTTCATTCCTGTCAACACACTACTGCCTATATCTGATGACTTTGTGTTGGATTATTGCAAGGGGTTGGCTGATTCCGTTCATTCTGTGTTTCATCAGGTTGGATCGGATGCAACCACCCTTGAAAAGAAGCCGGCTCATGAATTGAGTCCAGGAGACTGGGTGAGGATCAAAGTGCATAGAAGGAGAAATTGTCTGGTCCCACGTTGGGGAAAACCACGTCAAGTGATTTTGACCACGACGACGGCTGTGAAATGTGCCAGAGTAAAGAAATGGATTCATGCGAGTCATACTCTCCGAATCCCTAGTCCCGTAAATAGACCTGAGGAAGAATATTTGGGAGAGTCTGATACCAGCTCTGAGTCAGAATTAGAAGAAACAAGAACAGACAAACTCCGAGAAGGGGAGAGTTGGAGTCAAGTTGCGGAGCCAGAGAATCTGCCATTAAGGAGATGACTGGAAATTTCTGATACTAGCTCCGAATCAGATACTGAACAGGTGAGAGTACAGGAAAAGATAAAGGAAAATATTGAGGAAACTGACAAAAAAATCCTTGATAAAGAAGCCCCACATGCAAGTACGAGAGAGAATCCATCTGAGGTCATAGAACTAGAAGATGAGGAATTAGATACAGAGGGTGAGGGTAAGCTTGTTGCGGAAGACCCCCGAGGAGGCGTAGGGAAAACACACATCCAGGTAGAAGAAGGAACAGTTAATCAGCAGGAAGAGTGCGTGGAAGAAACACGAGGAGGGACAATTGTAGATAGGGAACAGAAGGTCGTGAAGGGAACATCCAAAGAAGGTAAAAGTTAGACCGATACCGAATCTGAAGAAAGCGAAGGAGAAGCACAAGAAGGAGGAGTCTTGAGGAAGAGAGCTTGGAAAACTGAGCGAGGTGAGAAGGGAAATAAGTTGAAAAGGCCATCAAAAGAGGAAATTTGGCCAAACAAAATAAAGAGACTGAGGTATCGATTGACGAGAGTGAAAGCATCTAAAGCAGAACAAGTGAATGAAGTGTCTCGTCAAGAGAAATCAGAAGACATTGATCAGACACACTTGAAGAAAGAAAAGCGAATTAAGAAACCCAACCAGAAGTATAAGTCACCGGAATAGACGTATGTGGCACTTCCTGATGTACAAGAGTAAGCAGACCACCAAGAAAGTCTAGGAGTGACTGTACCGGAAGTGGTTGAAGAGGAAGAAGATTTGGAAATCCTGAGAGTTATCTTGTCTAATATCAGAGAAGAGACGGATGTTAAGGAAATTCTGAACCAAGATTGTGGAAACGAGGACAAGGATGATCGAATGCCAGATTGAAGTGACAAGAGGAAGATGCAGAGAGTTTGAATTACCGGATAAGACATATAACCGAAAGAACCAATTAGGCGCTTAGAGCCTTGGGTTTAGACAAAAGTTAGTTGTGAATAAAAGAGGCTAAGTCAAAAGACACTGATCATTTCCGAAATGGCAAACACAGAAGGTAGAAAACCTACATGTAGGTTCCTTCCAAGATGGTGCAAAGTGTGTTGTTGTTGTACAGGATTACTAATGCTTCTATGGATCATATTAGCTATAATAATTTCATTTAGAGTAACCTTCGAAAGGGTAGAGAATCACACTGAGAATAAGACTAATATAGAAAAGGTTTATGATGCTCATGCAACTAGACTGGTAGATAGAACTGACTTACATAAGGATAGGTCTATAACTGATTTTTCTAATAACGTTTTTTCAAAGTTATTGTATGAATATGTAAAAACTATGGACGTTAGAGATTGTTATGTTTGCATGCAATTACCTGCATCGGTGTCAGAGGGTGTTACCTATCACCGCCTTCCTGTGACATATGGAATAACATGTAGTGTATTGGCAAGTTTGTTTTATAAGACAGGGAAATTAGAATATTATAACTCTGATGTAGATAATGTTTTCTCACAAGTACCTGTAGTTCCTGAGCTAAACAAAATAAAACCTGGTAACATTTTAGGTGAATATTTCTTAGAAACTAGAGAATTAACTTTAGAAGAAGTGTTTAAGAACAATCTTACTTGTAGTCTAAGGAAGGAAGAATTGACCTTCTTGGACATGGTAGAAGAGAGGAGAATTAAGATGCAAAGAAAGGTACCTGAGGAAAAAGAGAGAGACAACAGTTTGGGATGTGGAGAAAGAAAACCTTTTAAAGGGAGAAATGAGTCCCGCAATGGCTTTGGATTGGACTCAGAGAGGGAAATTGTATATCAGAAGAAATAAAACTGTTTATGATAATTATTTTGTAGGTGCAAGTGAATGCCATGATATATATAGAATCATGGGAGGATGGGGATTTAAAGGAGGAAATGATCCGGTATTCCCTGGATTATATTTAATCTGCGGGAGCAAGGCTTATTATCCGTTACCGGACCATTGGTATGGCACATGTTACCTAGGCCTAGTCTTCCCAAAAATATTTCATGTGGGAAGGGGAAAAGATGGTGTGCACAAGATAGGTAGGCTACTAACACGTAGAAGGAGGGAAAGTTGGTCAGAAATTGTAGGGGATATTTTTGGAGCACTGATACCAGCCGTTGGAATATCTCTCAATGCTCATAAAATTAGAAAATTGTCTACAGTAGTGGATCGCTTATCGACAAGCACTGCTGGAGGGTTCTTACTGGTAAATACCGAAATGGTTGCCATGAGAGCCATGGTAATGCAAAATTGATTGCCCTTGATATTATTTTGGCAAAAGAGGGAGGAGTCTGTGGCATGCTGAAGGTGCAACATTGTTGTACTTACATTCCTGACGAGAGTCAAAATTTAAAGAAATATATTAAAAATAAAACTAATTTGCATGAGGAAATTGTTCCACTGGAGGTTCAAAGTGTTTGGGAAAGGCTTGGTAAAGGGGTTTCTACTATAAAAAGCTTCTTAATCAAATTAGGTAGTTTATTTGTAGGTAAGATTCTAATGCCAGTGACTTGTGTGGTAATACTAATATTGATTTTAAGACTAGGATGTGTATGTATAAAAAGAAGAAAGTTACAAAATAAAATTAAAAGAGAAGTTGCAAAGAAAA
Organism: Triturus cristatus; assembly: GCF_964204655.1. NCBI lineage: Eukaryota > Metazoa > Chordata > Amphibia > Caudata > Salamandridae > Triturus > Triturus cristatus. The sequence continues at coordinate 582,728,079 of NC_140584.1, forward strand.
GAGAGAAAGAAACAAGTGAAAGAGAAATGGGAGATATAGAATTGGAAGAATGGAAAGATAATATGTATAAGAAAACAAGAGAGGATGAAATGGGGGAAACCATGATGTGACATAACCAAATGTAAGAGAACTGATAATTCATTTCCATTAAAATAACTTGAAACTTAGTGGGATTTCTGATGATATTAAAAATCACCAAAGGTGGGATTGCTGGAGCAGGTAAAGCAAAATTTTGTATACCTTCTTTATTTGCATGACAAAATACTAATTACGTAACTATTCTAAATATTAACCTGTATTAACTGTTTGGAGTGTTATTATTAATCAATATATACACCTTAATAAACACAAGTTACACGTGGGACTAAAATGCTAAATTGCATAGCTAATAATTCTAATGATTAACTGTGGTACGCATATTAACCGTAGGATGTGTTGTAATAGAAATTGCATGATTTATGTTGCTTTGCAATGGTTTGTGCTCCTGGTATTGCAGAATGGTGAGTATTATTGCTTTAAATGTTGCTATAAGCTAGAAAAATACTACTATATATTGGGATTAGTGTGGGTTTAAACATTAGAATCTTCATTTCCGTATATTAATTATTTTTATGTTTGTTTTGCTTAAGTTGGCATTTGGGCCTACTAGGCCGCGATATTCAAAATGGAGTTCGGAAGTGGCCACCGTCGTGTGAGCATGATGTCTTCTGCGCAGACTCGGATGGCTCTGAAGATCTCCAGGCGACCTCTAAACTAGACTACGTGTTCCTTGTCAAGGATAGGAACGTGGAGGATTGCCAGGACTCAGCTAGTGTGAATGACTGAAAATACAATGGCGACTTGTATCAAGAGGTCTACATGTTGTTACTTCCGAACTTTTCGCATGAAAACTGTACAAACTAAAAGATGACATGTTCAATTCCCTGAGAACCAAGAAAACCTGGGAACAGAGTTCAGTATTTCAAATTTTAGGGGCTTAGCCAATCAGAACTCTTCTCCTCCTAGAAAATGTTGCACATTATCCTAGAATTTGTTATATAAGGGGAACTTTAGAAGAGGGTGGGTGCAAGTGCGTTCCAAATTTCCGTTGGTGACTGTTGGAGAGGAGGGTCGATTTGCTAGCACGATTGCCTGGTCCTTTGGATATCACTGGGACTTATTTAGGTCTTAGCCTGCATTTGATTAGACGATTTCACCAGAAGGGATTTTGATTTATGCAGGGCTGACAGGTTTCGGGAAATGGTCACCTGTATCAACTTTAGGTAAACATGATTGTTATGAAAATGTGTGCCAAATATTCATTGAACCTCTGATTTGATAAAATGCTGACTATGCCAATGAGAGTGAATTAATTAGATAAACTAAACATTGATTAACTGAGAAATGAGTTTGTAATTATTTTAATAAGGTATTGATTAATCAAAGGTTCCGAAGCTTTAATGTGTTTTAGCTGGTTCTAAATCACCATCAACCAGTCCAACTAATTGGTCCATCGACCAAGTGGTGGAGTGCCTTGATGTTAAAGTTAGGATTCTATAGGTACTAATGTATATAATGTAAAGAATTTTCCTCCTAGAGGTAATAAGGTACCCCCACATGTCCAGCGCTTCTTTCCTCCTGTGTGCAGATTCGGAGTGAGACGTATGAGTGTTGGTGTTATGGGCCCCACCAATGAATGCGTGTATGAATGGGTTAGTGCGATGACGGGTCTGTGACGCAGTGAGGATATGTAAATTTGCCCTTTCCGCTGGAGCAATGGCACCTATTGGGAGTCACAGGGGAGTCCACTTGGCCCACACACATGAAAACCTGGCTCATGCTGGCCTCGGGGCTAGCGAAGCGAAACATTACGAGGCTGTGAGGGGGCCAGTAAGCATCGAGGCTTACCAGTTGGAAGCGGGATATGAACTGGTGCCAACTTGCAGATAAGGTGGTGTATGAAAGCAGAGGCTGCACCAAGAAATTTTAAAAAATCTGGACTTCATGGGGGAAATAATGGAACTAGCTGAGTGGCAAGGACAAATGCGAGGGAGCAACGGAAGAACAATACAAGAAGAGCCAAGGGTTATACTAGCGATGCCTCCCAAGCGTATGTTACTCTGTACCTCATGTCTCGAAGTCTTTTCAAATAATGTTATCCACTGATCATTGATTGCAATGGTGGGTCGAATACATTTTTTAATAAAAAGATTGTTTAAAAAAATATCTATATATTTTCTATTTCTGTACGACCTACAGAATCTATTGGTGAAAGCCAGACTTTCCTTTCCATGAATTGCACAATAGTTCAACACTCTGAGCATGCCATTTGTCTGATTTGCAAAAAGAACAATTGATGGACAACATGCTGAACGATGTCAAACATTCACCACAGTACAGAGATCTGGGCCTAAATCCATAGTGTTTTTTTGCTCCACATTCCATTCCAGTTTAAACCCAGCCATAGGCAAATCAGTCTTGACCCTGCTCCCCATGGGACTAGTCCACAGTCCAGCCTGAACTGTCAGGCCAGGTCCTTCCTGGACTGAAAACAAACATCCTGGGACCGGTTTCGGGGCATCACCCCATAGCTGCCAGGCTAGCTTGACTCCAGGGGCATGGAGAGCATGGGACCTGTGTCTGAGCATACCTGTGCCACTTAGGGTGACAAATGCAAAAAGAACAATTGATGGACAGAATGCTGAACAATGTCAAACATTCACCCCAGCACAGAGATCTGAGTCTGAATCCATCAGTTTGTTTCTCCACATGCCATTCCAATTTATCAGATTTGCAGCATTTTGGGTGCAACATAGTAATTCCATCCTATCTCCCTCACACAGGTTAAGATCCCTGCCAACACTTCACCACCAGCTTTATTCCTCTAGGTCTCCTGAGCGTGTGTTTACCGGTCATGTATAGGCTTTCTATGGGTTCAGAGTACTCGGAGGTAATAAACTGAGTGCAATATGGACAAAAAACCAGTACGGCTGACCAATGTTGAGCACATCAATTTCAAAGTAAATGTTCGGTTTTTTGGTAGGTGCAAGAACACGTCCAGAGCAGGCCGTACTTGTGCTCTACTGGAAACCAGATATACAAACTTTTTTGAAAAAGGACGGTGCACCAAGAAAAAGTCTTTTCAAGTAATCCAATTTTTCTTCTTTTATTCTTTATCAACTTTTTAGAGATTCAGACTCAGCCAGCGCGTTTCGTTCCTTACGAACTTCGTCAGGGCTGAAATGAATATAGATACAAACATATATATAAAACATTATATGTACATCACAAAACACAACATACCACAATACTCATAATCATAATACATAACAAAAATAATATAATACAATACATTTATATACAAATAAGGAGAAAACATATAACACAAACTACACATGTAAATACACCACAAACAACGTTCAGAGTTTTAAGACATTAACCAATTAAGTCTAAGAAACAGGAGTTAAGCAATTGGAACCACTACTTAAATTTCTGACCTAAGTATGTATACAGCCTTACACATAATGTAGAACATTTTTTTTAGGGATAGCATGACAGGAATCCCTACATGAACAAAAAGAATTCGAGACTTTAGAGATTTTAGGTCGATGGCCCCATATATAGAGGGGCCTGAAAGATTATAAAGGTAAAATGTCTATCATAAGTTCTTCAAAGAAAATATTAAGAATTATTGCAACTACCACCCACACTGAAAAAGTTTTTATGCCAATTCTTACCATAGATAATTGCTTAAGGACAACCTCCAGAACTTTCAATAGGTAGTCAACTTCCAATTGGCGTTGATTATAGTTGTTCAAAAATTTGTGTGGCCTAGTAAAAACGGATTACAAAATTATCACGACCAATTATGGACCCAATGGGTTAAGGCGGAAGAAAACACGGAAAACAAGGTATTCCGAGAGGAAAGCAAGAATAATCTTACCATTTGAATAGTCAAGTGGTGCATATACAATTCAGTCCTATGTATATCACCAAATAAGTTGATTGTAAACAGGACTCCCAAGTAAATCCATAGAAAACGATATTAATAGTAAGTCAACATTATAGTTGCATATTTAGTGCCAATGTGTGGGCTCCATTTTCTAAAAGAAGAAATGGAGAATGCCATGAGCACACAATTCTAATCTCACGCCACACCATCATTCTCCAACCCAATTCAAAACTAGATCCACAGAATTAACCACGCATCCATAATCCATTGCTAAACACTCATGGGGGTCATGAGGGCCGCTATCTGTGACGTTAAATACCAACTACTATGAGAATTTCCGCAGTACATAAAAGATAATGTCTTGTGAGGCGTTTTAAGACCTTTATCCTGTTCTTTATTACAGTTAAAACGGTAATATGTAAGATGCTTTGTACGAGAGGCATCCCCTTCAGGATGAAACTTCTACAGAGATCCATCTATTAAACCGTGCTAAAGTGAAAGACATCAGAAATCGCTGGCACGGGTTCGGCATAGTAAGATTGCTATGTTGAAGATACGTGCCACATAGAGTCAAACACCAAAAGCACTATAATTGTATTACCATTCTATGTTTTGCTTCCCAATATATTGCTTATAATATTCCATATTACACTTGAAGCGTCACCCAAATTCCCGCCATAAGAATCAAATAAAAAATAAATCTTTATATTTCTTATCATATCGAAAGAGATATCTCAGATAAATTGCACAAAATACCACTACGAACCGCTTAATATAATTAGACTACATTAAGGTTCCATGTCATATTAGATGCGCAAAGAGAAGCACCGGCATTTCAGTCTTACCGTATAAGAGAGTACTTCCTCAAATTCACGGCGAAACGTATGTCATCGGTCAAACTTTTTAAATAGGACCGACCCCTCATGTCACGTGTTTAGAATACGCGTATAGACATTTGAAACAAAGTTACGATATGTAGTCAAAGTTCCCGGATATTTGAGCGCCATATTGGAGTAGTATATGGACTTTACGATTAAATGGGATTTTCTGACTCCCAATTATGCCGATCGATTAAAACAATAGAACTTAAGTTTAAAAGTTAATTTTACGAAATAGTTATTACATATTAAGTTAAACGAAAGATATATATCACGTGTCATAATAAACACGTGACACTTTGAAACGGAGCCACAATACCTAATCAAAATTCTTGAATATTTATGCGCCATATTGGAGTAGTATATGGACCTTAAGATTATATAGAGTATTCTGACTCCCAATTAAACTAGCCAGTTTAAAATACGCAAACCGGAGTTTAAAAGCTAATTTTTACACGATCATTCCTTTAAATTGAATGAGAGACAATAACTCGAAAGAGAGAGAAAAAACAGACAAATAGAAAAATATATATAAAAAATTGAAAAGAACGCGGAACAAATATTTACGTTATTTTGCCATTATGCAAACTTCATTACACACACCAAGTGCAAAATGTGTTCACGCCGCTATACAATGTTGAATTTAGCATAGTGGCTGACAGTGTAAAAATTCTAAGGTTGAAATTATCCACCCGTGTATGGTGACATCCAACGGCATCATTGTCTAATATTTACCATTGGCCCAATTAGATTTAACATCGTCAGATAACATGATAAGTGATAATCACATAGACATCAGTGATTATGCGATATGGTTGACGAATAACACATTGTTAGTTGATATAGAAAAATACGAGACCATAATCACATTAAATTAAAGATGCCGCACTTAGGGATATGGATAAAGGTGCAAATATTTGTATCGGCCAATATTAAAAGAGGTCACCTGGTGTCCATAGTAGGACGTCAATCAAGGGAATAGTCATGTGTTGGATTTTATAGTGCACTTAATATACAGTGCATTGTTGGTTGTTACAAAGTAGATAGGCAATTATAGGGAAGTACCATGCCAGAAGATGCAAATAGATGTGAAATAATTTATATCCGCCGATACTTAATATGGTGTAATGTCAGGGCCCTATTAATCATTAATTAAATTTGAAAAACAGCCGTTTTACGCAAAAGTTAACCCTTATTCCCAAATAAAAACGATATTATTCCAGGAAACAGCCATATGTTAGTATTTATGGTACACCTAGTGGACAGCACATTGTAAATTAAAGCAAGCGAATTGCCAAATATGGGTAAAAAGTACCATTCCTAAACATATTAGTAAATGTAAAATGGCCCATATCCGCTGACACTTACAAAGATCCCCTTATATCCCTACAGGATTGAAAAAAGATATCGATTGGATGAAAAACCATCATAAGGTCCTAAATATCCTAAATATGGACAAGAAGACCTAGACAGTAATAGGGAAAAGTCAATATATTGATTGTCACAGCCCCAAAGTATTGATGTCTATAGGAAATAGTGCATCTCCCCATCCGTATTATGCCCCAGACTAGTTGCTCTCAAGCGGCATATCCATTTTGATTCCTTCTGTCTTAGCAACAGGTCCCTGTTGCCACCTCTCTTTGGTACTGGAACATGTTCAATAGCATGAAACCAAAATGTTACATCTTCAGGATGTTCCCTGACATAGTGATTAGTAATTGGATACCTGGTGTCATTGGTTCTTATAGCCCGTCTATGTTCCTGAATTCTTAGTTTTAAACTGCGAATGGTGCTGCCAACATAAATTATGCCACATCTGCATCCCAGAACATACACCACATAAGTGGTGTTACAATTTATAAAATCCTCAATCATAAATTGTCTGGTGGTGTTATATGAGAAGACAAGGGTTTTATTTCTACCTAACGGACAGACATTGCAAATTCCGCAGGTAAAAAAACCTTTGGGTTTGTTTGGTAGCCAGGTTTTCGTTATTTTAGGAGTAACTACATAGCTGGGACATAAAGTTCTTTTTAGAGAGGTACCCTTTCTATATGTAATAGATGGTTTACTTTCAATCACATCTTTCAAACCTGGGACTCCCACCAAAAGATGCTGGTGTTTTCGAAAAATATTAAAAATGGCATTGCTATGGGAAGTATATTGGGTTATAAACCTTGCTTTTGTGTTGGTAACAGCCCTGATTTGTTTATCCTGTAGTGTAGCGTTCCATATTGATCATAGAGACAATCATCTCATTGTAAGTCTCGAATTCTTTTTGTTCATGTAGGGATTCCTGTCATGCTATCCCTAAATAAAATGTTCTACATTATGTGTCAGGCTGTATACATACTTAGGTCAGATATTTAAGTAGTGGTTCCAATTGCTTAACTCCTGTTTCTTAGACTTAATTGGTTAATGTCTTAAAACTCTGAACGTTGTTTGTGGTGTATTTACATGTGTAGTTTGTGTTATATGTTTTCTCCTTATTTGTATATAAATGTAAAGTATTATATTATTTTTGTTATGTATTATGATTATGAGTATTGTGGTATGTTGTGTTTTGTGATGTACATATAATGTTTTATATATATGTTTGTATCTATATTCATTTCAGCCCTGACGAAGTTCGTAAGGAACGAAACGCGTTGGCTGAGTCTGAATCTCTAAAAAGTTGATAAAGAATAAAAGAACAAAAATTGGATTACTTGAAAAGACTTTTTCTTGGTGCACCGTCCTTTTTCAAAAAAGTTTGTATATCTGGTTTCCAGTAGAGCACAAGTACGGCCTGCTCTGGACGTGTTCTTGCACCTACCAAAAAACTGAACATTTAATTTGAAATTGATGTGCTCAACATTGGTCAGCCGTCCTGGTTTTTTGTCCATATTTCATTGATTGACCGTTTTGCACTCTTTTCTACTTGTTATTTCATTGATACTAATCAGGTAAAGGGCTTTGGAATTCTTTGATATCATGCCTAAATTTCAGGATGGGCGTGAGGAGTTGGCACTGGATTTATTTGGGACCAGTGTCTCTAAAAACACAACAAGCTCAACTAATGTGGTTATTGTGAGTCTTAAAGCACTGTTTTTGAAATCAGAGAGATTACGTAAACAAGAGTTAAGCAGATGGTGGGATGGAGTCACCTTGGAACAATACATGAAAAATGGTAAAATTCCACGGGGGCTCCGCATCTTAATTTTCCCGACTTTTGAGGATTTAAGTGGGGATCTACTGAAGGAATGGGAATGTAATCTGGAGGGTGCATCTACAATGATGATGAAGATATTGGTGAGACATGCTGCGGAAAAAGGGGAGAAATTACAGGCAGAGATTGAGATTTTGGAAAAGGAAATTAATAGTATGCCTGAAAAAGACCTGATTGAGAAAAACTATTTGATTTTGAAACAAGTGATGGATGATCACCAATTTTACTTAAAAAATAAAAAATTAAGTAAAATCAGAAGGGATGATAAGGATTATCAAGACGGCAGGATATACACATTTGCAAAGAAATTTGATGGGTTACAGTGAACTGAGGATGCAACCAAGAAGAGAACAAGGGAAAATAGAGATGAAAGTGAGGAAACAGGTTCCAACAGCAATCTATCTCTGTCTTCACTTGGTAGCTCTATATCCAGTCATGTACTACCAGATGTCCCTTTAAAAGAGGGGGCTTCATCCTTTCAAAAAGAACTGGCCAACCTCTGAATAAGCAACCGTCACCAACAGAAAAGAGATCAAACAAAACGAGGCGGGGAGGGAGGTGATCAAAGAATAGACAAAAGGGGAGGCACGATAAACAAATCAAGTGCAGTGCCCAAATTGAAGAAATAGCTACTGGTGGACTTGGAATTGCAGGTGATCCCATGATTTGTCAGAATGTAAACACTGATTTAAAGATCGTAAATCTTTCAAATAAAATCTTGGATAATGATGAAAGGAAGATTTTGAGTAAGGGTCTTAATTTCTGCCCCACACAAGGGGGTGATTTTGCCAATACACATATCGACCTTTTTAAATTCACTAGGGTATTGAAACTCAAGGATTCTTTTGCAAATAGACCTTATGATCCTGGGGGTGATGAGAGGGTTCAGAATGTTGGAACAGGCACTATACGCGAAATCCGTGATATACATTGTTTACTATCTTTGAACCCCGAGAATGAGGTAAATATCACCACAGTCCTTGAGGATCTTGATATTTGTCGTAGTGCGGGTATTGACAGTGGACTTCGTCCTCAATCCAAATTTATACCCACACATTCTTACCACCGCAATATCGATGAGTTTCATAACAAGGTCACAGAGGACCTATACAACATGGAAACTCCTCGAAGATTTATTTCTAAGTCCACTAGTAATATCACTGTGGCAGAAAGATCGGCTCTTAAAAGATTGAACAAGGATACTAACATCGTTATAAGAGAAGCAGATAAAGGTGGAAATATTGTTCTAATGAATCATGAAGATTACATGCAGGAGATAGCGAATCAGCTTAGTAATGAGTTGTATTATCGGAAGATTAAGGATAATCCTATTCCCCTAAGTACTATGAAGATTAATGCCAAATTGTTGGAATGGAGGGAGTCAGGTCTTCTTAATGAGGATGAATGTCGTTTTATGTGGGTCAATTGTCCAAGCTTACCATGTATTTATGTACTGCCAAAGGTTCATAAGGGTGGGCAGTTCCCACCGGGCAGACCCATTATCTCTGGGGTGGGATCACCGACGGAAAAAATGTCACCATTTGTTGACTTGAAACTACAAAAATATGTCCCTAATCTACCATCTTATGTCAGAGACAGTAAGGACATTTTAATGAAATTTAGAGATTTTGACTGGTCTGAGGATCTTATGTTTGTAACTCTAGACGTAGAAAGTCTATATACCTGTATAAATAAGAACTTTGGTATTAGAGCCATACAATCCTTTCTGGATAGAGATGATGCAAGTTTTTATGATTACAATGAGATGATTGTCTCTATGATCAACATCATCCTAGATAATAATTTTTTTCTCTTTGATGATCATTGGTTTCAGCAAATACATGGAACGGCGATGGGTTCCAAGTTTGCTCCCTCTTACGCATGCCTTTTCATGGGTTGGTTTGAGAGGGAGCATGCTTGGAACAGGGATGCCTCCCCCTGGACCAATTACATCGTGTACTGGGGGAGGTATATTGATGATGTGATCTGCCTTTGGTCTGGGTCCGCTGACCAGCTTAATCAATATGTGTCCTTTCTAAATACTAATGCGTATAATGTAAAATTTACCATGATGTGTCATAAAGAACGTATTAACTTTCTTGATATACAGTTCTATATCAAGCAGGGACAAATACACAGTACATTATAGAGGAAGGAGACCGCATGTAACGCTGTACTACATGCAACAAGTGCACACCCTCGTTCAGTTAAGAACAATATTCCCTTCGGTGAAATGGTAAGAATTAGACGGAATTGTAGCGAGGAAGTGATGTTTCATACACACATCAGTGACACTAGGAATAGAGTCTCTAAAAGGGGTTACGACCAAGCGATTTTGGACAGAGCGGAATCAAGAATCAATGAGACGAGTAGGAACGCTACACTACAGGATAAACAAATCAGGGCTGTTACCAACACAAAAGCAAGGTTTATAACCCAATATACTTCCCATAGCAATGCCATTTTTAATATTTTTCGAAAACACTGGCATCTTTTGGTGGGAGTCCCAGGTTTGAAAGATGTGATTGAAAGTAAACCATCTATAACATATAGAAAGGGTACCTCTCTAAAAAGAACTTTATGTCCCAGCTATGTAGTTACTCCTAAAATAATGAAAACCTGGCTACCAAACAAACCCAAAGGTTTTTTTACCTGCGGAATTTGCAATGTCTGTCCGTTAGGTAGAAATAAAACCCTTGTCTTCTCATATAACACCACCAGACAATTTATGATTGCGGATTTTATAAATTGTAACACCACTTATGTGGTGTATGTTCTGGGATGCAGATGCGGCATAATTAATGTTGGCAGCACCATTCGCAGTTTAAAACTAAGAATTCAGGAACATAGACAGGCTATAAGAACCAATGACACCAGGTATCCAATTACTAATCACTATGTCAGGGAACATCCTGAAGATGTAACATTTTGGTTTCATGCTATTGAACATGTTCCAGTACCAAAGAGAGGTGGCAACAGGGACCTGTTGCTTAGACAGAAGGAATCAAAATGGATATGCCGCTTGAGAGCAACTAGTCTGGGGCATAATACGGATGGGGAGATGCACTATTTCCTATAGACATCAATACTTTGGGGCTGTGACAATCAATATATTGACTTTTCCCTATTACTGTCTAGGTCTTCTTGTCCATATTTAGGATATTTAGGACCTTATGATGGTTTTTCATCTAATCGATATCTTTTTTCAATCCTGTAGGGATATAAGGGGATCTTTGTAAGTGTCAGCGGATATGGGCCATTTTACATTTACTAATATGTTTAGGAATGGTACTTTTTACCCATATTTGGCAATTCGCTTGCTTTAATTTACAATGTGCTGTCCACTAGGTGTACCATAAATACTAACATATGGCTGTTTCCTGGAATAATATCGTTTTTATTTGGGAATAAGGGTTAACTTTTGCGTAAAACGGCTGTTTTTCAAATTTAATTAATGATTAATAGGGCCCTGACATTACACCATATTAAGTATCGGCGGATATAAGTTATTTCACATCTATTTGCATCTTCTGGCATGGTACTTCCCTATAATTGCCTATCTACTTTGTAACAACCAACAATGCACTGTATATTAAGTGCACTATAAAATCCAACACATGACTATTCCCTTGATTGACATCCTACTATGGACACCAGGTGACCTCTTTTAATATTGGCCGATACAAATATTTGCACCTTTATCCATATCCCTAAGTGCGGCATCTTTAATTTAATGTGATTATGGTCTCGTATTTTTCTATATCAACTAAAAATGTGTCATTCGTCAACCATATCGCATAATCACTGATGTCTATGTGATTATCACTTATCATGTTATCTGACGATGTTAAATCTAATTGGGCCAATGGTAAATATTAGACAATGATGCCGTTGGATGTCACCATACACGGGTGGATAATTTCCACCTTAGAATTTTTACACTGTCAGCCACTATGCTAAATTCAACATTGTAAAGCGGCGTGAACAAATTTTGCACTTGGTGTGTGTAATGAAGTTTGCATAATGGCAAAATAACGTAAATATTTGTTCCGCGTTCTTTTCAATTTTTTATATATATTTTTCTATTTGTCTGTTTTTTCTCTCTCTTTCGAGTTATTGTCTCTCATTCAATTTAAAGGAATGATCGTGTAAAAATTAGCTTTTAAACTCCGGTTTGCGTATTTTAAACTGACTAGTTTAATTGGGAGTCAGAATACTCTATATAATCTTAAGGTCCATATACTACTCCAATAAGGCGCATAAATATTCAAGAATTCTGATTAGGTATTGTGGCTCCGTTTCAAAGTGTTACGTGTTTATTATGACACGTGATATATATCTTTCGTTTAACTTAATATGTAATAACTATTTCGTAAAATTAACTTTTAAACTTAAGTTCTATTGTTTTAATCGATCGGCATAATTGGGAGTCAGAAAATCCCATTTAATCGTAAAGTCCATATACTACTCCAATATGGCACTCAAATATCCAGGAACTTTGACTACATATCGTAACTTTGTTTCAAATGTCTATACGCGTATTCTAAACACGTGACATGAGGGGTCGGTCCTATTTAAGAAGTTTGACCGATGACATACGGTTTCGCCGTGAATTTGAGGAAGTACTCTCTTATACGGTAAGACTGAAATGCCGGTGCTTCTCTTTGCGCATCTAATATGAGATGGAACCTTAACGTAGCCTAATTATATTAAGCGGTTCGTAGTGGTATTTTGTGCAATTTATCTGAGATATCTCTTTCGATATGATGAGAAATATAAAGATTTATTTTTTATTTGATTCTTATGGCGGGAATTCGGGTGACGCTTCAAGTGTAATATGGAATATTATAAGCAATATATTGGGAAGCACAACATAGAATGGTAATACAATTATAGTGCTTTTGGTGTTTGACTCTATGTGGCGCGTATCTTCAACATAGCAATCTTACTATGCCGAACCCGTGCCAGCGATTTCTGATGTCTTTCACTTTAGCACGGTTTAATAGATGGATCTCTGTAGAAGTTTCATCCTGAAGGGGATGCCTCTCGTACAAAGCATCTTACATATTACCGTTTTAACTGTAATAAAGAACAGGATAAAGGTCTTAAAACGCCTCACAAGACATTATCTTTTATGTACTGCGGAAATTCTCATAGTAGTTGGTATTTAACGTCACAGATAGCGGCCCTCATGACCCCATGAGTGTTTAGCAATGGATTATGGATGCGTGGTTAATTCTGTGGATCTAGTTTTGAATTGGGTTGGAGAATGATGGTGTGGCGTGAGATTAGAATTGTGTGCTCATGGCATTCTCCATATCTTCTTTTAGAAAATGGAGCCCACACATTGGCACTATATATGCAACTATAATGTTGACTTACTATTAATATCGTTTTCTATGGATTTACTTGGGAGTCCTGTTTACAATCAACTTATTTGGTGATATACATAGGACTGAATTGTATATGCACCACTTGACTATTCAAGAGGTAAGATTATTCTTGCTTTCCTCTCGGAATACCTTGTTTTCCGTGTTTTCTTCCGCCTTAACCCATTGGGTCCATAATTGGTCGTGATAATTTTGTAATCCGTTTTTACTAGGCCACACAAATTTTTGAACAACTATAATCAACGCCAATTGGAAGTTGACTACCTATTGAAAGTTCTGGAGGTTGTCCTTAAGCAATTATCTATGGTAAGAATTGGCATAAAAACTTTTTCAGTGTGGGTGGTAGTTGCACTAATTCTTAATATTTTCTTTGAAGCACTTATGATAGACATTTTACCTTTATAATCTTTCAGGCCCCTCTATATATGGGGCCATCGACCTAAAATCTCTAAAGTCTCGAATTCTTTTTGTTCATGTAGGGATTCCTGTCATGCTATCCCTAAATAAAATGTTCTACATTATGTGTCAGGCTATATACATACTTAGGTCAGATATTTAAGTAGTGGTTCCAATTGCTTAACTCCTGTTTCTTAGACTAAATTGGTTAATGTCTTAAAACTCGGAACGTTGTTTGTGGTGTATTTACATGTGTAGTTTGTGTTATATGTTTTCTCCTTATTTGTATATAAATGTATAGTATTATATTATTTTTGTTATGTATTATGATTATGAGTATTGTGGTTTGTTGTGTTTTGTGATGTACATATAATGTTTTATATATATGTTTGTATCTATATTCATTTCAGCCCTGACGAAGTTCGTAAGGAACGAAACGCGTTGGCTGAGTCTGAATCTCTAAAAAGTTGATAAAGAATAAAAGAACAAAAATTGGATTACTTGAAAAGACTTTTTCTTCGTGCACCGTCCTTTTTAAAAAAAAATAAACTGAGTGCAGTACATTTTGGAAGTTTGGAAAGCAGCTGCAAGCAAAATGCCACTTTAGGGTACCTGTAGGAAATGATAATCTTTTATGTGCTGTAGCCCCAGATTTTTGTCCTGTTTTTGCGGCCTGTAGAACTCTGTGCACTTCACCCCTTCTAACTCGTAGTAAAGTGCCTGTGCTCCCCCTTTAAACGTGGTTGAATTGACATAACCATAATTGGCTTATTTAACTTATCTAAAAGGACCTTGTATATGGTACATGGTGTACTCAAGGCCTGTAAGGAAAATGCAGCTAGTGGGCTGAGAGCCTATTGTATCATCCAATGCTGTGGCCAAACAAACATGGCTTTGGGACTACCATTGTAGCCTGACTTGATCAGTTTAAAACCTGCAATTCAACCTAGTAAAATAAACAAATTTGACAGGTCTAAACTTTCCTTTTAAATATTAATAATTCACCTCTATTCGTATAGCCCATAAAGGTAGGGTTGATGGTATTGAAAAGTGGAGTATGCAGAAAATTATTATTAAACTTGTCCTTACAGGCACTTACATAATAATGCTGTCTTTGGCTAGAAAACCAATAGAAATATCATTCTTGGACTCTTTGTAGTGTTTATTACAGCACAATTCAGTAGTGAAGTTAGATATTTAATACATTTTAAGGAAATTGTACTTTTAGAAAGTTATCTTTTTTCCTGCCTAACGTCTCTGTAGGTTAATTTGCATTTGCCTCCAGCTGGAGACAACTGAGAGCACAAATCCTGAATAAGATGTGAAACTGCTCCTACATCAGACACAAAGGTCTGTGTATGTGGATGTATCTTCTGTTTCTCTGGCAGGATGACAATTTGGGCAACGCCCAGGAACTTAATTTACTTCTAATGTGCTATCCTTGTCACAGGGAGATGTCTGGCACCTTCCTTTCTTCCCCTCAGTCAGACAGGCACCAATCACAGTGGGGAGAGAGGTGCACCCAGAAATGGTTTGAAGTGACCACAGAGGAGGGGGTTGTTCATTTCCCTCGCCACACCTCTGGAGTGGGCACACAGTTTCTGCACCAGGGGAGAAGGGTTTCACCATCTTGGATTTAGGCACAGAGCAGTGCTGTGGTATTGTTTGCAGTTGAGCCCACAGGAAATGCTGCCAAAAGTCGGTAGGGTAACCCCTGGGAACTTTCACCCCATTGGTTAGGGAACAGCTAGGAGTCACCTTCATCCACAAGTTGTGCCAGACATAAATGTGGCATCACCAGCACCCTTCTCATAGCACTTCCTAGACCTGCAGAAAATCAGAAGAGTACTGGTTCTGCTGTCTGTGACCTGAAAGGAGCCTCGAAGGTCTGGGCTTGCTCCCTCTTGCACCAAGGGCAAAGACATGGACTCCAAGGGTCACATGTCTACCCTCCTGTTCAAGCTCCAGGGATACAACAAGCTATAAGAGGCCTTTTCCTGGAAATACCCAGATGACTAGCTGTAACTGGGCCTGTTTTGGACCCTGCTGTTGTCCTTCCTGACACCCTTTGAGTCACTAAGTGCCTCCACTGAGGTTCTGGGGGCTTTAGAAGTGCACTCCTGTGGTGGTTCTGGGCCTAAAATACAAAGGTCCTGAATTATAGTTTGATGGACTGGTTAATTCATCATTATAGTGACGAATATCTCAACCACCTTAGAACAAGCCTATTAAATCCTATGGCACTTGTAACAAGGTGGACGTGATATCCATCATGTTTTTGGTGGAGTATTTTATCCGGCAAACTCTATATATATATAACCTAAGTCAAGAGGTTAAATCTTTGACCTGAACGAACATGGATGGTGTATCCCACCTAAGCTTCGTCGTGGCCAGGCTCAAACTGCCTAGGTCCTGGTCTACTGCAGCCATTGACTATCATTGATTCTTTGTCTTTTTCGTGCGGTTTCTACTGAAATACTTTAAAAATCATGTTTCCGGTTCCCCTTTTTGTATTTTTTTTCATTTTAGTCTAATTTTGTTTATCGAATTATACTCTATTTTTCAAATTAATTGCCCTAAGTTAAGCCTGTGTGCTCTGTACCATAGCTACCGGGGGGTTGAGTTCAGGCTACTTTAATGACTTTGAAGGTTCACCCTGACAAGAGCTGTGATCATTCCTTGAGGTGGTTAATCACCCACCGCAAACAATAATAAAATGTCTTGCCGTACCTATCTTTTGCTCACAGATACCACCCCTGGTTTGCATGGAAACAGACCACAACCATATATTTTTGGCGTAGATTGCGAGTGAGTGTGCCAAATGGGCTAACCTCACACCAGCTCCCCCAAAGTCCCCCCAGGTATCCCAGGATGACACACCCCCTCAAAGAAACAGTGTAATCCGGGGGTGGACGTAGACATGTTTGCAGGTTTAAAATAGGCTTTCCTAGCGCAAGTTCCTCCGCAGTTTCCTGACCCCCCCACGTACAGACTCCCTTGACCCCCTAGACACTGGAGACTCCCCAAGGGACACGGATGAGGACGCAGTCCCTTCTAGGCCGTGGCTCCCGGCCACTACCCCTCCTGCCCCAGGGGGTGTCTCAGACATGCTAGACCCAGATGATATTGTCCTCCCCAGGTCAACGGACCCAGGTGATAAGGTGGCCAAGCATGTAGCAAGCCCATGGAGAAGAACACTCATAGTCATCTCCGGGCGCCCCAGTTTAGAGGGGAAGGTTGCCCTTACTCCCAAGATAGACCCCAAGATGGCGACGTTCCTAGCTAAATTGGTGAAGGACCCTAAGAATGGTATTGATAGGTCCTGGCGCTCCTGCCAGGAAAACCTTTTGGATACGGTGGGTCCGGTGACTAAAATCCTAGATATGGCCAAGGAGGCTAAGGCCTCAGGCTCATTGATTTCGCCAGAGGTGCTCTCAGGCTGGGCTCAGAGATCCATTGTGTTCTTGGCGAACACTAATTGCGCGCTCTCGACCGAGAGACGGCATTCTCTCTTGATAAAGGTGGACCTAAAATTGGGAGACCTGGCTTTCTCAGAAGCTGGAGTGGTGGCCCAGGGTGGTTTATTCGGGGACCCGTTCGGCAAAGAACTTGGCAAGTTTGTGGCGATGTTCACCTCACTGGACAAGGCCCAGTCTAATATCTGGAGAGTCTTTACCCCTCGGGTTTTCCAGGGGGGCGGTCGTGGCAGGGGCTGCTCGACCAGCCGGTTCTCCTCCTCCAACCCTGACAGGGAACAAGGCTCCGGACGTGGGCAGTATCAGGACAACTCATATTACAACACTTTTTACTCCACCAGAGGACAGAGGTTCCGTGACCATGGAGGCTGCTGGGACCAATCCAACAAGTCTGGAAAAGGTGAGTGTGCTACCGTCAGTGCGCCTGCGCCTGGGGGGTTGCTTAGCACTCTTCTTCCCGGCCTGGGCCTCACTCACAAGCGACGCTGGGATGCTACAAACAGTGCAGGGCTTCCAGCTGGAGTTCCATCACCGTCCATATCAGGTGACCCGGTCCGCTCCATTTAATTTTCCCAACGAGACCTAGAGCTGATATGTGAGGAGGTCTCCGCCCTCATCCAGAAAGGGGCGATTTGTTGTACAAAGGAGCACGCAGGCGGTTTTCTCAGCAACATTTTCCTGGTCGACAAAGCTGACGGGGGTGGTGTATCGGCACTTAAAAATGGAGGGCATCCACCTCCTCAGGGACGTGCTGCGGCCACTCAATTGAATGGTCCACCTGGACCTGAAGGACACGTATCGGACAGTCCGGGTCTTCCCTCCTCATCGACGTTTTCTCCAGTTCAGATGGGAGGGCCAGGTTTTCGAATTCACCACTCTGCCTTTAAGGCTATCCGTGGCTCTGTGGTGCTTCACGAAGGTCCTCAAGCCAGAAGTGGAGTTTCTACGGGCACAGGGCATCCGGATGATCGTCTACTTAGACGATATGCTGTTCCTGGATCAGTGTCCCAGGAGGCTGGCCTGTCACTTGCAGACGGCGGTCGATCTACTTCAGGGGTTAGAATTCGTCATAAACGAGAAGAAGTCCCTCTTGGCCCCGATCCAGTGAGTAACCTTTTTGGGATTCGCAATAGATTCTGTTTCTTTGACCCTGAGTCTTCCAGCCTGGAAAAAGGCAAACAATCAGGAACGAGTTGCGCAAAACCATGGTAAAGTCACGCATTTCACTGCATCAGCTGGCCCGTTTGGTGGGCCTCCTCTCCTCCTTGATTCAGGCCAATTTTCCCGGTCACTTGCACTATCATGCGATGCAACGCCTCAAAGTGCACCACCTCAGGAGTGGGATGACCTATTCCCAATCTGTTCCACTTACAGCGGAGGTGAGGGACGAGATGGTCTGGTGGCTCATGCACATGGAGGCGTGGAATGGGAGAGCGATCTTCAGCTCTGCCCCGGACATTGTGATAGAGTCTGATGCTAGCCATTCCGGCTGGGGTGCAGATGCAGAGAGTTCTCCACAGGTGGAGCCTGGTCCACACACAAACAGTCATTGCACATCAGCTGCCTGGAACTTCTGGCGGGGTCGTTCGCGGTCGCAGACGAAGGACAGGGTACAATTGTGTGTTCTTCTCAAAATGGACAGTATCTCTGCCGTCCGGTACATCAACCACCTAGGCGTCACCAGATCCAAGGCTCTAGCAAACCTAGCCACAGAGTTTTGGAATTTCTGCCTAGAGAACCAGGTGTTGGTCACAGCGGACTGGCAATCGCCCCACCTCCTGGATTCCAGAGTCTGGAAGTTGGACCCACAGGTGTTCTCTCAGCTGGCGGAGAGATTGGACCCCTTCCCAGTCGACCTATTTGCATCACTTCTGGATTATCAGTTGCCGAGGTATTTCAGTTGGAGGCCAGATCCTCAGGTGGAGGCGACAGATGCGTTTCTCCAGGACTGACAGGGGGAGCAGGGTTATGCCTTTACTCCCTTTTCAATGATCACGTGGGTATCCACCCTCATTCGTTGCCAAAAGGCAGAGATTGTGCTGATCACACCCCTGTGGAGATCTCAAGTGTGGTTGCCGGTTCTCCCGGAACTTTCTTGGGATTCTCCAATCCGACACCCCCACTTTCGTCACATCCTCCTCAATCCAGATCTCGATCCTCATCGGCTGGGAGTGAAAGGAACATTGAGGATGATGGCCTGGCGGATCTCTGGCATTGCTGGTCGCTTCCAGGCCTTTTGAGACAGGCTGAGATGTTACTTGCCAGAGCATGGGCGGACAACACGACCAAGAGATACCAGTCTGCATGGAGCAGATGGTGTCATTGGTGTATGCGATGGAGTGTCGATCACGTGGGAGCAGATGTAGTCCACATCCTTAATTTCTTGGCAGGTTTAGCTGAGGATGGCTTGGCCTACCATTTCCATCAATACTTTCCGTTCAGCTATCTCAGCGGGCCATTCTCCCATTCACGGTTCTCTGGTAGGGGACACCCCTTTGTTTGTAGGCTCCTTAGGGGGATTCGCCTGTCACTCCGTCCGGATCCGTGATATTCTGTTGTTTGGGATGTTAACCTAGTGTTGAATCTTTTTCTTTCCTGGCAACCAAACAGGTTTTTTTCCCGCAAAGATTTGCAGCCAAATTGGCGATGCTCTTATGCCTGGTGTCTTGCAGACACGTCTCTAACGTGAGAGCCTTAGACATTTCAGCTAGGGTGTTTTCCCCGGAGGGGGTATCCTTTACAGTAAGTAGAAGGACCAAATGTAATACCAGGGTCATCTCATACCCGGCTTTCCCAGACTCCCCCAAACTGTGTGTGGTGCAGTGCCTCTGAGCTTATGAAGAATTGACTGAAGAGCCTTGCCCTTCGGGGGAGAAGCAACTGCTTATCACTCTACGGAAACTGTACAGAGCGGTCTCATCCCCGACCATAGCCAGATGGGTATGTTGGGTGATGCAGGAGGCGGGGATCGATACCAAGAAGTTTGGTGCCCACTCAGCAAGAGAGGCGATGGCCACAAAGGCATTTTCTCTCGGCGCACGTTTGGAAGACCTGATGCGCGCTGCTGATTGGTCCTCAGACTCTACCTTGAAGAGGTTTTATTTTAAGCCGGTGCTAGAAGTAGCCCAGTTGGTGGTTTACAAGCTTTGAACTGGCATAATCTGAGCCTCCAGTCCTGACATAGAATGAGCATTTGCCTAGTTGCAGTACAGGTAAGTTCCAATTATATTAAGGACACGGAGGCGAGTAGTATCCCGCTCAATGGCCACTGAAGACGTGGACCCTACCTGTTCTGGTGTAAGTAATTGATCCATGAGTTCACTTAAAATGTGGTGCATGGGTATTTAACGGTTTATAGTGCTTTCTGGTGTTGTTCTGCAACTTAGCTAGTTCCGGTACGGTTCTTTGACATTGCCTATTTTTTCAGGAAACGATGGATCCAAACAAGAGGCCTGAAGTCCGAGAGGAATGGTTCACGCAAAGAAAGAGGAAGAGTAGACAGCGTGGAAGGACCAACTGAGGTCTGGAGTGCAGACAGCGTGGAAGGACTTCTGCTAAAACTCTTTATTTCCCTGCTGTTCATGGGAAATTTAGTTTTTTTGTTGAGTTAAAAATGGCTGCTGTGAAAAATAATGTGAAGGAAGAAGGGATAATTCTCACCTCTAGGTCCTTAATAGAATTGAAACTTACCTTTACTACAGCTAGGCAAATTATCATTATCCCACACATGCATGACTCTTCTCCGCACATACACAGTGTGTGTTAAATACGCCCTGACACTCGGCCAGAGTCAACCATGCTGAGCATTGCCAGGCAACCAGATAACCTGGCCCGCCTTACCAGGCGAGCCCCCTCCCTCGACGTGCGAGGCCCACACGAAGAATTGTGGGCGAAGCTTGTTCCGGAAGTTTACGAGCACCGATCTGGGGATTGGTCCAGTCACAGACAAGTATTTAAAACTCGAAGAACCTCTCAGTTGCTCACCGCAAGCAGGGGAGCAGAGCCGAATACAGGTTTACAGAAGGGATGGGACTTCGAGGAAGTAAGTCGTTCCTAACTAAAATACTGGGCACCCGTTGCGTAATACTCTGCATTCTACCCTATCTCTGCATCAATGAGAGGTAACCAATAGTGCTTATTGCATTAATTGACAGCACTTTTTTCTCTCTTTCTTTCTTTCTCCACCCGTTACCCAGAGTGTGATTACAAGGCCTCCTACTCATGCCAATTGTGAACACATGTCCCATTTCACTTGGGTGAGTGGCCCCCTCACCACTTGTAATATTATCATATAAATATGCCTTACTAATTTCACTCACGTTAGATAGATTGATTAGTGTGCAAGTGAGACATGACCCTTTTACAGCTTATGAAATGGGAAGATGATGTGGCGGACAGATGTTTTAATCGTTGTATGACTGTACTAACTATACTTGAAGGAATACAACAGTTCCAAAAACAGCAGTGGCTGCAAGTACACAATGATGAATGAATGCACATGTGTATGTATAACTGGGATCACAGAATAGGGCGGAATCATAAGCCTATATGCCTCTATGACTTAAAACACTGAAGGCATTTTGTGGGACTATACTGAGATGAATCCCTATTCCGGGTTTCTGTACCTGCTATGGCAGCGTTTGCACTTGCACTTAATGGTATGTAAATTATACCTTAATCTCATTACAGGTAATTCCTAACAGCAGCAAGTAAACTCTTTTACATGTTTGCATGCTAATTGCACACTAACCATAAAAATACACGTTAGTCACGTCTTCGGGGGAGTGACCTCTTCACTACCAACCTTGACGAAAGCCCAGGACCTCATATAGGCCGATAGAACAGGGTTGAAACATGTTGGTACTCTAGGGTCATAGGACCATGAAATCCTTATATCCCTACATATATCTTCCCTCCCACTCTTCTAATAAAGGATACTTTTAGAGTGGGAAGGAATTTTATCTTTAAAGTTATGCCCCCATACACCTTATCTTTATAAGTGCTCCCTAGAACATGGTTGAGCCCACCCTGAACTTTAGGAGTTAGGGTGAACCCGATGATAAAGCATACCACTACTAGAGTGGGTGAGGGTTATATAAAGAAAAGGGTAAATTCCCCTTCCCACCCATAAGAGTGGGTGTGCTGTCACTAGGTGTACAAGTGGTCCCCTATCGCTGATCTTCCAAAGGAGCTGGGCTGGCACCGGATGGGATACTTTTTTGTTCAATAATATACCACAGGGAGGACGTATCCCTCCACCCTCACTTTAGAGAACCTCTCTACCCTCCAAGTGGTGTTAGACATATCACCCCTTAAACTTGTTAAAGTTTATTTCAGTCTTCATCACACAGGAATGTATGACCCCCAAGACATAACCCAAATCTATGTTCCCTAATATCTTCTCAGTATGAGGTTTCAGACTTGGGTGGGCGTTTCATTGAACATGGTTTTGGGCAGGAGCGTCAACAGTGGACAACATCATCGTCCTCTCATATCTAGCCCAGCAAGCAGCAAATCACAATTCTCTCCCACTGTTTGCATGTTTAATCGATTACTCAGCTGTCTTTGATGGAGTTGGCAGTAACATCTTATGATAGAAGCTTGAGAGGTGGAACATCTGACCTAAACTGCTACTAGCATTCATGTCCTCATATACCAAGACCTGGGTACGTGTACAACTTACAGGGGAGACAGCAACAGCTAAGATTAACATAGACGGAGGAATAAAACAGGGCTGTGTGCTGGCCCCAATGTTATTCAACCTTTACAGGGCAGACCTGGGTTTGCTGCTAGCTGGATCCTACTTAGTCACCCCAAGATTCGGCGATAAGAGGTTTCCACTTATGCAGTATGCGGACAAATGAGTGCTGCTAGACCACACAAAAACCGGTCTGCAAAGGCACTGAATAGGTACAACCTCAGGAATGAGCTTTTAGCCAATGGGAATAAAACAAAATTTGTGATCTTCGGGAGATAACCAAAGAAAAGGTTGACCAGATGGGGTCTGGGCTCACAGAATCTGGACTGTGTTCAACATTACAACTACCTAGATGTCTGTATAGATGAATCTGGCAGACCAACTCTGCACATACATAAAATGAAAATTAAAGCAAAAAATATTAAGTTAAACAACACCCTTGATAGCCCAACGACCATTGCCTTTCGCAGGGTAGTTCATGACAAGTTACTCCCTGCACTCAATTATGCCCAGCAGCCATTTCCAGGAATGCTCAGCACCGATTTGGAAAGATCCAATGTTCAGCGTACAAGAAGCTTTTCCATCTTCCCTCTCACACAAAAAACACCCTGATCAGATTAGAATTTGGGCAGGTACAGCAAAACTTGGAAAAGTTGGCAGCACTTTCCAAATTCTACTCTCAGGTAACAGCGGCTCCTCCCAACTGCATGAAAGCTGTAAAAAATATAATTCTGACAACTTGCAACATCCCCTGGTCCACAAATCTTGTGGTAGCCAAAGAACATCTGCAACATGAAACAGAGAACTGGGATACAGACAAGATCAATTACACCACAAATCTGCAATAAGAAAACAGCTGTATAAGTGGTCACAGGAGTTGGACATGGAAGCCTTCCAAGCGAAAGGCATGCATGAGTCTTTGACACCATCGCAACTGAATTACACAGCAAAATCACATCTCCAACAGGCAGTAGGAAAACTCACTCTTTTACAGATTTTAGATGCAAGATTGGTTCCGCTCCAAATCAGTAAACTGAACCCATCGTGGAACTTAATTAAAAACATTAATGGGTTTAGACTGTGTAATTATGGAAGGGAATCCTTTTCACACATACTACTCTGCTGCCCAGCTTTAGTACAGGCCCGTCGAATACTACAGAGGCCCATCTTCTCACGGCATGGATCCCGCTCAGCCAAGGAGGCCGCCTTCCTTCTATACTGCTTGGAAACAATGATTGAAATGGCAACATTTGTAAGATTTATAAAGTTTGTCCTTAATTTGTTGAAAACAGACTCAGCGTGTGTTTGCTTTGTTCGCCCTACGTTTGCATGATATGCCCAGAAGTGGGTCCCTTGCTCACTTTGACACTGGATTCAAGCTAGCCTGGCTGATATGGGGTTTTCCCCAAAAACGGGTGCCAGAATGCTTGTTTCCAGTCCAGGGAAGACCTGGATTGACAGTTTGGGCTGGACTGTTCCCATAAGGAACAGGGTCAAGACTTATTTGCAAATAGCTGGGTCTCAACTGGGGTGGCGAAGTGAGCTAAAGAATGGTGATGGATTCAACCCAGATCTGTGACTGGGTGTGAGTGTCTGAAAAGTTTCAGCGCTCCGTCAATCATCTCCTTGTGTTTGCTTTGTTCGCCCTAAGTTGGCAGGGTATGCCCAGATGTGGGACCCTTGCTCACTTTGCCACTGGATGCAACCTAGCCAGGCTGATGAGGGGTGTTACCCTGAAACCGGTCCCAGGATGCTTGTTTCCGGTCCAGGGAAGACATGGCTTGGCAGTTCGGGCTGGACTGTGCCCATAAGAAACAGGGTCAAGACTGATTTACATAAAGCTGGGTCTGAACTAGGGTGGCAAATTGAGCCAAAGAACAAAGGTGGATTTAACCCAGATCTGTGACTGGGGGTGAGTGTCTAAAGTTTCAGTGCTCAGTCCATCCTCTCCTTATGTTTGCTTTGTCAGCAGCAAAACTGACAAGCCTCCTGTGCAGCGAGGCCCAGAATTAGAGATCCCATTCACGAACTTACTTGCACTCTAAAAGCCATATACTGAGCAGGACTCAAAAACATGCTCAAACTCTTGTCTCGCACTGATGCATTGTAAATCAGACAAATAGCTTTTGATCTTTCTATGCACCTTACACTCATGGTGTACGGTGCATTTTAAAATCATGCCTAACCTGATTCTGTTCGTGATGGCATTGGACGTGTTTATCCTCCAACAAATCATTCTATGGCATGAATTGCAAATTTGTGGGACTGTACCTCTATTTACAACGGCATGAATTAGTCACACTTTATATACTACTTTGCACGATTGGCCAAGATATCTATACACATTTACATGTACTTTAGTGTTTTTAGGGTTTTAAAAAAATAAAAAAACGGACGTGTCTTTTACAGTAAGATACTCCGTTTTATTCATGAACATTATTTTATACACTGTTAGTTACATATGCCTCTGGAGAGAAACAGTCCCTTTAAGGCTTTTTCTTCCCGTCGTATTATTGTGCACTTGTTCCATTTTATAATATTTGTTTTATGACATTTGTAATGGTTTTGAGTAATCGTACAATAAACTTGAATCAGATCTATTCCTAGGGGCTATGCCCTGTCAGGCGAAGCTCCCAGAGAGGAACCGAATGGCTGCTGAACAAACCAATGGAAGAAGTGAGTGGGCCAAAAATCCATCTCTACATGCATATATATATGTCTACCATTTTTATTTATTAACTTTTTTGATCACATGATGCTAGCGCAACAGTAAAAGTCTTATTTAGCCAGACCAAAAAAATGTGTGATTATTAAAATCGCTTGCTTGACGCACTAGGTGCTCTATTTGAGAAATCTCTAGTTTCTGGTGAGTAAATTTAGTAGCTACATACCTGGGGCTAATTTACACTCAGCCTTGCACCTCCTTTTCACGCTTCCTCATGAAAAACACTTCACACTGGGAAAGAGATCTCTTTCCTTTAAAGGAGTATATACATTTGGAGCTCTCTTGCTTTCGAAATTAAGGAACCCAGTTTTCCTATAGGTTTACAAATCTTCTTATTTTAGGACTGTCGGCTGCTGTTGTTGATCCTCCGCAGGACTTCATTCTTCACAGCGCAGAGTCTCTTATTAGGGTTTATGCTGCGCTCTATAAATATCCCTATAGAATAGAACAGAAGGGACGTTTCAAAGGAGCGCAAGGAGAGATGGGAGGGAATACGAGGAGAGTTACAGGAAATGATGTGAAATGGCGTGAGGGAGGGGAATGGGAGTAGGGATGTGAGGGACATATACAGGCAGGGTGAAGAAGCATGGTGCACTGCTCAGAAGACCCCCTAAAGGCTCTAAGCTGCTTCTGTGATAAGGTACAGTCTTTGCAGGGGTTCGTCCTGGGTCTAAGAAATGAAATATCCGCGGATCTCGCCTCTTCCACTGGCTACATTCGATAGACTTGGGAAAGGGCTCGATCATGTCATCACCTTTGCCAACGTCACTGGTTATATGTGTATTGGTTTTATTACATGAGGCTAGTGGCGAAACTAAATCTGCTTTTAGCCCAAACCTAAAAAAACATAAAAAAAGAGGCCATACATTTAGAATACGGCACGCTTTTCCAATCATTTGACATTCGGAAAACATTAAAACATGGATACTTACATGTTCATTACCTCGGAATCAAAAAGCTGAATTTCTTGAACCTTCCTTTTTGAAGTGCAAGGAGACTTCTTGTGACTAAATGCTGAACAATAAACACCCAATTAATGAAGGGGCCGATCATAAGCATATTTTGTGAGGGTCCGTTACAGACATCTGTTTGCAACAGCCCCTACACGGTTTGAACCCTGTCGTCTTAGGGGATGACATTTTCCCTTGTACACTGGTAAATATTGATAAAATATGAGGTTTGAAACACCAAGGAGACGCTTTGCTTCCACATATGATGGCGTGGAAAGAAAGGAACCAACATCAGAGCTCATGACTCGGTAGAGCAAGGGAGGCTCGAGAGCAGCGAGGCGAAGAGATGGCTGGGTCCAGTCTGGTTTGCCGGACGTCATCAAGGGACCCTGAAGTGGCTGACACACAAAGGTCTGGAAAGGCCTCGTAGACCCCACCGGCTGGAAGGTGAAGGACGGCCTCCGGAACTCCACAAGGCGGACAGGCGAGTAGTGTCGGCAGAGTGGCATGGAGAGGTTTAGTTCAGTCTCCCTGGAAGCCGCATGCCGCCCTCCAACTTTTACTTGTGTCTCGGTTTATAGCCAGGAGGTTTATGCGGGCCCCAGTTTGGGCGGTGTGGTGGACCTGCTGGGGTCACGGTCCTGGACTACGTCGATGAGAGCCTTGAGGAAGGCTAAGTGCGGGATGAGGAAACACGGAGTGTCGGGGGAGGGGTTCAACTAATATTGTGTCTGGTGCATTGCAGGCTGGCACGGAGAGGCAGAGTACAATGTCAGAGGTGCAGAGTCCCCTGGCGAGGCGGCAAGCAGCTGCACGGGCACCGACCTTGGACCCAGGTAAGGGCTGGACAATGGGAATGCATGCTATAATCCACAGATGTGGATATGGGAGAAATGCAAGAAGGAGCTTGAGAGAGGCTGAGGAAAGGAAAATATGTGACGGATATAGGCATAGGGCACAGACGATAACGGGAAAGGCGCCAAAGTCGAGCAAAGTGACATGTAATGGGGGGAATCAGAAGGACAGGTAGAAAAGGAGGAAGGAACGGAGAGCAAAGAGCTCAATATAAAGAGGTTACCATACATGGGGGTCACATAGCTGTTGAGAGCCCATCTGATGTTAGCACCAGAAAGAGCGGATTTAGTAAGGGGAGTACGTTGAAATGCTTAAACTACTCCATAGGGAGGTGCAATCCAAAGAGGGTTCGAAGGGGGAGGAATATGAGCTGGCAAAGCAGCCAAATGTACCTCGTCCACTGGAAAATTGGACCGCAGCATTTAATATACGTCACTGTTTACTGAGTGAAGTATCTGGAATGTTGCATGGCCATGTTCAAGTACATTAACGTAATCCATAAGGCCCAAAACACCAGGGGGAAGATATGCTTGGGCACATTATGATGAGCAATTACAGGCGTGCCTGGCCTGGGACTCTGAGACAAAATGGAGGGAGTTGGATTTGGATATGTGGCATCACACCAGGGGTGCCGCGAAGCTGGGTAAGACAATTTTTCTGGTAGTAGTTTGCCAATAGTTTATAGTCTCTTTTAGGGTCGGCCCACCTGGGGAGGGGTGTGGGTTGCTACTGAAGGCCAGGCAGGGACAGGAGGAACATGCTGGGATTTTAACAAGGGAATGTGCACTAGGGAAGACTGTATGTTTCGCAACAAATGCTTCAAGTGCGCAGGATGACAACCCCTTTCCAACTCTTTCAGGGCTGGCGGTAGCTATCGAGGACATGGCATAAGTCAGCGGCAGCTGCATACTGGTGTACGGGGGAAACATCAGCAACTACAGTTCACTGGCAACTGGGTGGGGGGTCCACCAGGATCTGGTCCAAGAGGCTCGGACTCCAGTTAACTTGGATAGTTTGGAGTACTGACTTGGGTTCTACGGGCGTCCTGAGGAGCCGAGAATCTTGCGAAAGAGTTTTTGTTTGGAATAAGGGGGCTATCGGGTACGGCGTGATCAGATAAACAGCGGTCAGGAAAGGAACACAAATGAGTCGTGCAGGAGAAATTAGACAAAGAGGTCTTGGAGGGCAGGAGTGCACCTCTCCTCCCCTTTTCATGGTTGGCCAATGAGGCAGCTGATCGTGTGACCAAGTGGAGTCGTGCCTAAAAAAGGAAAAGGGTCAGTTTCATTTTGATTTAGCATTTGCCCTGGCCAGAAGGGGGCCCATTAAGGAGGCAGAAAGGCCATCAGCTAGCAGCTCACTACTTAGGAGGATTTCTTTTTTGGGGGGAACCCAGTTCCGCAAACTGCCAGGCTATCCTGGTAAGGTTCCTAGAGCTCTTGGGTGACCTCGTTCCTGCAGGGATTGTTTGGCATGGCATATGGGCTATCAGCTGGTGATACATTATTTAGATGATTTTCTTTTCATGGGCAACCTGGCTCGGCGGTCTGCCAGAAAAAGCTGGCTAGCTTCCAAGAGTTCATGGGTGAAACTCAGGTACTGCTAGCACTAAGAAAAAATGGTGGGCCTGAGTATGGTCTTATCCTTGCTGAGAATTGAAATTGAATAACACAGACTGGAGAGGAGATTGCAGCATGACGACAAAGAGTTGATGCACGCATTGTGGGGTTTCCATGCTGCCAAGAGACAAGGTGAAGGTTAAGGAGATTCAGGTGTTGCTGAAGGGGTTGCTTTGCATGGCATACGGGCCATCAGCTGGAGACATATTAGTTGGATGATTTCTTTTTCGTGGGGCAACCCGGCTTGGTGGACTGCAAGAAGAGGCTGGCTGGCTTCCAGGAGCTCATAGGTGACCTTGGGTACTGCTAGCACTAGAGTAAACGTGGGCCTGCGTATGGTATTATCCTTGTTGGGAATTGGACTGGAATCATATGGAATGGAGAGTAAAATTACAACAGAACAACAAAGAGGCGATGCACGCATTGTGTTTCTGCATGCTGCCGAAAGATAAGGTGAAGGTGTAGGAGATTCAGGTTGCTGCAAGAGTTGTTTGGCATGGCATACGGGCCAGCAGCTGGGGACACATCATTTGGATGATTTGTTTTTCATGAGGCAACCCAGCTCAGCAGACTACCAGAAGAGGCTGGATAGCTTCCAGGCGCTCATGGGTGACCTTGGGTTCCGCGAACCCAAGAGGAAGCGGTGGGCTCAAGTACAGTATTTTCTTTTATGGAAGTAGAAAGGGAATCACAAAGAATGGAGGGGAGATAGCTGCAGGACAACATGGAGACAATGCATGTGTAGTGGGTTGGCATGCTAACGAGTTTCAGGTGTTGCTGGGGCACTAAGATGTTGCCTGCACGGAGGGTCAGAGCAGGCAGAAAATGTTGTAAGAGGTTGGATTTTGGCACTTTCAGGTTTCACTCTGCCTCATCAACATTGATGCTATCTGTAAGGGGCAATGCAGAACTTCAGATGTGTTTTTGTTTCTTTCTGGCTCCTTCTATGGGATTAGCACAGCAATAAGACATGGACTGGGTGGTTTAGATATATTAGTGAGGGCGATGGTGTGCAGAGGAATTGCCGGCACAATGGAAGGCCGGGGGTTGGAGCATTGCTTTCTTGGAGCTGTTCCCATTGGTGGTAACAACCCATGCTGTGGGGAGTAGAGTTGGCTCATAAGTACGTTCAGATCAGGGTCAACAACATGTCGGTGGCACAGGTGGTGAATAGGCAGTTGGCTAGGGACGTGCCAGTATTGAGATAGCGGAAAGTTTGGTGTGTGGGGTTGCTTGAGGCACGACATTCTTTTGGAGTGGGGCACAGATTGGGTGCTGTCAATGACATTGCAGATGCGCTGTCTTCTTCACAATGGGGGAGCTTCCGTCAGCCGGATGAGGACGTAGAGCGATATAATACGCCTATGCCAGAGGGCAGGGGACTGGGGGAGTGCTGGAGGAGGAATTCACAAGAAAAGAGGTCAGGCTAGAGGTATGGATGTGCAGCTCTAAGACGGATCAGAGCTTGGGGTGCTGAAGCATGTACTGAATCTTTTACATGGGCAAGTCCTTCCGCAGAGGATTTGGAAGGGGGACCAGCAAGTTATCAGCTGTAGACAGGGTATGTAGAAACTCATTAGGAAATGTCTCAAGAGCAGGGAATATTTCAAGGGTAATGGCATCTTATTGTCGCGCATCAGGACGAAGTTTCATTTGTTGGATCTGAGGAAAGTATTGGTCATGATGTTGAACACCAAGAGATGGAGTAGGCAGGGGTACCGAGCAGAGGGAGGTGTGGGGGCTGAAAAAGTTAGTGGGCTACCTTTTGCTGGGTGGCGGGGCCTGGAAAGTTTTCTATGAGTTTACAGAAGTTTGGTTGGCGTTGCCAGTTGGTGAACCACGGGGAAAGGGTGAGTATGGAGGAGGTTCAAGGTTAAGTATAGGAAGTTTGATTGTTTAGAGGTTGATACATGCAGTCATAGGGTGTAGGGGAAAGTTGAAGTTGAAAAATGTTGAAATGCACTATAATGCGAATTAGATAGTTGCAGGTGGGTTTGTGGGAGTGCACAGTAGGGGTGGGGGTAGGAGATTGGTTAGTTCATTTGATGTATAGTGAGGCTTTAGTTTTGTCAGGCAGATTGCCCAGGTAAAGTTTGTGATGTGCACCTGTTTCAATAAAGGAGCCTTTTTCACATAACATAAGTGGTCAGCAGTGCTTGAAATGGAAAAATAAAAGTGCAGGTACTCTGTACCAGAGTACCTACTTGTTTCTGAGAAGTGCCGGTACTCTCCAATTAAACATATTACATTTCTCGTGAGACGTGCCGGTACTCTCCCTCTCAAAATAAAAAAGTGCCGGTACTCCGTACAGGAGAGTACCGGCCCATTTAAAGCACTGGTGATCAGTGGTCTGTGCTGCTCCCCTCTCTCCCAAGCGACCACTTTTGGCTGTAGTGAGACACAACACAGCCACGTGGAGAGATGGCAGGGCTCAGTCTCAGGAGGACTGATCTGTGACTCGGACGTCGTAGTATTCTTAATGCTGGCCAGGGAGCTTGCAGGAATCACTGCTACTCCGCCACGTTGGCAGGCTACGCCCCAAATGATATGGTTAATCCAGCTTTGCAAATTAATTTCTTTCTTCCAAATGGGGATGAACAGGTTGATCCACATACTTGCAGATTTGTGCCTATAGATAATGAACATTTTATGTTTCACTACTATCCTAAATGGATTTTGACAGTTCTATTTGTATCTAGAAGCAATAATGGTGAATGGACTTTGCCATCAAATTGAGCCATGTTGAGATGCATATCTTAATGAGGTGACCCTTCAGTGTATATTCATTCTTTTTACAGTTTGGGTTGTTAAATTATGGGCTTGTGACTTTTCTGCCAAAGGAGGGACCAACATACATTTTCAGAATCTAAATGAACTTTATACGGTCAAGAAAACACAGATTAGAAAGTACATGTATACATTTGGATGCATATATATTCTGCTGTGCTCATTTTCACCCTAAGTGACAATTCCCACCTATCAATGTTTTTGACATGCGAGAAAAACTTTTGCAACACTTTTTTTGCTATTGCAGAGCAAAGGCTTCCGTTAGGAATGATACATTTCTTTGCCTGTGGACTACACTGCCTAAAATCTGAGTCAAATTGAGCAGCTGTTAGCAAGATAAGCATGATTTTAGACTTTGACAAATACATGTTGAATCGAGCCAATCAACCAAACTTGCAGGTCAAAAGTAAAATGACAGGTGCAGGGATTATTAGACAGCAGGTCAAAGAATTAAACTTTGAAGGTTTGTTCATCAATTCTAATCCCTTATATGAGATGACGTGGCATGATTGCCAACTGCAGGGCTTCCATAGTAAATAAAAGTGTTGAGAGGGAACAGCCGTTACAAATTCCCCTTTCAATGTAAACTGGCTCCGATGTGATCCAATTAGTGACAATGGCTGAAAGTGGGGATTTGAAAAGCACCACAGAAAGCGTCTCTAAGGTTGGGGCGCCAGAGTCCCGGCCATCAAGATGGCCACAGGCTGATGGTCAGATATTTGCAATTCCCGGGAACTATAGCTATGTGAACACCAATGCCTGGGTGCATGAACACTTAATGAATTTTGGGCCCTTTTTTGAGTAATTGGACCCACTGAATGCGACAGACTGCTGTGAGGCCCGATCTGGCAGTCAGCCGACCCAGCAAAGCCTGACACCCAGAGATCTACCAAGCGTAGATCGGTTGGAGCCGGTGGGCCCGACAGTGAGGAGAAGGAGGAGCGGGACAGCGGTACGGCTGTGAGGAGGGATAGCATGCTGTGCTATGCACAGTGAGCTGTGAATGGGGCGCCGACACCCGCATTCCAGCAAGACCAGAAAAGTACCCCAGAAAGTATCTCTAAGGTTATCCCGAGCCGGCAGACAAGTGCAAGCGCCTCACCGACTAATTGAAGAGATGTGATTTCTAATGATGTCTGCCACTTTTTATTTAACAAAGGGGAGATGTAGCATATTGGCATTATACGCACTAGGACACTCGTGGTTTTGGGGCAGCTTATAGACCGGAACTATGTTACATGCTGGGAGGTGTCAGGGTATGGTTATCTGAAAAGTATGGTGTAATGCACAGCGCGTGAGTATATGCTGAGGAATAAAGAAGTGTTTAACTACAGCTTCCGTGTGGTGCACTTAACCTGCATGCTACAGGGCTGAGAAGACGCTACAGAGATCACCGACTATTTTAGCAGTAATATGTGCTTGGTGACAGACATGAATACCATCAGGGAGGCATTCAACGTGATGGTTCAGGGACTCTACATGGCCAAGCAGAATGGAATACTGAAATCACTCACAGACCACATGGTAGAAACTAGCTAGAAACTAAACAGTTGCATGCGAACAATCATGCTCTGCTGGTTGAGCTCACTGATAAAATCTCCAAATATAATGAAATTATGGACAGAGAGCTCAAATTTTCGGGTAAACATGCCACTGCATGTATATATGGAAAGGGAACTGCCCAGAAAAATCAGTACCTGATCTAATCAGACATCTCTGGGCAGTGAACAACGTTGTTTGCATAAAAAATAATGAAGGTGAGCCAATTCACAACACTGAGAATATCCTGAAAGGGTTCACTAAGTTCTACACTGACCACTCTACCTCTAAAGTTTGTACTACATTGGCACATATCAATGAATGCACGGCCATAGCCTTTATGGATGATGCGCACAGAGAATTCTTGGAACAGCCTTTTTCAGGGGAAGACTTTAGGGCAGTACTTAAGGGACTATGTATCGGGAATGCCCGAGGCTCAGACAGGCTACTAGCATCATTCTTTAAAGAATTTGCAGATCAGCGGGTCTCACGCTTACTGACATTAGTCAAAGAAGGAGCCACTACGCGTGTGCTCCCCCTTCTATGAGGTAGGTGCTACTTGATACCTTGCTTAAACCAGGGAAACCACCCAAATAGTTATGACTCCTATTAACCGCTTTCATTAATAAAATGTGACTTCAAAATACTACTTAATCAGATTGTAAATAGGCTGATCCCACTCCTCCGAGGCTTAGTTCTGCCGGAACAAGCAGGATTCATCCCAGGGCATTGTACAGTAAATAATCTACGCACTCGGTGCATCAGCTGGACCCTAATACATATGTAGCGGCTGTATCCTTAGGCGCTACCAAAGCATGTTATGTCAAAACCAATAAGCATTTCTGGAGGCACCAGACAGATCTGGCTGCAATCCTCTTTAATTTTTGAGATAGCTTTAGAGCCGCTTGCCATGAAATTACATCAAGATCACTCAACTTTGTCCTAAATTACACGTTGCCAAATCTCCTAATCTCACCATATGCAGACCACATGACACTTTTGCTACGTAAATTAGCGTTTGCCTATCCTCAGGGAACTCATAAAATGTAGCTGGTTATCAGGTATCAGGCTCCAGAACCGGACTGGCCTTACGGGACATCGGTCATTATCCCGGGAGGCTGAAAGGGTGTGGCCAGTTTTGCAGCAGTGGGGGCTGGTTTTGTTACTGGAGGCCAGTTTTGCGGCAGTGCTGCAATATCGGCCCCCAGTAACAAAAGCAGCAAGCCAATGTCTGAGCCTCCTGGCGCCAGGCACTGCTTCACCAGCAGAGCCGGACTGGGATAACAAACCAGTCCTGGCAATTCAGGGTGGGGGGGGGGGGGGAGGGGGGCATGTTGGCAGGATCACTGCTGCTGCGCTTTTGTTACAGGGGGTCAATTTTGCAGCACTGCTACAAGACCAGCCACCAGTAATAAATACGGCCCCCACTGGTTGAAAACTGGCCCCCACCCTTCCTGCCCATCGGGGAAATGCCCGGTGCCCGCTACGGCCAGTCCAGCCCTGTTCACCAGGAGTTGGTCCAAGAAAATTGGCAGGACTGCTTAGGGTTCCAAGTCCTGCCCTGGTAGACTCCTGTCCACGCTCTAGCTCAAGAGACAGATGGAACATTGAGTTGCAGCCTCCCGTGTCGGAAGTAGGATGGGAATATAGTTACTCACAGACTGCGTATAATTCACTTCTGCTTCCTTCCCGTTGTGTTTTGGACTCCTCTGAGCCCCTGGAGGGGCGACCTTGCAGAACAGCTCCACTTGCCAGAGATGTGGTGAGGTGGAGGGAGGCTTCCTACATGTGGCCTGGGTAGGTTCCAGGATAAGCCGCTCTGGGCAGGAGGTAGGACAGCCCAGCTCCAAAATGGCCAGCATGCCTATTGCAATGGAACGCGGGGGACGTCTGGGTGGGTAACATTAATTCCTCAGGCAAACAGGGCCTTTATTACCTCGGGGTGTGACTGCAGAGAGGCTGGAGGCCTAGGACAAGACTGTGGGGCCGTGGACAGGCAGCTGTGCATATACGTACAAACCCTGGGGTATCTAGAGGCCTTTACTTGACTGCATAGAGCCAGTCCAAGTCTTTCAGCGGCGGCGCAAGCGTCCTGTGATCCCCTGGGATTGATTGGAGACCGCTTCCTGTACTCAGCTGGTTCCAGTGAACAGTCACCTGTGAGTTATGTCATGAAGGGGAAGGGATAACTGCCTGGCTTCAAGTGAAGCATGTGGAGCGGGCATCACATGCCGCGTCCACGTCTATTTATGTAGCTTGCAGGAGTCAGTCTGCTGTCATATCACGTGTGCAACAGGGTGTAAACATACCCATATGTGACCTGGATTGCAACTGGGAAATCAATAAATAATCTTTAAGAAAGCCTTTCTTTAAGATTAAGATAACTCCGGCTGACGCTATCAAAGGTCTTTTGTGCATTAGAAACTGAGCAGTAAATCTGGTGAATGCTGGGAGTTACAGAGGCAAATAATGTCATTTAGTGGGAATAGTTTGTTGTGGCCATCCAAACCTCAGATACAACCAGGTTTATTCACATCAACCACTTTTGTTTCTTCCCATATTTTAGTTAGGATTTTAAACTCATGTCATACTAAGATTAGCCGGTAATTTTAACAATACTGGTGATTTCAATCATAGTTGCGCATAACAATACCAAAAAAATACTTTTGGATTGTTTCATTGATTGGGGAAAGCATTTGTTTGTGATGTTGGAATAACCCAGTTCGTAAGAGTTTGAAGGAATAAATTATGAAGCCCCTTGCATCAGGCACCTTTCCTAGCTACACTGATGTGAGCATTTACTCTAAAATGTCTTTATCTCTTGAATAAGATGATCTTTCTCCAAATCAGCAAGAAAAGAAGAAGTTCATAATCTATAGTTCTTTATGGATGTTACTCGACTACTGAAAACAGTTGGGTAAGTCGTGTGGAATTCATCATTTGTCTTTGCTAGTTACTTTTCCATTTTGAGTTTTATGGCATTGGCTCAGTTTATAGTTTGAAACTGGTTTTAACTTGACGTCTTGGAGAGAATTTAAGTTTGCTTCAATAAAGAAAGTTGATGTCGGTAGTCAATTTCCCCTTGATTTTGTTATATTGTTAAATAAATTAAATGAGTTTCTAGTTTGTGTTTTTTGGGAATGCTCTGGGGAAGAAAGATTAACACTCAGTGGGGCATGATTTGAGATTCTGCTGATGCCTATCTTTGAGGGCTGAAATGTGTATATTAGGGTTTACTATTCAGGAAAAAGTAGATGCAAGAACATGTTAAATGGAGTGCAGAATAGCAAGCACACTCCGCAGAGTTCCAAATAGCTGTAGCACTATGTCATGAATAAGCGATTGTGGTGCAGATCTACCACTAGATCTCATGATTTAGTATAGCTGTTCCTGTCAAGAATGGTGCTGAGGACAGTGTGGATATCTCCTGCAATAATACTATTGGTTGCTGCGATCAATGAGTTGTAGCGACAATACACAACCGAGTCTTTGTTGGTTTTCCGAACGTAAACATTAGGTTTTCATTCTGAATTTCCAGAATTAAATTGGATCACCTTCTTTCTGGATCTTTTTTGCATTTAGCACTTGCAATTCAGTCTTTTGTGGATCGGGATGCGAACACCTCCTGATTTAGAGAAAAACTTGGGAGGAAATTTAAAGTAACAAAAAGCAGCCCGTTGAAAATTACACTACAATTAAAAAAAAAAATGTAATATACCTCAATTAGAAACCAAGGAAAAATGAGGAAAGGGAGAGACACTAGAGATATTTGATATTGGCGCAGGACCTTCACATAACCATCACTGGGTACTCTTTGAAAAAGAGCAGAACACAGATAATCAGTGTGCTCAGAGCACAAAATATACTGTGTGTGACACTTGTATCCAGCATTAAACCTAACCCGTTTACAACGTGGAGGAATACTGACAAGCATGGAGTCTGCCCCAGAGCCAGGACTGGACCCCAGAACGCTGAGAAAAGTAGCCAGGCTCTAACAAATGCACAAGAGAAGGGAGGTCAGGGTTCAGCAGGTTCAGGGAAATGGAAAGTCAAGACAAGCACAGCAGGGGCGGGGAGGGGAACTGAGAGGAAAACACCACAAAAGAGCAGAGATGAAAGCTGGTAATGAACTCACTGGCAGCAAAGCATCCATCACAACAGAGGGGGTTGCCAGGCTCCCGAGTTAGTGCAGGCTGAGGGGTTACACTGCTGCATATCTTCTTTCTTTAATAACTTCTAAAATAGATTTTCGGCATTTAAAAACATGCACTTTTACGGATACAACTTGTGCCAAGGCTTGTGCGATTCCCATCAAGCCAGCAGTACCCTGTTCACATCCATCCTCATAATCCACCCAAGACGCCCGTTCTTCCTGCAACATAAGCACTGAGGCCATAACTCCCACCCTTGAGCCGGCACCGCCTGGGTCCCAGCAGTCCATGATATAAAATATTTCATGTGCACTCCCCTGGCTTTGTATACCAATTCCTCAAGGGCCCCACATTGATTCATTCCATTTGTCCATTCCAAGTTGGAAGGGGCTTGAGTTTCTTGCCAATGATGGGCTATATCTCTTTTGGCCACCAGGCATCCCATGGCTACCAGTGTGCGAGCCCCGTGGGACCCCAATGAATCCATCACACCAAGCAGGGCCATCTCCGGGTCCAGATCTAACGGTCTATTCAGTACATCTTCAGCACCTCATTAAAGGCTTTCCAACATTGTGCAATCACTGAACACTCCCAAACAACGTGAAGAAAGGTCCCAAGGGAAGACTCGCGCCTGGGGCACACCATGCTTGCTGTTCTTCTCATTTGCCAGAGACTTTGTGGGGAGTGATAGAATTTATGTAGGTACTTAAACTGTATTAAGTGAAAAACATATTAGTATTGTCAACTGACAGGGCACCATCTTGGCTTCAAACCATTCCTCCTCCTCAAGGGCGCCCAAATCCGCCTCCCATTGTGCCCTTAGTGTAATAAAGAGGTCTGGGGAATTATTTGAGTTATTTGTATAGTGTGGAGATGCCCCCTTTCCCAAGGGTGTCAAGTATAAAGTGGTGTTCCAGGGGATTACTTTCTGGAAGGGATGCAAGTTTTTCTCGATCTACGTCCAAAGTGTGTTGTAGTTGTAGGTAACAATAAAATTGTGACCTATGGATGTGGAAAGTCTGCCGCCAGGTCCTGGAAAGAACTATTGACACCACCCCTCCACACATCTCCCAACGTGGAGAGTCCTATTAAATCCCATTTGGCAAAGCCAGCTAATCCCACTGTTTGAAAAACCAAGTGTCCTCCCACTGCAGGGTCCCTACGGTCAACTTAACATGTCAATGCATGTGTTTTAGCACTGTGTGCATGCAATTGAAGGGAAGGCAAGTAACAAGAGAGAGTGCGTATGGTGGTGACTTGCCATATAATAAGTTAAGGATTCCATAGTAGCCAAGGAGTTCATGCTCCAGGTGATCGACAGGGTCATGTCTATCCTGATATAGTCAGTCATCTACTGGCACCAGGACAGCCAGTAGTATACTTTAACATCTGCCCATCCCAGTTCCGCCTCATATGGGGACATTCGACATTTAGTAAATGATACTCGTGAGGTTTTGTTGGCCCATAAAAAGGCCCCGATTGGGGCCAGAAGGTACGAGAAATGGTTGTGGGAAGAATACCTGGATAATATTGGAGAATATAAATGACTCATGGCAGTGAAATCATTTTGAATAATTGCTCCCATGCCCACCATGGTTAGTGGCAATGACTCCCATATCTCCTAAGTTGTGTTCCATCCTCCTAAGTAAAGGTGCCACATTTATGTCTCTATACCTCAGTTGGGTGAAAGTCACAATCATACACAAGTAGCAGAAGCTGTCTCTTGCCAGCTGGAGTGCAGCATCAATCTACCCTTCTCACATCTTCCCCCTTCACCGGTACCAATGCTGACATCCTCAGTTAATCCGAAGTCCTGACACATCACCATAAAGCCAAAGAGTTTCCATCAGGCGGGGTATAGTGGTCTCAGGACATTGAACAATTAGGAATATATCATCTACATAAAGGGAGACACTGTCTTCCAGCCCACTTCACAACTGGAATCCCTGCACTCTACCATCTACCCTGAGAAGCTCCGCCCGGGGCCCCACCACAAGGGCAAAGAGCAATGGAGATAACAGGCATCCCTGTTGAGTGCCCCACTCTTTTAGGAAGACAAGGGAGAGAATACTGTTGACCCTGACCTGTGCCCATAGGTCTTTGTAAATGGTTTCTACCCAGCCAAAAACTGAGGGTCCAACTGCATTTTACGTAAGATTGCTAGCAGGAAGGGCCAGTGGACTGAGGTGACTGCTCGCTCCACATCAATTAACAGCAAGTACTGTCTTCATGCAGATTATCTCTGCACCAGTGCCAGGTGAAGGCGGTACAAGCAGTGTCTAGTGCTCCTCCCAGGCATGAAGCCATTCTGGTCTGGATGGACCAGTGAGCAGATAACAGGTCGCTAGACTTGTTGCTAGTATTTTGGTAAGTAGTTTCACTTCAACATTTATTAGTGATATGGAACTATGCGTGGTGCATTAATTAGGGGTGTCCTGGGCTTGGGGACTACCATGATGGTGGCCCCCACGGATCATGAGGCACCCCGCTAAAGCAACCTCAAAGAGTCAATAGGTGCGGGGGAAGCATGGAAGAGTACTTCTTAAAGAATTCTGGGGGGGAAGTCATCAGAACCAGGTGTCTGTAAGGACTGTCGCCGCGCCAACCCAAAGATGGCGCCTTGAGAACACGCATGCGCAGAGGAGTCAGGCAGGAACAAAAGCCTGGCTTCCCCCGGAAGAAGCGCTTTGCGTTCATTTGTTCCTGAAGCCCCGTGTTCCGAAGCTTTCCTGTACTTTGCCTGGATTATTTACCTCGTTTCTCTTCTTGCCTGCATTGTCAACCCCATTATTGCTCTTCACCGCTGTCCTTTGTCCTCCCTAACTCGGTAGGACCACTCGACGGCTTTAACAGAGAGCAAAAGGGATTCCGTTACGGTGTTGTGGCGTGCGAGTGTTCCTCCGTCTGCCGATCGGATCTGAGGTTC
Organism: Triturus cristatus; assembly: GCF_964204655.1. NCBI lineage: Eukaryota > Metazoa > Chordata > Amphibia > Caudata > Salamandridae > Triturus > Triturus cristatus. The sequence goes on from NC_140584.1 coordinate 582,768,608, forward strand.
CCTGATTGGGGACCCAGCGTCCCGTGTGATAGGTCGGGCTGCAAACTCCACGTTTTACTTCACGAACGGTTTCCTCGTTCCTTGGGCCCTGAAATTGAAACGTAGCTTGCATCTGTCTCTCGAAGCACTTGGTCTAGCTTGGATGTTCATCAGCCTCGCTCTACAGTGTTCCCTCTCTGTGACCCACCTGTGACTACACCGGACTGATCTCGTCTACATGAATCCTCTGAACTCCGGTAACAAGTGAAGGTCGCTCTTTTCATTATTTTCTTCCTGCACTGTGTTGCTTCAACTGTGAGTCCTGTTGCCTTGTCAGTAACTTACAGCATCCCTGTGTATAAACTTGCAGAGTTACACGCTACGGGGGAGGGATTCATGGTGAGCCTGCATATAAGTGACGACACCTACTATATCTCTCCATGCTGGGTGTATATATGTATCCTTAGTGTACTCTCCTTGTTCTTACAGCTTCCTGAGTGCCCCCTTTTTACTTGTCTGATATACAGGAACCAGAAGAAGGGAAACATAAGGTACAGCACAGCCTTGGGAGGGTGAGATAGAAAAACGTCATCTTCTTTGGTAGCTAACCACTCCTTCTTTCTTTTAGCCACCTCACTGTGCCAAGACTGAAGATAGAGACAGTGCCCCAACGTTCATCCCCTTTTGTTTCTTCCCTTGTTTTGTTTCCCTTCTTCCCCTAGTCACCTCCGTAGTATAGAGCCTGATATGCTTAGGCGGTGATTGAGGGAAGTTGTGGACGTATTCATCAGTTCCTGGGCGCCTCTGCAGAAAGTGAGACTTTCCACCGTCCACGAATCCGGACAGTGTCTTGCCCAATGACATGGATGGAATAGCATGTTGCACCTCCTCCTCTGTGACAGGTAAGTCCAGGTCAGCTTTCTCCTGTCCAGAGAGGGTTCTCACTGGGAGGTCCAAAACAGTGATATGATCTCTCTCAGCAGGTGGGGGAGGTGTAGGGGGACACATGGGAGGAATATAGGGCACCAATATGAGAGGTGAATGCTACAGCGATATGTACCACCACCTAGAGCACCTCAGCTACAGGCATGGACATGCGAATCTCCAGGAAAAGTCCACAGCCCCCACGTGGGCATGCCAGCCAGTGCAGTAGCTTTGCGTATTTGTCCCCAGTTCATGCACCCATCCCTGAGAATGAAACCAGCCCAATTGGGCTGATTCCATGAGCGCCTTCCAGCAGGCCAATCTAGCTTGGTTTAACTCGGCTCTGGTCGAGGGGCTAGAGTGGGTTGCCTCTGCACACTCAAGGTAAAGTATGTCTTGCTCAAGAATCAACCAGGCCTCTTCATGTGCCCTAGTCCTACCTCTGATGCACACCAATGCCACCCTCTCACCCCCCAGATAGTGACCTTACAGGCTTCCCATGGCATAGTTGGGAAAGAGGCAGTATTGCCATTGTGGTCAAAGTAATCAGAAAGGGTGTCATGGATAAGGCCGCTAAATGAGTGGTCGAGAAACCACCACAGATTTAACTAGGGCAAACCTAGCTCCCCTCCAGCTGGTTTCCTGACTGTCCCCACCATGGAGGAGTGGTCTGAAAGACCCCTTGGGAGTATTCGTATCTGGGAAATGGCCCCGGCATCAATGGTTGGGGCGAAAATATAGTCAAGACAGGGAGAGGTACCATGAATGTGTGAGTAGAATGTGTAATGATGGGAATCATGATGTGTTGCTGCCATATGTCAATGAAACCGAGGAACTTTACTCTGTCCGATAGGTGCCGTGATCTGCCAACCTCCGACTGCGAGTCTGTGCCCAATCCAAGATGCATAGTGGCATTAAAATCCCCCCCAACAAGAGTGAACTTCGGGGTAGAGGTCACCAAGAGTCACAAGACCTCCTCCAGCGTTGGGCCCAACACCAAGTAGGGGGACTACATGCCAAGAAGTGTCCACAGGTTGCCATCCAACAATCCCATAAGTAGGACATAGCGGCCGAGGAGGTCTGTAGGGGGTGCAGCACGCAACACAATTGGAAAGGGTAGTAATATACCTGAGAGCCCCGTGGGAAGCCCAAGTGATATACCTACTATAGCCATGTCTGCCTAAAACGGAGCAGTTCGTAACCAGTGGGTGTGTTTCTTGGAGTAATAAAGTGTTGGGTTGGAGCCACTTGCCATACAACATAACCGCACCTCGCTTCAATTTATCATTCAGTTCTTTGACATTCATGAGAGTATAGTGGTCCCCCAGAGGCTGCGCTTGTAGTGTCAGTGGTCATCAAGTATTGGTGTAGTGTGATGAAAGGAGCTTGAAGGTGGTCCAGGAGCTTGGCACCTTAAGAGAACACAAATGTGCAGAACTAAACAACTTGAGGGTAAAAAATGATGTGAACATTCTCCCACCACCATACACTTCTACCCATGAAGCAGCTTTGGTCTGAACAAGAACTCTAAGTGAGAGGCCTGAGAATTACCCAAACAGAAGAAAAAGCAGAAAAGATGAACACAACAGGAGGTGGTGGAACCTGTGTTATGCAATGCATATGTGAACCCAGCAGGGGAGCCTGGCATATCAGTTATGAAAGTAAGGGGTCTGGAACAGCAGCAGACTCCCGGCCACCGCCAGAAGCCTTGGGCCTAGCACTATAGAGGGCTTACAGCGACCCAGGGAACCAATGCTTCAACACCTGGACAGTTTCCATCTCTGAATGGTGTCTGCATGTGTCCAATGCAGTAAGTGCCTCCAAGTCTCTTTCCCGTTCCCTCCCGTTTGCACCCGGTGGGGTGGACACCAACCGGTGACATCCAAAACGGGGGCTTTCCTCAAGCCAGGCCCAGGCTCTTTCAGGCATATCAAAAAAGAGGGTATTGTCTTTATAGATCACTTTAGGCATGTCTAGGAACAGTAGCATGTATTGTATTTGTAGCCCCCTGACTTTTTCTTTAAGAGTCAAGGAGGAGCAACGCTGTCACTGTACTTCGCAGGCTTAATCAGAGAATAGAATCACAGGGGTTGACTCATAATGTACTTTCCCAAGTCTGTGGGCCTCACGAAGGATAGTGTTCTGGTCAGCGTAGTTCAAGAGACGGGCTATCAACGGGCACGGAGGGGCCCCAGGCAGTGACCAAGCAACCAAGGTCCTATGTGCACTCTCTACAACAAAGTATGTCAAGCGCAGCTCAACGGGTACATATGAAACCAGCCAATTAGCATCAAATTGTGTCAGTTGGCATTCATCTTTCCCTTCAGGGATCTCCATAACACCGATATTATTTCTTCTTCTCCTTCCCTCAGCATCCTCTGCTGTAGCCTCTACATGGCCCATTGTACTCTAAAGGGCTGTTATGGTATACTGAAGGATGCGGGTATTGTCCTCCATTCTGGACAGGTGACCCTCCGCCTCAGTAACCCGGTCCACCACATTTCACAGATCTTGGCGAAGCAACAAAAGATCCAGGCTGATCTCATCAATTTTTCCCTCAAGGGACGTTCTAGAGTCTCTCATTGCCTGTAGGATAGATGATGTCAAGTCGCTCAGAAGCACTGAATTCAGCTGTGCCGACTCCGCCCATCTCATTTGCTCTCTCTGGAGCTGGCTTGATGAAACGACCTATTCTGTACAGTTGGATTAGCATGCTTATCCTTACCCATACAGTCTGTTTACGGCGCAGAGGCTTCCAGAAACCAGAGTATAGGAGAGAAGGGTCTGTCCGCCAAACAGGGTCCACAAAAGCCAGTAGGGGCGGCAGGGAGAGAAAGGCCATCAACCTTGCAACCCACTCGGCAGCCGGCAATCACTACCCAGGTATGCAGGCAGGCTCCCCCTGGGGCCCCCCGCCAAGGTGCCCCTACATCTGTCAGTCTCACCAATCCCGGGCACCGGCAATGAAGTGATTATAGTGGACACCTCTATTTAGGGTCTACAGCGAGGGGACTGCACACTTAGTCCATAAGGGATGGCCTTTTCCGATGCCTCCCAGCTCACCCCAAGCGATTCTCAGCGTGCCAGGCCACACAGTCTGGTCCTATGCCAACTGCCCGCAGTCCTTGCTCCCTGAACACCCCAAGGGACGACTCTACTCCTAAGGGCGTGTAGTAGGGACATCTCCTGCGGGGCTCTGTGCTCTCACCTCGGGCAGCAGGGTCGGGGTAGGCTCCCGTCCACTCGCCTCCACCCCTCAGGAGGCCACACCAGCAGTTATGATCAATTCAATAATTCCATGCATCACGTTTTCTGTTTTAGGGAGTCATTTCTAGGTCAGGCCCTAGAGAAATAAGTCACTTGTGGGTACTGTACCTTGTAAACTCAAGCTGCATGTTACAGGTGAGACCAAACCAGGCTGAAACCATTCTGGGGTTGTTTGCGTTCTCATACACAGGCGAAATGAGAATGGGGTGGAAAAGGTTCCCTGCATGGCTTGGGAGAGCATGCACCCCGGCTCACAGTTCCTCATAGTGAGACTGTGGTTGTATTTGACCTTTGAGCACACAGCGATTGTGTATGTAAGCGTGCATGCAGAAGGCCTGCGTGGAAACTGCTAGAGACCCAGGGATGGGCTCCGAGGTCTGAGGGGGCATGCCATTTACATCCCTCCTTTACCAAGCTCTTACATCACCAGGTTGTGGAGGAATGATAGTAGTGGCAGCAGTGACTCTATATGCAGAACAGTCCCTTAGCCCGATGTATGCATATGAAGAGATTCCTACTGGCCTTTCCAGTTGACTTTGTCTGCCCGCCCCCTCCAACATGGTCCTTCAGTCCATCTGTGTGGGACGTAGATGTCTCGTGTGTATACACTATGCATGTGTAGCAGGGTGAGCGTGGCTCGTGTGTGTTGTGCAAGACTGATACAGCCCACAAATTTATTGTGGAATGCCTGTGTGTGAATGATGCATACGATGGAGGCTGGAGAGAGCCTGCCAGACACCAGTGTGCGTTGCAGGACTCCCACAAAGCACTTGTGAGGTCCGTTAGAACAGGCCACACTCTAGGGCACCTGTGAATTATAGGGACATCCTTTGCCCTCTTCCTACACCATTTGCCGTAAGAGGTGGTACACCCAATACAGAAGGTGAGCGTGGAAGCCTGTCCCTCAATTGTGCTTTTGTTTATGGTCTCACTGAAAGGGAGATCCCAGTCCTAGCCCTCATTCCTGCTGATACTAGAGGACAGACTGTGACTTGATCAGTCTGGGAGGAGTAAGCAAAAACACAGAAATTGTCAGGAACTAAGTCTAAAGCTGGATCTGTGGAATTCAGCGTCGCGGTCTGTTCATTGAGTAGACGTATGGGGCAGAAACCCCTCTTAATGTACCAGTATTTTTCTTCGACTACATCTGATGTCCAAGAAAGACTTTTGAGCTGCAAGGTTGGAGTCACTCACTGCCAACTTCCCTTGCCAGCTTTGGGACAGGCACCTGGAATCTCTGCAATCTGCCAGGAACAGCAGCCTTGAAGCCACCTTGAGGGAACGAGCCCAGTGACTGCTGGGGAGGGGTGCTGGAGGTATCTCACCACTTACGGAAAGGATACCTCCAGGAGGAGGACCGTGAGCAGCTGTCCAGGAAGACGTTACGTTGGCCTGCTGTAGCACTGAGAAGAATCTACACCATGAGGCAGTGTGGTGAGACCTTGTGACCCATGATTCCATCACTCTTGACTGGTCCATGGAGTACTATGGAAGGTGGCTGGTAAGGTCTCCTAGGACTACAAAAGACAGACGAGATACATAACTCAAATGACTTGGGTCTATTAAATATCGCAACCAGATTAGGGGGTTACAACTCTTCCTCCGACTTGATTACTGCTGTGACCGAGGGTGGACTCTTTATTTTGGTTGGATGGCGGGCTTGTGGTTGGCCTGAGGAAGAGCAATGAAAAACTTTCCCACTGACCTGATCGTAACATGTGGTGTGCAGCATCCCCCTTTCTGTGCCCACACAGCCCCACCTTTGCTATGACTATGTACTTGCGTAATGTAATCTGGTGCTCATGTAAAGCGCTCTGATACCCTTGCACAAAGATTGCACTATATGAACCCGAAAAGGGAAATTAAAAAAAGTGCATGCCTGCACAAAGAGGCAGGGACCGAATATGTTGGTGGAGCTTGCAAGGCCATGGCAGAGTTGATGAGGCCTCTCCCCCTGGTTCATCCCTGGTTCATGCCTAGTCACACCCAGGCAGGAGCAGAGCAACCCCAAATCCCACCTGGCAGAAGCAAGCTGAGCTTGAGTTAAACTTCTTAAAAGTACAATCATTTGCGGAGATCGTTTGAGGGCTGCAACAGACACTGGGACAATGCTGTTTTCTACATAACCATTCCATATCCATCTTGGCAGGATCAACATGTTGAGAGGACTGTCGGGATATTACAGCATCTCAGTTAACTGGGAGCAATTTATCATATCTTGAGTAGATTGTATCTGTTTGCAGCTTGGATGCTGCAGTGGTCGAGGTGCATCGACTCGCGCTTACCTGCGGCTTGTGGTGGACTGTGAGCCATGGCCTCTGTGAGGTTGTGGGGCCTGGAGCAGCCATTAGGGTAATTTCTATGTTGTTGACAATCTGGGGATACTGGCATGAGACAGCTGGAGACACCCAGCGTGTGGATTGCCTGGAACAGAAAGGCACAATGACGGGGCACAGTCTCAGGTTCTTCAAGCCCAATCAAAGATGGCCGCCTCTTGTTTGTATTCAGTGCTCAATTCAAAATGTTTTTTTGTCCCAGGGTATTCTGAGAGTCACTTGCTGTTTTATACATGTATATACATATTTTATATATATAGCTGCCTGGAATATATCTGGTTTTTCGAAATATTTCAAGGTATATTTTTGTTTGGCAGGTGTTTTTTTGCTGGACAAGGGCATGTGCGTATTTTCATGTCATCTTCTCTAGGTGTAGTGTTAATGTCTCCTTTCTATTATTCCATTCCGAGTGTGCTCAGCCTCTTTCTGTCTTTTTTGTATTTATATTTAATCCTTTAGGTTGATTGGCTGTTTTTTTTTAGTTTCTGGGCAACGAGCCTCAGCAGCTCAGCGTGGAGGGTTTTTGCACTTAAGGCTTTTGCATCCAACTGTGGCACATTCTTTATGGGAAGACTCTCCAGCGTCCTCTCTCCACTGGCTGGCAGAGTGACTATCAAAAGGGAGCGCCCAAGCTTCCAACCCAAGTTCAAGGAATGGCCTTTGCATCCTGCACTTCAGAGCAGGTGACACTGTCAGCGGGGGTGGGCAAGCGAAATACAGCCCGTGCATGGTGCAAGATGGAACCCCCGACCATAGAAGAATGGATGCAGAGCAAGTGGTGTATCAAGGGAGGGGATGCCCATAAAACTTGAAGACAATATGGGGGCCTGGAGGGATTTCTGGGGATTCTAAACAGCAGACTGGGAGCGGGTGGAGAAGGATGGGTATTTCATATTTGGGTTTCTCAGCCTAGACGGAGTACATGGAAATGAATGGCGAGCCGTAAAAGTGCTGGAAAAGGGAAAGTTATTGATACCTTGCAGATGATGTTCTGATCTGTATTATAATGTGTATTTACCACCTGTATATGCAGTCTGATGTAAAAGTTAATCAAAAAGATTAAAAAATAAAACAAAAAAGATCATTAGCAGGTAACCCTTATCTAAGGGAAGAGCCAAACTCAGTGGTGGCTGGTGCCCCAGCGCAGTAATTACCCCCTAGCCCCCCCCCCGCACCCAAAAACATAAAGTGCTCAATATTGCCATCTATCTTTTTAAGTGCAGCCTTTAGTTGCAACTTATGAGTAAAGTACTCTTTCTTTTCAAGTAAAAGCACTGGTTGGACATTATTTCGCCACCCTAGGGGGTCAAGAGTTAAAAGGGTGAACTTGGTGATCAGTTTTGGGTTTAGGGATAAAGTGACACCCAGGACACCGACGGTAAAATCTCTGAATCAAAGACAACAACAGGAATAGAAGTATAACACAGTTGGGTCATTCTTGTGAATTGTGCCAATGCACAGTAACGGTGAGAGTATAGTGGAGGCTTTAAGAGGGAGCTTTGCTCAAAGCAGGACAGAGAAGGTTCAGTGGTCCTTTCCAGATACAAACCAGTGAGGACAAGTATGAGTCGGAGCCTGTGAATACTTCAGTTTTTTGACTCACTCTTCACAGAGAAAAACATGCCTCTCTGGGTGCGTTTTTATTATTAAGCTCGCGCAGGCAGTTTCCTAAAGAGATTAGTACAAAAATATCTCAAATCAATGGAAACGCCGATTATTATGCCAGCCACTAGTTACCCCCCCCCCCCTCACCCCGCGCGAGCAACATTGAAGGTAGTTTTTATTTGGACCCAAGAATTGCCCAGTGCTCACCGTGGGCTGTGGCCTCCCCTGGGATCGCCGCAGAAGGGGATGCCGCATCCAGCTTCTCCTGACATCTGGGTCCCAGCATGTTACCTTCATGGGAGCCTCATGGGCGGTGTCTTCTCTGGGGATACGCTGGAGCTCGTCAGCATCTTCCTCCTTCGGTGGGCTTTAGCTGGACTCGGTCACCTCGCTCTGGTTGCTTTTTTTTTTATTTTATTTTTTTATTGAGCAAAATTCAACCACTAAATATTTTAGCAATACATAATCAATCATGACACCCAAGTATGCAGTCAGTACAGAGTAAAAAGAAGTAAGAAAGCAAATACATCAGTTAAGTCGAGGAGGGTAAGTCATTACACCTCTGATTTGAGTACCAATTGGAAATGGGAGCCCAAATCTGGGCCCCAAGAAGCCTAGATTTTTTGCCTCTGGAGCTATATATTGATAGTTCCTGTTTGTATGTTGCCAAGAAACGGCTGAGCCACATCTGAAAGGTGGGTGGTTCAGGATCCTTCCACCGTGCAGCAAGAATGATACGGAAAATAGCAGTACCCAAGAAAAGTATCCGTTGTTCTTCATTGCTATGACCGAGAGAATCATCATGACCCATTAAATAAAGAGTTACTGATTCTGGGATAACATGAGTAAATATCTGAGCCCAGGATCTCATAATAGCAGCCTTTAATAAACCTAATTTGGGGCAGTCCACAAACATATGAATTAAATTCGCTTGGGGTTGGCTACATCTGGGGCAGCTATCATCAGCCCGTAAGCCCCAAGAAAATAACTTTGCAGGGGTAAAGTAGAGATTAAAGAGAACTCTATAATATTGGGCTTTAAGGTTTGAGGCAATAAAAAATTTAGATGAGAGGGCCAAACATAGGTCAATGTCAACATTTGGGTTAGTTAATCTTGTGGCGCAAGCCTGTTCAACCCGCTCTATATCATCTGTGGTATTTTGGATCAACAATTGGTAAAGAGTGCCAATTCTAGTAGAGCGTTTCCCAATAATAGAGAGGAGATTGACGTTATCCAGTTTAATTCTAGGGATACAGTTACGAATGCTTGTATACACCTGAAGGTATTTCAGAAAATCGGTGTTTGGAATAGAATATTTCTGCTGCAGCCATCCAAATGACGGAGTAATTTCCTGACCAAGAAAATCACCCACTGTATTAATACCTAAGGATTCCCACCTCCGAGAAGTAGAGTCGTTAAGGCTAATAGAGATAATGGAACTGCGCCATAAGGGGGTATATTTTGTAAATTTTGGAATAGTTAAATATTTAGATACAGATTTCCATACCTTCCATGCATCTGTAACTATCTTAAACTTAATTTTTTTATAATATAATGGTTCAACCTGCCTTAAGAATAGGCCTTGGCATTTAGTCCCAAGACTCAGCTCATAAATGGAAGGAATAGAGGGTTCCATGATAAACGAGGTGGTTGTTTTGAAGCTCAGTAAAGGGCCCATCTGTTGGAGAAGAGTTGCCCATAAGTATAGTGTTAAACTAGGAATACCTAGCCCACCCCTCTCCTGGGGTAAGGTCAAAAATGGTAGGGCTCTTCTAATCTTTCCAAAGCTCCACATAAATTTAGACATGGAGGAGTCAATGATCTTAATAAAACTACCTCCAGGCAAGATCGGGATTGCTCGAAACAAGTAGAGTATCCTTGGAAAGATATTCATTTTTAGATAATTAGCCCTACCAATTATAGAAAGATGTAAATTATCTACTCTCCTTAGGTCAGTCTTTATTTTGTTAATCAGGGGAGTGTAGTTAAGATGGTCAATTTCCCTTATATCAGATGACAGGCAGACACCTAGATAGGTGGCTTGCTTCACTTTAAGGGGACTATCCAAAGCCGTATTGTTCGTACGCTCTGGTTGCCTATGTGCTCTCCTTTTCACGTTCTTGGTTTGGCTCCCTACTCCATACATGCACATTTTCGCTACATTGAGTGTCTGGCGAGCCCCGCTCATCAACGTAACCATGGCAAACATTTTGTTGGATCCCTGACTTATTGGCTCAAAGGTTTTGTGGGGATTCAATGTCAAGCTGGAGAAGACAGGGACATGCTGAGCTGACAGGAACGCGTCACTTACCACCCCGAGGACCTTTGCTTTCTTGGCAAAGCAGAGCAAGGATAGTGAGGTGAGCCTTACAATTGAGAGCCCGAAACTGGAACGGCTACAGACCAACCACCCTAGTGGGCCATGGTCCATGAAGATCACAGAAGACCAAGACATAATATCCGAGTCTGTCCAGCGCCCCTTTCATGGCCAGACATTTCTATGGCAGAATAGTGAGGTTCTTGGGCAAACAGTTTACGTCTGATGTACAGCAGTGTTGGTCTTCCCCACTTGGGCCTGGTTGGGACAATACTAGCTCGATACCCACAGCTGAAGATTCAGTTTATGGTTGAAATCCGGGCAGGCCAGAACAGGAGGCTCTAAAGGCCTGCTTTTAAATCAGTGCAACTCCGCATAGTTTCCTGAGGGATGGGGGAGCTGCTAGGGTCCCTGTTCCCCAAGATCGTCAGTAAGAGGACTAACTTCCAGTCATAGTAAGGAATAGATCACAGCAATGGGTTAACAGGTGCCCGTCATACTTTCAAGGTCACAATCCGGAATTCCGGAAGGCCATTAAGACCCACTTGTTCCCCCTCCCCTAGGACTCTTGTCCGTCCCACTCCTCTCTTCCTCAGTTCAGCGTCTGTGGTTCCTTAGCGCCGGGACGCCTCTTAGCTGGGGCAGCTGTTGCGCTTTACCAAATCTATAACATAAAATAACAATTTGAACCTAGTACACGCCCGATTGTCTCAAGGCTTCTGAAAAAGTTCCCAAGAATGGTCACGCAGTTTAAGCAGACTGCCCCAGCTTCACAACCCCAAAGAGGCCAGGAAGTTATCTTGCATCTTTGAGCTCCTATGACCCTTTGGAGTTAATTGTCTCAATTGTGTTGCTTATAGTTTGGCCTTTATTGGATGTCAGATAAGGTGCACAAGCTTTATAGACAAATGCAAGCCTAGTGCGACAAATGTGGGTAGACGAAAGCATGCGCTTCTTCAGAACGTGAGACTAGATGCATTGTGCATGCAGGTACTTACCACTTTCGGGGCATAAAGCATAATGCATATAAATAGCCTTCAAGTGCACCAGTGGGGCCAGTTTGATTACATGGAGTAAACCTGGAAGTGTCTTAAGCTCCATCCCAGTGGAGGAACTGTTGATTCACCAAGGGAATACTTGATGAAACCCACCAAGAAGCGAGAAGACCCATCCTAAATGGAGGCACTGTTAAGCCACCAGGAAATACTGTAGCGAGTTCACCCAGGAGCCACAGAGGACCAACCCTACAGAAGGCACAGTGAGACACCAAGGTGGCTGGTTATGGCACAGTGAGCGAAAACACAAACATTTGCAATCCTAGTGAGAGTAACCCCAGTGATCAGGATTGATTGAAGCTTTCCATCCATCACATTTTCTGTTTGTTAGTGGACCCGCCACATTGGGAGAACACACCCAGGATTTAAATCAAACATAATGTCAGAGAGGTGCAACATTAGCTGAGAGAACATGGGGATGTGCGAACAGACACTACTCCACACTGGTAAAAATGCAGGCACCAGGAATGAGAGCAACAGCTACTAGGAAAGAAAAACACACCCTGGCTGCCTCTGGACCCCATCCCCCTGAATCCATTAGATGCTGTGACGATCACACACACACAGCTTTGCTGATTCATCCCTTTCAGCAAAGAGCGTTTGTGCCTCATCTGCCAACAGCGGACACTTCATCTCCCTTGGAAACGATCCACATATTAAAGAAGATGCTTTATGGCAAAAACATGGTGTGCATGAAACTCGGGCGCGAGCGGTCCGAGCACGGAGCGCTGTTATCTGTAAAGATACTGGGCTGGACTGGACAGGAGGCAGGCTGGACGGGAGACAGGCAAAGCACCGGGTGGGTGGGAGAGAAGGACTATCAGGGCCGAGGCACTTTCAGCCCACAGCCCTAACGGGAACCCAAGGAAACAACACACTGTGTGCACTTAGGCCCAGGCATAAATGATATTACGTGAACAACTCTACACCATAACCAAGACAGCTATAAATTGCTAATAACCATAGGGGGGGGGGGGGGGGGAGTAGGTGGCAGTGGACCAGATGTGACTCACACAGAATCGGGTGGGGGGTGTGTGGGCGATAAAACACTATGATGTTTTATTGGAAGTGTTTTTCCCCACAGGGCTACATCAGTTTCTGCTGTTGAGAAACAATGTTCTTTGCTTGTAGGCTAAACCGTGAAATATACAAATATTTCATGAGTTACTCTTCAGCATTTTCAGTAAAACCAATATACTTAGCAAATGCACTAGGAAGCTGTGTTGTGAACAACCGACTTAGCCCAGTTTTTATATATAAAAACAGACTGTGGGGAAGAAACTCTGAACCAATATGGAGACACTTGGATTTGTTCGCTCAGGGCAGGCAATATGGGCTGACAGTGAAACACGCCCCAGAGCGGTTTGCAGTTCGCAGTACAGCCCTGGGAGCAGCGCCTAGACTGACTGCTTCACGGACCTTATATTAGGTCCTTCGTTCACTTACATCTTCGTAAACCCTGGGTTTCTTACCTGGCAGGTTGGATCACCTGGTGATGGCTTTAAGACCTGACCTCCTCTTGGAGTGTACACATTCCCCCTTCATGTTAGTTCACAATAATTAGATTTTCTATATGAATTTGCTAGGCACTTTCTGCCCAGTGCTTCATTTGTAAAAGAAAGAAGTGCCGGGCCCGACGTTTTACACAGAACCCTGCAGCGGGTGCTATCGAATGTTGGGGTGCTAAATACCAAGGGTGCATTTTCTTAATTCCACCTCATGTCTCTTTTATCCAGCACCAGACACTCCCTGCCCCTTATCTACCTCTTGCAGGTTTCTTTTCATCGCTGCTTTCAGACTGTGTAAATGTTCCTTTTGTACTTTTCTCTCTCTTGCTCTGAGTCAAAGTGTGGTGAGGAAAATATTTTCCAGTCCCTAAATAACGAGTGTCAGTGGGCACCACCTGTGCGCAGCGGCTCAAATGAAGCACTTCTTCCCCTACTCTCCCTCGCCTTCTAGTGCCTATTCAATTGCATCCCATTGGCCTTCCTAAGAGAACTTGTCCAACACTTTGCATCATGTCCCAACCGCTTGTATTGTGGAGTGACCATTCATCTTGACATTTACAACTCCATGTAGCATTGGCGAAGTAAACTGCCTTTGCATATTTCCAGTTGGAAGACAAATCATGAGTGAATCCCATTTCAAATCCCCAAAATGGAGGAATGGACATTGCTTTATGTTGACTTTTGAACCTTGAGAGCTCTCTGCACCTGCCAGTTCTGAGCCACACTGTTGTGACCAGTAAGTGACGAAGGCCCATTGCAGCTAGCTGTGGCCAGTTTCCTGATGGGAAATACTATTCCCTCATGTATCACATGCTGACATACATCTACTAACAGACACAGTTATGGCCATTCAACATCCCCGGCGTTCATGTAACATTCGAATGATCCATTGACCAAGAAAACAGAGGTTTATTTAGGTCGTTTTCATTCTCTAAAGAAAACATGCCCACCAGCACCACTACGGGGCAGGGTGGATGGTGAAAGGTGAAGGTGACCTAAGACACCTCCATTCTGCTGGACATTGTGTCTGTTCTGTAGGGATACTCTCTAGGTGGATGAAGTGGGAAGTACCTTCAGAACCAGGTACTGAATGAGTAACAAACATGGACTCAATATACTCATTACCGTATGTTTTTAAGCTGATGGGTATTTACATAACATGCTTCATATTATATGTATAGTACGTGATTTGCATAAATCGAAACAATTCTTTACAGTATTAAATAGATTGCTGTAGTAGGTATATAAAAATGGTCTCTCTGAAGTGTTCTCATCGTAATTATAGGCAACGGAATGCGCTTATTTGTCGCACTACTTGACAGTAAAGAAGTCTAAACATGCACTGGGCTTCGTTTTCACGTAGAAGTATCTGTGCCTCTAGGAAGATTGTATAAGCTACATTTCTTCACAGCAGAACTGAAAATAGTTTCTTTCAATGGGCTTGCATCCATAAATTGCATGCAAAAAGTCTCCATCTGATATATTAATTAAAATCCGCATAAAAAATTGACATTCTATCAAACTTATACTTACTTTTAGGCCCTATTTTTTAGGTCTCGCCTGACCCAGCGCAAGCGCTGGTCTGGCGAGACTTTTTGAGAGGGCTCCAAAAAGTGCTACCAGGCCAGCCTAGAGCTACAGTGCATAAGCGCGGGCGCGCGCGCGCCGTGCTTTTCCGCGATTACTTTCACGGCCGCTTTGATGTTTGATCGCGATCACTTTCGCGGCCGTAGCTAATAGGTCTCGGTTTTGGGACCTTAGAAGTATTTAGTTATGCAACTGTTGCATGGCTAAACACTTATAAGGTCCCAAAGGCGAGACCTATTAGCTATGCCAGTGCTTGTTTTTTAAGTGCACCAGTTTCCCTTATTCCTTCTGCCTGCCTCTTCTGCATACAAGTTACTCCAAATCCAATGCCTATCAGCCTTAAGCTCTTTTTGGAAACCGTTGCTTGTTAATTCCAGCAAGCAATTGCTTCTCACATCAATAACTAATGGGCTGAACAATAACTTTGGGCTCCCTTCTAGCGTGCTACTCACCATAAAGCACCTCATCAGGGGTAGTAAGTTCTATATAAATGCAATTTAGATACCCAATCCTAAATGGTAAACACAGTAACAAATTGCTCTACACCCCGTTTCCATATGTGAGTTGAATGCAAGTCATAGCTTAGAGAGCCAAGGCCTCATTCTTTTAGCCCTTTAAGCGCACACCTGTGAGAGATGTTGGAGAAGTCCCCTGGCAGATGTCCAGGAGAGGAACTCTGCGTGCCGAAGCAGTGGTAGCAGCTTTGACCAACCCTGGTAAAATGGGCTTGCAGACCCCTGGAGACGGCTTTTTGGCCAATGAGTAGCAGAAATTGAGGCAGCACAATTCTGTGGGACAGTGTTTCCAAACTGTGGATCAGTGGGTCGCGAGCCGACTTTTGGTGGGGTGCCAAAGTCCAGGCAATCAAAGATGCTTTAAATTCTGTATTTATCGTGTCACATTTCTGTGCATCAAAGGCAGGTCAAATGTCAGGCTATTCCTTCTACTGCTTAATTTTTAATATAGAGATTGGCTTCTATGAACTCCTCTCACTTTGCAGTCAGAGAAAGAAAAATAAAGGAAATTATGTGACAATCCTGCTGGGATTTTAAAACTTATTCTTCCATAGATGGGAGTCCGAGACCTTCATTCTTATCCCCTAGCTTCTGAATACACACCACTGTTGTATTGTCTCTTTCTTCACCTTTTCCACAATCATCCATGAAAACAAAGACTTTCAGGTCAGTATTAGAGGTCTTAGGTCTGGCACATTCTCTGCCATTAGGGCGAAAAATATATAGCGGTGTCCTGGCTGGAGAAGCATTAATGTATATTACTAGTCATCCCGACAGGGATCCATGGATCCTCCTGAGCTTAATGCAAATAGATAGCCCATTGACACTACAGGGGTTACTTTGCAATTATTTATTGCAAAACTACTGACTGATCGTTTTTAGGTCTCGCCTGACCCAGCGCATGCGCTGGTCTGGCGAGACTTATTGAGAGGGCTCCAAAAAATGCTACCAGGCCAGCCTAGAGCTACAGTGCATGTGCGCGGGCGCCGTGCTTTACCACGATTACTTTCGGTTTCGCGGCCGCACGGCCGCTTTGCATAGCCAATAGGTCTCGCTTTTGGGACCTTATAAGTATTTAGTTATGCAACTGTTGCATGGCTAAACACTTATAAGCTCCCAAAGGCGAGACCTATTGGCTATGCCAATGCTTGTTTAGTTTGTAAACGGTTTGAAAGGTAAACGTACACCTAAAAAACATAAATACCGAGGAAACAAAAATCAAAGACAAATGTAGGCAGAGATCTCCATTGGGCTGTGACTCTAATGAGCCCCTATTTGGAGCAAGTTCAATTTAAATTTCACCCGCAGATGTTTGCAAAGTTTACCCGCATTGGACTTGCCAAATTTAGCAACGTTTTATAAACTTCACCTGTAGATGAAAATCCTCTCACATAGAATTTTTCAACAAAAACATTCTTTGCGAGGGCTTTCTCCCATTACAAGTAGGTCTTTGCTCTAATTTTTTTTTCCTGCAAAGCGTTATTTTGAGGGTTTTCCCCGGTGATCTAAAATGTATGGTTGAGCAGTTTGCTATCTTTTGGAAAAATAAACCCACTCAGTTCGTCGAGGATAGGTTAGCAGCTCTGCACACCCAGTAGTTGTTTGTCTCAATGGCCGAAATCCGACTGGTGATGGCTCGTCCAGATTGAGCTACATATATAGGTAAAGGGCTTTCAACAAGGAAGAGGAGACGCGCCCCCCTTCTCTTCCTGGGAGCCGCATCCACCAGAAATGTGGTAAATGTTCCAATGGCAAACATTTTGTAATATTCCAGTCGTGAATATATATATATAAGTTTATTCAGCAGATACAGCTAACATCCATCACCACAGCGGTAACAGAACCAACAACATATCGGGAGTGCAGGTTAGAACGTTCGCAGGGTTCCACGAGCGTTCCATTTCCAGGGGGTGGGTGGAAGGAACCAAATTGGAGAAACAGAATACAACACATCTTCCTTCCAATACATTATTGGGAATTAACAGATCAATATGTGAAATAGTCTTTTTGCCATTCCGGTTTGGAGTGCACCTCCCTTAGGCACATCTTACCTTCTGGAATGGAATTCTGGTGGTCATTGCTTGGTTTTACATTACCATCATTGTGAATAGGAACTTCACCCTTGTCAAGAACTATTCTGTCAATACTCCAATACTGACCATCATCCAACTTTACAACATTCTTGAATACCTTGCTTATCACCTTCCTTTCAGAATATTTTGAGCTACCTGACATTACAAAATTAGGCAATTTCACCTTTACTGCATCACCTATCTTCAAAGTTCTAGGTGACTTCTGAATTTTCTCATTGTACCTATCCACATACTTCCTTTGATTAGAATGTATCTTTTCCATGATCATATCTCTGTCCACTTCCTCATTTCTTCCACCGACAAGCCACAAAGGGCCTAGCTTAGTGCCCGGCTCTCTCCCTTTAAGGGACTTAAACGGTGATACGCCTGTGACTGAGTGAGGAGTGATGAGATATGACCAAACCATGTCCTCCAATGCTTTCCTTACATTGCTTCCATTTTGTACATTAAGTTGAAAGCAATCTTTGATCATGCGGTTTATGCGTTCTACCAGCCCATTTGCCCTTGGACAATACAATGGCGTAAACTGGTGTTCAACAGAAAACTTCCGCAGGAACTCCTTCATACATGCAGAGGTAAACTGAACCCCATTATCCGTGACCAAAATCTGTGGTATCCCCTCTGTACGGAAAACCCCTTGGAGGAAACTCATAACACTATCAGTAGTGATATTTTCTACTACCTTAATGATAATCCATTTCGAATGGTAGTCTACCAATGTGATGATAAATCTGCCACCCAGTCCTCTTATATTTAAAGGACCAACAATGTCCATGGCCACTTTGACCCAAGGAGCAGTGGGAACTGCCACAGGGGAGATCTTCCCCTTGCTCACGACCTTGCTCTTGTCGCTCATAGTGCAAGGCACACATTCTCTTACCTCCTTCTCCACCATGTTGTCCATTTTTGGCCACCAATAGTGTAACCGAATTTTACTTTTGGTCTTGCTGCACCCTAAGTGTCCCTCATGTGCTAGACGTAGTATCTTATCTCTTATGTCTTCAGGAGGTACTAGCTTGTCCCCTCTGCATATGTTATTTCCTTGTACATGTAGTTCATTTCTCACCTCCCAAAATACATCTTCTCCCTCTTCCAAGAATTTAGGGCTACACGGCCATCCCTCACAAATAAGATGTTTCACCCTTGGGAATAACTTATCCTTTTTTAAGGCCTCTTCCCATTCTGGTTTGTCTAACCCATCAAAAACTGTAGATACTACAATTTCTTCCCCAGGATCCTCCTCCACCTCCTGATTCCTCAGTGGAAGCCTCGATAAGCAATCTGCTGCCTGATTCTTTTCTCCAGGTATGTACACAACTTCAAAATTGTAACCCTGCAGACCAAGGAACCATCTCGATATCCTAGGTGTGGACCTTCCCAAATTCTTAGCTGAAAAAATGCTTACTAAAGGCTTGTGGTCTGTCCTTACATTAAAAGGTATGCCCCACACAAATGTTCTGAAATGCAGTATGGCCCAGTAACATGCCAATGCCTCCCTCTCAATTACAGAGTAGCGAGATTCAGCTGCAGTAAGAGCTCTTGATGCAAATGCTACTATCCTTTCTCCATTTTCTGTCACTTGACTGAGAGTAGCTCCAATACCTTTTAGGCTGGCATCTGTAGTAATGATGGTGCGCTTACTAGTATCAAAACATCCTAGGAATGGTGCCTCTGCTATACTGTCTTTTATAGACTTAAAAGCCTTGCTACATGGTCCATCCCATTCAAATTTTGCCCCTTTCTTTAACATACACCTCAAAGGGTACGTAGTTTCTGCAAAGTTCTTTATGAATTTAGAGTAATACTCTGACAGCCCCAAGAATGACTTTATCTCTTCCTTGTTGGTGGGACATGGCGCTAACTTTATAGCTTCTACCAAGTTAGTTTTAGGCTTAATCCCTTCCTGGGAAATGACATGCCCTAAATATGTAACTGAGCGGACTCCTATCTGGCACTTTTCTTTCTTCAGAGTAAGACCAGAGTAAGACCAGCCTTTCTCAAACTACCCAGAACCATTTCATTATGATCATTCTCATTCTTTCCATACACTAACAGGTCATCCTGGAAGCATAAAACTTGCTCCAATCCATTTAGAATACCTTGCATTGCTCTTTGAAAAACGGCCGCAGCTGAGGCCAACCCGAATGGCATTCTACATAATCTAAATGCACCAAACGGTGTTATGAACGTGGTCAATGCCTTACTTTCAGGGTGAAGTTTTATTTGGTGGTAGGCTGATGATAAATCTATTACTGAGAATAGTTCTGCTCCACATATCTGATTCAGCATTTCATTAATATTAGGCAAGGGGTGCCTATCGATCCATATGTTCTTATTTAATTCTCTTAAATCAATGCACAATCTGATATTGTTTGTATTGCCTTTAGCTGTGATAACGATGGGTGCGACCCACTCCGCACACTCCACCGACTCTATGACCCCTTGACTAAGAAGTCTGTCTAATTCCATCTTCAGAGGCTCTCTCATTCTAATAGGTATGTTCCTACATTTATGGGCAACTGGTTTCGCCCCCACCTTAAGTTTTATTTTATGTTGGTACTCTTCCATGCACCCCAGTTTATCTGTAAAAATTTCAGGGAATTCATCAACAATTTCTGCTCCACACACACCTCTTTCCACCAGCATGACAGGACTTTCTGCACTGGGATCCAGTTTTATACCAAGGTCTCTCTGGTGCCCCCATCCCAGTAGATTTGCCCCCTTCTTTGCAACATATACTTTTCCTACCGTGCTCCTGCCCTTGAATGATATCCTCATAAGGGCTACTCCCTCTAAAGGAATCGGATCCTTGTTGTACCCAACAGGTACTACATCTGGAGTGTGTAGTTCAACTTCTCCCTCTTTGAATTTTTTCCAAAATTCCTCCTTATTCATAAAGGTAAATGGTGAACATGAATCCACAAACATTTCCATTTTTTCTCCATTGAACCCAATATCGCATTTAGGCAGCTCAACGTGGTTTACACTTCCTTCCCTCAAAACCTTCACTTGTAACACAAAGTTCCTTTTGTACCCTTCACCATTCTCTACACCGTTTACTGTTTTCCCCGACATATCTTTGCATGCTCGCGCAAAATGTCCCTTCCGATTACAATTCCTACACATAGCTGTTCTTGCTAAACAATTTACACTGTTTGCCAAATGCCCGCTACTTCCACATCTGAAACATTTCAACCTGTTTTCATTGTACAACCTCTCCTTGTTAACTATTTCCTTCCCATCCTTCCTTTTTGCATTCCTTATGGCACACACCTCTTTAATTTCTTCATTTATCTCACTTACACTGTTCTCCCCCGTAGTATTCATTTCCTTCATGCATTCCACAGTATGTTCTACACTTTTCGCAATATCAATTGCCATTTTTAAATCTGGATTACCAACAAGCAATTTACTCTGTATTTTCTTATTATTCGTGCAGCGTACCAGCTGATCACGTATCAAAGATTCCGTTAGTTCATTAAACTCACACGTATTTGCAAGCCCTCTTAACCCTGCAATGTAGTTTCCAACTTTCTCATTCTTGCCTTGGACCCTCCCCAAAAATTTGTGTCGTTCTAGAACAACATTAATTTTATCCGCAAATTGTAGTTCCAATTTCCTCATACTGCAATCATACACATCACCCCCTTCATCATCCACTTCTTCATCCTCCACTTCAGGCAAACTATCAAAGATCTTTCTACCCTCTGCTCCTAAATTATGCAGTAGGATATGTTGTCTTCTAATAGCAGAAAACCCACTTGCCCCTATAGCTATAAGGTACGATTCAAAACTTTTCTTCCAGTCCTTCCAAGTTACCAAGGGTTCCCCAGCTTCTGACAGGAAGGGCGTAGGCTGTAACATGCTAGCTGCTGCCATAATGTAATTTGCCTAAACTACTATTTTCCTCCCAAAATCCACCTACTTTACGTTCCACAAAACTCTTCACTATGTTCCTAGACTATAAAGAACAAATTTGCCTACTTCACAATGTCTCGCTCAGGATAAAACATGTAAAGAATAAATTTGCCTACTCCACAATGTCTCGCTCAGGATAAAACATGTAAATCCAGTCACAAGTTCCTTCACTACAGGTTTCCTCCGAGTACTCTTCCCCCGAGTTATTTTCTCCTCACCGTATGTCACTCAGTTCTGTTCAGTTCGCTCTACAGTAAAATATTGCAAGAGCGTTAGTGTGTCTCCTCACGACGTCTTCCCCCACTACCTTCAATCGGCCACTTCTCACGTCGTCTTTTCTCAGTCACCGTCCGCTATCCAGCCTTTTGTTCCACATGCTGCGCATAGTTGTCGAAGCGTCACTACGATTGTAGTGTTCCACTCACGCAGTCGCCCCTCTCACTGCTAGCTCCGTAGACTTACTGCGCAAGTTCGCTCCAATTTGTTTTATTTCTTCCTCCACAACTCACTGCGCATGTGCTCTCTCGCCTCACTTTTCTTCACACACTGTACTGCGCGTTGCCGGATTCGTCCGATAACTCCTCACCACCTCACCGCGCATGTGTTCGAACTTGACGCTGATCTCTTCACGACTTCCTCCCTACATGCTTTTCACCGGTGTTTTATATTCATCAGACTTCCTCCGTACGCCGTCTTCCGAGGTCATCAGTGCACGCGTCTCATCAACTTCACTTTTCTTCACCGCATGTACTTCCGATTACTTCAGTACTCGTCTCGCTGGGGATTCAGTGAGTATACTTTACTTGTTCACTTGTTCTGTAACTCCGTACTGTCCTTTCCGACTTTTCTTTCCTTCTAATTCCCCGCTGCAGCCACACATGGAGGGGATGTTAGTATGTCGTCCTCCTCTCGACACTCGTCGCCAGTGTAATATTCCAGTCGTGAATATATATATATATAAGTTTATTCAGCAGATACAGCTAACATCCATCACCACAGCGGTAACAGAACCAACAACATATCGGGAGTGCAGGTTAGAACGTTCGCAGGGTTCCACGAGCGTTCCATTTCCAGGGGGTGGGTGGAAGGAACCAAATTGGAGAAACAGAATACAACACATTTATTCTCCGAACGGCTACCAAATAAATCCCTGGGCAAGCCTTTTCATTTTTCAGAAACTGTTTGTGTACTAGGAGTAACCGCGAAGAAGGTAAGGGGGTTCTCAACTGCAAGGATCAAACTCTTCGGCCACCCAGAGTTGTTGCTGCCAACAGCGAAGGCAGTGTTTATCCCATGCTTGTGGCCACTGGACCAGGGATTTACTGAGTGGGCAAAAGCAGGTTAGTGCCTAGAGCTCCTGTGCAGATCCAGAGTCCGCTGCACAATTGTGCCTGGATAGACTCATGCTTCCTTTAATGTAGGTTACCCAGTCAGCAGTGCAGCCTGTCCCTCCTTGAGGGGGCTCTCAGCGACGGCCGTGCAGGGAGTGAGACTGAGGCAGCTTCGGTGGGCACACGCCGGGTGTGTAAGGGATCACTGCTCTTAATATCTGCGCCAATAACTAACATCACTAGCTAGCAGAGGTTAAAGGTGGAACCGGCTCCATTGAAGTTCACCAAGAACAGGTGCAATGGCGGCCCGTGCCTTGTGGCAAACAAAGGACGGGCGCAGCAGCATCCTGTGAGCACCTGAACAGAAGCATGATCAGTTTCATGCCTGTGGAGGGGCAGCAAAGCCAGGAGAAAACCACGACACAGGTCAAATGGCAAACGTTCCCACCGAGGCATGGAAGGCGTCTGTTCCCCTGCACTCGCACTCACTCCGGTGCACAGCTTCTGCAGCAGTGAGGGGCACTCGCACTCACTCCAGTACACAGCTTCGCACTCACTCCAGTACACAGCTTCTGCAGTAGGGAGGGGCACTCGCACTCACTCCAGTACACAGCTTCTGCAGTAGGGAGGGGCACTCGCACTCACTCCAGTACACAGCTTCTGCAGTAGGGAGGGGCACTCGCACTCACTCCAGTACACAGCTTCTGCAGTAGGGAGGGGCACTCGCACTCACTCCAGTACACAGCTTCTGCAGCAGGGAGGGGCACTCGCACTCACTCCAGTACACAGCTTCTGCAGCAGGGAGGGGCACTCGCACTCACTCCAGTACACAGCTTCTGCAGCAGGGAGGGGCACTCGCACTCACTCCAGTACACAGCTTCTGCAGTAGGGAGGGGCACTCGCACTCACTCCAGTACACAGCTTCTGCAGCAGGGAGGGGCACTCGCACTCACTCCAGTACACAGCTTCTGCAGTAGGGAGGGGCACTCGCACTCACTCCAGAACAAAGCTTCTGCAGTAGGGAGGGGCACTCGCACTCACTCCAGTACACAGCTTCTGCAGCAGGGAGGGGCACTCGCACTCACTCCAGTACACAGCTTCAGCAGCAGGGAGGGGCACTCGCACTCACTCCAGTACACAGCTTCTGCAGCAGGGAGGGGCACTCGCACTCACTCCGGTGCACAGCTTCTGCAGCAGGGAGGGGCACTCACACTCACTCTAGTACACAGCTTCTGCAGCAGTGAGGGGCACTCGCACTCACTCCAGTACACAGCTTCTGCAGCAGGGAGGGGCACTCGCACTCACTCCAGTACACAGCTTCTGCAGTAGGGAGGGGCACTCGCACTCACTCCAGTACACAGCTTCTGCAGCAGGGAGGGGCACTCGCACTCACTCCAGTACACAGCTTCTGCAGCAGTGAGGGGCACTCGCACTCACTCCGGTGCACAGCTTCAGCAGCAGGGAGGGGCACTCGCACTCACTCCAGTACACAGCTTCTGCAGCAGGGAGGGGCACTCGCACTCACTCCGGTGCACAGCTTCTGCAGCAGTGAGGGGCACTCGCACTCACTCTAGTACACAGCTTCTGCAGCAGTGAGGGGCACTCGCACTCACTCCAGTACACAGCTTCTGCAGTAGGGAGGGGCACTCGCACTCACTCCGGTGCACAGCTTCAGCAGCAGGGAGGGGCACTCGCACTCACTCCAGTACACAGCTTCTGCAGCAGGGAGGGGCACTCGCACTCACTCCGGTACACAGCTTCTGCAGCAGGGAGGGGCACTCGCACTCACTCCAGTACACAGCTTCTGCAGCAGTGAGGGGCACTCGCACTCACTCCGGTGCACAGCTTCAGCAGCAGGGAGGGGCACTCGCACTCACTCCAGTACACAGCTTCTGCAGCAGGGAGGGGCACTCGCACTCACTCTGGTGCACAGCTTCTGCAGCAGTGAGGGGCACTCGCACTCACTCTAGTACACAGCTTCTGCAGCAGTGAGGGGCACTCACTCCAGTACACAGCTTCTGCAGCAGGGAGGGGCACTCGCACTCACTCCAGTACACAGCTTCTGCAGTAGGGAGGGGCACTCGCACTCACTCCAGTACACAGCTTCTGCAGCAGGGAGGGGCACTCGCACTCACTCCAGTACACAGCTTCTGCAGCAGGGAGGGGCACTCGCACTCACTCCGGTGCACAGCTTCAGCAGCAGGGAGGGGCACTCGCACTCACTCCAGTACACAGCTTCTGCAGCAGGGAGGGGCACTCGCACTCACTCCGGTGCACAGCTTCTGCAGCAGTGAGGGGCACTCACTCTAGTACACAGCTTCTGCAGCAGTGAGGGGCACTCACTCCAGTACACAGCTTCTGCAGCAGGGAGGGGCACTCGCACTCACTCCAGTACACAGCTTCTGCAGCAGGGAGGGGCACTCACACTCACTCCAGTACACAGCTTCTGCAGCAGTGAGGGGCACTCGCACTCACTCCAGTACACAGCTTCTGCAGCAGTGAGGGGCACTCGCACTCAGTCCGGTACACAGCTTCGGCAGCAGGGAGGGGCACTCGCACTCACTCCAGTGCACAGCTTCTGCAGCAGGGAGGGTCACTCGCACTCACTCCAGTGCACAGCTTCTGCAGCAGTGAGGGGCACTCGCACTCACTCCAGTGCACAGCTTCTGCAGCAGGGAGGGTCACTCGCACTCACTCCGGTGCACAGCTTCAGCAGCAGGGAGGGGCACTCGCACTCACTCCAGTACACAGCTTCTGCAGCAGGGAGGGGCACTCGCACTCACTCCGGTGCACAGCTTCTGCAGCAGTGAGGGGCACTCGCACTCAGTCCGGTACACAGCTTCGGCAGCAGGGAGGGGCACTCGCACTCACTCCAGTGCACAGCTTCTGCAGCAGGGAGGGTCACTCGCACTCACTCCAGTGCACAGCTTCTGCAGCAGTGAGGGGCACTCGCACTCACTCCAGTGCACAGCTTCTGCAGCAGGGAGGGTCACTCGCACTCACTCCAGTACACAGCTTCTGCAGCAGGGAGGGGCCAATTCACAAAGGCATCTGCGAGTAT
Organism: Triturus cristatus; assembly: GCF_964204655.1. NCBI lineage: Eukaryota > Metazoa > Chordata > Amphibia > Caudata > Salamandridae > Triturus > Triturus cristatus. The sequence continues at coordinate 582,794,104 of NC_140584.1, forward strand.
GGGAGTTAGTACTCCTGTCGGGCTACTTCAAATACTCTTGAATGCCTAAGCCCAACATCTAAACATTGTAATACTCAGGGAACTGTTCTACTCGTTTAGTGCAAATAAAAAGAAGTGAGCCCTCTGTGCACTTTTACGAATAGTTGGCTGGAATTTCGGTGCCAATTCACAGACATGTAATAGTACACACAATAGTACTCCTGAAACACTGCTTCATACACTCAAAGGCCGTTAAGAATTGGCACCTGAAATCCATCGAGTCAAACACACATCTCTGGACGTCCTAGGCTGTCTGTGCTTAGCAGACTATGGGAATTTAACACACACAGTTAGTGCAATGCTTTTGCTATTCAGCAAACTTCCTATAGCTTGGCCTGCCCAGTCAGACTGTCTCCACCATTTGAATTTCCAGGAGTCTCCCCAATCCAGAGGCTTGGTGTGATTCAGGCATCCCTCTGGCCTCTCCCAAGGCTGGTTTATACAAGCAGCAGAATCTCCTAAAGAAAAGCACATCCTGAGCAGGGAGAGCTGTAGGAATCACTCCTGCCGGGGGGGCCACAGCCACCTCAAAGGAGTTGATGGGCTAATGCTCCACCACCCAATATGGCACCTGCTTTTGGGGAGGGAAATACAAGAGGAATATATACAGGACTCCAGTGTTGGAAAGGAACAGTGACAGCTGCACACAACAGTGAGCACCAACCTGTAACGCACACTGAATTCAATGGACCCAACTATTTACCCATGGATAAGTACAGGCAATCCTCATCTATGTACTAGACAAACAAGTCACTTACCCTCGTTAACGCCCTTCCTGGTGGAGACTCTATCTAATCACAGACCCCTCACCTTTTGAATATCATTCAGGTGTCAGAGTGGGCCTGTAAACATTTTTTGCAGTACCTCTGCACGCCAGTAAGTGGTCTGTGTGGATCCCCACTGATACCATTCTGCTCTGGAAATGATGCGGGGGACACATACAGGCGTCACTCCCATGCATGGATGTTGATGCTGCCTGTGCCCCCAAACGCAGAATCCCTTCAAACTGGCTTTGACCAGTATGCAGATTCCTAGACTTGCGAACTTATTAGTGAAAAAGTCCAATTCACAGAACATGGAGGATGGAGGATGGGGGCAGGTGAGGAATCTGTGGTTAGCTAAGTCTCTACCAGAAAGAGCATTACCTAAGGTAAGTAACTTGTCCTTCTGATACAGACTTCTAACCATAGATTCCTCACTTTCGGACTAGATAACAGAGCAGTACATATTAGGAGGTGGGTCTGTGAATTGGCTCAAACTAAACAGTCCTGCAGAACCGAGCTGGTGAAATACCCTTCTTGGCGGACCTGGCTGTTGAGACAGTAGTGCTCTGTGAACATATGGCACAGCACCCACATAGCTGCCTAGCAGGTGCCCAGGAGAGGAACTCCGTGTGCCAAAACAATAGTAGTGGCATTGGCCCTGGTGGAATAGGCTTGCAGACCTTCTTGGGGCTGCTTTTTGGCTAGTGCGTCGCATATCTTGATGCGGAGAACAATCGAGAGAACAACCCCATCGGAAATGGTCTGCTTCTGCATAGTCTGGTCTTTCCCCCCTCCAGCAAACACCGTCAACAGCTGATCGTCCTCCTGGTGATCTCTAGCGTGGTTGATATAAAAGCTCAGTATTCTTTTGGGGCCAAGCAATGGAGTATCTCCTCTTCCTTAGAGGGGTAAGGTAGAGCATTAAACACCAGCAGGGTGATCATTTGACTAATGTGGAACGGTGTCTGTTCGCATCCACAGAACCAGTTCACTCAGCCGATGTGATGGCAACAAGTAATACAGTCTTGAAGGTGAGAAGCCACAAAGGACAACTGTGAAGCAGGTCAAGGGGAGTGCACCTTAACTATATAAGGACCAAGGTAAGGTCCCACTGTAGTATGAGAAAGGAGAGGGAGAAAACAGATGTTGTAGGCCTTTAAAAAAATAAAAACATCAAAAAGGAGATTTAAATAATGAGCTCTGGTCCAGCACCCATTAAAAAGGCTTAAAGGTACCCTTTAACTGTGCCTGGAGAGGGACAAAACAATAGAATGTCAGACACCATTGCCTGGAGTGGGCTAATCTGGCATGTGCTGCACCAAGCCAAAAATTTGTCTCAACAACTGGCGTATACTGTTTTTGTCAAGGGATGCTGTTGCTACCTGAAGCGCCTCCTGAAACTGGGCCCTGCTGCCGACGCACACGCGCTGGCCCCTGCCTCCAACTGCCAGGATACATGTCAGGGCAGAAGCTGCTTCAGTGTGCCCAGTGAGTACCTCAACATCCCTGGCTGTGTGAAAGGGGGGGAAAGAGTAGGCCCATAGCACTGTGGGCCAGAGTGATACTGCACTGAAGTGGAGCCAAGGAAGGAGGAGCCCACCTGCAACAAACATTCCTGGCCTGGATGGGGAGCATTGTGACACCTCAGGTGGTGAGAGCCCCAGGGAGGGGGAAAGCCCACATGCGCTGGAGTACTACACACGCCCCAAAAGAGGCTTTGAGGCTAGGAAGGACCCGGACATAAGGCAGGGCAGCAAAGATGGCTACAATACCACCCATAGAGCCATTCGTAGTGGAGGGGTCGCCCTCCTCGCTAGCGGCCACATTGAAGGACTGGGTGGACCACCTGCGCATCTTCTTCGAGGCTACCAAGGTCCACAAGGACCAGAAACGAGCAATGCTGATACACTTGGGAGGCAAAGTTATTCACAACATCATCAAAACGCTAGTAGAGGCCACCCCCAAGAGCCACCACACACTGATAAATGCACTCAACAAACACTTCGAACCGATGGCCAATCAAGACTACGAAAGGTTCATCTTCAGACAAGCGCGTCAGCTCCCCGAAGAATCACTAGACACGTATCACACCCGACTGAAAAACCTAGCGTCCACGTGTGGGTTTCGCGACGAAACAAAGGAAATTCGAGGGCACATAATCCAAGGCTGTGCGTCGGCCAAGCTCCGAGAACGCATATTAGAAGAGTCTGGAAAATCCCTGGTGGAAATACTAACTATGGGGTGGACCAAAGAACTGTCGAAAGCACGAGCGGCACACATGGAGGCAGCCCTCCAAGCACCAGTAATAACCGAGCCGGTAAACGCGGTAATGACCAAACCCCCACAGAGATGGGGCAAGAAAGGATCAGGGACGTCCTTCTCGGGACAATCCAAATCGTGTGGATACTGCGGAGGAGCACCACATCCGGCGGTCGAGTGCCCCGCAAAAGGCAAGAGGTGCTCGGGGTGCGGACAGTTTAACCACTTTGAGAAAGTGTGCCGGGCCAAGAAGTATCGCAAGCCCCGCCAAGTGGCGAACACCCTCACAGAAGAGGAACGAGGGCCCAGCGACATGGACGATGACGAGGAGGAAGAGAGGATAGTGCACAAAGTTCACATGATTGGCACCACAACCCGAAAAGCGAGGCGCCTACCCCAATGCAGCATTCGCGTGGGATCCCAGGATGTCACCGCAGTCGTGCAGGTGCCACAATCAACATCATGGCATCAACTCTACACAGCACCATGAATCCAAGGCCAGTCCTCCACCCCTCGACCATAACCGTCTTTGCATATGGTCAAGACTCTCCTCTGAAAATACGAGGCCGTTTCCGCACGACTGTATCCCACGGTGCACATTCCATCACCACCAACGTCTATGTCACCGAAGATGGCCAAGGATGCTCTTGGGGTGCCGAGCGGCCGAAGACCTGGGGGTAGTGACATTTGGTTTCGGGGTACACCAGGAATCCATTCAACACCTTCTCGCTGAATTCGCGGAAGTATTTCAGGGAATCGGAAGATTCAGAGGAAAAGAGATCCACCTCCACATTTACCCCACTGTCCAGCCCGTCGCATTGCGTCATTGGCGAATAGCGTTCCACATGCGGCCCCTGGTCGAGGAGGAGCTCAAGAAACTGAAGGCCGCCGGGATAATTGAGAAAGTGTCCGGCCCCACCCCGTGGGTGTCCCCGATCGTCGTCACTCAGAAACCCAAACAGCCGGGCGCGGGGAGGATCTGTGTTGACATGAGGCTGCCCAACGTCGCAATCAAGCGGGAAGGTCACATCACCCCCGCGATAGACGACCTAATCGGAGAGATGGCCGGAGCCGGTTGGTTCTCCAAGTTGGATCTGAGGTCCGGATACCATCAGCTGGTGCTGGATGAGGCGTCCCGCAATATCACAACATTCTCAACACATGTGGGGCTCCGGAGGTACACCCGGTTGAGTTTTGGGGTGTCCAGCGCGGCGGAAGTTTTCCAGAACATCATACAGGAGCTGATTGCGGACATCCCCGGGGTCATCAATGTCAGAGATGACATTATGATACACGCCAGAACCATCCAAGAACACAACAAACGCCTCCTCCAAGTATTACGCCGCCTGCGGGATGCTGGCCTCACTCCATCGAGAAAAGTGTGAATTCTTACGCCGGAAGCTACAATTCTTTGGCTACACATTCTCCACGGAGGGGGTCAATTCAGACCCAGACAATGTTCGGGATATAAAAGAGGCCATCGCCCCCACCAACGTCACCGAGGTCCGCAGTTTCCTCGGTATGGTAAATCACTGTGGGAGGTTCATTCGGGATCTAGCCAACCTAACCCTGCCACTGAGGGAACTTACCAAAGAGTCCACCGCCTGGAAGTGGAGCCCAGGCATTCGAGAAAATCAAGGAGGCTCTTTCGGAGGCCACCACGCTTGCCTTCTTTGACCCCAGGAAACTGACACTAGTCGCAGTGGATGCTGGCCCTGTGGGATTAGGGGCGGTGCTGTTGCAGGGAAGGAACTCGAATGAGGATTGGGCTCCCGTAGCGTTTGCCAGCAGATCCCTCACCGAAACAGAGCAAAGGTATTCCCAAATCGAATAGGAAGCCATCGCCATTCACTGGGGGTGCCGCCATTTTCACCTGTATGTCTACGGGAAGCCATTCGTGGTAGCGACAGACCACAAGCCGCTGGTAGCTCTCTTCTCAGGAACCTCGACCAAACCACCTCCAAGGATTGAGAAGTGGATGCTACAGTTCCAGAACTATAATTGCAAAGTAGAGTACCAGCCTGGTTCTCGGAACCCGGCTGACTACCTATCGCGACATCCCCGGGCCGCCACCGATCAGGAGATGGAAGATGCGGCTGACACCGAAGAGTACGTCCAGTGCGTAACAGCTCGCTCTTGCCCCATACCAATCTCCATGGAGAGCTTACATGAAGCAACGAGCCAAGACGACTGTCTGCAACGGGCCATGGTTGCTCTACGGAACGGCAACTGGCACAAAGCCAGGGAAGAATGGAGAGGTCTGACGGTCAACGAGCAACGGATTATGGACAGTCTGTATCATGTCCGAGATGAGATCACCGAAGATGACACGGGGTGTTTGTTGAGAGGACATCGGCTGGTGATTACGACGGCACTAACCCAATGAGTAGTTGACCTTGCCCACATTGGGCACCAAGGAATGGTCAAAACAAAGTCGCGACTTCGCACAAAGGTTTGGTTCCCGCCGATGGACGAACTCGTGGAGGCCACGGTCCGGGCCTGTGCAGCCTGCCAAGTAACCGGGGAAACACCCCAACCCGCTCCCGTCATTGTGGAGCCCAGACCGCGAGCCCCCTGGTCACGAGTGAGCTTAGACTTCGGCAGCCTTCCGGACGGTCGCCATACCCTCGTGGCCATTGATGACCACTCCAAGTACCCCGAAGTTGAAATAATATCCGTGCCCAGCGCTGCGGAAGTCATACCGAAACTTGAGAAAATCATGGCTGCTCATGGACTAATGCAAGAACTGAGAACGGCTAATGGGTCCCCATTTCAAAGCCAAGAATTTGCCTCGTACTTGCAAGCTTTAGGCATTCACCATCGCAGAATCACCCCTCGGTGGCCCCAGGCGAATGAAGAATGAAGATTCATGCGGACACTCAATAAAGTAATCCGGATTGCGCATGATAAAGCCCAGTCCCTGGAACTAGCTATATTTACGTTTCTCAGGAGCTACCGCCAAACGCCACACACCACCACTGGCATAGCCCCAGCTCACCTTCTAATGGGGCGAGTAGTCACTGACTCAATTCCTCATCACCCGGAGTGGCAGCCGGAAACCCCTAAGGACAGCCTAATTGATGCCTGGCGCCGGAAATCACATGCTCACGTCAGCCTCCGGCGGAGAGTCACGGTGCCACACATCCAAAGAGGGGATGCTGTGCTGCTCAAGAACCGAGTCACCCCACTCCACCCTGCCTGTTGCAATACCACAGGGCGATATTATTGTCCGTAAACACGTGAACCAGCCTCCCCTTAATAGATGGAAAGAAGGCTTTCAACGCCAAGTGGATGGCCCTCAGCTCCTAGAGATTGATATGGAGCCAGGACTCTGCTGGAGACCACAAACCTCTGCTCTCCACCTCTACCCTATGTTCTCCCCAACCCAGAAGTGACATCTTGGTCACCACTGACAACCCTGGGTGGAGTAGGGAGACGAGTCTGTTGCTGACCCAATCGCGATCCAGGAATCATCTCTGCAGATCGTTCGCAGTCTCTTCCAACATATGGATGTGGTGAGAGAGATCCCATTGATGTTTGAGCCCACTAAGACTTCAGATCCCATTGCACACCCTTCACATGTCACCTGGCATGCTTGACCAGGAGGAGGCCATGAGTCCCATCTGCCTCAGAGTCGAATTTGTTGAAATCTAGGGCAGAGACTGAAAGATCAGGTTTACAGCCTAAATGTCCTGGAGTATCCTTTCCAGAGGAAAAGCACAAAACAGAACCGTGTTCAGAATGGCTCCGATGAAGGGAAGTGTCTGAGGAGTCAGGTGTGACTTTAGCAATTTGATAGTGAACCCCAAAGATAACAGGAGGTTCGTCATAGTCTGGAGGTGGTTGACGACTGTCTGGGGAGAGCCAGCCTTCAACAACCTTTTGTCAAAATAGAGGCAGGCTGGAACCCCTGACCTCTGAAGATATGCTCCCCCACAGCCATCCCTTTGGTGCGACACCCACAGGCCACTGGTGAGACCAAAAAGGAACAAAGCAAATTGAAAATGTTCCTCTCGTACCATGAATCGCAGGTAGCGCCTGTGGACCCGCAAGATGGGTATATGCAAATACATGTCCCATAGACACACCACCATCCAGTCTCTAGGGCAGACAAGATGTGGGCCAGGGTGAGGATTTTGAATTTGTCCTTCTTGAAGAAGGTGTTGTGAGGATGGAAGTCTCAAATAGGATGAAAGAAGCCTCCATCATACATTGGCACCAGGAAGTAGTGGGAGTATCAACCTCAACCTAGTTCTAATGCTGCCACTCTCTCAATAGCCTTTTAGGTCAAAAGGGCCTGCAACTCCTGCCATAAAGCAGACAGATGGTCCTCCACCAGTTGGTTTGGGGATGGTGGAAGGTTCAGCGGAGCAGTCAGGGAGAGTCATCAGAGTGCAGCTTGGTTGCCCGAAGGAGCTTTATCACCAAAAGAAGGTAACTGCTGAGCTTGTTCTGCCCGGTTGCCAGTAGTCCAGTGGCAACTGGACATTTGCTGGACCAAAGAGGACTTGAGGAAAGTCAACCCCTGTGGCCAAAGTCGCTCCACCAGGACCGTTGACCAAGGAGTGGCCCCAGGAAGACACTGCTTGACTGCACAGCATCTTTGAGCATCATCAGCATCCTGTATCACTTGGATCAATATTACCTCATAGAAGTCAATGGCAAAGGACAAAGGGACCACTGAAACTGGAAACGGAGTGAAGACTGCTTTTCTTGTTTAATAAACTGTTTCTTTAGACCTTGATGGTCCTCATGACTGGCTCCCTGTCAGTGTTGGTCACCAAAATGAACTCTAAGTAACAGCATTCCACTCTGACCAAAGTTTTCTTAAAAACGTTTCTAAGTTTCAAATTGAGCGAATTTGCCAATGCTTGTTCACCCTTAAATGAAAGTCTTGATTCACTGTTTGTTGTAAAATTCATAACTCGTTAACCCTCCAATGGATTGTATTAGATCTCAGTGCCACTTTCGACACAGTATCCCATCATATTTTGGGGAAAGCCTTACAATCATTAGCCTTGGAGGGAATGGCACTAGAATGGTTTCACTCCTTTCTCAGTGATTGGACTTTCCAGGTCTCTTCAGGTATGGCCTTTTCGAATTCCCACACATCCCCATATTGTGTTCCCCAGGGCTCCGTGCTGAGTCCACTGCTAATTAACATATACATCGGCCCATTAGCGGAGGTGGTTGAAAAAGCAGGATTGTCCCCATTTTCCTACGCTGACAACACACAGATTATCTTTTCTCTCTCCACATCACAAGGACATGTGCACTCGGATCTTAATCAAGGACTGAGCAAAGTGGCCGCGTGGATGCAAAATAACCTGCTTAAATTAAATGGCGACAAGACAGAAGTCATTATCTTAGGCAAAAGACATGAGCTCTGGGGTCCTCAACACTGGCCCCATGAATTAGGCTAACAGTGATTAATGTAGGGGGATCTGAAAAGGAGGATATCAGGTCAGTGTGAAGAAAACGTGCACCTCTGGGAAGTGATAATTGTGAAAATTAGAGTGTTTTTTCACATGGGACCCAGCTGGGCACCATGGAGGGGAAGTGGGGGCCGACACTGGCTGTTGCACAGGTTGCAGAATATAGTGAAGGAATGTATTCATTCGGATCACAACAATCCACGTTGTATAATATGGCCTCAGGAGCAGGACGAAATTGTTCTGCCCTCTGTATTGGGAGATGAAGAATTGTGGCACTGAAGTACACGTCGATCTGTGTATCTGCCAATTGAGGCCTCCGAAAGATAACACTTGCGTCCGCTACGCGTGGTGCAGAACCGTCTGAGTCCATCTGCACGCGTGTAAAACGGACTCAAATGGTTCTTCTCTATATTCTGCAACCTGTGCAACAGCCAGTGTCGGCCCCTCCATGGGTGCCCGGCTGGGTCCCATGTGAGTAAACACCCTTCTTTTCACAATTATCACTTCCCAGAGGTGCACGTTTTCTTCACACTGACCTGATATCCTCCTTTTCAGATGCCCCTACATTAATAGGTCCTGAAGAGACCTCTCATTGCACTAGAGTACGAAACGCTAATAACAAAAGCAAAGCGAAACAATTTTTTCTAGCTCCTATTATTTAATAAGGATGCTGTGGTAATTATTCATTTCCTCTAACGGTCGACTTTACAAATGTTGAAAAACGATTGTATAAGTCACTAATATGTCACCACTGTATTTTTAGGTTCCATGTTCACTGGGGACACTTAATCACTGTTCTTTTGAAAGATTTGGAAAATTGTATTTATACTTATATAAATAATTACTATTGAATATTGAGCTGTGTATGTTTTTTTTTCTCCTTCTGACATCGATGTAACCCATAGACATTGCAATTGCGCATATTAGTACCACATCCTTTGTCATTTTTCCACACGAACCGCTGTTTCAATTTATAAAATATTTACCCTGGTTCCATGTGAGTAGGATTCCCTTGTTTCTTGTTTTCAACTTAAAGAAGATCTTATTGTAGATTCCTACGGCATTGCCCTCTATCTGGGAGCAGATGAGTAAACCATGCAGAGTCTGCAATTAGTTCAGAATGCAGCTGCAAGACTACTGTTCCAATTGCCTAAATTCTCTTCTATATCTGGGCATCTCCAGGAGTTACACTGTTTATCAGTGTCAAATCGGGTCAAATTTAAAGCGCTGTGTTACATGTTTAAAATCAAAATAGGGTTGGCCCCATAATATCTACAACACTTGATGAAACGACATAGGCCGCTTCGCCCCTGCGCTCTGCACAGTAAATTAGTTTTGTTGTCCACAAAATCTGACGGACCCGTATAAAAGGCCGGTCATTAGCCTATCTAGGACCAACCCTATGGAATTCTTTACCCGCTATTCTACGAGATGAGCCCTCTCTGCTCGCCTTCCGTAAAGGTCTGTAAACATGGCTGCACTTAAATTAGCTTGATTTACCTTCTCTGCTAGCCTATCTTGCTTGGCGCCGGAAAACTCTTTGGGGTAGCTGTGCGCCTTACAAATTCTAAAGAAATAAATCTTTTTCATTTTGGTTTCCATAAATTCACAAAAACATTATCTATTTTAATAAATCGGTGTTGGATTTCTTGAGTTTCTTTCTTCAATTGTTTTGGTACTGTTTAAATGCTTTACACTTGTTCCTTTGTCGAAATCTGACTGCTCGAAGCCACAGCTACCCAGGGTCGAGCTAAGGTTTGACAAACAAAATCTGACTGGTCCTGGAAAGGTTGGTAGTGTATTACACATTAAAGTCTCACAGCCATACCATATAATACACCCCAATCCCTCGCATAAAAAGCCCGTGCCTTGTGACTGAATGTGAATCAGCCCTAGCAGTCTATCATGGGCAAATCTCTCTTGTGCTGTCCCTTACCCATCACCTCTGGCATTTTGCAGATGATTGTGACATGTGACCGAACTACTGCGCAGTCATCTGAAACCCACTCTCTTATGCGGGGAGGGGTGAGAGATCTCCTATGTGCATATTCTAGGGGAAACGCAGGATACTGCCTCCTTACATAAATTTGTTGAACACTAAGGTATCCTACCACCCTTATTACGAGCCTTAGCTCAGTTAAGAACTTATTCCTTTGGAATGCGGAGAAGCCAAAAGGGTTTTTTATGGAACCTCACACTATAAACCAGGGTGGGTGCGGCAATATTCCAGGGAGCATTTTGAATGTTCCTTCTAACAGTCTTTAAAGATTAAAAATACCTAAGGGACAGACACTGGTTTCCCCTTATTGTTAGGTGCCTCTTGTATAATTAAAAACCTATACTTTGGGTATATATGGCGGGTGTGAGGGGACGTTGGGGGTGGGGGAAGGTTACTACCCCTGCACCCTAGTTTCATAATCAACATGTTTCAGCCCTTTTAACAGCCTTTCAAAGGTCCTGAGCTTTCATCAGGAAGATTCTTTTCAGTGCACTGTTATTGTAATTTTGTATTTTTAATCTTTAGACCCTGTTAGAGGGGATATTCAAAGTACTTCCTGGAATATGGTCGAGCCTACTCTGGTTTGTGAAACAGGACACCAACAGGGTGTGTGAAGTTCCAGGGTCCATAAAAAAACATTTTCAGGTTTCTTCCCATTCCGAAGAAATAAGTACTTAATGAGCTACGGCTCAGTCATTAGGGTGGTAGGATACCTTAGTGTTCATGAAACTAGTGCTCAAACCTACCAGCCTGCTGATGACAGTGCAGACATGCAATAGACCCTGCTCGCCTTTCAGCTATGATCTAGACAGGCGACTACAGTGCTGCTAAGTTCCCCTAGAAGTTGTGTGACACCATTAACTAGTCTCGCCATAGTCAGCAGCACATAGCCTTATGTGATTTGTAGTTTTGCTTTTTTAATTTATAGGAGTGGGCTGTCAGTCTCAGCATATGAAGTGCTTTTGATTAGCAAGCCAGAAACGGCTGGGGTTTTATTTAGCACATGACATGGGGCCAATAAACAGACGTGTGACTGACTCCACCACAGCCTCTTCAACCTTCCAAAGGCATATAACTTAGAAGCAGTCAGGCATACTGTTGTACCTGCTGCTCAGCCAGTGTGAGTGTGGTGTGGAATGTTGGTGTGGATGATGCTGCGGAATGTTGGGTGAGTGAGGCTGGCAGTTGGAGTATGGGCTGAGCAGCAGGAAGGCTGCTCCTGGTTGGGCTCTCTGTACCTTTTATCTGGAACCATCTACTTGAATAAATACTACCTTAAGTTTATCTGGAATTGGATCCACGGTTCATTACAACATTTTGGCGACTTTACTGGAGAGAACCTGCGTGTGCCACCTGTTTGGACTGTAACTATCAAGTTTGAAGTAACTGGATATCTGTGAAGTTGAACTTGAAGAAGCTGGCAGCCCTGAGCCCCACCAGTGACCACAAGACCGGTCTGCCCCACCGTGGGCGTGCCAGTTCCTGCTGGAATTCTCCTCTTCCTGTTAACTTTAACCTTGGAAGAGGTGTCTGTGTCGTATTTCCTTGGGTGAGTGTCTCCATCAAGCGGAGTTCCCCAGAGGAGCTACCAGTTTAGACTGTCCTTCCCTCCGTCTTTGTGGGAGCTACTTTTGGAATGCTGCTGCAGGCTGAGGTGTCCCAGTCAGGAAGAGCAACATGTTCACTGGGCTCTGTGTGGAAGTGTCACTAGCTAGTGTCCCCGGAGCCCATGTCACTAGCGGCGTTGTGGCGGAGGTGTTCCCTCACTTCGTGTGGGGTAGAACTACAAGTTCCAAGAGCCCGTGTTTGGAAGTGCGGTTGAGAAGAGTCCCGTGTGGGGATGAAGGACGAGTTCCCAGAGTCTGTGTTCTGTGAAGCAACTGGTGAGAGGAGTTTCTCCATGTTTGGGTGTGTCCCTAGGAAGGGGAGTTTCCTCGTTCCACGTTGGGGAGTGCGTCAAGGAGAGGCAGTACCGCAACTTGGAGGAGGAGTTTTGTCCCCTAACAGGCTGGTTGACTTTAGGTGCCGTGTTTGTAACCTCTGCTCCGGACTAAACTGTTCATTCCTTTGCCTCACGTTTCGAAACCTCAAACTGTCAACTGTCACTAACCTGAAACCGCCACTTTGCGTTCGTTGGTGTTGGCGCGAGCTCTGTCTTCGGCTTGCGCAGCGTCCTGCAGCTTCCACTATGTGATGCACGGATGTGCCAGGAGCCACCCAGTTCTATGTCATTTTGCGTGCCTTCAATGTCCTTTCATTTTCCACAGAAAGCAAAAATCCCGCAACTACGAGACTTTGTTCCTTGTCATCGGGGTCAGCACTTGGAACATTCAGAGGGGAGCCTCGGTACCAGCAGCGCGGTCTGGTTTTACGGTGCACTGTTTTTCCAATGCACAGTTTTCCTGTGCATTTTGCTTCGTGTTTCTGGCTCTGAGTCCATTACCTGTTCACACTCCCTTATCTTGTAGGGAAGCTGGTGAGGGGTTTCCTGTTGTCTCTTCTTTCAAAACTTTAGACACCCTCGTTCCTGATGACTCTTGTCTATACCTGGAGGAAATGTAAAGATTGTTGTGGAGCTTTGATCTTAATGCAGCAAATGTTCTTATGGCATTGTAGTCTTCTTATTGCTTCAGTTTGTCATTTGTTTTGTTTCACTCTGGGTGTTGACTGCTCCATCTCTATTTTCTCACATATTGTTTCCATTGGGAGTATGTGTGTGAGGTCTCTCTGAGAAACCCCTTGCCGTTGTTGTGGGAGATTTCTTCTCTCACTGTTTGGGGGGGGGGGGGTGGGGGGTGTGTGAAGGCTCTCTATTGCAGAGTCTCTCTAGCCTACCACTATTGTTGAGGTTGTGGGTTGACAGTGTTGTCACCTTTGTGGGCTATGTCTTTGAGTTGACCCATTGTGGTTGTGGTGGGAGTATGTGTATCTCTCACTGGTGTGTGTGTGTGTGTGTGTGTGTGTGAGGGCTTTTTGATTCAGGGCCTCTCTAGCCTACCACTACTTATGTGGTTGTGGGTTGACACTGTGTTGTCTCCTTTGTGTGCTATGTCTTTTAGTTGACCCCTTGTTGTTGTTGTAGGAGTATGTGTTTCTCTCACTGTTGGGGGGGTGTGTGTGTGTGAGAAGTCTCTCTGTTGTAGAGCCTCTCTGGCCTACCACTTTTTATGGTTGTGGGTTGACATTGGTTGGCCACCCTTGTGGGCGTTGGGTACGAGTCGACTTCGTCTTGAGTCACTCATGTTTTCCACCTTTGCGTAGTTGGTAGATGAATCTCTCTTCACCTTTAGCTTTGGCGTGGTTGCCAAGGTTTTTCTGTGTGCTTATCCTATCTTCCCTTCCTCCCTTTAGCTCAGAGGTTTGTCCTAGTTTGAACATGTGTTTGCTGTGGTGTGTTTTCTTCTGCACCGTTGTGGTTCGTTCCCCTCTGCGTTCACGTCATTTCGGCCCAGGCAGCTGGCATGTTTGTGGCTCAAGGGGTTGGCAGGTTGTACGTGGTGCAATCTGCTGGTTTGTTTGTTTTGTGTGGAAAGGGAGTGGATGTGAGTAAAGGTTGTCTTTTTGCTTAAAGGTTGTTATTTTCATCTTTGTGAGTACATGGGTGGGCATTGTCCTTTTTCATTATTGCATTGCCTTGTTGACATTCATGCAATTTGCCACTTTCTCCTGTCCTTTCCTGCATTGTGATGTTAACTTGCAAGCCCATTTTACTGTGTTTTCCTTGCTTTTTATCTTTTCTGGTTTGCTCTTAACCATCTTCCGGTCGTCGCATTGGATCCTTTCAGTTTTCTGTGCATGTTATTTTTACCATTATGTGCTTTTTCCTTGGACCATTGCATTGTGTTTTTGTTCACTATGAGGAAGGGAGAAGTGTTGTACCTGCTGCTCAGCCAGTGTGAGTGTGGTGTGGATGATGCTGCGGAATGTTAGGTGAGACTAGCAGTTGGAGTATGGACTTAAGTGACGGAAAAGTATGGCACTTTTCGTCCTTATCATTGTGCCGAGGGGATGGGACCACGGCTCTGCAGCACCCCAGTCAAGAGCGTAGGAGTACCCCCACCTCCTCTAGATATGATTGGATTCTTGATGATGACACCAGTCAGAGTTTTAACCCTGTAGAGTGTGAGGTTAGAGTAAGAGCTCCCTTGAGTGATCTGGGTGAGAGCTCCAACCTTGAAGAGAGTGATACCAGGCTAAGTGACCCTACGAGTGTGTTTCCCAAAGATTACCTCACTAATGACACTCCCGATGAGGAAACCCTCGATAGCACTCCACGTGACTCCATCACTTACAGTGCTAATGACACACCTCAGGCTCGAACTTCTGACATTACACAAGGTTGGCGGGACCATGGTCAAGGGACCTGTCACAAGAAGACACGGCAGAGAAATAAGTCTACCAAAAAAGTTACAAGATTTTGCATGTGATTAACCTATTTTCTCCTTGGTACCTCCCCTTCCTCATTCCTCCCCCTTCCCTCTCCTCTTGCGTCATTATACAAATTTTTGTAAATGAGGAGATGTGTTGTGTTTACTATTGTTCTAGGTCTCGCGTCCTGCCTCGCGCTGTCCCCTTGCCGCGCACCTTCGCCCACTGTACTATGACGTTCCCCAGTTCTATTATAGAACCTTGGGCGGTTGGAGGAGGACTGCTGTTCTGATGAGACACCCATTGGTGTCAGGGCTTTACTTCTAATAAAGACTGCTTCGCTTACCTGATCCTGGTGTTGTGGTCTTTGCAGTGGTGCTCTCTGTACCTTTTATCTGGAACCATCTACTTGAATAAATACTACCTTAAGTTTATCTGGAATTGGATCCTCGTTTCATTACAACACATACCATAAAAGCAACACCATATTATTAGCCAGACAAGTCATCCAAGTACTCGAACCATGAAGTGATCCGATTCCTTCTTATCACATGAAAAGCAAATGCTTACGAGGTCACTAACAACCGCTTCTTAAAGATTTCCAGCTTAACAGTAGTTCTAGAAGTGCGAAGGGACATTGTGACTCAATAAATTTAGTAATGAAGGCATAGTAACGAGGACTAATAACTTGATGTCATTGAAAACG
The DNA here is from genome assembly GCF_964204655.1 of Triturus cristatus. Lineage (NCBI taxonomy): Eukaryota > Metazoa > Chordata > Amphibia > Caudata > Salamandridae > Triturus > Triturus cristatus. The sequence continues at coordinate 582,809,674 of NC_140584.1, forward strand.
AAACCTATCTAACCACCCATTAATCTAATTTCTCCAGTTTGGGACAAATCCTGCCATTCTAGTTTTCTCCCTTCTAAAATATCCTCCACTCCCATGCAAGTTTATGGAGTTACTTAAATCTCAATATTTTTATCCTCCAAATGTCCCGCTTAGAAGTTCCTAAATGTTGGCATGCTTACCTCCCTCACTGGCCCTCCAAGACACTGCCCCCACTCCCCCTGTCCGCCCCCACCCCAATAAAGTCTAGTCCACAGCACTTTGCACAGGTACGCTTTATTGGCAGCTGGGGGGTGCTGGAGCCGGACAAGACCAGGAGTTATAACACAACGAGGAGCCCAGAGCTGCGTCACTAGGGCGGCGCGCGCCTGAATGTTCATGTGGCGCCTTCGCCATGGCTAGGGCCCGACGGTCGATCTGTTTTCAGCATTGGTGTAAGAGGAGGTGTACTTCCCTTCCTTCTCCAGCTTCTGCTTCTGTTGTCGAATCTCGGCGAGGCGCTGGAGCTGCGAACGGAAAACACAATAATGAGAAGAAAGAAAGCAGTGTGTGTCCGGGGTGTAGGAAGCAGCTCAGACAGAACTGGGCGCTACAATCTCTGTTAGAGTTTTTCAGAATGTGTGAAGCACACAGTCAGTGTTTAATGGTCTCATTGCACGTTTTAGGCAGGCCTCGGCCTTTCAACTTGCTCCCTAGGTTACCATATTTTTAAACATGAGTTTTCGCACAGTCTAGCAAATCTTTACTTTGTGTTAAGCATACACGCTAATCCGCATTCCTCCGCCATGGAGCAAGCATAGGGCAGTGACAGTGACCCAGAAGTAAGCAGACTCCTTAATTGCGGTGTGAACGCTTTTTCGCTGCTAACTAGTGGAGGAGGTTTCACCTCTATTTTGAGTGTTATTTTATTTTGGCTTAACAGAGCACAATCTATTTTTTTTTAAAACTCTTTTTTATTATGTTTTTTGGGGTACATGTCAAACCAGACGTAAACTGATCATCCAAGACATACAACTCTTTACATTTTCTCTCATTCGAGTATATTTATGCAATAAATGCAGCAGAACAGTTTGTTTAATATATAGCGTTCCTAGGCCCTATCATCCTGAATCCCTACCATGAGTAGCGACTGGTCATGCAGATTGCATTTAGCCATACCCACCATAGCTTTTCCAGGGGCCCCAAACAGTTTCGAACTTGTGGGTGCAGCCGCAACACTAGTGTACATTTTTTTTTCTGTGCACCACTCCAAATCTTTCTCCCACTTCCTGAGCGAGGGCAAATGGGGTAACCCCCACAGCTGAGATATATTTCTTCGTGTCACTACAAGCACCACGTTACTAAACAGCTGTTGGTACCTGCCACAAGTGTTGCCCCCCATATTCCAAGGATATATAGAACATAACCTGACACTGGTATGGCATCACTTTCAAGAGGCTGAGATCAATTTCCAGCGTATTCCGAGGCGAGCACACAACAGAACTTTTACAGAAGCAATGAACGCAAATAAATTACAGAGGATTGCAATTATTCAGTTAAAGGTATTGGGATTAGGAGCGTTAATGAGAGGTGGAGGACGAGCAGTTGAGATCTGAATATACATAGGTATTACTTGACCGGCGCACACGACTAAGGGCACGTACAAAAAGGGTGGATATGGCCATCAAAGAAGGACAGACGTAGCTTATGAACAAGTCCCATTACTTGAAGGATCTTTCCTGTCCAATACCACACTAAATATGTATACTAGGCCGCAACTGTACATAAATAGTGTGAAACGTGTAACAATACTACAGCATCCTTCTACATAGGCAAGAAGGAATGGAGTGATTTTGGGGCTCCGCATCTAGGGGCGGCAGTCTACACAATATCCCCAACATCTTCGCATACTCAAAAATATCCGTGAACGACAAAAAACCCCCAAATAAACAGTGGAAAAAATACCTCCTCATCGTTTTGGAGTGAAGTTTGAAAGCTGCATTCATTTATATAGGACCCTGTGGTGTCTAGAGCTGTGTGGGACTGATGGTGGAAACAACTTGTATGCGCACCAGAGTATCTCCGTAGGACCTCCTGACGAGTGTCAGTGGTCACAGATCGAGGAAGTGAAGGTTGCGGACTTACTTCAGGTGTGAGGGCCTACCACAGAGGTGAAAGCGTGAACAGGTGGGATGTTTGAACCGTGCAGAGCAACCTCTGGAGGAGTTTGCAAATCCACTGCGGTCATCGCTAGAAGAGATAACACGCAGAGACTGCATTGCATCAGAGTGATTTTAGACCACTCTAGGAGACCCTTGGATCCAACAATCTTCATGCCGAATCGGACAGGCTCCAAATCTGTAAGCATATTTAATGCTGAATCTTACCCTTGTTTTTCCCTGAAGAAGGCACACCTGACCTAGCAGACACGCAGATAGGGCTACAATCCGACACACACCACCTGACTTAATAAACATAAAATAACTGTTACTGGAGACAAATGACTGAATGAAAGACAACTTAGGGACTGGAACCAACTATGGAATAAAGAAGTAAAGACATTTCACTTACATATTTTGAGATGGAAGAATAGAAGCGGTTAGGATAAATGTCTGAAGATACACTGAGATAAGTTCAATACAGGAGTGCCCACTTTAGATCATGCTTGTGAGTCAATTCTAAAGCTCTTGAAGATGATCCACTCCGATTGTCCCTCACTCTCAAAATATCTAATTAAATCAGCAATAAACTGGGGGGGGGGGGGGGGGCGTGGCTAGCAGCCGAGTAGAATGGCGGCTCAATATCGAGGCTCCCAAGCTCTCGCCACTAATCTGGCACATATCCTGATTAAATATTGTGTACTGACCCTGCGTACACGGGGTGTACAGGTCCCTGCATCCATCGGACATGAAAAGCTGAGCGGCAAAACTCCGCGGTGTGCAGAAATGCAGGAGTGACGAGCGGCCGCGGCGAACCGGCAGTGAAGATGGTGGTGGCATTGTACAACGTACAGGCAGCTCCGGAGCCCTTGTGACCAACACTGTTTCCCCGCAACTCCTGAGTGGTAATCGAGGCGCAAGCGAGGCGGTGAATGACCAGACAGCGGCATGTGAGCTCAGGGCAGGCAATGCGGTGAGTGGGTAGAGGCGGAGCAGCTGAAGAGACGCAGAGGTGGGTTGAAATCGAGGCCCCAGCGGGAGCGGCCTGCAGGGCCTACTGAAGCAACCTCTGCCCGTGAGGCCAGCGAAAGGTAGCGCAGGCCTCATGAGTGCCCCCACCCCCCGCCTTGATCCTAAAGCGCCTGATGGCAAATCCGCTGCAAGCCTGAAAGCGAGAGACACTGGCTGGGCAATTGATGAGGAGCCCCAGCGGACGCCCCTTTCCTCCGAGACTGCTTCTACAAGCGCGAGTGAGGTGACGCGATGGTGGCCATTGCGGGGCTACTATCCCACAGGATACGATGAGGGGGGGCCGGGTGAAGACCGGGTGCTCCCGAACGAAGTGATGCCCTATCGATAAACTTTCTGCTGGAGATAGAATCATACTAAGGAGGTGAGAGGGGAGACTGGGAGTTTCAGGCCCCCACCTATAACACAAGAGCCCGACTAATCACCAGAGGGGTCAACTTGGACTTAACTGGACATTGGCGTGACCCTAGACCCCGCGAGCCCACCACGCAAAAGAGGGCGGGAGGTCAAAGGTGGAAATAAAAGACAAAACATAAAAATAGAACAAGCATTTGCAATGCAATAGGTCTCGCATTTACGCGAGTTTAAGCTATTGGCATTGTAAATGACGATGCCTTTTATTTATGTTTGAAAAATGAAAACACAAATAAAAGGCATTGTTATTTGCAATGTGAATAGCTCAAACTCGCGTAAATGCGAGACCTATTGCATTGTAAATGCTTGTTGTAGCAGTGACCTGGTTTGTTTTGAAAAAAATAAGACCTTTGGCCTCACGCGGTTTGTTCATTTGCTGATGCTGGGAATAAAGAGATTGCAATCTTTACTGCCGATCTTTACTGCCGTGCGGCCTGCGAAAGTGAAAGCAAACGAGTGCTTTCAGGCCTCCAAATGGTGCGCGCGCCCGGCCGGCGCACATGCACTGTATTTGGAGGCCTGAAAGCACTCGTTTGCACTTCCAGATCCCCCATTTACAAAAGCTCTCGCGAGAGCAGCGCTACAGCGCTGTCTCAGGCGAGACCTAAAAAACGCTAGAGAGTAGTCCCTGGGAAACCAGACAGACTGCCAGTGGGATTGTCCTTTTCACTGGGCAGGAGGCAGAGATTACAGGGGCAGATCTCAGCAAGTAGCCTGCATTCGCTGTACCGCAGCCTAATCATGGCAAGCGGCAAAGGACCCAAAGCGTTGGCCCACAATAAGCTGGCCAAATTTGCTTGGAATAAAGCAGGGGACAAGCAGGACAGAGTACCGATGGAAGCGCCGGACAAAAGGAGCAGCCCCCAATCGCAACAAGATCTCACGCTACACGATATAATGGAAGCCATCACGGGGGCACGTACCTCCCTGGAAGCCCACATTGACTCTGTAAATGTGGAAGTGTCCCTACTCCGCGCAGATTTCCGCAACATGGATACGAAAGTCAAGGACCTGGGGGACAAGATGGCTGCACTATAGACTGATACAGCCCAACTCCTGAAACAAGTAAGCAAATTTCATGACCAACAAGCAAAGATGGCAAAACAACTGGATGAATATGAAGGAAGGGCACATAGGAACAACATACGCATTCTAGGTGTGCTGGAACGCGCAGAGGGGCCTGCGGCGGACCTATATTTGAAAGATCTGATCCTGAAACACTTACAGCCAAAAAGGCTTTTGAGCTACTTTTCCATTGAGAAAGCCCACCAGGTCCCAGGGGGGCACCCCCCCCCCCCATGTCCGCTCATCACCCTCGTTTTCAACTATAGAGACCGAGACACAATATTACATACGGCACAAGCTAATCCTCCGCTCAAACTAGACAATAGTGTGGTCACGTTCTTCCCTGACTTCACAGCCAAGGTCCAGGCCCAATGACGTAGCTTTCTGACAGTGAAAAAGGAGCTCCGAGATCATGAAGTAAAATATGCCATGCTGTTTCCGGCGAAGTTACGGGTAGAATCTGAGGGTAAGATGTGGTTCTTCTCCTCACCGGAAGACGCCTGGGACTGGTTGGAAGGTTGGCGCAGAGTTGGCGACCCGCACAGGGTACAAAATGGTGGACTACTATCGAACAACTCCAATCAGGGGACGGAGCTGGGAGAAGGCCCATCCCTGGTAGAAACGAGAGCGATGATGCGCAGTGGATTGGGACAGACATGTACTGATCGCAGATAAGTGACCTGTAGGGGATGGGGCAGTAGGGGTGAATTCTGAAAGTTTCTCTTGACCAAGCGGCAAATGCAGGCGGGGAGAAAGACTTGAACTGTATGCATATGTATAGCAGTGCACCGCGGAGATGAGCGGGGACCTGGGTGAGGCCGGAGAACATGCCTCAGATATTATTTTGAGTAGCAATGTAGATTTCGCCTAAGGCGAGGAAGGGAGGGCTGCCAGCCAGCACCTACGAGTATTCTGGGGGGGGGGAGGAAAGAGGTACTCTGTCTAGTAGGGGTGTGGGTAGTTCTAAATCCACTGGCAGGGGGGCAGGGAGGAGGGAGGGATGGGAGTTTGGGGAGGTGGATTGGGGGATTTAAGATTGTTTGAGTATACAAGTCACAGGTCAAATAATGACATGCCTAATTTCCACCATCGACGTTACCTTAAAGGGAAGATGGACACAGGCGGTGTTGTTGTATATGCATGCCTCTGTTCTGGCAAGTATACGCATGATGGGCCACATCACGGGAAACGTCATTCTCTGTGCTTACTTGGAGTGTAAATGGAATGGGCGACAAAATTAAATGGGGCATAGTGCAGCAATACTTAAAACGACAGGCCCCTGATTTGGTGTTATTACGAGAGATGCACATGGTGGGAAATAAATGCAAAGCCCTTACACGGTGGGGATATAAACTGCTGATACAAGCTGAATATACGTCTGGATCCCATGGGACGGGTATCCTGGTCAAAAAGAACCTGGAACTCACATCGACGTGCACATTGGCGGACCCACGAGGTAGATTTGCAGTACTGGAGGCGCAATGGGAGGGGAGGGCGCTCAATGTGGTTTCGGTGTACCTCCCACCGGCACTGGGTAAGGAGTCGCTGGTAGACTTGGGGAAGATATTAGCTGACCTTCCCATGTGCACCCTAATACTGGGAGGGGATCTTTAATATGACTATGGACGATCGGAGGGATAGATATCCACAACGGCCACTGTCATGACCCCCATACATATAGGGAGGAGTTTTCCACAGCCAAGGGTCTCACTGATGTGTGGCGTACATTACAGCCAGATGGAATTCAATATACCCACTACTCCAATGCTCACAAGAGTTCATCCCGCAGTGACTATTTCCTAACACACTCGGCATCCATCGGTCACTTCCCCTATCCCCATACCCTACAAAGAAGTATCTCAGATCACTCCCCAGTGAGGGTTGAACTTACAAATTATGGCTGCCAGCCGCGGGCCACAATAACTCTCAGCCCTTGGTTGCTAACAATCCCTGCTATCAAAGAGGAACTACTCACACAGACCGTCAACTACTTCAAAGAAAATGTGGGGTCAGTAAACTCGGCACAGATAGTATGGGAAGCCTTTAAGGCGGTACTGAAGGGTCAATCCCTGGCCCTTAAGGTAGGGTATGCAAAAAAAGACAGCAACAACTAGTCCACCTAGAAGGTGAACTCCAGCAGGTAGAAGACGAAAGTATCAATACCCCCTCGGAAGAGGTCATGCATCGCCAGATTCTTAAACAAAAGGAATATAAGATCCTGGTTAGAGAACAGATGAAGGCCAAACTCCTCCGCACTAAATAGGTTGTATGAACTGGGAGAGAGGGCGGTAAAATTACTAGCATGGTTGGAGAGGAGGGAACAGGGTGAGAGATAGGTGCCCTTAGGTTGACTCTTAGAGATGGGTTGCAGATCACACACCCAAAAGACACAGCGGATGCATTCGCGGACCACCTGGAACAAATTTACACCCCATCCACCACATACACGGCGGAGGACTCCCGCCAACTCCTCGCAGATCGTGACCTGCCGACACTCTCCGATAGTGGCAGACGCTTTAGACGAGTACTTGATAGACGACGAAATCCAACAGGCTATGAGTAAAATCCAATCAGGGAAGGCAATGGGGCCTATTGGGATCCCCATAGAATTCCTGAAAAAGGTTGCCACCTAGGCGGTGCCTCATTTGCGGGCCATGTATGACGAGAGCTACGAGACCGAGATCCTGCTGGAGGATCAGCGACTAGCATCTATCATCGTGATTCGAAAGCCGGGGAAACTCGCCGACGACTTCGGCTCCTACCGGCCAATTTCTTTGATCAACGCGGAAGCGAAAATCCTTGCGAAAATGCTAGCCTTACGCTTGGTCACGGTTATTTCATCACTAGTCCACCCGGACTGATCTGGCATTATGCCAGGGAGAAATACGGTGCTTAATATCGGACGTCTTCACAACATGCTCACGTGCAGAGTTTATAGAGGGAAACGCAGTGGTACAATCTCTTGATGCCTCAATGGCGTTTGATTCTATCAAATGGCAATACTTATTCGAAGTTTTGAGACGTATGGGCTTTGGTCCGAAATTCATGGGCGGGGTGAGGCTGCTATATACGGATATTCAGGGGCAAGTTAGAGTAAATAAATAAACGTCTCAAATAATCTCATTAAAAATGGGCACTAGACAGGGCTTTCCTCTAGCCCCCTAATTTTCTCCTAAATGCTGGAACCGCTGGCCTCCTGGGTCAGGCGTGACATTGTGGTAAGAGGGTTGAAGTGGGTGGAAGGGCATGATGACCGAAGATCGTTATATGCCAATGATATATTGCTGTATCTCGCCTCCCCATATAGGTCTATACATGGGGTATTAAATATATTCATGAACATTTGGAAATACTCAGGTTATGCTATAAACTGGAGCAAGTCAATACTATTTGTCCTCAAGGGCCAGGTTCCCCAGGTCCCCCCGGGATGCAGAGTAGAGGTAATCACAGAGGGTTTTCGATACTTGGGAATTTTCATAACCCCGGACTCCCATCTCTTTTATGATCGTAATCTCGCCGCTCCTCTTGCCCGGTTACATACGGATGTTAAGCACTGGCGATCCCTGCCCCTCTCTTTAGTGGGTCGAGCGGCTCTCTTTAAGATGCTGGCCCTTCCACGATTCCTCTATATCCTTCAGAACTGTCCTCACAGGGTCCCAGACGCATACTTCTCAGGGGTGGAGAGTGAAGTCCGGACGCTACTATGGGATGGTGGATCCCCTTGCATAATTATGAACAAGTTAAACAAGGGGTGGCACGACTGAGGCATTGCCCTCCCAGACATTAGACTATACTATTGGGCATTAAAGCTAATGGTAGTGAATCATTGGATCTATCACTCCCCTGTTGACCCAGCCTACTAGTTGGACAAGTACCAAATGGGGAGCGCGGGATACTTGGGAGCACTGTACTCGAAGGCTCGGAAAGGATAGTATTTCGGCCCCATAGCCCATTCAGTGGCAATATGGCACCAGGCAAACTCCCATCTCGGCTGGTTAAATGTCCTCACAGAGCCACACCATTGTGGTTTACCCAAACACTGGGACTTCTGTGTCACCAACCCGGGTTTGACAAATGGGATATCATCGGGATTTCCACGATAGGAGACTTGGTGAAGAAGGGCACACTCATTAAGTTTGGAGAATTGAGAGAGAAATATGATATGGCCTACTGAGATGTATTTAGCTATCTACTTATCCGACATGCCCTCACCACTGCTTGTCCTGACATGACGGACATACCAGACTCATCCCCCCTGGAAGACAGGCTACTGGACGGACCCTTGCTCACCAAAGCCATATCATTAACGTACAAAAAACTATGTAACAACCTACCCGACACGTTCCACAAACTTCGAGAGAAGTGGCAGGTGGCCCTTGGGCCATTGACGACGATGACTGGCAGGCGGCACTAATGTCCCCTCGGGAAGCCGCCATCACCCTTTGTTTTCGACTCATCCAACTCAAAATCTTGCATAGATCTTATCTGACTGGACTAACCCTAGCAAGTATAGGCTCAAGGACGAGTGCGCACTGCTTTCGGGGATGCCAACAAGATGAAACTTTTTATCATATGATTTGGGACTGTCCGGGGGTGAGACCGCTATGGGAGGAGGCCACGGGTCACATTCAGGATGCCCTGGGAAAGGAGCTCACTCTAACGCCAAGATTGGGGCTACTTAACATGTAGGATTAGACTGACCTAACAGAGGTAGAACAACAACTGACCACATTGGGATACACCTTAGTCAAACGTGAGATTGCAAGGGGTGGCGGACAGACCTTCACACCGACTGTGGGTAAGAGAGTATGCATGATAGCAGAAAAGGAGATTTTTAAAGCAAGAGGGTGCCCCAAGAAACGGGACAAGAAATGGGGCAAGTGGAATGCCTACCGAGGTGACTTATGTGTTTTCCCATCAGTGGAAATGGAACTACAGCGCACTGGAGAGCGACACATGGCCATACCATGATTGTAACTGATGTATCTTCCCTAATGGCTTTAGTATACTATGTAATTTGCCAAACTGTTGACTGGAAAATGTATGTGACCTCTATTAATGCGAAAATTAATAAAAAACATTTATTTAAAAAAAATCAGCAATAAACTCATTTAAAAATCAGCTATTCTTTGAATCTACTCAAATATGCCACTAAAAACTTCAAACACAATATTTAGAGAGAATCTACAGAAACACTAATCTCTGACCATTATCACTGCACCTAAAAAACGACCCCTAAAACTGGCCTACTACCTTTTACTCTCAACACTGACATAAAGGTAAACACTTCACAAATGGGCATAAACATTTATCTCGATGACCAACATACCATATGATCGAGGTCAATGGTCTCCTCCTCCTCTCACTTAAATGGCAACAACCGTATCTTAATTTTTAACAATGCCAAGCTCAGGGTCTCAATGGAATGATGTGAATCTGGCCTTAGTCAATTGCCTATTTCAATCTCTTAACCCATTCTCTGCTGCCCCTCTGTCTTTTCCTGCACCTAATTACTCCAATTACGAAAATATCACTACTGGTGCACAACCCTTCTCATTGGTCAGGACTTTGCCCTTCTGGAACCAGTTTCCCACCAATCCTGAACCAACTTCTTCCAACCATGAAAATTTCTCCATTTACCGCCCTACTTCTACAGGGTTTACCTCCTAACCGTCAATCCTACATTAACCTGAAAACTGGTGTGTAATCCACCTTTATACAGGTTTTTGAATATCCCATCCATAGCAGTCTACTTCCCTCTCATACCTCGTCTCACTGCTCTCACTCTCCTTGCTCCCACTCAAACATCCTCCCCCTTCCTCTCATTATTCAGCCCAGTCTAACACCCATCCTAGTCTTGTAGCTTCTAATTCTCTTTTCTTTTTCTCACATTCAGTAACTGCTTTCTACAGCTCCCCTTCACCTCCGCCGTTTCCTGTCTCTCTCTTCCTACACCCTAAATTCCTACCACCTACTTCCTTTGCCAGACCTCCCTCTGAGCCCCAGTCTAAACCTCCCTTCCCTTTGACACCTTCTGGTTCTCTACAAATAATACTTGAAAGTAAACCCTACTTACCTTCTGAACCTCCAGGTTCTCTGCAGCTAATATTTGAAACTAGTACTCTAAGCCCCACCCCCAGTCTAGAAGGCTGGTCCAGGCCTCCTCCCCCTGTCTCCCTGCACAATTCTCTTATCCGCTCTAACTCAACCAGATAAGAAAATGACACTTATCAGGGGGAGTGGCTCAATGGTCATGTTTAATGTTCACTGCTTGGAGATCTCATACTACTGTAAACTGTGACTAAATGTATCCCAATTTTTATGAAAATCTGGTGAAACAAACCCTCAATGTTTTAGAGCTCCTTCTTTCTCCACATACTACATTCTAATATGTGACAGTGAAGGCGGGCATGGTGGTGAGTAGCTGTCTCCATAGGACTTTGACAGGCTGTAGAAAATGTCCTACTGTTCACAACCATCTCTTCCAATGCCTAGCAATTACAACTTCTGCTCACAAGGCCTCTATGCTCCGACTAAATGAAATCTTTTATCCGCCTAGCGTAAATAGTTCATCGAAGAATGTATGGAATTTATCAGAACCCAATGGATAATTTCTGGGGCCAGCATCTTCACTGGGGTAATGCCAATGAGAAACCTGCTATTGTTTTTTAATAGTTTTGCAGTGACAACCACCTCTTCCTACACTGCCATATTCCACATTCTGTAAAGAAACCATCCTTGATCTGATAATCTCAAAGGATACACTACTCTTCACCTATGACCACACCTCAGTGGATTGGGCTGACCACTTTCAGATCCCTTTCATGTTGACCTTTGTCCACCAGAAAACCTCAAGTCATAGAAAAAAAGAAAATATATGGTTTTGTTACATTAAAAACATTTACATTAGTGGTCTTGCTAACAAGTTCAGTGTAGCCTTCCCATTCCTGGTTCTAAGCAAGATATTAATACCACAATTGCTTAATGCAATACGTACATGGAAGACCCTATAGATGAATATGGCCTGTTGAGAAGCAAGAAGACCAGAAAAATAGAGACAAGCCCCTTAGTCTCCTCACTCTAGATTTAGGCTGCCACCAGAAGCTATAAAGCTCATATTCCCAGAGCCAAGTCCTAGCATGTTAAATCGCTTCTAGCCGCTTTTAATAATCAGCAAAAACTTCTATTCAAAGTGATTAAACAGACAAATTTCTTGTACGCTAACAGCACTGTACACACTCCTGGAACCAAATATGAAGACTTTATGAACCTATTTTCTGAGAAAATAAAATCTATTGAATGGTCGCTTCCCCCATCGTCCAATAAGCCAAATGACTAAGCTGAACCGTAAAGCATAAAGGACCTATTCTTGCTCTGACATCTCGGAGACAGTTACCTGAAACTATGATTAAGATTAAAAAATTTAACCACTACACTGACACAGTGCCTGGAACGACTAGCAAGGAACTTGCCAAACATCTGTTACCTTACTGGACCCCTGCGCGCGAAAGGGTGCTTTGAAAAGCCTGGAGCCTTGAGGACAAATAATCAGCAATGCCAACACATAATGCATTGCCATAGTCAGAATTAAAGCTTCATTATATTTCTTCTCCGAGCTACTGGGATTCATCAGAATATTTTCTGGAGAATGCGTAATAGATGGAAAAAGGTCCCTCGAACCCTGGTTATTTGTTCTTGTAGGGAACAGTGTGTTATCAACAAGAAAACCTAAATTTGTTATCACTGGTGTGGGTGCTGGGCACAACCTAGCTGCCCACCGCAGCTCATTCAAAAGTTTTTCAGCACCTCCAAACAATAACATTTAAGAATTGTCTGCATTTAGTTTCAAGCAGTGAGCATGCAGCCATTCTGCTACTTCTGACAGGCACTCAACCAAATAGTTCCTTATTTCATCGCACTTCTCAGCAATAGAGATAAGTTGAGTGTTGTCGCCATACATGAGGATTTCAAATCCTCTTTTTTTTGCGATATTAGCTAGTGGTGCCAAGGTGGCGCAGAGGCAGGTCTTACAGATGAGCATATTATTTCAGTAATGCTCTTTCTAGTGAATTCTCTGTCTAACCGCAAACACAACAACTTCCCCCACGGTGCCAAACAGGATCAGGAAAAATCTGCAACAGTGTCTACATGCCCTTAGGTGGCGCAAATGGGGCTCTGTCTCAATCACAGATCTGTTGTGGAGCTATATAAAGGCACTACCCCTACGCGCTGGTGTCAGTTTTTCCAAGCCCTTATATGTGGAAACATGACAGATAAGACAGGTATGATAACTGTCAGTCAGCAGCTCTAACCTCGTTAATCCCAAAAGTCTACTCCACAAAGTCGGGAGGCAGGTGGGCAGCAAAGAATCTACAGGTAGAGAATTCACCAAAAAGAGCATTACCAAACATATTCTTCTGATGGATACTTCTACCAGCAGATTCCTCACCTTCTGAATCAGGGGTTGGGTCTGAGGAGTCGGCTTGCACCAGGAAGTCTTGCAGAACCAAAAGGGTAAAATGCCTGTAGTTGGGAGCCTTTGCCTTTGTGGAATGCACCCCAAGGCCCTCAAGAGGCTCCTTTTTGGCCAAGCCATAATTCAGATTGATGCAGAGGATAATTCATCAGGACAAGGTTTACTTCTGGATCACATTTTGGTTCTTCACACCAATTAAACCAATGAACAGCTGATTATCAATGCAATATTTCTTTGTTCCACCATTAAAGAAACTAAGGGCATTCAGTGGGTTCAAAAGGTAGAACCTCTCCTCCTTGGATGTGGTGAAGAGAAGAAAGGGGGAAACTTAAATGACAGCCTCATATGGAAGTGTGACACTACTCTAGAAAGAAAGGATGCATGTAATCAAATAACCAGTTCATCATGAAATCCATAGAGCACTAGCAAGTGCAACAGCCTCAGCACCCCAAGACAGAGCACGTGAGCCCACGTGTACCTGCTTGCTCCAGTATGACATAGAGGTGGGGTTGTCGGTGAGCGCCTGAAATAATTTGCCCCTGGTAAATGGCAGAAACATTTGGCGGCCCACCGAATGGCACGCAGCTCTGTAACCTGGTATTTGTAAAGCGTGAACTTATCACCCCTAAGGGTCTCAAGGGGCTGGGGGCCGTTGGGGAGATTAAGCGAGCAATTGCCCAGAGTCACAGGGTGCTGGGCTGAGCTGCTGCTGGCGCCGGGAATCGAATCGAGAGTCCCGTGCTCCGGAGTCAGCTGCCCTGGCCGCTGTGCCACACCTCTCCCCGCTCTGTAGGTTTATGTGGCAAATTTGCTTGGATGGGTACCAAAGATCCTGGATCTCCTTCTCACCCAGGTGGCCACCCTAGTCGAGGGACGATGTATCCATTGCTACTATAGCCACTAGTGGTAGAATGCAGACTGGCTTTCCACAAATTAGACTGGTATCCATCATACACCACCAGGTCCCAAAATACTTTGGTGGAGATGCAGTTCTTGTTCCACAGACATCAATAATACTGGGATAATTGCAGATGCAAGTCGACTGAAAAGCCCACATACAACACTGAGCAAAATGCACTTAACAGTATACATGAGGCTAACGGGCCCAACAGCCTCAAACCTTTCAAGCCTGGATGAGCAACCTTCATGTGAAACAGCAGAAACAAAGCCTGAATGTCCCAGACTCTAAGCAGGAGCATAAAGGTCTTTAAAGTGACATTGTCCAAGATCACTCAAAGGAACGGCAATATTGGAGTAGGTTGGAGGTGAGATCTGGACATGATGGAGAACCCACCTTTAACAAAAGTGCCATTGTCCAAGACTAGATGAGGCAAGCTCGACTATTACAGCCTGATTTCAAGGTACTGTAGCAAGTGCACTCAAGACCTGCGAACAAGAGCCATGACAACCGTAATGACTTTCATAAAAACTCGAGGGGCTGTTGAAAGATCAAAAGGCAGGACAGTGAATTGAAAGCAACTGAATGCCACCACAAAAAGAAGATATTTCCTTTGGACATTGAGGATCAGGCCAAGAAAGTATACTTACTGTAGGTCCAGGGACACTATGAAATCCTCGTGATGCAAGATCAACAGAACTTGTGTGAGTCATCATTTTGAACTTCTTCTTTGGGAGAAGCAAGTAAAAAAGGGTTTATAGAGTGGGCCGTCGGCAGTCACCCTTCATGGGGACCAGTAGATAACAGATGTAACACTTGAGCATCTGCTCTGCTTAAGGCATTATTTCGACTGTGACCGTGGCGAGCATCATCAGCAACCTCCTCGTCACTATCCTCATCATGTGGAGCAACGAGAGGCACCCGAATTGCATCAGAATCCGACCCAAATGCTGGCATCTCATCTCCTCAGTGGAGCTACTGGTTTGACCACTTCAAGAAAGAGCTGCAATTAAGGGATGGTAAAGCACGAAGGATTCAAACCCAGTGTTGGCACCAGGAGCCTGTGACAGTGCTGTTGGAATAGCATCCAGTGAGGACTTCGGCAGAGGTGTAGAGGGACAGCCTTGCATGGAGGGCGGAGTGGCAGACTCCAAGTACGCCAGAAGAAACTAGAGGAGGGCCCCCCACCAGAATTGCGACTGGGCATCCGGATAGCTCTGTAAAGCTGAAAATCATGCCAGACGGCACCAAAGCCACATAAAATATTTGCAAAGTGGACACTTTAAATAGTTTTTCTGGATCCAGTCCAGGGCCTGAAATGATCTCACAGGTGTGGAATCAGCGCGCAGAAGTATCCATGAGATGTTACAAAACTGGCATCAGATGATGCAGGTGGAGAAAATATCTACTGAAGAGATTGGCAAGGTAATGGGCAGGTTGCATTGGGATAACCAAGGCAGAATGAAAGAAAGAGGTCTTGGGAGCAATTCATGAGGGAAGGTAAATTGTCTCCTTTGTTTTTGGGAGCAAGTACCTAGGTGATGATCTGGATGTACTTTACATAGAGTGGCTAATTAAAGCTGAAATCAAAGCTGAAAGCAGATGGTGTAGAGCCGAACGGGGGCAGGGCAATGAGGCATTCCTACTCGAAGAGGTGGCGAGAAGTGTGCAAACTCAAAGTTACTCTTCTGTGTCAATATTGTAGAGAGGTCCAGAAGGATCACAAAAGAGGTAAGGTGGTTGTGGTATGCAGAAGTCAGATATGTAGGCGATAGCCGTGTGCCGTCTTAAATTGTGGTCCTTTCAGGTAGGATTCTCAAATCAAGAAGGAAGAAGCACTTCCATGCCAATACAAAAATGAAGCAAAACTTTAAAATGAAAATATGATGGAACTGTAGGACCACCTTTTGTTTGTGGAAGAACAAATAATGCACTTGTAATTGGAAAGTAATAACACTTCCTGAAGGGAAAACAGATTAGCTTATGAGCATATGCTAAAAAAAAAAAGTAATATTTTCTAACAAAATCTAATCCGTCCATGTGGACACTGAGCAGATGTTTAAACCAAGAGGCAACAGACCCATTTATGTCTAAGTCTCCAGGACCACAGTTTTAAATTTGAGACGTGAAGGGTAGTTTTTTTGACAGTGGCAAGGGGTATTATTTCTCCTACAGAGACAAAGGTGCAGATGTACAACAGTCTTTTGCAGTCGCAAACGGTAATTCGGCCAGTTTCTGCCCGCAAAAAACGTCAGCCCCATGTACAAACCATATTTAGCGAGTTGCTAACCTATTAGCGACTCACAAAATATGGTTTGCGACTCGACGGGGCATGCCAAGGGCGTCCCTTCCTAATAGCGAGTGCAAATGGCATGTACCATTATTTTGCGACCGCATTTTCGGTCGCATAACACTCGCAGTGTACCACCCTTTTCAAAAGGGTGGTAAACCATTCGCAAACGGTAAGGGGTCTCCAGGGGCCCTCTTCTTCTTTGTGAATGGGTGCGAAAATATATTTTAAGAGCAGGCAGTGGTCCCATGGACCACTGCCTGCCCTCATAAAAATTTAACTGCATTAAAAAAACTGCTTTATTGAAAAAGCAAGAGACACACAATTGATGGACGGAATGCAGAACAAATCAAAACATTCACCCACAGTCGAGAGATCTGGGTTCAATCCATCATTCTTATGCTCCTGGCTGAAGAGGGGTGAAACCCCGAAACCGGTCCTAGGATGCTTGTTTCCAGTCCAGGGAGGACCTGGCTTGGCAGTTCGGGCTGGACTGCTCCCATGAGGCACAGGGTCAAGATTGATTTGCATATGGCTAGGTTCAAACTGGAATGGCATGGTGAGCAAAAACATGATGGATTTAGGCCCAGATCTCTGTACTGGGGTGAATGTATGACATTGTTCTGCATTCTGACCATCAACTGTTTTTTCATTTGTCCCCCCAAGTGGGACGGGTATACCCAGACGTGGGTCGCGTGCTCTCCATGCCACTGGAATCAAGCTATCCTGGCTGAAGAGGGGTGAAACCCCGAAACCGGTCCTAGGATGCTTGTTTCCAGTCCAGGGAGGACCTGGCTCGGCAGTTCGGGCTGGACTGTTTCCATGAGGCACAGATTCAAGACTGATTTGCATATGGCTAGGTTCAAACTGGAATGGCATGGTGAGCAAAAAAGAGGGCTATACTGTCCTTTTAATGGACAGTATAGCCCTCTATGGCAGGCTATAAGGCTACATTAGAACACTGTTGAGCGCTCCACTGAAGACAATGGAGTAGCTTATAATGGCTGGTATAAGCCTGGAGCTTCAACATTCCAAAGTTTGTCTTAGTGTTTCTCACTTTTAAATTTAGAATCTTCTACCCTTGGTGGCTATACCAGTTGTTAAAGGCACTTGCCCTCGTTATAAGACCTCGCCTGCGGCTCGGGCCAATAACTCAGGTTCAGGGCCTTTAACACCCAGTAAAGCCTTTGGCAGAGGCATATAAAGCAATATTACAACCTACCAAACATCCAGCTCCTGCGTAACTATTCCAATTAACTATTGTTCAGCAGCATCTAAAAACTTTCTATTCACAATAACAAACTGATAAAGAGCAATAGCATTAGATGTTTTTAAGACAATCTCTGGTTTAATCTTCACAACATGCATCTATTTCATTAAGGGCGCTTGCCGATCTTGGTATCAAATGGGTGTCACATCCATCAGAACATGCACTACCTCCGTATTATATGCTCACTGAAATGGTAAGATGGAGTGGTCACCAAATTTAGGAATAACCTGTACATCAGATGTGCTACTATTATAAAAGAGTGTTTTCTGTCATTTGTTGCACTGAGGCCATTTTACGACCAATCACCACCGCAAGAGAGCAGCAACAGTGAACACATCTAAACTATTTCCTTTAATTCGCCAATTGTGAACTCTTTTTTGTTTAAATCACTCTAATGTCAAAAGCTACAATATTTGTTTTCTACTCCTTAATCTGGAGACCATTCCCTGGCATTCCAGAGCACACTGTAGTATGGAAAGTGTGTGATCCATTAAAATACTGTTGTCAGCATTGTCTAGAGCAAGGATGGGTTTGTGTCCCATGCCTGGTGAAGAGGCTATTCGCCTGAAAAAGTTTAGGTAACTTCGTTACAGAGATCATAAACAAATTTAGGGCACGAAAACGTCCTTGCTTTATTCCAATGAAACACACAACTCTTTTCGCTGCAACCACCATTCCTATGAATGTACACTCTTATCCAAGGTGAACTATACAGCAATTGGTCCACAATCAACAGTGAAAACACTTATGTGCCAAAACAAGACCATAGCTTTACTCTGTTCACTGATCAGAAGCTGTGGACAAGTCGACAAAAGTGAGAATGGATTAGTCTCATTATTCCTTAAAACCTTTCTTCTTACTACGAGAAGACAGTGACATTGTGTACACTTAAAGTACTTTTTCTTGAACACAGTGAGATCCTTTACTGAAAATGAGCCCATTATTTAACATACTTTAGGCAAGGGGCTCAGCACTGATACCGATACCCTCTTCACCTGATCCATTGCTTGAACACACCGGTTAAGTTAGGCACCAGCACCTCTCAAATGTCAAGGCGAATACTCTGGGCACCAATCGTGCACTATTCTTGTGGAATGCCTTATCACCTTTTTCACTGGTTACCCCAGGAAATACATTTCAGTTTTAGGGTTTACCCCCAATTCCAAAACAGTGTCCGTACTTGCGAATGGGCTTTAGCCATGAGACAGCCAACCTACTGCAGAAATCAAAATAGCATGGCAGTAAAGGGCTGCTTAGTCCCCATCACTGGGGTCCAGTTTCTTCATATGTCTGGAATGCACACAAAGCATGCCTGCTGTGTGTATGTAGAGTTTGTGGATCATGGGCCACTGGTAAGTTTTGGGGTCTATCAGACCCCATGTGTGTGTTGCACAAGATAGTGGTTTCATTTTTATTGAGCTGGTAATGTCCACCTGGGACATGCATGTACACCTGGCCCCCCTCTTCCTCCCTGAAACTTGTACCTGGTGGTGGGGTGCCGTCCAGTCCCGTACACAAGGCTTCCCCTTTCCCACTGAAACATACCCCCCCCCCCTCCATTTCCTAATTGGAGACCATTTCCCATGGCAATTGGAACGGTATAAGCCTCCAGAGTGATGCACATACACATCACAGCAGACCAGTACGAAGTGGTCTGATCGACTGGGCAGAAAAGCCAACAATATCTGTCCAGCAACAACAAAATGATGCTGCTCAACGACTGAATTAACCCAAACACCTCTGAATGTAGCAGACAATCCAGGTGGAGCTGGTAAGCCCCTTCAGAAGCCAGAACGATACAAGTAATAAACCCATCAATGTTACAGCTGTGATACTGTAGATGCCTACACAGCATTGTAGGAAAAAAGCCAACGGGAATTGGTTTCTGGTGTAACCTGGGAACAGAGCATGTACCTACCTACATGTCAAAGAGCTGGACTGCACCTGCCTCGGTACCCAGAGAGGCTTGCACAAGGCCCACATGATTGGAGACGCGGGAGGAAAGGTTGACAAACAGACTGCCCAGAAGTAATACGTTTACCCCAGCCCAGCTGCTCAGAAGAGAAGCAAGAAGGGCTTGGTCGAAGACCTGCTCAAAAGCCTTTACACATCAACAAGAGTGATCCTGCATCGCTTCAGACACATCCTGTGCCAAAAGGTCAGGATTCTTGTACACTTCTGTCCAGAATCCCATCATTTTGACCGCCTGCGTGAACCTGAGCACTCTTTCACACCGCCTTGTAGATATACAGGCGATGAAGCTGGATGAGGCGGCAAACTATTAGGACTCCTGACACTGCAACATGATTACAACTTGAACTGATGGTGGGTGTCCTGAGTGAAAGGCGGGGGAGTGGTACATGGTGCATCATAGCCTGCTGCCAGCAGGACAGGGAGCAGTCTCTTTTGGACGCTCATGGTGTAACTTGAGCTGCTAAGGATTTCGAGTGTCAGGGCCGCGGCCTGGGTGATGAACATGCCAGAGATTACATCTAATGCACTGACTGGTAGAATGGCAGTGGTGGCCATCCTGCTGGCAGACTAATGGGGTCCATATTGTGAAGTGATTAGGAGAGCTTACAGGCTCTTTCTCAGGTCTGTGAAAAACAGTGGGGCTGGCTGTGGAAAGTTGGAAGTGATGCTTCATTCACCAGACCTCAGGCAGAAAGTCATATGGGTGGCAGTCTAGAAGAAAACTGTTTGTGGAGGGAAGCCCATTACTACTCTCTCTAGATCTGAGCCCTGGTACTTTGACAAGGGAAAGAGAACGGATGCCTATATACGAAAAGAATCGTTGGCAAGGGGGACGGGCACATCGGTAGGCCATCCTGTGAGGCTTGGATTAGAGCAGAGGGGCAAGATGTTTTTATTTTCACAGATGTACTCTGCGTATTCCTACTGCAAAGCCCGGAGAGAGATTCTAGTTGACGGTTGTATGGTATGGCAGGTCTCTATAGGCCCAAGGTGGTGCAGGGTGCTGTGTACTGCCGAGCCCACATGGGTCCAGGGGGTAGACTCTCACACTGGGAAGGGGGCACGGGGGGATAAGGCAGCGAGGGAACGCAGTTTACAATAGTTAATACAGTTGTGTTGTACATTCTTTTGTTTCTCTGGTGTCTGCCTTCTCTTCCCTGACCGCAGGGACTCACTGAATAATGTCAAGTGATTGATTTGTGCAAGGAACATATCCAATACATACGTGATTTCTGTTGGATAGTGACTTCAATAAGGTGCTAGCTTAGTGATCGATTTAGATTTGTTTTTTGTTCTCACCCGCCTGCGGTTTTTAAGTGGGACATATCTCTACATTTCAAGAAACACATATAAACATAACTATTGGCCTATTTCTCTGCTGCTTCTTCTCTACAAAATGTTGTCAAGCCAGCTATTCATTTCCACTTACATCACCTCCTCAGAGCAAAAATGCATTACATTTCCATCTGGTTTCCATCCAGGGAATTCGACGAAATGCTCTACTTGCTCTACCTAATTTGGTTTTTCCACAGCAATTACCGAAAACTTTCTTCTACCGTGGTACTTTTAGATCTTGATGCTGTATTGATCATCCTCTCACATCATCTTCACATTCTTTGAGTATCTATAGATTTGCTCACTCATGATTGTAAACATATCTATCAGATCTTGTTTTCGGTCTCTGGAAAGTTTCCTCTTCATCACGTATATCTTTAAGCATACTGTTGCAGTGTTTAGTCCTTTACATTTACTCTTTACCCTATTCCATGCCTCCCATATTTCCTCTCTCGCCGTTTATGCATTTTTCTATACCAATCATTCTTCTTTAGCTATATGAGCATTTCTGTGTCAGGAAACAACAGGGGATGAGGAAATGGAGACCGCTTGTCAGAAGATCATGGAGGTATTCTCATTTATGACTGTGGCAGACCAGCCTTTGGAGGCTGGATTACCGTAACTGCACTACAGATTGAGTTCTGGGACATCCAGGTTGAGGCAGCAAGTAGCACTATTTATAAAACACAAGTTAGGCAAATGGATGCTGTGTGGAAACTCTCTTTGTTGCACTGGCTTTTCGCTTGCCATGCAGTTTGTTCACCAGCATGTCCATCACATTTGTTATTTTCCTCCTGTTCGGCTCTCTCGCTATTACGGACCTTTGCCTGCTTTCCTAACTTGGCTCTTGGATGTCGATTTGGCTTAGCTATATTGCTGTGTTTCACTTTGCACTGTTCCTTTTCCCTTGCAGTAAATCCTTGGCTTGCACACAAGCAGTACTACTGGCTTCCTACATTTCGGCTTAGGTACACCGCGGCCCACCATCTTGAAGTCTGTAATTACTTGCGGTGTTTCTTCATCACAGCAAATTTCTTAGGTTAAATATGATTGCTAAAGTCTTACATGCTCTTTCCCTTATCAGAGAATATAGGTAAATAACTTTGCTGTAACTTGTGCTAGTTGTTTTTATTCTCTTGCTGCATCCAATTCCCCTTTTCCTTTGGTATTATCTGCCTGAAGTTCCTCTTTGATTTGGACAGTTCTACATTCTCGGGGGGGGGGGGGGGGGGGGGGGGTGGGGTGGGGGGGGGTCATCCTGACATTCTGCTTTTCTTTTCTGCTGTAATAACTTGAGTGACATCTACATTTCTATGACTAAATCATTCAAAAACACAACTTAATTTCCTTTCTGCTTCTGATTCATTTTGTGTTTCTCCTTCAATTATTCCATCGGACTCGCACTGTTGGTATTATTGTTTGTTCTCGTTTAACATTCCAAAAATAAATCTCCAAAAGATCTGTTCTAACTTTCACATCTGCTACACGTTTTATACAATCTTGGGTACTGTTATTTTGAATTACTGGTACCCACTTGATGTAGGGCTTTCATATTATGCTATGCTTCCATTACAATTTATCAATCACATATATTATTTGGACTTATGAAATCCTAGCACATTACACCTTATTTAGCTGTGATACATTGATTGCCTATTTTGTATCATCTTCAATTTCATAATCTGTGCGTTGTTTTCAAACGTGTTAAAGAACTTGCTCTGTCATACCTCATTGACTTACTCCATCTCTGGTACCCATCCAGGGACAAATAGTCAGTTGAACAAGGTCTCCTTCTTAGTCCTCATCCTCCTTGCGCCGCTTTTCAAGTCTGGTCTACTGTTTTTCTTGATCCATAGTTGTGGAATAAATGTATGATGTCCATTATCTCCATTGGCAAATGTTCAAAAAGCAATAAAAGATTTAGTACGTTTAGCTTTTCCTCGTATATCGTTTATTCTTTTGCTTTTTCTGCTGTTTTTGGTCCTTCCTCCCCTGAAAAAAAACAATTTGAATCCTTCTCGTCTGTCGAATTATCGACCTAGCTCCCATCTACCAGTGTTTTTCCAAAGTTTTGGAAAAACATGTCATCGCCCAGCTCACTGCATTTGTGGATGCCCGCCAGTGCCTCCATCCTACACAGTCCGGCTTAAGGGCTTGGCACAGCACTGGGTTCGCCCTCCTTGGCGCGATTGAACATCTAAGACAATATCTGGATGAGGTAGGTACTGCCATGCTCATTCTATTGGATTTCAGCACAGCAATCAACACTGTGTCCCATTTTACTCACAAGCTATTGGCCTTTGCGTGCGCCTTTCTAAGAAAGACAGCACGCAATTGGCCAAAGGTGGGTGCATGTTCCGCCTTGTCTCTCCCCTGGCCTAGGAAGCTCGGGAGAGAGCAGCGGCCCCGCACCGTGCCTGCTGCATTCCTTAAATTCTTTGCAGTGCACGCGCACCACTCGCAGGATTTTTTTTTAATTCCTTTTAACGCGGGCGCACCACTCCTGGGCTTGTTTTTTTGGGTGTGTGGATTAGTTTCTTTTCCTGGTGTCTGCAAAGCAATGTATTTTTCTTGAGGAATAATTCTTTACCCGCTCGCCTCGTGCCTAGTTCGCCCCGTATCTCGGCCATTCCCCTCCACCACGTGCATCGTCGTTCCCACCCCCCCCCCCAGTCATTGTCCCCCTCCCACCCGCACCCCCTCCACGGCTCCTGTCAGACTTGTGCCCCTTCTCTAGCTTTCCCCCTCCCTCCCCCCCTCCAGGTGTCTGCCACTCTGTGGTGAAACATCCCCGAGCTTTCTTTGCGCGTGCAGCTCTTTTGACATGATTCCTTCTAATCTCTTACTTATGTGCTTTTTTGGTACACACTGCATGGAGTCACACAGAAAACTATCCTGTCCGATAGTTTTTAAGAGCGAGTGATAAAAACGACAAGCTATGTAGCTGCAATAACTGTTGAATCTTTACACCTAGCGAAGACTAAAATAAAAGCAGACGCCTGCCTGGCCCTTCAGAGTTGTATTTCTCAATTCATAGACTTTTTATTGTATTTTTTTCTTTTTGTTGTACGAGGCCCATCACACCCCTGATTCCTGACTTGAAACTCTGCTTGCAAGGTACCATTTGAGCTTTCAATTGCTGCTTGTATTTTGTGTTTGTTTTTCAATAGCACAGCAAGTGGCTTTGATTGTCCTTGAGAGGCAGGCAGGCTGCTCTTAGAGTTCTTTCTGAAACAGAAGCATGGCCTGCAGTGTTTGTTTTGGAGAAGGTGGACCTTTGATTGGTGACCAGTGTCTGGTGTAACTGCCGGTGATTGATTGTTTGGGCGCATTAGTGGTGCCTCCGTTTATTTTCTTACTGCTTAGGAAGCCAAACGAAGAGTGTGCTGAAAGTGGACTGTCTGCTGGGATTTGACTTTCAAACGCGTTGTGTGTGGAAGGAAAACAAGCATTGGCATAGCCAATAGGTCTCGCCTTTGGGACCTCATATGTGTTTAACCATGCAACAGTTGATGTTGTTGCACCAAGGATATTGTGCTGCATAACTAAATACTTATAAGGTCCCAAAGGCGAGACCTATTGGCTATGCCAATGCTTGTTCAATATGACGATGATACTCAGATAATCTTTTCTCTATCTTCGACACAGAGCCATTATCCATCTTTGTTGCACTTGGGCATGATGAAAATTTCGTTATGGATAAAAACAACTCACTCAAACCTAATGGTGACAGGGCAGAGGTCATGGTTCTGGGTAAGAACACCTCCCTTTGGGGCCTGAGACACTGGCAGAAGTCCTTAGGGACTCCACCTACTACGTCTATTAAGGTGAAATATCGGGGACTATGGGAACTGCCACCTGTTTTGCAGTCCTTAAATGGTCGAAAAAGAAACTTTGGCTAATTACTTTTGCGGTTGAAAGGACTGTAATTCAGGCTCTAGTCATATCCAGATTGGATTGTGGGAATGTGTTGTACACCTTGCTGCGGAAAAGACCTCTGTCCATCGTTTACAGATTGCTCAAAATGCTGCTACTAGGATGCTCTTTCCTTTACCCAAATATGCTTCCGATTCTCACTGACTCCAGGAACTGCACTGGCTTAAGGTTTCTAAATGCATTGAGTTCAAAGCATGATGTCATATGTTCAAGGCCAAACCTGGCCTGGTGCCAAGTTACATGCAGGAACTGGTAGTTCCTTATCAGCCCACGAGGTCCTTGAGATCCTCGACTCAAGCTTTGTTTACTGTACCAAGTTTTCTTCTAACTCATATGAAAGGCCGTTCCTTCGGCTACCTAGGCCCAAAATTGTGGAATTCTTTGATGGAGATTGCAAGTCATTTCTCACCTTTTGCAAAAATCTGAAGAAGTAGCTATTTTAAGTCATTGTTCTGGGACATTTGACCTGATTCTGCCCCGTGCCGGGAAACCCTTTTGGGGTAGCGGTGTGCATATGTCACAAACTATTATTATTATTATATTGCTTGTATTTCATGATTTTATATTTTTCTGTTTAATTTTGTATCAATGTTTGCTTGTTTACAACTGGGTTTTGAATAAAAGTGCAATAGAAATCTAAGTAAATGTTTTTAAAAATTGGAGTCATATCTCAGAGTGGACATTGAGATTACTGGATGTTGTTTTTAATCTAACACTAAATCAGAGTTTCTAACTTTCGCTACCTCCTGGAGTAAGCTTTGTCTGCTGGACCCGCCCTGTGAAAATCAAGTGCCACAAGGGAATAACACTTTTGTCAAATAAAAGCATATCTGTATTCTGGACCTGCTACGCCAGTAGTTAAAAAAAAAAAAAGAAGAATACCAACTGGTGTCTGCCCCAAAACAACACTAAGAAGCCCACACCCTAAGTAAAGGAGCATAGCCCCATAGCAAGGAATATGGTAATAGAGTGTAAGAGCCAGAATAATGCACTCTTATTCAGTGATTTGTTTCATCACTGTCGACTTAATTTACCCAATATTATTCTAAGGAAATCATCTGGTTCTCCAGAACCAACAATTCGGTAATATGCCAACAATATTTTCACTTGCTGGAGCTCATATTCCCTCCAAACCGTTTAAGTTGCTAAAAGGTGTGGGTGGTTTGGTAATGCATTCTTTTTGCTCGGGGTTGCCATGAACAGCACTTAGTTTCAATCTTTCAAAGACCCAGGGGAACTGGAATTAGATCAAACCCAGAGCTATGGATCCTTTCTGAATGGCTTTTAATTAAGGCGCATATACATGCGCTGGTACACCGTACCCGGGTCATTTCAAGCTGAAAGTTGCATTTCATCTTTATAATAGACCGAGGGGATGTCCTTGGTGGTTATAACTCAAAAAGTGGGATTCATCTTTGAAAGGACAAACACGGGAACAACATACAGTGTTTAACTATCATAGTCTAGTAACATTGTGTTGCTGAATTCAAGCCTCCTTATTTGATGGAATAACAGCAACATTTGCCTTTCCCAATGCACCTGAACCAAGTTATTATATGCAATAGATTTACAACTTGAGTTGACAGGAGTTTTGGTCCTATTGTTGTGGGGTGTTCTTTGCATTTTCTCTTTTTTTCCTTAATAATGGATGCACAGGTATGTAATGTCGAAGCGTCATTACTTTTTTGCTTGAGGAATTTTCTCGCACACTGCAGATTTAGAGTTTATTGCTCAGTTACTTATAAACTAGTTATCTTATTATGCTTTCCGGGCAGCCTGCTTTTAGGTCTCGCCTAATAGCACACATGCGCTGTTGCTGCAAGGGTATTTTACACAGTAAAGGGCTTGGAGCCCATCCTTTACTTGCCATTATTTGGCTTAATTGGCATTCTTTTTGTCTGCCTCCTAATGGCGCACGTCACTTCCTTTTATTTCTCTGGAACATGGACCAAGTACTAATTGATTCAGGGTACTCTTTTTTTCTACAATTTTCTGTCCATCATTTCCACCCTTCAGTTGCTTTTAACTTTTGTCTTACAGACTTGTTTGTTGTTGCCTTAATTTGTTTTGGAATTCAGTGCTTCCTTTTACAGCACCACACAAATGGCATAGAATAGTAAAGCAGTTTGTGACTGTTTTACAGATCACCGCTTTCTTTTATAGCACCAAACAAATGGCACAAAACATTAAAGCAGTCCTTGTGACTGCATGTGTTTGTTGGCTGCGCCTCTTCTCTCCGCATACAAAGTATATGTCTGTTTAAAGCATACATTAGTCTGAAACCGGACTCCCATAGTATTTCAAGACAAGAAGTCCAGTCACATGCTTAGGGTCAGGCTGCCACTAAGCAACATAAACATTTTGGACACATTTGTTCCTTTTCAAACACAAAGTATGTGGCTTTTTAAAGGGCCTCTATTTTGGGCAGGGATGCAGTTAATACATTTATCTTTAAAACCTCTGTCCTCAGTCTCATATGTATCACACTTCTTCTCTGTACATATAAAGTATGTAGCTGTTTAAAGTGCTTCAGTTTTGTGTAGCGCAGCATCTACTCCATTTCTCCTTAAAACCTGTGCCTATGTCCTCATTCTCTTATGTATTCTACTGAAATCGCTTTTAGGTACCCTATATTCATATGCACTTCGGTGCAAGACATGTAGTCTAACGGCCACAACTACACTCCACTCCAATCCTCCCCACTCCATCCAATGTACTCCACTCCAATTCGCCCCACTCCACTCCAATCTGCCCCACCCCACTCCAATTTAACCCACTCCACCCCAATCTACCCAACTCCACCCCAATCTATTCCACTCCACTCCGACCCACCCCACTCCACCCCAAACAAACCCACTCCAATCTACCCCACTCCACCTTACACTATTCCACTCCAATATACCTACTCCATTCCAATTTTCCCAACTCCAATCAACCCCATTCTACCCCACTCCACTCCAATCTACCCCACTCCACTCTAATCTACTACAATCTACCACTCTCTACTCCACACCACTCCAATTAACACCACTCCACCCCTGTCTACCCCACTCCACCCCAGTCTACCCCACTCCACCCCAGTCTACCCCACTCCACCCCAGTCTACCCCACTCCACCCCAGTCTACCCCACTCCACCCCAGTCTACCCCACTCCCCCACGCCAAACTACCCCACTCCAACCTTCCCAAATCTAACCCATTCTACCACAAGCCAATCTACCCCAATACACCTCGCCACACTAACTTTCAGCCATGCTTAACAGCAGCCATACTTGTGTACAACATGCCTAAAAACACATTGGTTTTTGCAGTCGGTCTCACATAGGTGAGACCTATTGGCTTTGCCAAGGCTTCTTTAACTGGTGGCTATACTGGCACATTCCACGTTTAATGTTTTCCACAATCAAACATTTAATGCTAGATATACTTGGGCCACAGGGAATAATGTCTACACTCACAGTTTGGGTGTAAATTAATATCGGTTTATTCAAAGGAGGACACGCCCAGTGTGGTATGGTACGGTCAAATGAAGCAAATGTTTGGGAACCCACCAAGTGGGTTAGAAGACCCCTCACACACCAACCTGGTTGGTGTCATGCTTCATCATCGGGGCCCCAACCGGGTGGCCGAGTGCCTCCCGGTTGTGCTGCGACGCCTGACTACAGCGGAGCTGGTGTGGTGCAGAAGTGTGATGTGGTGAAAGATTAAAAAATACCGCTGAGGATCCTTACCATAGAGAAATTTATTTTGGCGGCTCAGGGTATTGGTTAAAAGGCTATGTGGTGCAACTAAATGAAGAAGTAATTATCTTATTAGTTGACTAAGTGATGGGTCTACATGTTTCAGCTCTCTAGTAAAAAATAGTGGGGAGCTTTCGTCAGGACCAGTGAGGAGTGAGTGGCAAAAAGGTGTAGTGCCACGTGGTGAATAAAATTTAAAAATAGGGTTACCTACACACTCGCTAAGGTGTGTGGAACGCGGTGTCAACACATTAGCGGACACTTGGCGCAAACCTGTGGAAGGAAAAACAAGACAGCACACAATACATATTTAACATTTGATGCACTGAGTGGCAGGCGACATACTGGTAGGTTTTATTGTGCCGTGAGATATCAAACCTGTCTTCAATAAGCGTACCATAAGTGACACACATACCTATAAGGTGTATCATGTTGCTATGCAGAGGAGCGGAGGCAAGACCATTAGTAGTGCTAGATGATGCGTATAAACGGTCTGTGGACTAAAGGTGCCAAGTGGTAAATGCCGCGGCACTATGTGGTCCTCTCTGTGAAAATCATACAAACAGCCGCCAAGTGATGATTGCGGAACCTCAGAATGAGGAATGTACAGAATATGTGGCCCAAGGTGCGCTGAAAGTGAGTGGCTGCATGGAGCCTCTGAGCGCTGTAGAAGATGACTGGGCACAGACTAAAAACAGACAGACACTGCGCAAAAAGTAACAAAGGAGAAAGTTAATTACACTATGGCTGAGTGGCTGCGCTGTGCAGGATGCGGGAGGGGGGCGCTTCTTACAAACGAACTGTAGGTAAAAGGAACAGGTTAAGAGAGCGTAGATGGCAGGAATGGGCTCGTGTCCTGCTGCAACAATTCTGAGACACCTTACTTGGTTACGAAGCTGCCATCGCCGTGCACCTACTATGGTCTCCCGTCGTCCCGGATGCTGCCGGATCCCGGGGAGGGAGGAGGTTAAGTAGGGAGGGGCGCCATTAAGTACGTGCATTTGTGCTCGCTAGCTTGGGCGTCATGGGCTGTAATGCGCATGCGTGAGGGGGAAGCGAGATGCTTCCGCGCATACGCGGATGTTACTGCTAGACAGTGCAACCATTTATGTGACGCGCATGCGTGTAAGGATGGCCCGGAGCGCAGATGGTGGGTAGTGGCGCTCGGGGAATTGAAGTATATAAGTGAATCTATGGTCGAAGCAGGTATGCTTGATAGAGCTGGGTATTGCCAGGTGAACCCGCAGAGGGAGTATATAGAGAGGAGGCACGACTATATACACTGTGCAGTGCCTGGGGGCCGCCCGGGGGGGCAGTGCATGAGCGCTGGGCAGCGAGGAAAAAGGGGGCCAGATATCAATGCTATTGATGGGTGTCTGAGAAGATGAACCAGATAAGATGTAAGGTATGGCGAGGCCTATAGATAAAGGCTAGTGGCATCATCCCAAAGGGGTCAGGGCTTATTCAGGCTGTTCCGGGGGGCACGGGGGGCAGTGAATGAGCGCTGGGCAGCGGGGAAATCAGAGCCAGATATAAATGCTATTGATGGGTGTCTGAGAGGATGAACCCAGTATGGCGGAGCCTATAGATAAAGGCTGGTGGCATCGTCCCTAGGGAGTCAGGGCTTTCTCAGGCTGTTCCAAGGGATATTATCGTTCAAGCCGGTGATGTGGCTCGAAAGACGATAAATCCATCTTTGTTCCTGTTCTAGGAGGCGGGACTGGATATTGGGGATGTTGTTGTCCAAAGCCTCAATAATCACCCATCTCATGTCGTTAGTCGTGTGGCCTTTTTCCAGGAAGTGGTTTGTCATTCTGGTGGTGTTCTTCTTGCAGCGAATGGTGCTGCGGTGTTCACAGATGCGGGTTTTGACTTTGCGTGTGGTCATTCCTATGTAAGTTAGATCACATGGACATTTGATTCGGTATACAACATTCTCCGTGTTGCAGTTGGTGTGTTTACGTAACTCCCATGTTTTCCCAGGTTCCAAGTTGAGCTGCTTGGTTGTCTCTGTGATGTGGCATACACTGCAGTTGCCACAGGGGTAGTGCCCTTTGATATTGGGGAGGCCCCAAGCGTTAAGTACCGTGTGTGGAGGTCTGGTAGGTGCCAAAGGTCTAGTAGACACAATGGTGTCCCTGATGGATCTTGCCCTTTTGGTAGAGAGAAGGGGAGGGTCCCAATTCAGGTGGCCTGTACGGAGGATCTTCCAGTTCTTTTTAATGATCTGTGCCACTTTGTTGGACACTGTGTTATACGTGGTGACACATGTGAGTGGGGGAGGGGTGGGTTCCTTTGGGTACGTTGTGAGAAGACCCTCTCGGTTTTGATTTCTGGCCCTTTTGTTGGCAGTCTTTGTTATGTGCCTTGGGTAACCGCGTTCGTGCAGTTTAAGGCAGAGGTCTTGGGCTTGTGCTTTGTAGTCCTTGGGATCGCTACAGTTTCTGCGAAGTCGCAGAAATTGGCCATACGGGAGATTCTCCCGGAGGGCACGTGGGTGGAAGCTGGAAAAATGGAGGAGGGAGTTACGTGCGGTGGGTTTGAAGTGTGTTTTACTCATGAGACCCCCTGCCACTGCATATATGTCGAGATCCAGAAATGTGGTATGGTATCTGTCAAAGCTGTGTGTGAAGCGCAAGTTTTGGTCACACGTGTTTAACCAATCACAGAAGGAAATGAGGGTTTCGCTCGAACCTTCCCAGATAAGGAGAATGTCATCAATGTAGCGTTTGTAGAACTTGATGTGTGGATTGCGTGGCTGGTTGTTGTTGAGCAGATGTTTGGTCTCAAAGCTGAAAACATACAGGCCCGCTATGCTGGGAGCGAAAACGCTCCCCATTGATGAACCGTACTTCTGTAGGTAGAGCTTGCCCTCATATTCAAAGTAATTATCCTTGAGTGCGAGGGTAGCGCATTTCAGGACAAAAGAGGGGGGCGTGTGGTATTGCCAATCTGCCTCATTGAGGGCCTGTTCAAGAACACGTAGGGTATCATCTTGGGGGAGGCTGGTGTACAGGCTCTCCACGTCCAGTGATACCAGGAAGGATTTTTCGGGGTCGTAGTGAATGTTGGCTAAGAGTCCCAGCAGATCTTTAGTGTCTTTAAGATACGTGCTTGTGGACTGGACCAAAGGTTGTAAAAAATGATCACAGAAGCGTGAGAGGGGTTCCAGAAGGGACCCAATGCCTGAAACAATCGGGCGACCTGGGGGGGGAAACTTGTTCTTGTGAATCTTAGGAACAGTATAGAAGTATGGTATTTTTCCTTTGGTGGTGGTCAGGAATTTTGCCTCACTTTTGGAGATGTGCCCGCTTTGTTCGGCTTCTCCTACAAGGGTCTCGATTTTCGCTTTTAGTGAAGAGCTGGGATCATGATCGAGCAGCTCGTAGTTCTTAATGTCGTTGAGTAGACGTAGGCACTCCTGCTGGTAATCCTTTTTATTGAGGATTACCGTGCCACCCCCTTTGTCAGCAGGTTTAATGATTATGTCAGGGTTACTCTTCAGTGTTTGTAAGGCCAGTCGTTCTTGTTTACTGGTGTTTTGAAATGTGTGGGGTTCTTCAAGGGCTTCTACTTCCTTGAACACCGCTTGCTCGTATACCAAGATTTCCGGGGGGATAGAGCTCGGCGGGGGCACAAAGGTAGACTTAACTCGGAGGGTGGTGTCCCCCTGGTCAATAGGGTCAATAGGGTCAGGAAGGATCGGTGTATTCTTAATTAATATCCCCATGCTTCATGAAGCAATACTGCTGGGCTTTCAAATCCTATTAGGAAATATGCTCACCAAAAAGGCCAGGGGAGAAGCGGTCATCCTCAAGACCTTATCAACCACCAGCTTCCAATATTTTTCAGCTGCAGAAGGTTATCATTACTCATCTTTAGTTCACCTCTTTGAATGTAATCATACTCTTCCTACAGACCAAAGTACGCCCACGGAACCCAGACTTTTCAGAAGCTTTCCTGCACTCCATAGCTGGCATCAACATCAACCATAATGACTGTAATTGGGCAACGTGGACATTTTGGTCAATACACCTGACTTGTCACAAACTAGACCCTTCCTTTCGAATATAATAGCAATTAACTTCCTTCAGCTGGTCTCATGCATTCAGATGGACACAACCATGACACAATCTCTCTGCCCACCACATTAGAATGACCAGAATTCATCACCTTCTACTTCAACCTCCTCTCTGCTCCTATTTTATGACTATTACCAAGACTCAATTCAAGCTTAACCTCAAAGATCTCCAACTACAGCTTGAAAACACATTGGCAATCGACCTCAGATTAGAATTGCAACAGTTCAACCTCTGGTTCTCTAAAGCCTTCAACAAACTACACCATCTCACTCCTAGAATACCAACAGAAGGCCAGGTGGTTCTACTATGATATAACCAATGGAATGCAGAATAGTTGAAAATCAATGCATAAAATGGAACAGCACAAAAAAACGAACTCCACTGGCACCAAGGCATGCGCATAACTGCCATGAAGAAGCCAGTCGGACTGAACTTCTTCTATCACATCTCTGAAACTTCTATAAAACCTCACAGATTCCTCTCTGAAATCTATAGCCTAAAATGCACTGCCACCATAGTATTAATAACTCCTGCACTAAACTAAAAATAACTTGTGAGTTATAGTTACTTTAGGGCACGAGTTATGATCACATCAGATATTTGGTGATTTTCAGTGGTTTGTTCTTTTAAAATGGTATGTTTTTACTGATATTTCCACCTAACCATAGCGCAACTTTACTTTGGCCTTTGGTTTTTTCAGTTTATATTATATATTTATTCACACACATTCATTCATATTTATATGCACATTTACATACGCACACTGAAGTATGTCCCTATCGAAAATCTATACTGATGTGCATAACAGTTACAAATCCTACACAAATATACATGTAATGCATAAATATTCACATGATTTTTATTTAAACATAGATAGATACATGCATATATATGCATTCACATATACATACACAACGGTGCATCCCTGTACAAAGTTTAGATCCACATACATACACAATGCAAATTAATGCCTATATACAATGGCATATATAGATGTGTAAGATATAAATAATTTTAAACATAGCAGATGTTATATATTTTTTCGTTTAGGTCTTGTTCATACTATTGCTGTAGATTATTGCGTTATGAGTATTGTGATCATGTAGGAAAGAACAAGCTTGACTAGTCTTCTGATGCTGAGAGGATTCGTTCTCCGTAGACCTTATTTTTGGCGGTAACTAATTCCATAGTTTAGCCTCTTGCACAGAGAAAGACGTGCCTCCCATGCTTTTGTTCTTGTATGATGGTATTTTGCGACGGGTGCCAGTCTAAAGCGTAGGTTCCTGTGTAGGATTTATTTTGTGATTTTCTTCCCGATGAAAAGTACTCCATTGCCATTTATTCCTTACAGGTAATACAAAGTAGCTTGAAAGAGGATCTTTGACAACTGGTACCAGTGGAGGGCCTTCAAGGCGGGTGGAGACATGGGTTTATCGCTTTACACGCAGAAGGCGTGGTTCCTGAATATCCACTACAGAATATCATGGGCCACTAATATCGTAGACAGAATATCGAGGAACAAAATATGGAAAGGTTAAAATATGTATAGGTTTTCTATACCCAACTCCACATAAACATATCTTAACTATACGTATACCTTCAAGGTACAAAGAAATGGAGTTAAGAATAGTAAATCTGTACTTCCCTTTATGCACTTACCTTTCAATATTTTATCTACGATACAAGTGTGGCACAATATTTTTGCACTCAATATTCCAGAGTACAATCCATCTAGGAGTAGTCTTGCTGCAGGGTTCTGAACTCTCTGTAATCGTCTCATGACTGATAAAGGTGATCAGTGATATAGAGCATTAGCATAGTTTAGTTTTGATACGACAAGAGAAATTGTTGCTTGGACCCTGTGGGCGAATCCTAGGTGTGGGAAGATGCGTTTAAAACAAAATGGTAATCGTCCACCTCAGGCTCGGCTACCCAAAAAACTGCACTGAAACATGGCAACAAGAGTTGTTGGACAATGAAATGATCAAGTCCAGCGACACTGGTTTCCCAGTTAATCACTTCCCACCACAGGTATCCAAGAACATCCTCCTCTCTAAACTTTCTGCCTTCTCAAACAAAGTTATCAACAAATCCTAGGGGCCCAGCTAGTATTCGAACGACCATATGACGTTCTCCGTCAACGTCATCCTAAAGAAAAGAGGCCGTGATCCAATAGACCTGTCCATCTGCTGCCTGATCTCCAATAGTTGCGGTATTTAACTAAGATGATCAAATGAGCAAAGCAAAACTATATTTTGAAATGATGTTGCAAATATTACTTTTTGTGACTTTTTTCTTCATTGTTGTATCAATGAGTTGAATGAACCTCACACTCTGCACCTTTTCCCTATCATACTGTTTAGAGGACTAGCTAAAATGTTGGGCATTTAAAGTTGTTCTAAAATAAATCTGAGGAATGAACTGCTTTTAATTAATTTACTGAGCACACAGGCTGACATAGATCACTTCTAGGCATTTTGTCATCAGCCACACAACAAACAAGCACTGGAAAAGCCAAAAGGTCTCGCCTATGCAAGAGCTATTGGCTTTGCCAATATGTTTTAGCAATGTTGTACACCTGTGTGGCTGCTGTTGAGCATGGCTAAAAGTCTGTGGGGTAAAGGAGAGTGGCGTGGAGTGGAGTGTTATGGTGTGGCATACAGTAGAGATAAGTGGCATGGAGAGGAGTGAAGTGGAGTGCTATTGAGTAGTGTACAGTGTTGTGGAGCGTCGTGGAGGGAGTAGAGTGTTGTAGAGTGAAAGGGCCTAGAGTTGAGTGTGTTAGAGTGGAGAACAGTGTCAGAGCTTAGTGGAGTGGCATAGACTGTCGTGGAGTGGTGTAGAGCAGTGGAGTGGTGTACAGGGTGCGGAGTAGAGTGTTGTAGGATAGAGTGGCCTAGAGTGGAGTAGACTGTCAGAGTGGAGTGTTGTTGAGTGGCGTCGGGTACAGTGGCAGAGAGTGTCATAGAGCAGAGTGGCATAGTGTGTCAGAGTGGAGTGAGGTAAAGTGGCATAGAGGGAGTTGCGTAGAGTGTCAAAGACTGGAATAGTGTCTTCTTAGAATGGCATAGAGTGGAGTAGAGTGCTGTAGAGGTGCATATGGTGGAGAAAAGTGTCAGTGGAGCAGAGTTTAATGGAGTAAAGCATTATAAAGCGGAGTGTCGTAGAGTGGAGTATAGTAGTCAAGTGGCATAAAGTACAGTGCTGCAGAGTAGATTGGTGTAGAGTACATTGGTTTTGGGTAAAGTATTGTAGAGTGCATTGAATTAGAGTGCGATGGCATAGAGTAGAGTGAAGTAGCATAGAGTGAAGTGACAGTGGGGTGGTGCAGGTTAGAGTGCAGAGGTGTGGTGTGGAGTAGAGTGCAGTGGTGCAGAGTGCAGTATAGTGGCACGCAGTGGTGCAGAGTAGAGTGCAGGGGCATAGAGTGCAGTGGTTTAAAGGGCAGTGACAGAGTGCAGTGGTGCAGAGTAGAATAGAGTGGTGTAGAGTGCAGTGATGTAGAGTGCAATGGTGTAGAGTGACGTAATGTGCAGTAACACAGTAGAATGTTGTATAGTATACTGGCATAAAGTGCAGTGGTGCAAAGTAGTTGGTGTAGGCGCAGTGGTGTAGGGTGCACTGGTTTTGAGTAAAGTGGTGTAGAGTGCGTTGGCATAGAGTGCAGAGGTTTAAAGGGGAGCAGAGTGGTGCAGAGTACAGTGGCGTAGAGTCGATTGTTTCAGAATAGAGTTAAGTGGAGTAGTGCAGGGAAGAGTAAGTGGTGCAGGGTAGAATGCAGTGGCATAGAGTAGTGGTGTAGAGTGCAGTGGTGTAGAGTGGCGCACCGTTTATTGCAGAGGCAAAGAGTAGATTGTTTCAGAGTGGAGTGGAATAGAGTAGTGGTGTAGAGTGCATTTGCAAAGAGTACAGTTTTGCGGAGTGGCGCAGAGTGGAGTGGTGCATGGTAGAGTACACTGGCATAGAGTAGGGTGGTACTGAGTAGAGCAGAGAGGCGAGGTGTGGAGTGGTGCAGAGGAGAGTGCACTGGCATAGAGTAAAGTGGCGGAGAGTAGAGTGGCACAGAGTAGAGTGGCAGAGAATGCAGTGCAGCAGGGTGAAGTGCAGTGGTGTAGAGTGGTGTAGAGTGCACTGGCATAGAGTGGTGCAGAGTAAAGTGACAGAGGGCAATGGTGTGGCATAGAATAGAGCACAGTAATGTAAAGTGCAGTGGTGCAGAGAAGATGGGCATAGAGTGTAGTGGAGTAGGCTGTATTGGTTTCGAGTAAAGTGGTGTAGAGCGCAGTGGCGTTGATTGCGGAGTCGTAGAATAGAATAGCCTAGTGTAGAGTGGCATAGACTGAAGCGGCATAGAGTAGCTTGTTTCAGAGTACAGTGAAGTGGCGTAGAGTGCAGTGGTGTAGAGTGTCAAAGAGTGCAGGGTTGCAGAGTAGATTAGCGTGGCTTAGAGTGAAGTACAGTGGCATAGAGTTCAGTGGCGGAGAGAGCAGGTTTGCAAAGTAGAGTGACTTCGAGTGTAGTGGCATAGAGTGGAGCGGTGCACCGTACATTGGAGTGGAGCAGAGTGGAGTGATGCAAAGTAGCGTAGAGTGCATTGGCGTAGAGTAGTGCAGAATACAGTGTAGTGGCATGGAGAGCAGCGGCATAGAGTGCACTAATGTATAGTGGTATAGAGAGTAGTGACAGAGAACAGTAGTGCAGAGTTAAACTGAGTGGCGTAGAGTGCAGTGACAGAGTGCAATGGTGTAGAGTGATGTAGAGTACAGAGGCATGGAGTAGCATGTTGTAGAGCATAGAGAGGTAAAGTGCAGTGGTGCAAAGTAGTGAGTGTAGGTGCAGTGGCACAAGGTGCATCGGTTTTTAGTAAAGTGGTGTAGAGTGCAGTGGTTTAAAGTGGAATGGCATAGCGCAGAGTGCAGTAGAGTGGTGCATCATAGAGTGATGCGGCGTGGAGGGGTACAGAGTGCAGTGGCATAGAGTAGATTGTTTCAGAGTAGAGTAGAGTGGAGTAATGTAGGGTAGAGTGGAGTGGTATAGGGTAGTGGCATAGAGTGCATTGGCTTAGAGTGCAGTGTTGCAGAGTGGAGCAGAGTGGAGTGGCGCAGAGTGGAGTGGCCTAAACTGGGGTGGTGTAGACTGCAGTTGTGCATAGTAGAGTGGGGTAGAGTGCACTGACATAGATTAGAGTTGTGCAGAGTAGAGTACAGATGTGTATAGTACCGTGTCAGGGTGCAGTGGTGCATGGTAGATTAGAGAGGCATTGTGTGTAGTTTCGCAGAGTGCATTGGTGAAGAGTGCAGTAGAGTGCCGTAGAGTGGTGCAGAGAAGAGTGCAGTGGCATACAGTAAAGTGGCACAGAGTGGCATGGAGCTCAGTGGCACAGTGTTTGGAGTACAATGCTGCAGAATAGTGAGTCGCAGAGTAGAGTGGTACAGAGTAAAGTGACGTTGAGTACAATGGTATAGAGTATAGTGGCATAGAGTGTACTGTCGTACAGTATATTGGTTTTGAGTAAAGTGGTGTAACGCGCATTGGTGCAGTGGCGTAGAACAGAATGGCGTAGTGTGGAGTGGCATGGAGTGGAGTGGCACAGAATAGAGCGGCGTGCATGCAGTGGCATACAATAGCTTGTTTCAGAGTTGAGTGAAGTGGCGTAGAATGCAGTGGTATAGAGTTCAGTGTCACAGAGTTCAACGGTACAGATTAGATTAGAGTGGATTAGCGTAGAGTGCAGTGTCGTAGAGTGGAGCGATGCAGAGTAGAGTGGTGTAGAGTTCAGTGACGTAGAGTGCAGTGCCACAGAGCAGAGTGGCAGAGAGTGCAGTGTTGCCGAGTATATGGTCGTAGAGTGCAGTGGTGCAGAGTAGAGTTGCATGGAGAGCAGTGGCGTACAATAAAGTGATTCAGAGTAGAATAGGGTGCTGTAAAGTCCAGTTAGAGTGCAATGGTGTACAGTATAGTAGCGTAGTATCGTAGAGTGTAGTGGTGCAGAGTGCACTGGTTTTGAGTTAGGTGGTGTAGAGTGCATTGGCATAGAATGCAATAGTGTAGAGTGGAGTGGTGCCGAGTACAGTGGCATAGAGTAGATTGTTTCAGAGAAGAGTGCAGTGGTGGAGAGTAGATTAAACTGGCGTAGAGGGGATTGGCAACGGGCACATTGGCGTACAATGGAGTGGTTCAGAGCAGAGTGCATTGAGGAACAGTGCTGTGTTGCAGAGTAGAGTGGCCTAGAGTGAAGTGGCATGGAGTAGTGTTGAGTGTAGTGGTGAAGAGAGCAGTAGAGCATAGTAGAGTAGTGTGGGGTAGAGAGCATTGGCACAGAGTGGAGTGGTGTAGAGTAGAGAGGCGTACAGTGTAGTGGTGGAGATAGGAGTGCAGTGACAGTGTGGAGTGGAGCGGTGTAGTGTGGGGTGGTGCAGAGGAGGTTGCAGTGGTGCAGAGTGGTGCAGAGTTAAGTGGGGTAACATGGAGTACACAGGCTATGGTAGCGTACTGCGATTAGACAACACATCTTCAATTGAAATCACAATGATGTTTCAACTCACATGCAGTTTTACTGATCAAAGCATACAGTGCACAAACGATGTGTGGAAATGTCATCATCCATTGTATTGATTTGATCGATAGCACAGTTCACTTACATTTTGTTGTGTGCCAGAAAAAAAAAGATCATTCAGCCTTCTTCGAGCAGTCCCCAGTAGCCAGCATGATTGCCACATAAATGCTCTCACTTTGAAGTCAGAGAAAGAAAAATAAACACCAAGCTTCCTGGAAGACACAGCCTGACATTTAACCGCCGTCTTTAAATGCACAGCAAATGTGACAGGATAAGAACAAGATTTAAAGGCATGTTTACAGAAAGCGAGTTCCTGGAAGAATACAGTAAACAAGGTTTGGGCGATGGGAGGGACAAAGCTGGACAGCCTAAAGCAAATAAAGGAAGCAAATAGAAAGCCAGAAAATGTGAGTTACAAACCACAAAGTCAATGGTAAGCAACGGGCAGAATGCATTCCTATGTCAACTTTCAGAATGTCCCCAAGATGTCTTTATTAAACAAGACAGCTGCACTGTCTGGTATGGTGCAACCTAAAAATGGTCAATTTGTAACACTGTGATTAAAGGCACCTTCTTAAAGTAATTAGGAGGGATCTCTTGGCCCTAGTGGCAAGTACTGGAAATTTAAGTGACAGGTTTTTACAGATTTATTTTTGGACAAGTTGGTAAATTCACAGTCATGGATCCAGTGGCATGACCACACACTCATTTATGATACTGCCAATTCTGCTGCTTAAGGACCTCGCAGTATACTTAACAAAACGCAGCACTGATGCGCCCATTGTTCCAGCTTCAATTACAGATGAAACGCTACAGATAAGACTCGGACTACATAAGAAACACATCCTCAACTCTCTCAAGATCATCCACCACTCAACCCCACACACAGCCCACAGTATCCGGTCCGAGCCGAGGACCCTGACAATCCATATGTGCTAATTTCTGTGCAGAAGTGATACATGCTGTAACAAAGAGCTCTAAAGTGGTGAAGGGGAGATGTGAGAAATCACACCCATTTTGGCTTTACCCACTCACTACCGGTTTCTTTTGACTGGACTACTGGTTTTGAGAATTCACTAATCAGGTTCTCATTGTTTGCGCTTCCCTTAAAACGTAAAGATGAGTTGGAAAGACTCATACAAGTGCTCTAGTTGGACAAGAGTGCACTGTACTTAGTTTCTCAGAGGCAGGTCCACAACCTACATTTTGTACTGAGGATACCTAACAGAATAAGGGGGAGAAAAAGTCATGCTGGTTCCTTGTGCTAGACTCAGAGACAAGACAGTAAAACAATGTGTGGGCGGAGGTTGTGCCAGCCTAGTGCTGCAGCTTCCAAAGGCTACTACCTGGAGACAAGCTTTAGAGTGCTCCCAAGGGACAGAACGCGGCTGGTAATCTGAACATATGGGTAGGGCAGCCAGAATACAACTACACATGCTGCAGAACTTCGAAGTACAAGAGAGAGCCTTCTGGAACACTGGGCAACTGTTGCGACAGCTCTGACCAAGAACTACCATCTCATGGGAGGCCCCAGGGATACAACAAGGCACAGAAGATGGGACTTCTTATGAAACAGACCAGATTTAATTGGTTTGGCACTAGTTTTTCGAACATTCTTTGTTAGAACTGGGAAGTGATTGACAAAGCCAACTTCCTCTCACTGCATTCTCCTATCTTGAAGAACTCTATGAAGTTTGGAACACGTGAACTATGTTTGCCTGCATTAGGTCTCTGGCTCATCTAGCCCCTCCGGATTGCCAGACGGAAGGAGACAGCCTGGAGATGGGAGATGTGCTGTGCTACTGGATTGGAAGGAAGCATACCATAGCCACGTGTGAATTCATGCAGAGTGGAGAAAAAGTGTGGGATAGAATTGCTACTTTGAAACTCTATAGGGCCTATTCGCAAAGTATATTTTGTAATACATTTTGTAGTACTAAAATAATACTACAAAATACTATTCACAAACATATTCGCAGAGGTTCAGTCTCTGCCCTTCCTATTCATTTCTCGTAGGAGAACTGTGCCCCGACTGCAGAGTCTACGCACACTTGAATAAACGTTTTAGTAGTAAATGGGTGAGGGACATATGGGAGAGGCTGGAAAATGGGGAAGAGATTAGGGGGGAGTAATGAGGTGTTCAAGGATGGACGTCCACTCACCCACAAAAAGGTAAGCCCATTGCTTTTCACAAACTGCACTTCTAAACTTACTACAGCCACAAAAGGACTCAAAACAGTAGCAGAATACTCCAGTTCAGAGCTGGAGTAACCCCAGCACCACACATGGCCAACCACTGGTACTGTAACGTGTTATAATAGACAATAATGGCAGAAGGAACTTAGAATTGAGTTAAAAAATATTTCCTATAGGGCTTTATTTTAGTAATTAAAATAATTATAAATATAATTTAATGTCAAATAAATCTACAAATATCATTTAATTATAAAATATTGTAATAACCTTTTTAAAATGAACATTTAATGTAGCATAATGTTTAATAACTTATTAAATTACTTTGAATTCATTCTATACATCACTTTTATGAATTATTAATGCATAATAAAATGTTTGGATTGAAGGATTTTTGCAAAGTTAAATTATATTTATTTATAACTATTTTAAATAACTTAATTTAACATTATCTCCATTATTATCAATGGAAAGGGTGTTGCAGTATCAATAATTGGACAAATGTGGTGCTGGACTTATTACTGGTTCTTTTTTTGCAGCACTAACTTACACTCTTAACTTTGGTTCCACCACTTGTTTCAGGGGTGGAGACGTAAGCCTACACATTTGAGTAACTTTACACTCAGATTTTGTGAATAGCCTACAGTAGTTAAGGTTTTTTTTGTTTAAAAAAAAAATCTTTTGTTATTAGTAGTATGCAGATCTAGATCAATGTACAGATATCATGTTATAAACATTAATGCCATATACCAGTCATGAGAGCGGCTTGGTGCGGTTCCCTGATCATAGAGCGAATCCCTTAGGGGGCACCTCACAGGAGGTAATCTTACATTGTAATCCTGGCTCTATTGCGAGTGCAACATTTTAGGGACCCTTTGTACCCCACCACCAAAATGGCACATTTGTGGTTGCATCCTGTGATCCCATTACTACTTTTTAGATTTACTTATTTTCTGAAACAAAACAAAACGTACAAACTTATTATTGCTATTTGACAGCATCTGGCGGTATATGCGTTCTCCCATAGATTGCATTAGTAAGTCTTTCTTTGATATTTAGGCAAGGTTTTTTACGTGGTGCAGCATCTCGTGTCTCTGATCTCAGTACTCCGTTGGGGTGTGACTGAGCGGGGGTGAGGAGGGGCACGCCTATGGGGGCCCACGCTTAAGACGGATCAACAGTGGGGGCCTTGCTCATCTGCAGGGCCTCCCAAGCATTGACCTGTGAGTCTGCTGGATCTGAACATATGTGTATATGTGGCTCAGGAGTGCCGCCCCAGCGTCGGTGGAATCCGGATGTTATTATCGCTATGTGACTACGGGGGAGAAGACTGTGGGGGTGCGAGAGAGGGGACCCTACTAGAGTACCGCGCCATATGGATGACCCAGTTTCGTCAGCGGAGCAGTCAGTGTTGGTCCTGTCATGGTGATTTCTCCCCTGTGCACTGTTCAACATAATACCCCAGGTCTGTGTTCTCATCTGTGCGGGCCGACCAGAGCCGGAGTTCTTCCACTACTCCCCATTCGCAAAGATCCGCCCTCCCTTTCTCCGGGAGGGGGTACATAGCAGACTTCCAGTGAATAGCTATACGGCGTTTCGCTAATAGCAGCCCGAGCATAACAAATTTATGCTGCATACGGAGTTGGGAGTAATCCCAGGAGACATCGCTTAATTGAGGATTCAATTGAGAGCTTTGTTGCTCTTCGCAGAGTGTCTAGCACTATGCTCCAGGAGGAGCAGAGCCTGGGGCAGTCCCAGGTCACATGGACGAAGTGGGCCGGGGAGGGGCCACATTGTGGGCATTTAGGTGAGAGCAATGGGCCAAACCTCGCCAGGCGATCAGGGGTCAGGTAGGTGCGGTGTAGATAATTGAACTGTGTAAGTTTGAAATGGGTATTGTTCGAAACGTCTTGAACCAGCGCCAAGGCGTGTTCCCATTCCCCGTCTGTTAATGGAGTCTGGGTCAGGTCCAGTCTGCGGTCTGTTTTTAGGGCCTTGTTCAGCCGGGATATTAATCCTCAGAAGGATTCTGGGTCTAAGATCGTGCACAATGTACTTGATTCCACGGCTCACTCAGAAACGTGGTCCAGATTTCCCGAAACGTGCGGGTTATCTTTGCATACTGGAGGAAATGGCCCTCCAGGACCCCGTAATGTTCCCTGGCATCCTCAAAGGATAAAAAGGAGTCGCTGAGGTACAGATCCCCCGCAATGGTGCAGCCTCCTGCACTCCAGCTGGCCACATCCATTACGGATTGTATCCGACAGTATCCCAGAAGCCATTCCAGTGGGAGCCGCATGCATATGGGGCCTTTCGTAACACAAGGGCCACTGCCCGTTTCCAGGCCCAAGCAACCTGTTTCACTATGAATGGGCAATTCGGGGGCGTTCTAGCTCCCATCGACAGATACCTGGGGCGGGGCTACCTCAAGGCACCAGCGGCCAGCAGTCTTTTTTCCAAGCTCATGCCCACTGTGCACCATTGCGCAGCATATTGAAGGAGACCTGCAATATAATATAAGCGTAAGTACGGAAGCCCCAGGCCACCCTGATCCATGTCCAGCTTTAGGTCAGAATGAGTTCTGGAGGGTGTATAGACATCTGGGAAGTAGGACCATCTTCGCCAGAGCCACCTGCCCCATAACTGACAATGGTAACTGGTTCCAGAAGAGTATGGACTCTTTCAGGTTGTCGAGGATTTTCCCGGTATTCAGGGCGTACTAGGATTTGGGAGAGTGAGCTATCTGCATCCCTAGATAGAGAAAATAATCGCTCTTCCATGTTACTGCTATCGGTGGGAGTGCAGCTGCCTCACGTCCCGCAAAATCCGTCAGCGGGAACGCGACCGCTTTTGTAGGGTTAATTACCAGTCTGGACACTATAGCGAAATCGTCCAAGATGGCCAAGAGGGCCAGGATGGCCTCTGCCGGCCGACGCACGTATATCAATGTGTCATCCACATAAAGGGACACAATATGGGTCCGTCGGTCTACCTCCAGGCCCCAGCACTCCATGACTCTCCAGAGACGGATGTCAAGTGGCTCCATAGCAATCGCAAATAGGAGCGGGGATAGGGGGCAGCCCTGTCTTGTGCCCCGTTCG
Source organism: Triturus cristatus (assembly GCF_964204655.1). Taxonomy (NCBI): domain Eukaryota; kingdom Metazoa; phylum Chordata; class Amphibia; order Caudata; family Salamandridae; genus Triturus; species Triturus cristatus. Next base: position 582,854,167 of record NC_140584.1, read on the forward strand.
AAGTGATCAGCTCAGAGACCCACCCGCCCGTGCGCACCCTAGCTGTGGACCTCTGGTACACAAGTGGCACCCATGCCACGAACTCCGGGCCCAGCCCTATTCTAAGTAGAACTTGCCATAGATAATCTCATTTCAGGGTGTCAAAGGCTTTTTCAATGTCTAATGAAATTATTGCTGCTAGTGTCTCCAAGCCTGCAACCGAGTGCATTACATGTGCTAGACTTCGTAGGTTCTCGTGTGTGCCTCGGCCTGGCATAAACCTGCACTGGTCCTCGTGCACCAGGTGGGTCAACACCCTATTCAGCCTTGACACCAGCACCTTAGCCAGGACTTTGGTGTCCACTCCAAGCATGGAGAGGGGGCGGTATGAGCTCGGCGACGTGGGGTCTCTACCTGGTTTGAGTATCATTACTATTTGAGCTTCTCTCAGAGTTTGCGAGTATTCCCGTCTGCCTAGCCTCCCGTAGCATCTCCAGCAGGCCCGGGAGGAGCTGGTCTGCGTATGCCCTGTAGAACTCCATAGGGAGACCATCAGGCCCAGGGGCTTTTCCCCCTGCCATGTCCCGCACAGCCTCTTGGAGGTCCTCAAAGTCAATTTCCGCCCCCAGCATCTCACCCTGCTCCTCAGTAAGTTGCGTTACAACAAACAAATGATGGACGGAATGCTGACAATGCAGACATTCTCCCCCAGTCAAGAGATCTGGGTTAAATCCATCGTTCTTTTGCCCACTACACCACCCCAGTTTAGACATGGCCATATGCAAATCAGTCTTGACCCTGTGCCTCATGGGAACAGTCCAGCCCGAACTGCCAAGCCATGTCTTCCCTGGACCGGAATCAAGCATCCTAGGACCGGTTTCTGGCTATCAGCCGTCATCAGCCAGGATAGCTTGACTCCAGTGGCGTAGTGAGCACGGGTCCCACGTCTGGGAATACCCAGCCCACTTAGGGCGAAAAGCGTTACAACAAACAAATGATGGACGGAATGCTGACAATGCAGACATTCTCCCCCAGTCAAGAGATCTGGGTTAAATCCATCGTTCTTTTGCCCACTACACCACCCCAGTTTAGACATGGCCATATGCAAATCAGTCTTGACCCTGTGCCTCATGGGAACAGTCCAGCCCGAACTGCCAAGCCATGTCTTCCCTGGACTGGAATCAAGCATCCTAGGACCGGTTTCTGGCTATCAGCCGTCATCAGCCAGGATAGCTTGACTCCAGTGGCGTAGTGAGCACGGGTCCCACGTCTGGGAATACCCATCCCACTTAGGGCGAAAAGCGTTACAACAAACAAATGATGGACGGAATGCGGACAATGCAGACATTCTCCCCCAGTCAAGAGATCTGGGTTAAATCCATCGTTCTTTTGCCCACTACACCACCCCAGTTTAGACACGGCCATATGCAAATCAGTCTTGACCCTGTGCCTCATGGGAACAGTCCAGCCCGAACTGCCAAGCCATGTCTTCCCTGGACCGGAATCAAGCATCCTAGGACCGGTTTCTGGCTATCAGCCGTCATCAGCCAGGATAGCTTGACTCCAGTGGCGTAGTGAGCACGGGTCCCACGTCTGGGAATACCCATCCCACTTAGGGCGAAAAGCGTTACAACAAACAAATGATGGACGGAATGCTGACAATGCAGACATTCTCCCCCAGTCAAGAGATCTGGGTTAAATCCATCGTTCTTTTGCCCACTACACCACCCCAGTTTAGACATGGCCATATGCAAATCAGTCTTGACCCTGTGCCTCATGGGAACAGTCCAGCCCGAACTGCCAAGCCATGTCTTCCCTGGACCGGAATCAAGCATCCTAGGACCGGTTTCTGGCTATCAGCCGTCATCAGCCAGGATAGCTTGACTCCAGTGGCGTAGTGAGCACGGGTCCCACGTCTGGGAATACCCATCCCACTTAGGGCGAAAAGCGTTACAACAAACAAATGATGGACGGAATGCTGACAATGCAGACATTCTCCCCCAGTCAAGAGATCTGGGTTAAATCCATCGTTCTTTTGCCCACTACACCACCCCAGTTTAGACATGGCCATATGCAAATCAGTCTTGACCCTGTGCCTCATGGGAACAGTCCAGCCCGAACTGCCAAGCCATGTCTTCCCTGGACCGGAATCAAGCATCGTAGGACCGGTTTCTGGCTATCAGCCGTCATCAGCCAGGATAGCTTGACTCCAGTGGCGTAGTGAGCACGGGTCCCACGTCTGGGAATACCCATCCCACTTAGGGCGAAAAGCGTTACAACAAACAAATGATGGACGGAATGCTGACAATGCAGACATTCTCCCCCAGTCAAGAGATCTGGGTTAAATCCATCGTTCTTTTGCCCACTACACCACCCCAGTTTAGACATGGCCATATGCAAATCAGTCTTGACCCTGTGCCTCATGGGAACAGTCCAGCCCGAACTGCCAAGCCATGTCTTCCCTGGACCGGAATCAAGCATCCTAGGACCGGTTTCTGGCTATCAGCCGTCATCAGCCAGGATAGCTTGACTCCAGTGGCGTAGTGAGCACGGGTCTCACGTCTGGGAATACCCATCCCACTTAGGGCGAAAAGCGTTACAACAAACAAATGATGGACGGAATGCTGACAATGCAGACATTCTCCCCCAGTCAAGAGATCTGGGTTAAATCCATCGTTCTTTTGCCCACTACACCACCCCAGTTTAGACATGGCCATATGCAAATCAGTCTTGACCCTGTGCCTCATGGGAACAGTCCAGCCCAAACTGCCAAGCCAGATCTCTGTACTGGGGTGAATGTATGACATTGTTCTGCATTCTGTCCATCTATTGTTGTTTTTGCATTTATCACCCCGAGTGGGAAGGGTATGCTCAGACGTGAGTCCGAGCTCTTCATGCCACTGGAATCAAGCTATCCTGGCTGACGAGGGCTGAAAGCCCGAAACCGGTCCTAGGATGCTTGTTTCCAGTCCAGGGAGGACCTGGCTTGGCAGTTCGGGCTGGACTGTTCCCATGGGGCACAGGGTCAAGACTGATTTGCATATGGCTGGGTTCAAACTGGAATGGCATGGTGAGCAAAAAAATGATGGATTTAGGCCCAGATCTCTGTACTGGGGTGAATGTATGACATTGTTCTGCATTCTGTCCATCTATTGTTGTTTTTGCCTCAGTAAGTTGCAGCAGGGTTATTACGTCAAGGAATAGCACTATTCAAGCATCTCCAGCCCTTAGGCCCCTACTGTATATGCCTGCTAGATGACTGCGCAGTTGTAAATTTATTGTCGATTGCGTGTGTGTGAGGGACCCGTCTGGCTGACAATGAGTATGGTCGGGTGCTCCCTCTTGAGAAGCCATGCTAGCAGCTTCCCAGTTTTATGGCCTTCTTTATGCAGGAGCTGTTGGTATTCTTGTCTGACCAGACAGTCCAACCTGTCCCTGAGTTCACCTACTTGACGATGAGCCCTCAGCCGAACTACGTCCAGCACCCTTGAATTAGGGTTTGTACTTTGCAGAACGTTCAAGTCAGTCTCGGCAGCTGCTAGGACCGCCTTCAACTGTTGTCTCAACCCCCCACCTTTGATAAGCACTCCCCGCGCAGCACCACTTTTAATGTGTCCCCCTCCGTGCCCCTGGCATCCGGGTTACTTTGTCCTTCGATGTTCCTGGCTGTAGCTGCCAGAGCTTGACCACGGCACAGGCCTAACCCTCCCTGCACCCCACTGCAGTAGGACTGGAGCGTGATCTGACAGGTACCTCCAGCGTATGCTATGTAAGGCTGCCCGGGGGGGGGGGGGGTTGCGCAGCGGCCCGCCCCTTGGAGGGCGGCCGCCTTAGTGCCACAGGAAGGCACAGGGGTGGGAGGTCGAGTCCCTGGGCTAGTCCGGGGGAGACCCCAACAGATAGCTGTTTCCGGCGAGGGCGGGGAGGAGACAGGGGTACATATACTGTCGTCGTGGTCCGTCGTGTCGCTCTACTTTTCTCGGTGAGTCTGCCGGTTACTTCCCTCTCGCCCCGGCCTTGTCCCTGGGCAGTACCAGGAGACGGGGCCCTGTGGTTGGCGTACCACAGGCGGGGGGGGGCGCCGTGCTCGGGGATCGAGGTTGTGGCGGGGCACTGGACTTGTATAGCGTGGTGTGGGGAAGGGCGCCGCTTGTACGAACTCGAAGCGACAGCAAGGGGGCAATGCCATGGGTAGGTGCCTACTTGTGGGTGCGTGAGCGGGTCAACACAACTGTTCACGGCGTTTAGGCGCGTAATGTAAGGCCGCTCGTGCTCATCCGCCTTCCCCCCCCCCCTCTCTCACCTCTATCTGTAGGGGATGCGGAGGATCGCGGCGCTGTGTGTGGTATTATTACGCACTACACACTGTTGGTGTGCGTCGGTAGGTTGTGGTTGCTTACGATGTTTACCCCCTCACCCCCTCTCGGATTGCTTTGTCCACTCCCGGCCCGTTGGGGGCCTCGGGCGTGCTATTGCGATCGTCCGGGTGACCGCGGGGGGGGGGGGGGGGGGGGGGGGAGGGAAGGTGCGTCGCTGGGTCGGCCCCCATCAGGCCACAGTTGGTGTTCCCGGGGTTTCTAAAGCGCCGCCTTGGGGCTCTCGTGTATTTGGGGGCTCAGTTTCGATTATCACCGTTGAACTAAGGCCCTAATGTAACGTTCGAATTCACTCGGTGGCGAGGGAGGGCGGATGCAGCTGCGGGCGACGCAGAAAAGGGGTCGTCCGATACCTGGCCTGCTCCCAGTACCCGGGCTGTTTCCTGCAGCAATATTTCTTAATCTAATTTAACCCGTCTAAACTAAAGCGGACAGTAAAGTACCTCCCGGAGTCTCTTTTGCCGGTTCCGTTTCAAACTGGGAAAACACATTTGGCTTCCGGAGGCGCGGGCTCGGATCTTACTCCGGTGGAGGCCTGGCATCTCCGACGGGAAAAATCTATGGCATTTGGTTTCGATTCAGTTTATTTGCATTTGCGCAGTAGCATAAGGGTGAAGAATGCTGGCCTTTGAGCCTGCTGTCCTCCCGGTACGATTCCTCCCGGCGGCGGCAGCAACTATGAAGGGGTGCGTGCCTCGGTTTGCAAGTCCATGGGGGCTTCGTTTATTCTCCCGGTGCCTGCTCTCTCAGTGGGCGCCCACACGCCTGTTTCCCCTGGCTTGCCCCCCCCCTCCCATGCCAACAGGCGAGGCAGCACTAACCGCGATGATTCGGGCTCGCGTCGTGTGGTTTCTTTGTTAATCACCCGGTCGCCCCGGGCGGGAATGTGTAATGCTGAGTCTGGGCTCCAAATTCAAAACAAAAAAAAAGGGAATTTCACGCTCCGTCCCTAGTGCGCGTCTCTGCACCCGGAGCGCGAGTTGGCCTGCGCGTGGCTGCGAGCTGCGCTAGCCCCGTTGCGCACGGTGATCTTCCCGGGGATATGCCTCTCAGCCAGCCCCCCCCCCCCCCCCTCCCTGCATTTTGCTTGGTGGTTGTCGCGTTCGGGGCGGCGGCCCCGGCCCACCGAGGCGGGTTCACGCAACGCGGGGGGCCTACATGCGGCGCGCGCGCCCTCCCCGCAGACCCTACTGTGGCCCACCATCAGCGAGGGAGCGGATGTGGCTAAACGACGAGAGCACCCGAGCTTGAATCTGGGGAACGAGTTTCGAGTCTGGCAGGAGGCTCAAACATCCTGTGATTCTTGGCAAATCACTTACTTCCCCCATGCGAAAAAATGAATGTGTGTCTGTAATGCCACTGGGGCTCAAGTAAAGTACGGTTATCAAGGTTCTCACAGGACAAGGGTTCGAGTCTCGCAAACGCTGTCAAAGTGTCATAAGTTGGCAAAATTTCAAACTCTTCTTTCTCTCACCCCAGGCGTCCCCCCCAACCACTTTCAGCGCAGGTGTTTGTTGGGGGCATGCATGCAGGTTATAAAAGCAAGGAATTTAAAAAAAAAAAATAAAAAAAAATAATAATTTTGTTGGTTTACAACCCTCTCCTTTCTCCCTCCTAGATCGTGCCAAGGGTTAGGCGTACCAGACGAACACGCTTGCTGCCGGACAGGGGTGTAAGTGTGCCAAGGGGCGGGGAGGGTGTCCAGGGACTTATCCATCCCTCTTGAGCCTTGGCTAGGGAAAGGGTGGCACGATTTGCCACCGCTGTCTTCGCCGCTCACCGGAATCTGGCGGGCAGGGTGGCATATGCCTTGTTGCAATAGGTGTATCACGTGCCTCACATAGAAACTATGGGACCACATTCATGTTCACTGTAGTAGCACAGATAAGGATTAAGAACGCTTCAATTACCAGGCTGTGCCAACATATTTCCAGCTTAGAATGCTCTATTGTGCTCAGAGGCAGGGTTCTTGCAGAGAGGGTGAAGGTCAGTTGTGGAGCAAGAGGTGCGAGCAAAGCTAAGGGTTGAGTACCATCACCCTATGGGTCACTAGTCCCATATCCTCAGCAGGCTCCGCGACGAGCGCAGGGGCACTGGCGACCTGCGTGCGTTGGTTGGTTTCTGTGTATGGGTCGGGGGCATTACACCCTGAATCTCCTCCCTTCGGTCTGGGAGATTTTACCCCCCGAGGTGAGCCTGTGTCCATTGAGGGAGTTGTTTGGGACCTGGAAAGTCCCTAGCACTCACAGGCCTTGGGTTTGGTGTTGTGTGCCGGGTCTGGAAACGGCGTTTGTTGCTGGCTGTGAGATGTATTTTCCCCTTGCACCTCCTCGGAGGTGGCTTGTCCCTGCTCATTTGGGCACCCCCCCATCCCACTTCACCAGCTTGGTGCTGCGGCTCGCTATTGCATAGGCGGGGAGGGGGGGACATTGGGGCAGGGCACAGATGAATGACACCTCGCAGTGTTGGATGCCGCTAGCCGGGCGCTCTGCATCCGTCCGTTCTGGCTTATCTTATAGGCAGGCACAGGATCCATCTACAGTGAAGAGTCCTGCCTGTCCAAATCTTGGGCTAGGGTTTGGCCAGCTCTCCTGCGGTATTGTAACTCACCGGGGGAGCAGAGTGAGCAGTGTGGCTGAGGAGCTGCTGCTCCAGGGCCTGGTGTTCAGTTCATGGCAGGGGCGCCTGGTCTTTGCATAGCTGCGCCTTGAGAGGGGCTCCTCGCACGTCAGATACACGATGCATTGGGCTGGTTGCCTAAAATTCGGGGGAGGCTTACAAAAAAACAAACAAAAAAAAACGTCAGGACATCAGGCAGAGAGTCTGGTGATTTGGGTCTCGGCCACGTGCGTGCGGTCAGCCCATAGGGCCTAATCTTCGCCTACTGGTCAGACAGCTGTGGGTCCTCTGAGCAGCGGCCTGTTGGGAATATCTGAGAATGTGTTAGACATGGTGAGGGAGGCCAGGTTCGGGAACTGAACCCTGGATATGGTTGAGCCTTATTGCATCAACGTTTTCTTATTTCCGGGTATATTCTACCTTGGGTACTGTTGCTACACGGGTCTCTGCATTACAGCGCTTTCATTAAAGCACTATTAGTAGGTGGTGTGCAGTTGATAGGCGGGACACATTAGTGTTATTAAGAAGGTTGGTCGGTTGTTCCCTTCCCTTCATAAGAGCTTGGCTGTGTGTGTGTCATATCGTCCAACTTCCGTGACGGTACAAGTAAATTCAATGAAGAGTAGAATTATAGAGCAGGGATGAGCGTGCAGATGGAATTTTGGAGTGTTATTGGGTTACCTGCTTGCTAGCGTCATTCAAATTACACCCATGGATCGTGAGGTGTTGCTAGTTTAGATGACATCAGTAGGATTGATGAAAAGGAAGCCTGGCAAGTAAATAAAATGTTAGAAGTGGGTACTTCAGCACTGGAATGTAAATGTTTTAAATAGACCTGGGGAAGCAATGATCTGCTTGACTTTGCCTTGACACCAGTAATGACTACGGCTCTCTCTGTTGGTAATGCACATCCTTCATCGGGATGGGCACGGGGCCCGTAGGTATCCCATGTGCATTTTGATTCAAATAATATTTACACTGAAAGGACTTGGGAGTGTGGTGGCCGGTCTGTAGGCCACAGCCAGTGCCTGAGCATGCTGGGCAGCCCTGCAGACCAGTTTAACTCTGGAAAACACTCCAAGCTGCGCAGGGCTTCCTCGGTTCTGTCGGGGTCTTTTATATTAGCCGGGCACTCCTGGGACGCTTCACCACTATGGTCGGGAGCAGGGGGAGGTGTCACTTTGCATCCAGCACCTAGGCTAAGCAAAGAGTTACGCCTAAGGTTGAGTGGGTGTTAATGTAACCTGGTCGTTCATTGGGGCTCCTTAGGGTAGGATGACCTAGCGGCAAGGAACAGCCAGGGTGGTTTACGTGTGCTTCAGCGATCATGAAGAAAGTATGCATCGCAGGCCCTGGCTCACACGGAAGTGGGCAAAGATCACACACACTACAGATGCCGAGGCCTGCTCTGATGCCTGGCATTGGGGTGCCAGGTTACTTCTGAAATGGCTAGGCCTTCAGATGCTGAAAGGATGTCCGTTGTTATTTACTCGATTGTTAAACGATTGGTTATTTCCTGGGGTCATCCGCGGGTGGAGAGCGTTAGGCTCTTGTTGTCTTTCCATCGCGTCGGTTTGATGCGGGATGGTGGTTTTTGGGCACAGCCACGTGGTGGGTCTTTCTGTGTCTGACTGGGGATAGCCTTCCTTTAATCTCCCGGTTTGTCCACATGGTGGTAAGACGGGGGGGACCCAACTAGCCCTGTGCTGATTGAGTTGTTACTACGGTTATTAGTATTAAACACATCAGGTACTTGCGGTACTGTCATTTGCTCCCAAACAATAGGTACTCTAGGGCGCATGTCCTCCATTACACACATCGCCAGACAGGACTGCCCCTCCTCCCCCCCTCCTCCCCCCCCCCCCTCCAATTCTTGGAGCAATAGGGGTCCAAATTCTTGTGGGTTGGCAGGCTTGGACAGAGGTTGGTGGCGAGCCCCCACATCATTCGGTAGGAGGATTTCATAGAGTCTTGGGGCAAGTCACAGGCCGCTTCCTCTCGCTGTGTTTGTCTTCTAGGTGTGGTCGGGTCAAGAACGGAGGAGAGCAATCATCGCATGGTATATCTGGGCACGAAGGAACGCCAGGCAAGATTGTAGCGTAGGCAGATAGTGGTACTTATCGTGGACTGGATGTTGGTCTCAATGGCATGCCGCCATGCAAGGGGACCATGTACCTAGGTCACGTACATCAGGCAGTGACAGGTGAACTGGGACCATGTGTACTAGAATATACAGGAGTGGTTCCCACCAGGGTTGGTCAGATGGGAAGCTGTCATCTTTATTCTCACTGGCTACCCATACTCCATCACTCCTATTGTAAGCCGAGGATGCCTGTTGACGCTGTTAGACCTGCTATTAGTTATTACACTCACTTGTGTGCCTTGGCATGGTTTGTCTCGCATCAGGGCCAGTTTGGGGTTACTGGCGAATTGTTTGCTCCAGGGCTGAAGCGGGCGCTTCTAGAACAGGGCAAGATTGATTAGGCCAGGCAGCATGACCAGGTTTTTTCGGCACTGGCAGAATGGTGCAGGCTGCTAAGTAGTCCCAGTGCAGAACATAGATTTGTCAACATTCTGCTAGGAAATGATTAGTAGCAGGAAGGTATTGAACAATGGTGAGCAATTGGTTGTGGGTTCGTGCTCAACAGGAGCAAGGGAATTGCATTCTGTTCCATCAGGCTTCGGGCACCGTCTATAGCACCAGAAACTGTAAAGCTGCTATTTTCGCCCGGGTCTGGGCTGCCAATGTCATCCAACTTTGAGCCAGACACTGAGTAGGCAAAGGCATACTTGCGATGGTGCAACGGGCACTCAGCAGTAGAGTTAGATGTGTGCCATCATACACAGATATAACGTCAGTGTTAAAACGCAGGTTGTGGCTACACACAACCAGGCACTCTAGGGCAGCTGGGGCCGGAGTGTGCCAGTGCCAAGAGGGTGCGGGTTGCCTGGGTAGGGCTGCTGGTTTGGAGGGAGCACTAATGCGGATCCCCACAAGAGCACGTTTTGTTTCATAGAAGGCTGAATTGTTACTTTTGTGGCATGGTGCCAGTTGCTTTAGTTATGCGCAGGTTTCTTGGCAGTGTCAGGAACATTCAGAACGCAATGCTGGTGGTTATCCGGTTGTCATGCTGTTCAGAGGTATTTTAGCTCAGGCATGGCCAAGCATGGGTTATAGGCCGGTGGTCTGCCCTGGGATTCGTGTTAACAGGCAGGTAAAGCAGCAGAACTTGGAGGGGCTTGGGTTTGACCTCTGGATACTAGGGCGGACCCTGGTTGCTCACTTAGTAGCCCGCCCTTGAGTTCGACGAAACAGGTACCTTTGATGCGAGCATCGGTACCGGGTAACTTTTCCCGCCCTCCAGCACTGCCTGGCATCTATGCAGGTTGTGGAAGTGGCCTTCCAATGGGGGCTTATGGTCCATTGATTAAGGGAAACACCGGGGTAACACTTTTGGGCTACAAATCAGCAGGAGAACAATTGGCTTTCCAAGTATTCAAATAGAGAAGAATTTTACACGTTGTTTTCTGTGGTCACTCTGTCCTGTCTCTCCCTGGTATACTAGCAGAATTTTGGGAGGGCAAGGCTTTACATTTGGTGGTGACTGATGGAATACGATGGGCGTACTCCAACGGAGTGAAAGAGGAAGTAAGGCGGGCTTGCCAACTCTTACCTCCTCCCGCATGGGCACTGCCAGGCAGGAGTGTCTTGTCAAAGGGATTGTTCTTTAGCCATGGAAAGGCAACTTTGGACCATCGCCTATTTTAGGTTTATGGTCATTTCAGTCAAATCCACGGGGGAGTTTAGAAAGGATGGGGGAACGTGTCCTGATGGTGCACGCTGGCCGCCGGCCCGGTTGGGCGTAGACTTGTTTTAGCTGGACCTGGGAGAAGCCCGGTATCAGCATGCTGTAGGTAAAAAGGCCTACCGGGAGCCATGCGCAGTTGCGCATACCAAAGAGGTCTTGGCTTCATCAGGCATGGTCTTATACACGCCGAGTCCACAGGGTGCCTGGAGGGAGATGGGGTGCACCTCTCCAGTTTAGGCATGGACCTTTTCCTACTGGACCTAGGGGAAGCTTGGGCTGCAGCAGGTTGTAAGTAAACAGGTCTACCTTGGTGGGGGGCCCTGGTAGTGACGGTGGCCACTCCCAAAGCTGTGGAGGAGTTACAGGGCGATCCAGGGTCTGCACATACCAAGGGGTACATCATGCAGCAGCACCGCGGGGTGCTAAGCCAGGATACCCTGGGATGTTTTAGCGTGTCCCCTGGAAGAACGAAGGCGCCCCGTTAATCGAAAGGCGGTTGTGGGTCTGAGCAACCGGGGGCTGCCATGTATGCTCCGCCCACCCATCACGGGGGGGCGTGTGAAGCAAGTGGACTGGTGGTCCACGGATGGGAGGGGTGGACCCTCCCAATATTTGGTATACACCAGTTGGCGTTGCCATGGTGACTCTTGGCTTATCAGACGGGCAGGCGGCATAGGGCTGGCCTGCCCTGGGATCGCCCGTAAGATAACCCACCTTGTTTGCATATTGGTTATGCTAATAAACCTGCAGCAATATTTCGCCACTTACATTACAGTGTTGTGTGTTTTATTTATGTACTTATGTGCTTTGTGATAACTGTTGCCGATATTGGCACTATGGGGGGTTGCGCAGCGGCCCGCCCCTTGGAGGGCGGCCGCCTCAGTGCCACAGGAAGGCACAGGGGTGGGAGGTCGAGTCCCTGGGCTAGTCCGGGGGAGACCCCAACAGATAGCTGTTTCCGGCGAGGGCGGGGAGGAGACAGGGGTACATATACTGTCTCCGCCCCCTCTTGTCCGCTCGTTCGCCTTGCCCGCCCCTCCGCTTACCCGGCGTCCGGAGGGACTAAGGGGGGGGGGCAGGTTTTTTCTAACAATTTTACTTTGTGTTGCAGGAGGAGCTACAGGGCGATCCAGGGTCTGCACATACCAAGGGGTAAGCCAGGATACCCAGGGATGTTTTAGCGTGTCCCCTGGAAGAACGACGGCGCCCCGTTAACCGAAAGGCGGTTGTGGGTCTGAGCAACCGGGGGCTGCCATGTATGCTCCGCCCACCCGTCACAGGGGGCGTGTGAAGCAAGTGGACTGGTGGTCCACGGATGGGAGGGGTGGACCCTCCCAATATTTGGTATACACCAGTTGGCGTTGCCATGGTGACTCTAGGCTTATCAGACGGGCAGGCGGAATAGGGCTGGCCTGCCCTGGGATCGCCCGTAAGATAACCCACCTTGTTTGCATATTGGTTATGCTAATAAACCTGCAGCAATATTTCGCCACTTACATTACAGTGTCGTGTGTTTTATTTATGTACTTATGTACTTATGTGCTTTGTGATAACTGTTGCCGATATTGGCACTATGGGCATGCTCAGCCGTGTCTTCCGTAAGCAAGAAGCGATCAAGGCCGTCTTGCTGCACAACTACTCTCTGGGTGGACCAGGAAGGCTGCTTATTACGATGGCCTCATTTCCGTGTCCTGCGCAGCGACCAGGGCCCCGCAGGGGGTTTACCAGCGCCCCCCGAAGCCGGTATGCTTTCATACCCTCTGACTTCCAATCAGTCCCAGGCTGCTTCAGGGGTTGAGAACTAGTGAGCTTTGTCCCGATGAATTACTCTGAGTTTAGCCGGGATGTGATCCGCACAGGCCCTGTGTCGATCTCCCTCTTTCCTGATTTGACTCGGCCTGCCCCCTCTGGACGGGTTCGGTTGGACCTCGTATGCTTAGCCCTGGGGTTTCAGGGACCCGCAAGGGACCTTGGGGAGGGTTCGGCTCAGCAGGCCCACCAAAGTCTCTCTTCCAGGTCTCGTGATTAGGCCTCTGCACGCAGTCCCTCCTGCACAGCTGTGTGAGTCCATGGGGGGAGATGCGGGGTAGGCAGCAGTGTAGCCCCCCTTACCGATCCGCAGGATCCCCCTCACCTCAGTCTGTCATCTCCCGGTGTAGTGTTGTCTGCAGGTCTCCGCGCCCCCATCTGAAGAGGCTTCGGTGTTTGCAAAGGTCTTAGGCGGTGCAGGTACCCAGGAGGGGGAAAAAGCCACCGCTCCCAGACCCCGACCACGGCACTCCTATCTCAGTGCCTGCCGCCAGTCACCAACGCGGCCTGGCCCCAGGCCCTCGCCAGCGGCCGCTGGTCCCAGCGCCGGGCGCCCCGCTTGCCCCGTGGCCAGCGGTGCTCCGCTTCTTGGCAGCCAGAGTCACTCACAGGCCTCAGCACCCACGTGGCGCCTTCCTCAGGTTCTGCGCCGCTCCAAGGGTTTCGATGGTGGCGCTCTGCTTAGGGGGTGCCGAACCACAGTCTGTAGTGCTGACTGGGCACCGTTTCAGCTCCTCCGGCCACTGGGATTGCCTACGGGGCACCGCTACAGTTCGGTCTTGGCACCCAGTCTTTAGCTACTAGGCGCAGCGCCGGGCGCTCTGGCTCACTTCTCGGCCGGCGGTACTCCGTCATCTTGCACTGCGGCCCGGTCCCTCCGCCACCGTCAGTCGGCCGTCCGGGATCACCCGCTGCTTGCTACAGCTCCGCTCCAGTCGGTAGAAGGGCCACAGCAAACATGCTCAGGGCGTCCCTGTGGTCGAACAGCCCCAGCTGACGTCTTGCCGTCAGTAGTAAAGGTACTCGAAAATGTAAGAGTAAACTACTCACAAGTGTAAGATACCTTTGAAAATAGTCCCCTATATCTTTTGTGACCCATTCTATTTATTTGTTTTTACATTTTGGGCTCATTTTAAACATAAATAGGTTTTGTATTTTCCTAAACTTGTGTGGCAGCTTTACTGAGTGGCTTCTTGTTGCGTTATATCTGCTGATCCTACATGCACATTATATGAAGTAGCCTTCTGTCTTGGTCACACGCTACAGAAGGGTAGAAAAGGCTGTGTTAGAAAATCAGTGTTTACTAGAAAAACAGTGCTTGCCTGACCACGAGCGAGTTTTACACTGTAGTAGGAGAATTTTCCCAACGAGCAACAGAATTTCGAATAGGCGACATACTTGCATATACATTATTAAACAAATCTCTTTGATCATGAACTTTTCCTTATTTAAGATGTATTAAGTCATGGGCGGGAGGGAGTAGCTTTTTCCACTTAGAAAACTGCAGTAGACCTACGAATAAAAGCAAGCACCGCCTGTTATTTTCTATTCAGATATGATTTTGTTTTTAACTAAAGATGTGGTCCACAGGCCGTCAATGATGAGAATTTCCAAGAATTACACAATGGTGAATGATAGCGTTAAAGGGATACCGTTCCTCTTCCTTCATGAGCTTGGGTGGCGTTATAAGATCCAGCAGCTATTCGTGGAAGGGATGCTACAAAGAGATTTCCATGCACGGTCTGATCACCATAAAGTTTTGTTAGGGCAGGCTGATGGAAGGCAACCTGAATGTTAATAGTTTTAGGGCCTATATTACATATACAAACTGAGACGCTTCAACAACATTATTTACTGCGGTGTCACAACAATGATTTCACGGGCTTTCTGACACACAAATTGGTACAACAGTGCTTGGTGGCCCCATGTTAGGAAGGGAAGGATTAGCTGTAACTCTGTTATGATTGGGCTTCCAGCTAGCACAAGCACATCAGCAGCTGTGCCTTTGTGCAAGCCTGGCTTATTATTACAGTGGATTTTGTGGATAAGCGTATGCCCGCTGGAGGAAGCAACTCTATTTAGTGATGAATACCTAAATTATATTAAGATTTCTCATTTCATTCGTGTTTATTATTATGCTTGATAGCAAACTTTTTTCTGTTAATTAGCTTAACAATATAATTATGACCTTTTTGACAACTGTGTTTTTAGGTGTCTATATATAAATATACCAGCTATGATTCACAAAATGATAGAGAAAACGAATACATCAAATTATAAGACAGTACACGTTATAATACGGACTCTGAAACACGCTGCTCTGAATCGAACACCTTTCAGGGAAGAGCTGAAGAGCTTGCTCTTCAGCCAAAAGGGAAAAATGAAAACTCAGGAAATACTAGCCAGTCACAATATGTATGTGAGGCTAACAGATAATAAACTACTTCCGGTTTGAATTTCGAGCCTAAAATGTGGCCTGGAACATCAGCATGAGAAGATCCTAGATTGGATTCTACATCAGTTTTCTGCATTTATAATGTTAGGCAGAGGCCTCCAATCCCCACAGCACCCCACAATTGGGAAAGCCCGCGAACAAGTCCAAAGGCACATAGACAGGCAAGACTCACTGCCGAGCTGTGGCAGTGGTGCTCCTCCAACATCAGGCGTGACAAGTAGGCCTCTATTCTGTATCAGCCACAGCCTCAAATCACCTACTGCGTAAACTCCCTTTGCAGCGTGAATGCAATGCAGCCCCGTCCTCCTTGCTGCACTGGCCCATGGTCCGCCTGAGAACAGCCAAGCAGGCTCCATGGAGCGGTCTCCCCAAGGACGTAGCCGGATGCGCACCATGCCTAGATGGTGAAGGCATATTGTGTTCCTTCTGGCCCAGCCACAACACGTTCCACAGAAAGTGTAAAATGGCAACCGGCAGATCCTCTTGGTGAGTCCTAACAAGCTTCCTGCGTACTCCCTCTAGAAGTGTTATCATCTCCTAATGGATGATCTATAAGCAATGCAACACATTTTGGATCTCCTTAATGTACACGAGCTGGGTCAGTGTCTTGAATGCCAGCTCTGTAAGATGGTCTCTAGAACAGCTGTAGCAAGCCTGGGCTCTCCTGGTATATGCCTGCCACTCCAAGTGCAATGCTCCAACGCCAGGCCATGGTCTTCCCCTTATGATACCCAAAACAAATCAGCCTGTGGCCAAACATGAGGACCACACCTGCAATTATGCTAGAAAGATACTTCAAGGGAGTGACACCTTCACAGCAGTGTATAACAACCTATAATTCAGAGGCGTTTTCAACTAAGAATGTTAGCTATATTGAAAAGGGCCAATCATATAGGCACGTCTACGCATTTTACCAGAACATCAGTTACTTGTCATCAACTGCTGGTGGTCTTTAGGCATAGCTGAGGGCTTTCAGCAGGGTTTGAAAAATCCGGAGCAGATCTCCTATGAGTCAGCTTCCAAATGTACCCCCATTAACATTACTTAAATAGAACATGATTATTTTGCTGCTCATATTTATATTCATACACACAACTTTATAAACTACTTTTTGCAGGCATGCGATAACAGCTTTCTTTCCTGCATAAAGTAGAATCCTTCACGAGGCACACGGCCCTTACTTACCGTTTTTGTGCGGCTGATACATTCCTTGAAGTCCTCGAGCTCCAAAGCACACTCCTTCAGGGCGCGGGTCTGTCCGATGCCGTGTGCACACTCCACCCACTCCTTCTCGAAGGCATGGCACACGGCCGGCCGTTTGAAGGGCTGCTGCGAGCTCTGCAGGAGGAGCCATTTGTCTGCGTCGATTCCTAGCTTACTTTGGATGTCAAAGAAAGGCATGGCTGGGGGAAGAAGGATAAAGGGTTCGTCAGACACCAGGAACACGCGTGGCTTTGAAACATAGACGGCTGCAGAGATTCACGGAGATGCACTTTAGGACAAGAGGTTGTGCATGTAAGAGTTGCGCTTTCGTTTTGCACTTACTATTTTACCATGGCACAACAGTTAATACAATGATGGCCTGGTGTATAAACACATGAAAAAACTATTAACTGTTGGTGAATAACATCCTGGATATAATTAGTTTTTCTTCTTCAGAAATTGTTTGTATTAAACTTAGGGATTCATTTCGTACGGACTGATATGGTTCTCAGCAGGACTCACCAAGTTAGGCAAAATGGGTGTGACATCACCACAAGTGACATCACAGGAATTGACATCACTGCGTGCGACATCACAGGAACTCACATCACAGCCTGAGCGATCGTATGAAGCACCACAGGAAGAGGCATCACAAGCCATGACCTCACAGGAAGTGACATTAGATCTTAAAATCTCACATATGTTTAGCAGGTCTATCATGAGTACATTTGAGAGCATTACAATATTTAACAACTTAGATTTTGCATTGGGGTTGTGCCAAAATATTGATGCAATCCAGACGCAAAATCTGGACCTCAACTAATACATTTATTTGTATTAAACCCTGCCACAAAGAAACTTCCAACAAGGAGAAATGTGGCAGTAAATATGTTCTGCCTAATTGGTTGCAATGTCTACATTTTAAAACATTTTATGGGATTAAGGCACCTGCTGCGGAGATCTTTGTGTGCTAGCTAAATCTCAGGGAATAATAATAATGGTAACCTAACTCAGGAGGATAACATACTTGCTGGAGAGATCTGTGTTTTACCTAGTACTAAATCAAAGTAGCTTAGAGGGTTAATATGTCTCCCGCAAAGCACATTACGTAACACACAGATGATATATTTTGAAGTAAATGGGTACGTAGGTTGCTGCTTTTAACACAGAGATCCTTTTGCTACTTGCAGTTCATAAATTGTAATCCTTCTAATATATCACAGTGAGGTAAGAAGGAAATGAGGCTCCACACCTTGTAACCTTCACTGTCTTATGTAACACATCCTTTAGATTGATGTACTTACATGATTTACTGTCATTGTATAATGTGTACGTGTGATGTAAAGAGCTCTGACACGCTGCATTGGGATGAGTAGTGGCACTACGCTTCCCAATGCAGGGTGTCAGAGCACTTTGCATCAAACGTACACAAATAACATTTTAAAAACCACTATTTTGTTTTATTTCTTTGATAGCGCTTTAGCACTACTGTGGTGCTAAAGGGCGATGAAAGAAATAAAAACAAAATAGTGGCATTTAAATTGTTTAATTGTATAAATACTGGGGCGACCAACACATCTGACATTCTTACAGTATATGCATGTCTCTTATACACAGGGACTGGACAAAGCCAAAAGCATTTCTCTCTTCAAATGAAGTGATAAGCGGTGTGCCTTTATTTCACCTCCACTGTATTTGGGTGTGAGGCTCCCAATAGATCCCAGCCACGATACTCTAACAACAAGCATCTGCAATACAATAGGTCTCGCATTTACGCTAGTTTGATCTATTGGCATTATAAATGACGATGCCTTTTATTTATGTTTTGGTTTTTGAAACATAAATAAAAGGCATGGTCATTTACAATGCCAATAGCTTAAACTCTCGCAAATGCGAGACCTACTGCATTCCAAATGCTTGAAGGCATCTCGGAGTTGCCCCCTTCTGTCTCCCATGGCCCCTGAAGAGCTCTCTGTTTGCTATGAGTTAAATAAACAAGCCGGTGATCACAACTGCGCACAAGAGACCTTCCTGCCCTCCTGCAGTAAGTGAAATTCATTAAAGAAAATAGTGCTTACAGACTAAAGAAGACTTACCCCTGTAACATTTGCAGTAAAAGGTCCAGTACTCTTGCGAGGTTACAAATGTAGAAGCCAGCATTTAGGAAGGACAATGAAACAAGCCAATGGCAAATATGGGCAGAGAGTACATACTCCAATACAGCATGGCTCGCAGAGCAGTGCAAGCCCGGCCCAGGCTCGACCTAACAAGAGGCCTAACGGCCCCTTAACTTCGGCCTTTGTTATGGGCCCAGCTCGCATCTTACAAGCCCCTTACCCGTCTGCATGTTGCTGCTTGGGACAAAAAAGGGCAACGTGCAGACGCTGCTGAAAGTGTCCCGGTGTCAGAAAATGACACAGGGGCCAGTTCAGTATAGTGAAGTGCCAGTCCACTGAAAGCAGGCAGCTTTGCAGAAGGGTAGACGGAGTCTATCCTCTGGAAATAGTGAATAGATGGCATCTACCCGCTTATACCTTCGACTCGAGCCCTGTTCTCAGAGTTCTGTAATAGCTACATAATGCTCCTACGGTGTACCTTTAGTCGCTTGATAAACAGTTTAGCAGGCTTTTTTACCTTGCTGCATAGTTAACCTGGCCATATAACTTAGTCCTCCGTTGCCACATTATTCCAGTGGCTTTAGTACTAGGTAGGGAAGAGACAGGCCAAAAGCACCTCAGTCTTTTCTGACAAACGTTATAACCTGGAGCGTATTTTATTCAGCACAGTTCCGCGTGCGCATCAATGCGTAGCTCGCTTCTATCCGATGCACGGAGCTCGCAGCTGGCGCCGAGGGTGTTAAGAGCGCCTTGTTCGGATTCGCTGCTGCATGCAAGTCACGCGCACGGAGACCGGCAAAGCCATCTCAGCCTTTGCGACGTCAATAAAGGGTTCCATGCAAGAAGGGTGCAGTGAACACGATAGCTGGGGGTGGGAACGCGGCCAGAAGACCTTTTCGCACAAGGTCGTGTTGAAAGGCTTAACATGGAAACGGCGAAAAGACCGTCTGACAAAATAATGTTTTACTGAAATAGTGCAGCCTGTTATAACATGTATTTTACATAGGATAACGAGTTTCGGGTTTTTCTTTACATAGAATTGTAAAAGCAGTGAGCGTTTAAACATCCTACTATACCTAGGTGGACCAGAGAAAGCATTCTGCCAACCTGAGGCAATACACAACATACTTTAGCTGACTGAACGCATTTCACTGCAGACAACCAGAGTTCTTCGGCCAATCCAACAACTTTCACAGTCTATAAAATATCCAATTAAAGAACCATGGGCACCCATCAAAAAGCTTTGGCAAACCTAAGAACTTCTACCGTAAGGTCTTCAAAATGTTTTCATTATCGGTTTATAAAGTAAAGCACTAACCAGAGTGTACAAGACGGTGGCCACCACATTCAGTAAACACGCTCATGCGTGCATGCACACCAAGCTTGCACTATGCATACTCACCACGCGTGTGCACGGCAGTTGAACGACACAGGAGCCGTTTTATTTTTATTTTTTACTGATCCAAGATAGCAGACGCCTCTTTGATCAATAAATACAAAAATAAATTTTCACTAGCGCGGAAGCGCCTGTTTGAAAGTGGATCGGCCCAACAGCAAATGGGAGCTACCGAACCCTCCCAAAACTGTTTAAAAAAAAAAAAAAAAAAAAAAGTAGAATTTTAAAGCCCGAGAGGCATAGGGGAGCAAAGAAGAAGTAAGTGGGCGAGAGGGTAGAGGGGAAACAACAAGCAACAGGGAACGGGTGGCAGGCAGTGCAGGAAAGTAGGGGGATCCCGCCACATCCTGCTTCTGACACCTATTTCTGGGCCGGATCTGGGATGCAACCGATCCAAGGAGACATGCTGAATTTGTCCTAGTATTTTTTCCGGCGCACCACAAAACTCCACCTGTGTTTTCATCGACTGGGGAGGAGTTCTCTGCTTCTTCGGACAGTGTGCAGATTCGGGGAGGGAAAGAAGAAAGCATTGCTCCGTTTCGTCGGTATTTTGGATCAGGGACTGGGAAAGAGGCAGAAGGTGCAATGGGTTTGATTTTTGCCACCTCTCCTCGCACTTTGGGACGGTTGGAAAATGCTGCGCTTTGTTTCAAGGGCGGGAACCCATTACCTCCTCGTAAGTCTTCCTCGCCACATGATTAACGAAGTGAGCTTCAGCTCCACACCAGAACCCTCCAAAGCAAAAGTTAGCCTCCCATCCCTTTCCAACATGGCCGACCCATATCAACCTTTACCTCTATAAGAGGAGGGCCGGACCAAACCTCAGCCTGTTTTTTTGGTTCTGCGCTGCAGATTCTCCAGAGCAGGCTCTTTCTGGCAGTCCTTTTCCTCTTAACTCGTCTGTACCCGCCCCCACACTCCTTTGTGTCGCTCCTTCGTTTGGGGTCGCTCGCGGCATCCCCTGGTCTTTTTGTATGTGGTGGGGGCGCCCGACGGCCCGTTCTACGGTCCCGTAGCGTGCACCCGCTTCATTATTGTGTTGTTGTTCGGGGCCCAGAGGGGGCCTCGCTGCTCCTTCAGTGTTTGGATCCCGAGGGGCTGGCAGGTCAAAGGTGCTAAGTCTGCGGGGCTCCGCTTCCTTGGTTGGGGGGTCAGGCTCATTCGCATTGGCATTGGGCAGCTTCTGGTTGTGACGCAGGACTCGAGGGCCCTACCTCGATCATTCTGCTTGCTGTGAGTGGTTTCGGCGGGGCGCGGTTTGGATCCGTTCTGTTCCCTCGCCCGGTCTGGAGTAGGCGCACGAGCTGTCTGGAGCCGTGCTGATCGGCATTCAGTCTGGGGCCGCACGGCTGCCGAGGTCTCAGCAGTTCCCAGTCCCATGAGACACCTCTCACTAACCCAATCCCCAGTCCTGAGGGCGTGCGGCTTGTAGACTACCATGGGTCCTTTGGGTGGCACCAGTCCTTTGTATATTCCTGTCGGGGACTTTTCACTACCTTACATACTATGTTGGTGTTCTATCTCCTTCACTCACGATGCTTTCAGGGGGTGTATTTTTGGTAGGGTGTCTTGTTCACACCTTGCGCAATCCGTTTTTCTCCCACAGCGAAACTGAAAGTCTAATTTTCAGTGGGCGGAGTAAGCTGTTGGCCCTGCTCTGCTGCTGTTTCGGCATCTAACATTATTGTTGTGATGTTCCAGTGCGGTTTTAAGGGACCGTCGTAATCTGGGAGTGTGTTTTATATTTTGTATAGAGGAGTTTCCGGAAATGGGTTCAGTCACCGGTTGCAGCAGTGTGTTTGTGTTGCCTATCTGCCTTCATTAGTTCATGGTGATTTCTCCTTTCGGGGTGTGGATGTGTCACTTGTTTTCCCCCATTGTTACCTGGTGTTGTCGGGACTGCTTCTTTGCACAGTGTGTTAATGGACAAATGAGCTATTGCTCATGGGTCTGTCTTGTGCCTTTGGTGGCACCGGCTCAAACTGGTCAGGGGTTCGAATCCTACCTAAGCTCCACGTTACGGATCTGTTATTTCTGTACATGAATCTTCTACATGCTACTTTTGTTGCATGTACTCTTTGTGTTTCCTACCTGCTGGTCATATTTATTGTATTTATTCTGCCGTTCGTGCACTATATCATGCACTGCAGAACACATCATTGGGGCCTTCCAGGTGTTTTCTCGATTTCTCTTATTCTGGGATTGCCATCTGGGGGTCCATTGGGTATTGTTATTCACGTACTAGTGGAGCTGTATTATGCGACATTGTTGTCCGTCCTGATGATAGCACATACATCGGAGCTTGGGGCCTGTGGTCTGTCCTTCCTGCACCCGTTTCTTGTGCGTTGTCTGGCCTGGTCGATCCCTGGTTGGGCGTCCTCCTGGGGACTCCGGTGGTTGTGGGTTGCTGCGTGTCTGATGGGGGCGCTCTGCAGTTGGCACCTGTCCATCCGCAGTTGGCGCCTGTCCATCCTTCGCTGGGCGGTTTCTGTGCTCACCATGTGGGCTTTTGCTTCTGTTTCTGCTCCTGGAGGCTTGACATTTCTTGTCCGGGGCCGCAGCCGTGGCGCCCCCTCCTCCTCCTGCTTCCTGGGGCCGCTCTGGTTGGCCACGGGTGTCGGTTGTTGGGCTCCCCTGTTCATGGCCAAAGTGTTTTGGTTCGTTGGTTGGTCTACTGCCTTTGGATGGTGACGGCTTGGTCGGGCCAGGGGTTCGATGCACGCCTCTGCTACCACCGAGCTATAGCTCCATTGGTAGGTCTTGTGCCTCGGGGGGCACAGGCTCCAACGGCGCTGGGTTTCGGATCCGGCCCATGCTTTCAGAGGGGTGTGCGTTTTGTCCTGTTCTTGCAGGGTCGCTTTTTGGCTGTCTCCCTGGTCCTTATCCGGTGGGTCCTGTTCCTCCAGTTCCGGTTTACTGGTGGGGTATTGGTGTTTTCTTCATCCTGTTTCTGGTTCTTCCAGTGTTTGAGACGGGTCTGGTGGCTCGGTGGACTTCTGCGTCCACTGCTGGGGCCTGTGTTCTCCCTCTTGGTCCCTGGTTCAAATCCCCGTGGGTCTTCTCCGCCTTTCTTCCACCTGGGGTCGCAGTTTGAGTACCGTTGGGTAACACTAGACATCTGTTGTTCTGCGCCTAGATTCCTTGGGGTGAACGTGCGCTTTTCAAATACACATGTTTTGGGGTGGTCTACTTTGGTGAGGCCTTCCACGGGGAGTTTTTCGGGTGTTTTTGTGCCTTATTGACTGCGGTTCTTGCCTGGTCGGTCCGTTGGGGGTCCTCCCCGTCCTGTTGGTCTCAGGGCCTCTGGGCCTTCCCTGGTTCCGGTTCCTTCCCAGCTTCACCGGTTCCCACAGGTGTCCCTTCTCTTGCCCCGGTGGCCGCTTTCCGCCCTGTCTACTGGTGCGGCCGGGGTCTTCCTGTTCTGGTTTCCCCTTCCCGGGTGGTAGAGACCTTTGCCGTCCTATGGGGCGTGCTTGGGGTTCCCGGTCTGCACTGGGTCGGTTGTTCCACCTACTGGTGGGTTTTCTCGTCTGACTTCTTTTGGCCGTTCCTTGGCTTGTCTGGGGTTTGCCGCCGCCCTGCAGGTGCTGCTTGTTTCTGTTCTGGGCATTTTGTTTTCGCCTGCCTTGTTCTCCGGGAGGCTGCTGGGATGGCGCTTTTGGTTTTTTGGCACAGTTATACTGTCCTTGGTTGGGTCACTTTTGTTCCAGTCTCGGTTTGATTCCCCGGTGGTGGCTCTGTCTCCCTTCTCGTCTGGGCTCCCGGCTTTTCGCTTTCCTCTGGTTCCTTTGCTTACGTGGGTTCTGGGCTTGTTTGGCCTGGACGGGGCGTTTGACCTTGTTGGTAGTGCTCGCCTGGGTGCTTCTGCCTTGGGTGCTGCTGCTGCGGGTGTTGGTCCACGGAACTGTGGCTCAATGGTAGATATTTTGCTTCTGGGGGCGTTGGCTCGCACAGGCCTTGGGTTTGTATCCTGCCACTACTTCGAATTGTCCCCAGGTGGTATATGTTCGGCCGGTGCTTTTTTAATTGTCCGGGGGTGCTGGGATTTCCAGGTTCTCTTTCCCCGGCCAGGGCCCTGCGCTTCCTGTGCGGAATTTGCACCCTCTCCTTCTTCTGGTCCCTGGTTTTAGGGTACTGGGGCCAGCTGGCTCAGGTTTGCTCCCTGGAGGTGTTGACGTTGCTCGGGCTCGTTTCGCTCAGCTCTCCTGTCCTGCTCGCCTTTGGTGTGTTTCTGCCTGTGGCCTTCCCTCCATGTACGCTACTGTTCCTGTCGGCTCTCCGTTTTTCAGCTGGATCGGGCATGGTTGTTGGTTGTATGAGTGGCCATCTGGGTGCTCACTTCGGTGGCTCATTTACTACATATGGAGAATTGCAGGCCGGTTTACTTGGCCCCTGCGCGGGGCTGGTTCACTCAGTCGTGCTGCGTTCCCCTTGCTTCCGGGTTTGTTCTGCTTTCTTGGCGTGATGGCCCCTGGTGGGCATTCACGTTTTTTCGTTCTGGTGGCTTGGCCTTGGTCTGGTCCCTTCCGCTCTTCGGCTCCCGTGGGCGGCCTTGTGTGTCTTCCGCTTTTCACTGTTGGCCGATTGGTTTTCACTGGGTGGCCTGGTCGCTTCGGCGTCATTGCTGCGTCCTCCTGGGTCGGTTTTGCCTTGGGCCTGCCTGGATTCTCTCATTGGTGTCGCTCTCCCTTCTAGGGGGCCCTTTGTGCGACCGGTGTCCGGGTCCTGCCTGTTCTCTCCTTGCTGGTGGGGTTTTGGTGCTCTTCTTTTTGTTGTTCGGTTGGAGTGCTGGATTCCTTTCTGCGCCTCTTTTCGTTATTATGGCTCCTGCCAGTCTGGGTTGTTTCCGTCTGGTTCCTCCGCTTTGGTCCTCGGTTGCACCAGGCCTGGTGGGTTTTTGTTTCCTTCTTCCCCTCCGGTCGTTGGTTTTGGGATGATTCAGCTCTCTCGCTGTTGGTGGTCCGACGTACGGTATGGCTGTGTTTCGGTTGGCCTACGCCTCCTTACTACGGTGGCTCCTTGTTGTGTCACTGGGGGCGGGAGGGGGGTGCGCTCTCTTTTTCGGTTCCGAAGTCTGGGCTTTGGCTACCTTGTCGCTGTTGGCTGTCCAGTCTGGATGTGTTTGGACCGTCTTCCTACTGTCGGTTCTGGGGCCTGTTTGTTGTTGCTTTTGGCTCCGTATGGTTTCTTCCCGTGCCTTCTCTGTCCGCCTTCTGTCGTTGGTTCAGGCTTACTTCTGACTGGCCTGCGGGTCCGGTTTTTCAGCCCTTCCGGTGTCTCTCTGTCTCGGGCTGGTTCTTCCTGCTCGTGGTTGCCTCTCTTGGGTGGTTCCTTCCACTCATCGGTATTTTGGGTTTTCCCTGTTTCGTTGGCATCCCATTCTGGTCTTGGCTGCTTGTGAGTTTTTCCATGAAGCCACTTGGCTTTGGTATGTGCTCACTTCGTTAATCATGTGGCGAGGAAAACTTACGAGGAGGTAATGCCCCGGTTACTTACCGGTAATTTTCATTACTCCGAGTACAGTCTTCCTCGCCACATGAGTTCCCATCCCTCCCTCCCTGTTTTGCTATTGGCTTCATGTTTATGCTAGGTAGTTCTCAGGCTGAGGTTTGGGCCGGCCCTCCTCTTATAGAAGTCAAGGGTGATATGGGTTGGGGAGGCATGGGAGGCAAACTTTTTCTTTGGAGGGTTCCGGTGTGGAGCTGAAGCTCATTTTGTTAATCATGTGGCGAGGAAGACTATACTCGGAGTAATGAAGATTACCGGTAAGTAACCGGGGCATCACTCTTTACTATGTGGCACTAAAATGTAGTTTGGGAGAGGTGGTTGTTGCAGGAGTCCGCCGCTCCTCCGCCCTTTAACTATTTTGGATTTCATCTTGAGAAGGTGTGAATAGCCCCACCTGTGAACGAATGAATGAATGTGTTTGTGGCTTTGTTTTGAGACACCGCAGCAGATGGGGGAGGAGGGTGTTCACATCTCAACAATAGTGGAGCAGACTCAGTTGAATTCTGTGCTTTATTGTGTCAAAAGTGCACATGAAAGTCTGCCCGAATAAGTGTCTGACTTCATTTTGAAAGAGGTGGCAGAGGGATTTTGTGTCTGATATCCTTTGCAATACCTCAGTGCCTGCTGGTTGTAAAGTAAATATCCGGTACTACAGTACTAAGGAGCCGCGTGTCACAACCGACACCTTAAGCTAGTGTTGGCGTTTAACTCGCCGCAGTTTGCATTCTGGGGACGTGTAGTTTTGCTTCGAGTTGAACAAATAGAGTATACACAGCTGAACATGCTAAATACCTGTGCGTAATAGGCGTTGCTCCATTATCGGACTACAATTAAAACACACAGATGTTCTGAAAGAACATATTTCCCCTTAAAGATGGCTGTTATACTTTATATAATATCCAGTAGATGCTATTTCTAAAGTACTCTGCAGTGTTGACATAACCCTTCTCCCTCTGGCTCGGCTCGCACCTCGGCTCTCAGAGACAACACAGTCCAGTCCGGCTCTCCCTGTGAATTCTCTGCCTTGCCCAGTTGTTGATGGGGCTCTGGGTTCAGTTTCTTTGAGTGCATTGGAAGAGACTGGAGTAGGGACCTGTGTCTCGTTGTCCGTGTCACTACTAGCCATACTGTCCGTGTCACATAACTTCTAGACTTTGTAAGATCTCCTTGCCTTCAAAACCTGTGGGAACAAAGCACTCTTGCAGGAGATCACAGGGGGCTGGGCGAATCGGACCGGTGTCCCCAAAGTGAAAAGTTCGTAACACGAAAACACTACACCGCAGGCACTACAAACTGCTTTGTTTTAACTTATTAAATGTAGATGGTGTGTGGGAACCACAAACCTGAGCAGGTCATTTTCATCACAGCCAGGACTGGCGAGCAGGTCAAAGTATGTCTGTGATTGAAAACAGTTTTTGAAATGTCTGGCTTTGGCAGTGACACTGCTTTGAGCATATACAATTTTAGTGCTTGTTGCTAGGAGTTTCAGGTTAAAAGGTTATTACTTCTTATGTCAATTTTGCCCATCTGCGCCTTCTGCCTGTGCCTTTAATCTCAGGATGACAACCTATAGTTAAGGGTCACACGTTTGTTGTGTTCAGGATTGAGTAACGTCCCTCCCTTCTTCACACCTTCATTGTATTAATACAGGAGGCAGGCGTTTCAAAGCCTCTGGGGCCTAACAGGCGTGAGCTATGTTTTTAGGTTTCAGATTATTCAGCCACTCCCCCCCCCTCATTCCCACCATTGTTTCTTGATGATGTACAGGGGCTTGTATCTGCTGCACCCTGATGTTATTGTTCTGGTTCCGGATAATTGTTCTTCTGGGCGCTAGGCCCGCTGTAAACTATTGTTTTGGTAATATGCAATGACTGCACACCAGAGAAGCTCGAACCTTCAATGGAGATGTGCTGTAAATGGAGGCCATGTCTTAACTCGCCATTGTGTGATAAGTTGTGTAGAGTTGCTGCATGTTGCCACGTGGGAGTTGCACAGTGCAGCGGCATCATTCAATGCCACCTGTCCCTACGGTGCTGCTTGTAGCCAGGGCTGTTCCAAAGTTGTATTCTTTTGGCAACACTGCGAATGTCTAGCAAGTCTTGCACCATCACGTTTGTTAGTGACATTTTTACTAATGTGTTATACATGTGCTTATTTAACTCTAACAAAATGGTTCTGCGTGAGGTGCACTTTGCAGGAAACGGAGTTCTCCTGCGATGTGCAATTGTTCATTGACCCGCTTTGCGGAGGAAAAATCTGCATCTTTTTTGCAGCTTGGCTGACTTCGAATAGTAGAAAAGTATCTAGCTATTCTGAGGAGACCTTACTCGAGTGAAGGTAACCCTGAAAGCCTAACAAACTTTGTTCAGTGCAAACATCGGCAATGTCTAAAAACTTCACAGAAGTGGAAAAACTTTTGTATACCGTACTCACAAACCCTGCGAGTTAATCTACCTGCATTTTTCCCGAAGTAAGCAGGTTAGATATGTGTCCTTTGCCTATTATACTAGGGGCAGTACCCTGCTGGAGGGAGGAATGGAATACTTTCCTTGGGCCTCTGTTCACTCTAGTTCTGATTCTCACATTATGAAATCTAGACGATAGGCCCCATAGTGTAAAGAAAAGGCCTGGACTTAATGAGCTACTCACACATGGACATGGGAAACTTGAGAGTTCTGATACGATGCATGTCTAATGCTCCTAATAACTCTATATGTGGCACACATCTCCTGTGCTTGAGAGGTTAGGTAGAACACAGGTATCAATGACTGTTAAGACTCCAATCTTTTCCTGTAGATCACTCCAAAGTATAAGTCTTAGGAATGGACCCTACAAAAATCCATTTAGAACTGCCTTGTCTGTTCATGAAAAAATGGGCCAGAGAGGTTTCTCTAGTCCAATTTTTTGTCTAAAAAGCAGGTAGATTAAACTGGAATATGGGGGAAAATTCCGATGCCATCTCCTGATGAGATATATGTATGCAGTGTGGGACAGAGCCGCTTAGGTTCAAAAGTTTTGGAAGTGGGTGTGATAGGAAAACATTGTCTCATATGTCTACTGTTTATTTTTAAATAACGCAGATATGTAGCAAATATGCGTTGTGCACTCGATTATATATACACGCTTTTTCTGAGCGTGTGCTTACTTACAGATGTACAGCGTTAGCTATTTATAGCGAATATAAATACTGGTAGTAGTAATTTTGAAATCTGAATGGCAAGTGTTTAAATCCAGATTCCTTTAGAAAACAAGCATTGGCATAGCAAATAGGTCTCGCTTTTGGGACCGTATAAGTATTTAGTTATGCAGCACAATATCCTTGGTGCAACAACAACTGTTGCATGACAAAACATTTATAAGGTCCCAAAGGCGAGACCTATTGGCTATGCCAATGCTTGCTGCTGTTTTTGTGGTACTGCAATATATAGGGATGTTATTTGTCACAGTTTACAGTTTGGATTAGATCATTGATGACACTATTGGTCATAGGATCACGATGTCTCTAGTGACAACTTCTTGCTGCCCAGGTCATGCTGAGGGGTTCCTTTTCCGGTGGTTCTGCTGTCCTGATCGAGCCGAAGGTCCTGCTGCAGTTGTCTCCTCCCTTTGTGTGTGTGATTGTGTGTGTGTGTGGTTGTGTGTGGGTTTGGTTGTGTGTGGGTGTGGTTGCGGGTGTGGGTGGTTGTGGGTTTGGTTGTGTGTGGTTGTGTGCGTGTGTGGTTGTGTGGTTGTGTGTGTGGGGGGGGTTGTGGGTTGTGTGTGTGGGGGGTTGTGTGTGTGGGGTTGTGTGGTTGTGTGTGTGTGTGGTTGTGTGTGTGGTTGTGTGTGGGTGGTTGTGTGTGGTTGTGAGTGTGGATGTGTATGGTTGTGTGTGCTTGTGGGAGTAATTGTGTGTGTGGGTGTGTGTGGGGGTGTGTGTGGGTGTGTGTGTGGTTGTGTGTATGTGGTTGTGTGTGGTTGTGTGTGTGTGGTTGTGTGTGTGTGTGGTTGTGTGTGTGTGTGGTTGTGTGTGTGTGTGGTTGTGTGTGTGTGGTTGTGTGTGTGTGGTTGTGTGTGTGTGGTTGTGTGTGTGGTTGTGTGTGTGGGTGTGTGTGTGGTTCTTGTGTGTGTGGTTGTGTGTGGTTGTGTGTGTGGTTGTGTGTGGTTAAGTATGTGTGTGGTTGAGTGTGTGTGTGGTTGAGTGTGTGTGTGGTTGAGTGTGTGTGTGGTTGAGTGTGTGTGTGTGTGGTCGAGTGTGTGTGTGGTTGAGTGTGTGTGTGGTTGAGTGTGTGGTTGAGTGTGTGGGGGTGTGTGGGGGTGTGTGTGGGTGTGTGTGGGTGTGTGTGTGGGTGTGTGTGTGTGGTTGTGTGTGTGTGTGGTTGTGTGTGTGTGTGTGGTTGTGTGTGTGTGTGCTGGTGGGTGTGGTTGTGGGTGTGGCTGTGTGTGCAATTGTGTGGTGTTGTGTGTGTATGTAGTCGTGTGTGTGTGTGGTTGCGTGTATGTGGTTGTGTGTGTATGTGGTTGTGTGTATGTGGTTGTGTCTGTGTATGTGGTTGTGTCTGTGTGTGTGGTTGTGTCTGTGTGTGTGGTTGTGTGTTTGTGTGTGGGTGTGGTTGTGTGTGTTTGTGTGTGGGTGTGGTGTGTGTGGTTGTGTGTGGTTGTGGTTGGGTGTGGTTGTGTGTGTGTATGTGGCTGTGTGTGTTGTGTTTGTGTGTTGTGTTTGTGTGTGTGTTTGTGTGTGTGTTTGTGTGTGTGTGTGTTTATGTGTGTGTGTGTTTGTGTGTGTGGTTGTATCTGTGGTTGTGTGTAGTTTTGTGTGTGGTTGTGTGTGTGTGGTTGGGTGTGGTTGTGGGTGTGTGTGTGGTTGTGGGTGTGTGTGTGGTTGTGTGGGTGGTTGTGTGTGTATGTGGGTGTGTGTGTTGCGTTTGTGGTTGTGTGTTGCGTTTGTGGTTGTGTGTGTGGTTGTGTTTGTGTGTATGTGGTTGAGTGTGTGTGGGTGTGTGGTTGTGTGTGTGTGTGTGGTTGTGTGTGAGTGTGTGGTTGTGTGTGTAGGTGTGTGTGTAGGTGTGTGTGTGTGGTTGTGTGTGTGTGGTTGTGTGTGTGGTTGTAGGTGTGTGTGCTTGTGTGGGAGGTTGTGGGTGGTTGTGTGTGGTTGTGTGTGTGTGTGTGTATGTGGGTGTGTGTGTGTTGGACTTGGCCCTTTTTGCAGGGTCATCCCTAAACTTTTTGCCTTCCTCCTGTATTTTTTAGGTCTCGCCTGACCCAGCGCATGCGCTGGTCTGGCGAGACATTTTGTGAGGGCTCCAAAAAGTGCTACCAGGCCAGCCTAGAGCTACAGTGCATGTGCGCGGGTGCGCGCTTTACCGCGATTACTTTAACTTTCGCGGCCGCTTTGATGTTTGTTTGCGATCACTCGCTGCCGCACGGCCGCTTTGATGTTCTCCGTGAGGCTTCAATAGATTGCAGCAGTTAA
This sequence comes from Triturus cristatus, assembly GCF_964204655.1. Taxonomy (NCBI): domain Eukaryota; kingdom Metazoa; phylum Chordata; class Amphibia; order Caudata; family Salamandridae; genus Triturus; species Triturus cristatus. The sequence goes on from NC_140584.1 coordinate 582,884,890, forward strand.
AACAAGCATTGGCATAGCCAATAGGTCTCGCTTTTGGGACCTTATAAGTGTTTAGTTATGCAATTGTTGCATGGCTAAACACTTATAAGGTCCCAAAGGAGAGACCTATTGGCTATGCCAATGCTTGTTCTGACCTGTTGTTGGCTGTTTTATGACTCTGGGCACTTTACCACTGCTGATCAGTGCTAAAGTGCATATGCTCTCCCTATTGTAAATTGATATTGATTGGATTCCATGATTGGCTTATTTGGTTTGCTGTCAGACCCCAGTAAAGTGCACCAGGAGTGCCAAGGGCTTGTAAATCCAAATGCTGCTAGTGGGCTTGCAGCACTGGTTGTGCCACCCACAGAAACAGCCTTGTAAAATGTGTCTAAGGTCGGCCATTGCAGAACCTGCATGCAGTCTGGTACTGTCATGCTGACTGGGCAAGTGCACCCACTTGCCAGTCCCTAAACCTTCCCTTTTTCTTCATGCGAGTCACCCCTATGGTAGGCCCAAGGGCAGGGTGCATTGTAAGCATAAGGTAGGACAAGCCCTAAGATGTGTGTGGCATTTCCTAATAGTGAATTACAGCCATTTCGTTTTTCACTATTGTAAGGCTACCTGTTCTCCATAGGCCAGAATGGGCTGCTGGAATTATTACATTATATAATCCTAACAGACTCAGAGAACATGGTAGAAATTCAAGTTTAGTATGCCTGAACTCAGAATGATAAAATACATCTTTTTGTAAAGTTTATTTTAATATCCTGTGTTTGCAAATACCACTTTTAGAAAGTTAGTATTTGCTTGCCTAACCATTTCTGCCCGCCTCTGCTAGGATGTGTATCTGCTGTCTGGTTTCTGTGAGTGACAGAGCTAGGGAATTCCAGGAGACAGGCTGGGCAGCCAGGTGGTGAATAGGAAGATTACATCCAGATGGGTGGGAGGAGTACACCTGCACTCTGAATAGGGCTGTGCCTTTCCACCACACTGCTGGCTCCACCCCCTGGGGAGCGTCTGATGTCTCTGCCCTGCACACTGAAAGGAAAAGCCAGAGTCCAGTAAACAGAGTACTCCAGAACTGGGCAAAGGCCCCCTGGCCTGCAAGAACAAAAGATTTGCACTATAAATATTGGGGCTCTGCTCCCAAGAAATCAGATCCTGCTTGAACCAAGAAGAACCTCTGCCCGACGAGAAGGAACTGGAGAAGCTGCAAGGAGGAGTACTGTCCCTGACCTGGGTGACTGGCCTGCAGTGGTTGCCTTGCTGCGAGAGGAGAGGAAAAGACTAAAGGAACTTTTATCAACTTGTGCTTTCAACAATCTCCAAGGGCCTGGTTAGGACTGCGCCTCCTGCAAACCGGGGGTGGACGGGGCGCAGCTGCAACGAACGGGTGTTGGCAGGTAAGTGCCACTGAAGTCAGAGTGGCAGGCCGGGACCGTCTCACTTAAATAAATGTTGACAAGCGTCCCAGGTTTCCCAGTTTCACACGAGTAGCTCGTTTAATCAAGGTGTTTCTGATAGTAGTGACTTTGTAATGCATAAATGAGACTTTAGGTACCAGAACCCCAAAAAGACTGGCTTAGCTACCCGCATGTAAAGCATGTGAGCTTCGATGACTCAACCCCGCCCCCCCCCCCCCTTCCAATTTTTTCCCGGAGTCTTTATTGTGGTTGTCATTGTAAGACTGCCTCTGTATGTGTGACTTCAATCTCAAAATTACTTTTCACTTTTGGTGCTTTGCGAACCTTCTTGAATATGTTCATAGCTGTAAGCCATGTCCTATTATGGAGGATAATGCTATCAGTGGTAGTTACTTACTAATACGATCACACAAGCAACTGCTTGAAAAACCACGAACACGACAACCCTGCCTTAGTACTTTCGTAGCATTCCTCTGCATCTTCAGCATCAGCCCATCTGATTCTACACACCCACCCTCCCCGCAACAGTTAACTCGTTCCGTGCTCATGACGGAACCACACCGTCATGAGCCACGGTTGCCGTGTGCTCATGAAGGAGTGGTTCCGTCATGCTGCGGCCGTTGGCCTGTGCGGGCGATTAGCGCCGTGGGCGGAGTCATGACGGAACCACTCCGTCATGAGCACAGCCCAACCGTGGCTCATGACGGAGTGGCTCCGTCATGAGCACAGCGCCACCGCGCTGCCCCCAAACCCCCCCCAGCGCTGCGGCGGAATTTCCGCCGCAGCGAAGGGGTTAAAACTGGCACAAAAAGCAGCAGTGGAGCGCTGCTCACTACCTCCGAGTGCTGATGGTCAGTGGGTGGGGAATGTTTTTGTTTTTATTTTCAGATGAGAGCGCCAGGCAAAGCTGCATCATATTTCATCTTGGTTATAACTTGAACGTTTATGAGGAACTTGGTCTGAGCCACTCCAGGCATCTGACTCCAGCCAGGCCCGACCATTCATTGGCTCATCCACCTCTAGTAAGCAGTAGATAAAGCAGGGTCTTCTTAGTGTGTGGACAGGGTTAAAGATGCATGTGTATGGTTGTCAGGGTTAACTGACTGTTACATGTGTGGGCGACCTTACTGTTAGTTTTGTAAGTGCAAGTAGGAGATATCGTTTTTGTATTTGTGTGGTGTGCCAACCTTATAGTATTATTTGTGGATCAGTTCAGTTTGTCACTTTATCCAGAAGGTTTTCCCTTCTATAAAAGTAAATGCATATGTAACAGTCGACATTCCATCCGGTTATCAACATAAGTACATTATCAAACTATTATATATCAAATAAAAAACATATCTGTACGAAACGCTATGGATTAAAAAACGAAGGATAAAAATACAAAATAGCAGCGGATTGTTATAATGATAACATGCCACGTTCCCCCACAGCATGACTTAGAAATGTGCCTACGTGTAAACATGTTTCACTGTCAGCAGTTGGAAAATTGATTAAAACATTGCTCCACTCAGTCTAATGTTGCGATATGTCCTTTTAAACAGTGGAATCAAGAATAACCTTGTATACAATTCATAACATTTACAGAATAAATAAATAAAGTTTCATGGTTTGGCCTGACTTATTATTACAAGGGCAGGAATTGCAGCAAGATTTGCTTGGTACCCAAAAGGAAAACACAGTGAATATTGGACTGTGTCAGCTCTAAACCTAAATAACAGGGAGTGCTCCCTTCTCCCACAAGGCTGCTCGAAATAAACGGGTGATGACGGTGAGGAACTCTGGGACAGATATACGTTTATCAGTGGTTTCCCTACTACACTTCTAAAACAACTTTCTCGTTGGCATAATCTCTCTTTACAAAAGCTCTCTCCTTAACAATTTTTCCAAATTCCGATTTAATATATGCCAACCATGGAATTCGGAGTTCAGTATCACAGGAGATGCATGTAAGTAATGCCTGATCATTACTCCAAATGGATAACCAAAGTAACAAGCATTTGCAATGCAATCGGTCTCAAATTTACGTGAGTTTAAGCTATTGCCATTGTAAATGTTCTAAAAACGAAAACAAAAATAAAAGGTATTGTTATTTGCAATGTCATTAGCTCAAACTTGCATAAATGCGAGACCTATTGCATTGCAAATGCTTGTTTTTTTATTACAATGGGTGTCAGGGCTCCTGCACACATAGGAAGGGGATTTTATCCACGATCATGCCGGAGAGAGGAAAGGGCTAATCAACTCAGGTGCCATCTCACCCCCCCTCCCCTCTTCAGGACATCCCTTGCAGTAGCCCCCATCAGCAAGTCTTTGGCCCCACATCTGCATAACCAGTTTAGCTTCCCTTTGTCTTTCATACCAGCCCTCTTATATTTTAAAGGTATGTCTATGAACACACACCCATTGCATCACCGCACACAAGGGTTTAAAAAAACATAAAGATATACTTTTGTATAGCGCGGATTGGACCGGAGGGTGCTGGAGCGCTTTGCATGAGCACCGGTTGCATTGCACAAGAACGCATCAGTTTTTGTAGGCATCGGGAGATTGGAGTGCTTTGCCTGGAGTCTTAGGATGTTGGGTCGACGCCCAGCCTTAACCCTTATTCCCCAGCTCCGGATTTGGCACCTCTGACCTTAACGTCACACCCTCTCTAAGCAGTTTTATATAATGCAAATTGGTCAAGGGGCACTGGAGCACTTTAAATCGGCATCACACTTTTTTTTGCAAATCTAGGGCTCTTAATGTTTAATTGATGTATAAGATTGAAATCACATGTTTAAGCTGTCAGCCCTGGATATGGAACACTATGAATACATTTACTCTCTACAGTTTAAATTCTCTGACTACTTGCTAACTCAGAAAGCCTTCTCCCACTATACTCCTAAACACTGCATGAAAGAATTGCATTGATTTACTCTCGCTTGATTCCTCTCCTTTCTTTCTTCAGAGTGACCCTCTTCTTACCTTCCATCCACTGCACACCTTCTATTTCGGAGTATAGCCTCCTCTCAGTCTCATGCCTGCCTGCCTCAATCCTTCTTATTGTAATTCTGCAGTTGGCGGACACCTCATTTCATAGATCACAACCTCTCCACTTTAAATCCCTATCCCTGTGATCTAACATTAACTAATCTCAGCCAGCCTATCTATTCCGTCAACGGTTCACCCAAAGCCACAGAGCCCCCACTAATGATCACCCCTACCAGGTATTAATATATAACAAAGTAACTGGAGTAAATGCATGCAATGTTTCTTGAGAGCACATTACTAATCACAATAAACACTGGACTAACCACTAACTTTGGGTTGAGGAGTAGCATGTTACTCTCCGTAGAGCGCTTCAACGCCTCGTCAGGGGTAGTAAGCGCTATATAAATCAAATTACAATACAAAAAGGATTATTTCTATCTTTACAAGACTTGGGTCTGTAAATGAGTTTGGCCACTGAATTATAGTTTTTCTGAAATATCTCAGGGTATAATAATGGACACTTAATTTATGAGCCTACACTACATGTAAAGGCTTCCAATGGACTGTATCACATTATGCACGTTGATGTGATATAATGATAAACGCTATGCAGTTTGGTAAGATTGTTAGTTGTTGTGTCTTGTATATATAATAAATAGAAAAAGATCTACCCAACAATAAATGAACAATGAATTTCAAAAGGTAACACAAGTTTGGCTATTATACAGGATAAACTAAATATTATGTGTACTATGCTTGCCATGGGGAGAGTATGAATGCATTAAGAAAAGACTGACATCAAGAAATGCCAATACAATATAACAATAACGACACGTACGTTATTGAGATTAATTAAATACCACGAAGCTTGACCTTTCCCTTGGTGAACCAAAGCGCCACACCACGCTGTGCTCTAAAGCACACACAATAGCTAAACAGACATTTAACCGTATACTCTTGTATCCCACAGTCCTGAGATCTATGCTCCAAAGCAACACAACAGTCTCTTGAAACTGCACACCATTAGTTCATCCACTGATTTCCCTGCTCCACCACACAAATAATGGCCTCTGCACAAACACACTGTGCAAATGTCTCTTACACCAACCTAGATCTTTCCACACATCAGATCTTGTGCCCCTCTATACAACATACCACTGCTTCCTGCACCAACCTGGATATTGAGCACATTTGAAGAGCAACTCTTTTACTACTCAGAATGTATGTACTTGCAGCGATATTGAAATTACAGAAAATGAAATATGTATTTCAAGAGATGCCCATGATACAACACAAATACCACAAACAATAAAAGCATGCAGAAGATACAGCACATTATTAAACAAAATCACAACCCACCTCGAACACCACCTACTGGACAACAATCAATTAAGATTCAGGAAAAAAAATGCAGCACTGAAACAGCACTCATCGCAGCCACCAACGACATCTGGACCACCATTGTCTGAGGAGAAACAGCTGCTCTCATCCTGCTCAACCTCTTTGCAGCATTCAACACAGTCTCCCACAACACACTCATCAGAAGACTTCACGAGCTCGGCACCCGAGGACCTGCACTCAACTGGATCTGCTTCTTCCTCCTAGGAAGAACCCAAAAAGTCAGACTGACACCCTTCACCCGGCGTCGGAGGAAGCTGCATAAATTTTGCCCATGACTTTCTTAATGGTGGCAACATCGGGGGTAATACGGTCAGAGCTGCTCTCTCGACCTTTTTAAAAAATAATATTGTTTTATACTTGCTGAACTTTGCACATTGCCTATTTTATTTCTTTGTGTTTCCTGGGCACTTGCACGAGGGAACCAACCGCCCGGTACGAGCTGTGTTCAATGCTAGGCGGGTAGGAAGGTCCCGCGCACTACTTCCGGTCCAAGCACTTCAGACGCACGGGGCAGCGGTCTAGTTGCGGCACCCGACGTCGGAGGAAGCTGCATACATTTTGCATGATGGGACCGCGCAGCGGGCGCGCCGCTGGCCCGTTTGCGCCCGTCCACGCCCGATCGGGTCCAGGGGCCAGGACCCCTGCACCTTTTCCTCCAGGACGCCTCAGGTATTCTAGCACGCAATTGCTTCAGTTAAATAACTATCCCAGGGCCAACTGTCTCCACTTTTTACGAGCAGAAAACTCCACTTTAAAGTGTCCTTACTGCCCTTTCACTCTCCTCTCCCCATATCCGGCCACCCCCCCCCTTCAAGGGCTGCCTATAGAATTTTGCTTTTAAACTGTAGATCCCTCCCCAAGCACTCAACGGAAATTTCAATCCTACTCCGAGAATCTGCGCCTGAGGTTCTATTTTTAACTGAAACTTGGCTCAACGCTAGCTCTGAGCCTGACATAGAACAAACTCTGCCCCAGGGGTATGTGATTCAAAGGATGGACAGAACCACAGGCAAAGACGGAGGAATCGCGATCATCTATAAGGACCACCTTACATGCCACCTGCTTGGCAGTCCTCTCCTGGACTGCGAAAACATACGCGTCTCCTTAGAATTCTCCCCTCTCCATTCGCTCTCTGGCATTTTGATCTACCGCCCTCTGGGTGCGGTCGGCTGCTTTGGTATATTTCCGTTAGAAACAGCCATCGATCTAGCGGCACATCCGCCAATTTTATGATCCCCGGTGATCTTAACTTGCATTTCGATGATCCTGGATCCACTTCAGCTGTTGAACTAGCAAATGACCTTGCAACACTCCAGCTGGAGCAAAAAGTTCTTCTCCCCACACATGCGCAGGGACATTGTCTGGACCCAGTGTGCTCGAATCTGGAGAATCTCCAGGGAAACGACCCTATTCCAATTCCCTGGTATGATCACCTCCTGGTGCCCTTATCGTGGCATCCCCAAATACCCATCCCCCCCGCCCATCCAGCACGGACCCTTATTCAACCCTGGTCTAAGCTCCCCCAGGAGAACTGGATTCAAGAACTGGAAAAGAACAGATCTCAACCGGCCCCCTGCCCAGTCACAATGTAAAATAACTTCTGTAGCTGGATAGAGGACTCATTGAACAAGGTCCTCCCTAAAGCCCGGATCATATAAAAGAACAGAGCACACAGATCGCCCTGGTACTCTGCCGAATTACGCTTACTGAAACAAAGCTGTAAAACATAAGAAAGACAGTGGAGGAAAGACTTTGCTGCAGACAGCAAGCTCAATTACAGAAAGGCTATCTGCAAATATAGAGCTGAAATGAAGAAAGCTCAGGTATCCTTCTATGAGGAAAAAATTCGGCTAGCCGCCAATTCCCCCAGAGAGACCTTTTCTATCATAAAAAGGCTCCTCAAAACCCTATAGCCTCTACGACACCCCTTACAGGGGTTCACTCACACTGCACGGCACCCAAGCGGCGAGGCGATCACTGCGCGCTCCAGTAGGGCATACCCAGAGGCTGGTCCCGGACACACGCCTGCAGCCCTACTCAGGGTAGAGGCGAGTGGCCCGAGGGCCCACGAGACTGAGAGACCGAAAGGGATGTGACTGGACGCTCCTGATATGTAAGCCTCTATGATAATGGCGCTATCGCCTGTGCCTACGTGTATAATTGTTTATAAATGCCAATAAAAATGTTTTACAAAAAAAAAAAAAGGCTCCTCAAAAGCCAAGCCCCTGTAGCCCCCATTGTCCATTCTGGTACCCGCTGCGAAAGCCAGGCTGAGTTTTTTGACACTAAAATTCAGAACATCATTAATACACTCCCTCAAATTGATCTTGCATGCATGAACCCTCCCCCGACCCCCCCTCCACCAATCATCGTCTGGAGCTCTTTTCTCCCCTCCGATTGGACACGCTCCTGTCCCTAATGTCCACAGTAAAAAGTGGTTCACCTAGAGAGCCAGCTCCCATGAACATTATACTAAAGGCAGCAGCCACTATTGGCCCCACGATCACCCATGTGATCAATGCAACACTTAGTACTGGGGTAGTCCCTCCCCTCTGGAAAGGGGCAATGGTCAGAACTCTTCTTAAGAAGCCTCAACTGGATCCCGCAGACCTGGGCAACTATCGCCCTATCTCCCTTCTGCCTGGGATCGCAAAAATCACTGAAAAATATGTCAATCATATTCTTTCACATTTCCTTGAAACTTTCAATCTGCTACATCCGTCGCAAACAGGCTTCCGACCTCGGCAGAGCACGGAAACTGCCCTACTAGCGGTTGTGGAGGAAAGCAGGAAAATCCTAGATGCTAGAGGGTCAGCGACCATCATATTATTGGACCTGAGCGCGGCATTGGATATGGTGAACCACCAAGTCCTGATTCACCGTCTCACCAACTTGGGAGTAGCCGGAACGGCTCTGAGTTGGTTGCGCTCCTTCTTGAAAGGACGCTCGTTTCAGGTTTTTGAAGAAGGCATGTGCTCCAAACCTCGGCCTCTCCTGTGTGGCGTACCGCAGGGTTAATCTTTGAGCCCTACGCTTTTCAAAGCATATATGGCACCTCTGGCTTCAATCGTGGCTCCTTTTGGGATCCATATAGTCACCTACGCCGACGACACCCAATTGGTCGTAGCATTAAATCAACCCACACAACACTCCACGACCCTGAAAGCATGTCTTAAGGAAGTTGTAAATTGGATGGGATCTTCCCAGCTGAAACTAAATGGAGGAAAGACAGAGATTATGACTCTAGGCAACTTTGACAACACAACACTTGGGACTATCAGGCCAGCATGCATGGGCCCAGTACCGACCCCCAACCCAGAAATAAAGAGTCTGGGCATCTGGTTAGATCAGAATTTGACTTTCAAAACGCAAGCTAGAAAAACAGTTGCTACCTGTTTCGGCCTGATCAGAATGGCCAGGAATGTGCTTCCCCTGCTCCCTCCCCTAGCCAAGAAAATCATGGTCCAATCCCTCTTACTCTCTAGGTTGGACTATGGCAATGTTCTTTATCTGGGAGCCCCTACCTCTGTGATCAACAAACTTCAGACTGCCCAGAACTGCGCTGCCAGACTGCTGACGGGAACACCCAAATTCCTATCTGCCAAACCATCCCTCCGCCTCCTTCACTGGCTCCCAGTTAAAGAGCGAATCATCTTTAAATCCCTCTGCATTGTCCATAAATCCTTGCAGGGGAGGGGTCCTCCTCTCCTCTCGACGGTAATTCACCCTTATAAAGCAAGGAGACAGCTTAGCTCGGATGAGCTTCACCTAATTGACACCCCTAGAATCAAACGAGCCAGAAGTGGCGGCAGACTCTTTTCCCTGAATGCCGGTAGGCTCTGGAAGACTCTGCCCCTCCACCTCCGCAGGGAGTCTGACCATCTTGCCTTCCGGAAACAACTTAAAACCTTTCTGTTCCCTTAAATTCTGCTGCTCCGTCTGATCACTAGTCATGCCTAGCGCTGGGAGGCCTTATGATAGCCATGCGCTCTATAAATACTCTTTTCATTTCATTTCACTTTCATTTCATTCACATCAAAGACCAAGAGTCTGGTCTGCAGAGTCCCTCAAGGATCGTCTCTCAGCCCTACTCTGTTCAACGTCTACATGACTCTGCTCGCCAACTTCATCCGATCCCAAGGCATCACATTTCAACTTTAACAAGACGGAAGTACTGGTCTTCGGAAACAGGACTTCCTCTTGGGACGCCACCTGGTGGCTGACAGAGCTATGGACAAGAACCATCGCCCAAACCAGAAATCTGAGAATCATCATGGGTGACAAGCTTAACATGACAGCACAGGTCAAATGAGTGAGCGCTGCCTGCTTCCACATCCAAACGCATGCTATGAAAGATCTTCAGGTGTCTGCTACACAACACCGATGCACCGTCATGCAAGCACTCATCACAAGCAGACTCAACTACAGCAACGCACTCTACGCCGCAACCTCCAAGCTGCTCCTACGCAGACTGCAGACCATCTAAAACACCGCCGCAAGACTCACAGTTAACCTTCCATGCTGCACCCACATCTCACTCTACCTCAGAGAACTCCACTGGCACCCCATTCACAAACACATCCAATTCAAACTCCTCACTCACACTTACAATGCCTTGCACAACCATGGGCCAACATATCTGAACAGCTGTATACGCTTTCACCAGCCTGCCAGAAACCTCTGGTCAGTCTCACTCTCACTCACACACAACCCTCACATTCAGAAAAGCAGAGCAAGAGGTCACTCGTTCTCCTACATTGAACCCAAAACATGGAACGACCTCTCACAACACGTCAGAGCCTTCTCCTCATTTCTGGCGTTTCACAAAAAGTGAAAAAGTCCTGGCTCTTCGAATAATCTACGGAGATCACATGCTTACACACATGCTCAAGCGCCAAACAGTAACAAAAGAAGAAAGCAAGTGTGAGAAGGTGGCCTGGTATATGATGTCCACTAATTAAAGTGGGCACCTTGCACCAGTCCAAACAACCCTTATGGTGATTTAAGAGGTCAAAGATAACCTTAGAAAGCTATCCAAGTGGTAGCTGTGGAGAGCAGCCTTCAGGCTTAGTCTTGAAGGAATGTTAAGCAGCAGTTTTAGTGTTTAAGGACCCTTCCCAGTGGATTACGAAGAAACCCTTTAGAATATAGAAGGTTAGAGAGCCACCCCACCAGTGGATACCAAAGTACCAGAGTTAGCTATCCCAGGGAAGCCGGGTGCATAGGGTCGAAGTTGTGTCGGAAACTGCCGTCGTTCTCAATGGGAGTCTTCAAAGAAATGCCACTGCTGGAAAGAAGAAAAGTGTCCGGTGGAACCCATAGGTGGATGCTTGAAGGAAGGAACCTGAAAGCAGAGGGGACAGAGTCTGGATCACTCAGGAGTGACCAGGGGCTCAGTAGACAAATGCCCACCGATGTTGGGTGCTTCAGGTGCGTAGATGGATACCTTGACTCTGCAGCCACGGGGACCAGAAGACGTCGAAAATGACCAGGAGCCGGATATGAGCTGTCCCACGAAGGATGTCGAGTGCTGAGGGGGGTCAGTGTCCGGTGGGAGCACCAACAAGCCTTGGCAGCGGCAACCCATGAAAAAGGTTGAGGAAATTCACGGTCTGGCCCAGCAAGGACCAGGAGACTCACCAAATCAAGGGAGGTCAGGGCTGGCCTGGAGCAACCAGGGGGGCCCAAGAAAATCAGTGATGTCCCTCAAATGGACCAACAGGCCGAAGGCACTGGAGTCGCGAGTGGACCTCAAGCAGTTTCACAAGGTCACAGCTTGCAGGGCACTAAGTGCGAGGAGGCCGAAGTCATTTGTACAAAATGTGCGCAGAGATTGGGGCTATCGATAGCCCAATGCACTTAGCTGGAGAACGCCAACAAGCATATGCAATTGCAAAAGTACGCAGTGCACAGGGGTTCGGGTTATGCGGTCCCACGAGGGATACTGGCCTCAAACTCGATTAGAGGGCAGCTCGAACTCAAGGAACATAGGAACCCAGCTCCTGTATTGCTGGAGCCTTTGGAGTCCACAGGAGCTCAGGATCAGCAGACCGGTCAGTTGCGTTACGGTGCCTGCGAATGCAGGGGAGTGACTCCTTCACCCCAAGGGAGATACTTCAGTGTCTTTGATGCTCCACAGGTCCTGCACGGAGCCTGTATGGTGCACGGGCACAGATGAGGTTTTGGACAGAGAAGGAGACGAAGTCGGGCCCAGTCGAAGTCCAGAGTTTCCAGACGGTTGAAGATTAGTGGTTTCTTGTTCAGAATCTTGTCCACATCGAATCTAGGGTCCTACAGCCAGGTAAGCCTTTTTATACCCACAGGAGAGGGATGGACAGATTCAGGGGACCCTCCCAGGGGATACTCCCCTGTCGTTTGTCCAGTTTCGCACCAGAGCAGGAGCCAACGGCTCCCAGGACTGGTTTGAACTTGACTACGCACAGGGACACCAAGTGTGCCCCAGATGCAGACTTTCAGGCACTTTAGAAGTGCACCCACTCAGCCCTAATACACTAAATCCTGTCTGGGAGGTGGTCACACAACTCCCTGTGACAGGATGCCTATTGTATTGCCTTCCCCTCCTCTAGCTTAGCTCAGCAGCAGGAAGGCAGAAATGTGTCTCTGGTCGGCAGCAACCATTTTGTGCTGCCCGAGTCGAGAAGGCTTGAACCGGAAAGACTAGTGACCCCACAAAGCTCGCTTCAGAAGGGTGGAAACATACCCCCCACACCGGTTACCGGTGTGGTGGTATGATTCCAAGGTGTTTGATACCAAACACAACATTTTTTGTTGCAGCTGTTTTCAAGATAGCATTTTCCGCGAGCATATAATGCACCTCTACCTATATGGCTGGCTGACTGCATCACCAACAACCCGGGAGAATGGTCTCTGAAGGCTGCAGAGGGGCTCTGCTCATGCAGAGACACCCTCTCACGTAAAACCCAGCACCCCGCCTTCAGGATTGACAAGGCCTGCTAGAGAGGTGACCGATAGGTTTTAAGTGTAGTGACCTATAGATATAGTAAACCTATATATAAAGGTATGTGGTTCAAGCACCAGCTTACACAGGCTGTAAATTGCAGGCCTGTAGTTTCATTTTGCATGGCCTCTCATGGGTGGCATAATACATGCTTCAGGCCATGGGAGGACTCTGGGGTACCTATGCCCTGGGTACATGGGCACCATAAACCGCTATGAAGCCGGCATAGGAGGGAACTGCTCTAGACTGGATTGCGTCCTACCTTCGAAACAGAACTAATGTCATCCATACCCCACCTTTCTCGTCCAAACCGTACTCCACAAAAGCAGGGGTTCCTCAAGGTTCTATCATCTCGCCCATGCTTTTCAACATCTACATGAAGTCATTACCAGTACTGATCAATAAATTTCACCTCACGTGCTATAACTATGCAGATGACACACAAATACTCCCTTCAACTGGAATGCCCCAAAGACATTGGAAAATCACCAATTTTCAGCTGTCTCAGAGCCGTGGATCAGTGGATGACTTGGAGCCGTCTCAAATTGAATGCTTCAAAAACTGAAATACTCATGTGTGGCGATTGGAAACATTACAACCCGCTTGCCGCATGGCCTAATGAACTGGGATCACCGCCTAAAGTATCGAAGGAAGTAAGAAACCTCGGAATGACAATGGACTCCAAGCTGTCGATAAATGCCCAAGTGGACAAACTAGCAAGATCAAGCTTTGTCACTATAAAAACGCTGCGACGAATTTTCCTTCATTTGGAATTTTCACACAAGGTCCAAGCTACCATCTCCCTTGTTCTGTCCAAACTCGATTACGCCAATAGCCTCTACCACGGATGGTCTTTAACGACCATGAAAAGACTACAACGGATTCAGAACTCGGCTGCCAGACAACTCTTGCATATCAAACCACGAGACCACATCTCCCCTGCCTTGAAAGCCCTGCATTGGTTACCGGTTGCCAGAAGATCTACGTTCAAGCTGCTTTGTATCACCCACAAAGCAATACATGGAATGGGACCGCTCTTCATCAGGAATAAAATCACCAAACACATTCAACAAAGGAACCTCCGCTCTAAAGGAGCATCTCGCCTCAAAATCCCAAGATACAAGAAACAAGCATTGACATAGCCAATAGGTCTCGCCTTTGGGACCTTATAAGTATTTAGCCATGCAACAGTTGCATAACTAAATACTTATAAGGTCCCAAAAGCGATACCTATTGGCTATGCCAAGCGGCCGCGTAAGTGATCGCGATCAAACATCCAAGCGGCAGCGAAAGGGAAAGTACTCGCGTCAAGCGCGGCGCGCGCGGCCGCGCACATGCACTGTAGGTCTAAGCTGGCCTGGTAGCACTTTTTGGAGCCCCCTCAAAAAGTCTCGATAGACCAGCGCATGCGCTGGGTCAGGCGAGACCTAAAAAACCATGGGTGGCACACGCTTCTCTGTTCAAGCAGCTAAACTATGGAACTCTTTACCCCCCAATATAAGGTCCACCGACAACCACCTTATCTTCAGAAAACTACGCATGAATTGGCTCTTCCCCACATAAGCACCATAAGCAAAGAGAAATTTACAGCATATCCCTCTGTATATAAGCATTTGTTTTCACTATAGATATGTACCTATCTTTGTGTATTGCTTTGTATAAACATGTAAAATAATTATATTGTTGAGAGAAAGAAAAAAAAAATAATAATAATAATAAATAAATAAAAATCATCTTTGGTCTACATGTACATACTTCCATTGTGCATCTATGTACCTTCCATGTACTTGGATCTGTGTGGCTGTTACTTTTCTCCTGAAAAAGCATATCCAATGCACTACCCTATTTCTCATCCTGTGCCTCTATCAATATCTTTAATCTACATATACTTACCTCCTTTATGTATCTATATACTTTCAATGTACTTATGGATCTATATATTTATCACTTTCTTCTAATTTAGCATTTCCAATGCACTACCCTATTTTTCAGCCTATACTTCTCTCAATATATCTTCTAGCCCAACCTTCTGACTCATCTCAGACTTCTTTCTACTACTCTTTCCAATGCACTACCCTATCTCTCCTCCTATACATGCATCTATCAATATATCATCTATATCCACTCTCATTTATCCCAAACCCCATACCACTACTATGATACCCCAAATAACCCTTTCTGGACTCTCTCATACTCTACCCCTCCTTGCATCATCTGACACCTCTTTTACTATACAGATACCCTAAAACAAACCTTTCTAAACTCTTCCCTCTGACTCCTCCCATCCAAAAATCATTTTATTCATCCAAAAGACTCTTCCTACTGCTGAGACCTAAAAAATAAAATCCTTCACTCTTTTATCCCTCCACTATCCTTTTCAATCAAAATTAACAGACTAACAGGTTCACTTCTCAAATTCGATATTCAACTATACTAATTCACCACTAATCCTTTATGAGTTACAGAGTAGTGTGCTATTCGCCAATAAAACGTCTCAACACCCCATCAGGGTTACAAGCGCTATATAAATGCAAACCTTTTCCCTTTTCTACCCCTCCCCAACCCTTCTCAATCCAAATAACTGACTAACATATCCACCACTAAAATTACTTTCATGTTTCACCATACTAATTCAACACTAATCCTTATGGGGTCCAGAGTAGCGTGCTACTTGCGCTTCAAAACCCCATCAGGGGTAGCAAGCGCTATATAAATACAAACCTCTTTCCCTCTTCTATCCCGCCACCTACCCTTCTCTACCCAAATAACTGAATAACATATCCACTACTCAAATTACTTCATATTTTACTATACTAATTTTCAACACTAATCCTTTATGGGTTCCGGAGTAGTGTGCTACTCGCCAGAAAAGCGCTTCAACACCCATCAGGGGTAACCAGTGCTATATGAATGCAAACCTTTCTTCCCTTTTATCCCTCCGCTATCCTTTTCACTCCAAATAACTAACTAATACCCACCACTCAAATTACTTTTATATTTCACCATACTAATTCACCACTAATCCTTTATGGGCTTCCTGCATAGCGTGCTTCAACACCCCATCAGGGATAATAAGCGCTATATAAATACAAACCTTTTTTCCTCCTCTATCCTTCTGCTATCATTCCAAATCCAAATAACTGACTAACCTATCCACCACTTAAAATGTACTTGCATGTTTCACTATACTAATTCAACACTAATCCTCTATGGGTCCCGGAGTAGCGTGCTACTCACCGAAAAAGCGCTTTGACGCCTCGTCAGGGGTAGTAAGCGCTATATAAATGCAATGGGCTCGAAAAATCCGGAAAATTGTACTAGTCCTGCAGGTCTAGTGCCTTGGAAAATCCCCTCGACCTCACTTCAACCTACTTGACCTCCGTCTCTGAAAAAGGAGCAAAAGTGACAAGATAAGATTTAAAGGCATCTTTATTGCTCATTCCCTTTGTGAGCAATAAAAATACCTTTAATCTTGTTTTCTAGTCACTTTTGCTTCGTTTTCACAGACAGAGGACAAAAGTTAGTTTCTCTTCCTACTCGCCAGAAAGGGCGAGTAGGACCTAAAAATAGCTCGTCCTCATCAATTCTCCCTCGCAAATGCGAGCGGGCGAGTGGATTTGTCGAGCCCTGACAAGGGTACCCCAGTATCCAATCTGGAGTGACCTAAGTACATGCATAACATTTTAAGGAGAAAGCAGATAGACTGGGGTCCTGATTAGCAGGATCCCAGTCAGACTAGTCAAAAACAGTGTAACACCCAGCAAAAAGTGAGGGTAACCATTAAAAGCAGATCCTACTTTCCTACAGCATTTAAGAAAAATATCTTGCAAAAGTGAGCTAAAGGGAAAGTGTGTGAATGGTGGTGGGTGAAAGAAGCATATTGTAGAATTAAGACTATGCAGCCTTACTATCTGGCTACCCCGATATTCGTACAGCCGACCCGGGTCTTCTAAGGGAAGCTTTGAGCCGCGACATGTTTTACAAATGAAACACTAAGTACCCCTACTCTAACAATTTTGGTGACATTTCAAACTAACAGCACAGGTTGCTACAAACGTATGACTTTTTGCTTGTACTAGACCTCATCTATTGTTCATGTGGTCCTTGTTTTCCAAGAGACAGACTATGATGAATAGTTCTTCCCTTCTGCAGGTTGATGGCATACTTGAGCTTAGCTTATTTAACACACTGAGGCAGCTCACTGGATTCTAAATAACCCCTTCTTGTAGATGCCACATCCTACATCTTATGACGTCCATACATTTGAACAGACATTCTCTCTTAACATCAGGCTAACCACGGTTATCATCTTCCAGGTGTTTCCTCAATCTCCTTTTTTACTAGCACCACACTAAACCCACCATTATTTCTTCTCTACAGCAGTAGTTTCCTAATCCTCGGTGGCTACAGTTCAGGATTACAGTGAATGAGAAGTGAATAATCTTCTTTCGGCAACCCCTAAAAGCAGGCCGATCATGCTGTTATAGGTACTGATCAGGCGTCGGAGGGTTTCATTAGCCAGTTCCTTATGTTTTTAGTGCTCGTCACCACTGCAGAAATCTCAAATGAAAGGCAGACTCTCAGCTCATGTAGGTAGCTTATTTATTAAGCAAGGTTACAGATCTGGATGATGTCCCACCAGGAGCCAGACATCTTTCTGCTTGGTCTCCTCATCAACTGTCACTGGATCACATACTCCACATTCTATTCTTACCAAACACAAACCTTCCGTTCAAATGACATCTCGCAGCCAATCTAAGCAAGGACTCCTAATACAAAAGCTTAAGCACACTACACTTGGCAAATTTAAATCTTTGCTCTGCCTCCTCTTTTGCAGCGTGAAAGTTCAAGGAGTTGTTGTACATTAGCAGGGTAAAGACTAGTTAAACCCCTACTCCTCTATTATTACTGACTCATTTCGCTTCCTACAGCCCCCAACTCAATAGGATCAGAGTCCAAAATCCTTCTCTCTATTGCAACCTATATACATCTGTACTCAGGTGGGAGAGCCTTTTCTGACTGGGAAAGTAAGTGAAGGAACAACATTTCGCCTTACAACTAAACTCAAAAGCATCACTTGAAGCTTCGTATAACTGTAAAGACTCCGCCCAGTCATCATATTAATAGCAAAAACCTTTGTTAGCACCTTAGAGACAATGCAACAGCATATACCTAGAGTGACCAATCGTCCGTAAATTTCACGGACCGTCCGTCATTTCATTGCCCATCAGAATTCTTTTTATGGGCACTTTTTGTACGTAATTCTGAGGTTTCCAGGAATCTGCGATGCTCCACGCGAGAAGCCTCAGGAGTTTTACAGCACTCCTTGTTGGGAGCCGGCTCGCATTTCTTTGAAGTGAAAAGGTTTCAACAGCCCCTCCCAGACCTCGCAGACTGCCAGTTAGCCCCACTGTCATTGTGCATGTGGCCGATTCTCATACAGAATGACAATGGGCCATGCTGCAGTTACAGCATGTGGTGTGTCAGTGCCTGCATTCTGCTTCTGAAAACAACAGCTTACAACTATGGTGGAATCCATCAGCTTTCGGAAACATACATATTAGAAGTGTTCTTGCTAACATATTTAATAGTAGAATTCTGTCCGGTGGTCAAAAGGATGGATAAATAACAAACTAAATTCAACTTAAGTGCAAGTGAAACAGGTCCCATGCTTTGGGGTTCCAGGTGCGCTGCATTTTTAAATAGACGACAGGGCTAATGGCAAAGACATCTGTGTTCTTTGCCAGCCTGCAATTATTATGCCACCATAAAAATATCAATTTAACCCTGGCGATTAATGTATCTCCATGAGAGACATCTGAGCTTTGACTGATCCCAGTTTTAAAGAAGAGCAGAGGGATAATGTGCCTCTTGCAAAGCACAAAGTGTAACACGCAGTTCAAAAAATGTTTTTATGTAGATAGGTCTGTGGGTTCATTTGGATAATAATAAATGTGTATTGGTAAGAACAACCCCCAACCACTATGTTATATTTTAAACCCCGAGTTTGTATTTCTCCAGACCAAGCATTTTTAACATATAATCGGGGCACATTATGCACTTCTGCGACCGCTGTTTTTTTCTCATAATTATTGATTTGTCGCATTTACCATATAGCCCATTATCTGTTGCATAGTCTGCAAATTTTAACAACAACAAAATGTTTCTAGCTCGCATGGATTAAAAGTTACTAAAAGAGTGGCAAATTGTGTTCATGCGTAGTGGAAGGCCCTTCAATGGTCATCTTTCCGTTGATTAATTATGTATTTAATTGTAAAGCTGGAACTGATGAGGGAATTCTTTGCTCAGACTGTATCACCAAGTTACCGTATTAAAATTAATAAATAATAAAGTAATACTACAAAATATGTGCTGCATTATGATGCATAATTCGCCTTTACTTGCTGTATAATTTGGTCAATCCTGCCGCATAATTACATAATCATGGGAGAGAGTTTATGGAGAAAAGTGGAAAACTTTTGAATAGTGGTACTGAAGGAATCCTTGGAGAATGAGGTCTTTGGGCGGGCGGCACCAACAAAGTTTGTCACACCGGGTGGAACCAGCAGTAGAGCCGGCCCTGTCAGGGGCAAACTTATTATTCCTGTAGCCTATGTGGTGCCCCAGACCCTAAGACAAATGCATTTCAGGAGCTGATTGTGGGATGGACTGGTAGTAAGGCATAGTCTATAGACAGATTTCATTTTATTGTAATCCCTGTTCTGTACAGTTTTTATTTCAACATTTCCAGTTAATGGAGAATTAACAGCACAATTAGAAATGTATAACATAGCATGACTGGTTTGCACAAATCCCAAAACTTCTAATGCCCCATTGTGACCTGCCAGGAAAGTGCCCCGTGAAGCAGTCTTAGATGGATTTCTCCCTCATTACCAGCTGCCACCACACCGGTGCTCTGCCAGCCATATTTTGAGTTTGGCGGTCGGACTGCCGCAGGCCCGCTTCAACTGCCGGGGAACCACCGTCCCCCAGCAATGTTACAGCTGTGTGAGGCAGTAATATACTGGTGGTACAGCTGCAGAACCGCCAAGCATAATACGAGTTTCTTCACTGCCAGCCTTTTCATGGCAGTGAAACAGCCATGAAAAGGCTGGCCATGAGGGAACCAGGGGGGCCTTAAAGGGCCCCTGGTGCATCAAGTCCATGGGGATGCATGCAGGGGGGCACATAGTGTGTTGTGCAGGAACTTGCTTTGATGTTCCCATTGAGGTGCCTTTTTAATAGGCACCGCCTTGGGAACGCCAAAGGACTGTGCCAGATAAGAACTCGTAATCTGGCCGGCAGTGAGGTTTGGCAGTGTGGGAGCGGGAATGTGGCGTGCCACCCCGCTCCTCCACCACCACCGCCAAACTCACAATCAGGCCCTATGTGTTCAAGAATTGAGGGCGTATGTCAGGCAGTATCATCTGACAGATTTCTGCTTATTCCTTTAACATGTGAATTGGTGTTTACGAAATTCTCTAACTTTGCAGTCAAAGACAGAATAGTAAAGTGGACTAATTGACAGTCTTGTTGTGGTGGTAAAGGGCGTGTGAAAACAAGGGCTGTAAGCTGTCCGTTTTTTGTAACACACAACTTTCAAATACCTGTTAATCAACTGTGCAAAAGTTTCAAAACATATCAGTAGTTAGGAAACCATTAATGGACCACTTGTTTGCAATTCAGACACTTTACTTGGGGATGTTCAAATGATACATATTTGCTGAAACCACATTTCCACACATTATCATTTGTGAGCTATATAGTTTTATCAGTAAAACTGCATGTTCTCATTTTGCTTCCATGCAATGGAAAATGTTCTGTATATAAAAGACTGTGCCTCCTTCTGACCTACAATAATGTCTCAACAGTGTATTCAGTTGCTAGTCTGTAGCTCACTACTGTGCATCAATGAGAATCTGCAGTTCACAGCTCACACAAATGAAACAGACCAATCGGTATACTATTTCCCATATACAGATAAAATAAAGAGGGCTGATATAGGCAAGCCAGGGCATTTTATAGTAATGTCAACTCCTACCTAACCATTCTGGTCCACAATCATGCCATAACGATCAGCAATCTGCGGCCAATTATAGTTCATGCAGGCTAGTAAATAACTCTTTTCCTGCGTAATGCTCTTATCCTCACATAAGACCTGTCTGCTATGGGTCTTATTCATCACTCAGTACTGTACCAGCACCTAAACCAGTCATCACCAGCTGAACAGACATGGAATACCTGAAACTATCTGACAAATAAAGCTGGCCATTCGAAGGACTGCACTCTAGTCCAGCACTGCAGATCCCAATTAGATACATTATATGCATGCTGCTTTACAGCTCACAATGGCACTCAGATATTAGATGCTAGTAACAACGTCCATCCGAGCAGATCTGTTTGACCACTTCTCTAACCAAATTTGCCTGCTCAGGACCATGAACTGTAAATAAGATATATCAGACTGGACAACCCAGTGTAGTAGCTATATAAATAGATTATGATCATATGAAATACCACAAAAAAAAATCTGCATAGTTGCTTAAAGCTGCACGCATACCAAAACAAGCATTGACAATGCAATAGGTCTCGCCTTTGATTAAGATAAAGCCATTTGCTTTGCTATATCAACCTATTGCATCTCTAGCTCAAACGGATCAAAAGTTAAAAAAACAAATATGGCTACTCTACTTCCTGCGCACCGGAGCTCTATTCACAAAGGTTGACTGGCCATCTTTAAGTTGCTTATTGCTGAATTTGGGTGTTAAATTGTGAAGAAGAGAGGGAGCCATGATGGGACGCAGTTGGCACAAGCAAGTCACACAGGAACAGTACGTGTGTTTAACTTTCTCCTTGTCAGAGAAGTGCCTTAAGTGCAGGGTTACAATTTCTAGCACAAAATCAAAGACAGAGCTGGTCTCACACGAGCAGTGTTGTTGCATCAGGCAGACATAGGAGCAGAGAGACTAGGCCAGCATCCCATCGCATATGTGAACATGTAAGGCCTCAAAGTTCAGCTCATTAGAGAAACGGAGCGCCAGTGCATCAGGCTTCAAGGTGCTTCTCCGCGTGGAGCAATTCTTGACAGATATTCAACATCTTGAACAGAACAGAAGAGAGTGCATGAAGCTGCATCTTTTAGTGAAAGTGACCTGCCTATAAAAAGTAGTCAGGGACCGGAGGGGCAGTGTGGGGTGATGGCAAATATATAAGTATTGACCGAAAAGAGAATGAGTGCATGGGTCACTCTCCCAGCAGACATGGTGGAGGCATGCCATGTAAAGGAGTTTACACAAGAGCACAAGGGCAGCAGGGGTGAAGCTGGTGACCTTGTGCTTTGGCATACAGCTGGAGACAGGCAGAGGGGGCAAAAATCCCCCTCTGCTGCCTAGGCTCACATTCCAAAGGATGATGTCACGCTGAGTGCTGATGATCTGTAGCTTCTGAGTCACATATAGGCACACAAACACACATACATACACACAAAGACACAGGGGTGTGCACAAACACACAAAACATTCACACATGCAGAAACAAACACACACCAGAAACACAAACACACCTACACCTACATAAAAACAGACACTTGCACGCAAATACACAGACGAGTGCATAAACACACACAGAAATATACACACACACCAGAAGCTTAACCATATACAGACAAACATGCACACAAACATATACACAGACACACGTACACATAAACACACAGATGCAAGTGCATGCACAAACACGCACACAGAAATATGCACACACAAACATATACACAGATGCACCAGCATACAAACATATACACACAAACAATGTCGTAGGGTTAAACTGCCTATATGGTAAAACTATTGCAATGCAATGTGTGGTTTCTGGTGCTCGCCAGGTGTAGGAAGGTGCATTACATTATAAATCACCAATGGAATGCCCCATTCACTAGTCTGTGCCAGCCTCTGGGCAGGTGCAGCCTGGTTGGGTGGTCAGTGAAGGAGCAGCAACCGCGGCCAGCGACCAGGCAGTCACTCTTATTTACAGAAAAAACACAAGCATTGTGAATAGAGCAAGTTAAGGAGAAATCCACGCCAGGCAACCGACAGTCATGAAAAGAGACAAGGAGAGAGTGACAGAGACAAGGAGGGAGACAAATGGACATGAATGGGAGACGATAGGAAGAGCCGAAGATCGCATGGAAAGAGGCAGACACATGAAAGGGGAAATGAAGAGAGAGATGGATAGTGGCAGGCAGACAGGGGACAGGAAGAGCAAAGAGACCAGGTAGGGAGACGGCAATGAGACAGGAAAACAAGAAGTCAATACGAGTTATGCAAAGGTAGACAGAGTAGAAGACCGAAGATAAACATAACGAGGGGACTTCATGGACACATGGAGATTGCCTGCCCTTCTCCTTGTTGCTCTACTTGCCAGAGATGGATTGGGAGACAGAGAATGCCACAAAGAGGGACAGAAAAGAAAAGGAATAGAAGAAAAGCATTGAATGCTGCAGGCAGGTAGGTGAAAAGGTAGATGAGAAGACCGACTCAGGTGGTGATTGAGACACAAGGAGCGGGGCAGATGAATTGGGAGAACAGTAGACCATGGGACAATTGACGAAAGCCAGCAGCACAGACGTGTACCAGGTAAGGACATGCATTTTAGTGAAGCAGACAGGAACAAGGATCAGAGGAGATTATAACAGAAGTAGACAGATAGGAATGGAGACTTGAAAACAAAAGAACATGAACACACAAGGAACGTGGCTGACATTCAAAAAGGGGCAGATACTGAGGGGGATGCAGACACAGGAAGAGGAGGTGGGAGGAGAGACAGGAAAACATGTCCAACCAAAGGCAAGCAGTGAAGTGTTCCCAAGTGACCGGAAGGAGGAGCAGGCAATCCAAGAACAGGAAACGGAGAACCAGTAGGAGACAGACCTAGGGAAAGGGCGCAAAGACAAGAAGGTTGACAAGTAGAGAAGAGGAGCAGGCATAGATGGAACCAAGAGCAAGGTGCAGCGGGAAGGCACCGTGGTAGACAGCAATAGTATTATGAATGGGTAGTGAGCAGAGACACAGCAAAATGCAGGGAACAACTTGGTGATGGTATGCCCACAAGCATGCGGAGAACGCATAAGATGATTTGAATAGTGGGGTGGATCAGATGATCCATGCAAACACTTGAAACATTTGAGCTGAATGTTATTTGCTAATTAAATTACTTTGTAGTTTGGGATGTTTCGAGAGAATAGGCAAAGTCAGCAAATAAGCATACCAGAGTAAACAATGAACGTATTTGCTCATGACAGGGTTCAGCAGCATGCATGATGATCACAGAATAGATTAGTGCTAATCCAAGCAGTGGGCAAGGCAGAGACACCGGTCTATGTCCCCGGCACTTCCGGGCTTTGTAAATTAAACTAAGGGAGCAATGCACTCGAAATTTGTTCCATCCCACATAACGACATCAGTTGATTATTGAATGTGAGCAGCTACGGTGGGAAATGGGTTCAAATCTCGGCATCGGTTCTCCCCGTGCCTACAAAAAAATACAATTTAAATATGTGTGGCGCCTTTACAAATAAAACAATGGTAAACCTGAAATACGTACTTCTTGTTTCATAGAGGAGGACTATCAGCCTCCTTGCTGGCCTGCAGGCCTGTTCTCTGGTCCACACATGGCGGGCAAAAAGGTTTTAACAGATATGGCTAATACGCACACAATGGAAGAAGGGGGGAGGGAGGGAAATCAAAAGCATGCCGCCATGCGTGCGTGTGCACATTTTGTACACCCATACGCGGCAAGCTGCAATCGAATGCACGCCGCCATGCGCTTGCATGCACATTTTGAACACCCATACGTGGCGAGCTGCATACGCGAAGCTGCATTTTCGTTGCTAAGTCAACCAAAGCTTCGCAAGATGGCGTCGGACTGTCCACAGTCCGT
This sequence comes from Triturus cristatus, assembly GCF_964204655.1. Taxonomy (NCBI): domain Eukaryota; kingdom Metazoa; phylum Chordata; class Amphibia; order Caudata; family Salamandridae; genus Triturus; species Triturus cristatus. Next base: position 582,909,583 of record NC_140584.1, read on the forward strand.
ACGGACACGCGCATGCTGCTTGCTATGGACAAATGGCAAGAGCAGCCATGTTTGTCCATGCAGATGCGTGCATGAAAGCCCTCGGCAGAATCGATTCCAAAATGTACTCGCAATAGCGAGTGCAGCGCATGCGCTGCTTTTGCCAGGCAAGACCTAAACAATGAAGTGCACGATTGTCTCAACCTGATTTAAACTCATTTTGACTTGTACTTATGTTGGTTGCCTATTTACTCACTTATACACTATTGCGCTGCCTCTTCTGATGTTTCTGTAAAACGTATCTGGTGCAGACATGCCAACCCTCCCGATTCAGGCGGGAGACTACCGATTTCAAGGCTAGTCTCCCGCCTCCTGCAAGCAAAAACCCGATTCCTCTGGGTTTCAGCAGACAGGGCTTGGTATTGTGTAACGTGCTAATTCTCAGCAATAGTCAGAGTGGCGATGCAGGGGCTCTAGAAGGGGTGAAAAACCAACAAAGCCTCATTAACAAGCGAATGGCCTTTTAAATACCTGTGAAGTACTCCGGAGTGGCTGTGTGTGTGCCCGGGAAGCTGTTTCAGCCCGGGCTGCCACACACGAGGGTTGGGGGGACCAGGGGTGTTGTATGCACTGCCAGCAACCTGCCAGTCCAGTGCACAACACTTGCATCACCCTCTCTCTGCCTGCCATTGCGCTCCATTCTTCTGAAAGGTAAGAAAACAAGCATTTGCAATGCAATAGGTCTCGCATTTATAAGAGTTTGAGCTATTGGCATTGTAAAATTACAATGCCTTTTATTTATGTTTTGGTTTTAAAACAAATAAAAGGCATTGTCATTTACGTCAGTAGCATAAACTCGCATAAAAGCAGTGTGTGGAGTGCAGCAGTGTGCAGCATGCAGCAGTGTGCGGCGTGCAGCAGTGTGCGGCGTGCAGCAGTGTGCGGCGTGCAGCAGTGTGCGGCGTGCAGCAGTGTGCGGCGTGCAGCAGTGTGCGGCGTGCAGCGGCGTGCAGCAGTGTGCGGCGTGCAGCAGTGTGCGGCGTGCAGCAGTGTAGTGCAGCATGCAGCAGTGTAGTGCAGCATGCAGCAGCGTAGTGCAGCATGTAGCAGTGAGTAATGCAGCAGTGTGCGGCATGCAGCAGTGTGTGCCGTGCAGCAATGTGTGGCGTGTAGCAGTGTTTCGTGTAGCATTGTGTGGCGTGCAGCAGTGTGTGGCGTGCAGCAGTGTGTGGCGTGCAGCAGTGTGTGGCGTGCAGCAGTGTGAGGCATGCAGCACTGTGTGGCGTGCAGCAGTGTGCGGCGTGCAGCAGTGTGCTGCGTCCAGCAGTGTGCTGCGTGCAGCAGTGTGAGGCGTGCAGCAGTGTGCGGCGTGCAGCAGTGTGCGGCGTGCAGCAGTGTGTAATGCAGCAGTGTGCGCAGCAGTGTGTGGCAGTGTGTGGCGTGCAGCAGTGTTTCGTGTAGCATTGTGCGGCGTGCAGCAGTGTGTGGCGTGCAGCAGTGTTTCGTGTAGCAGTGTGCTGCGTGCAGCAGTGTGCGGCTTGCAGCAGTGTGCGGCGTGCAGCAGTGTGTGGCGTGCAGCAGTGTGTGGCGTGCAGCAGTGTGTGGCGTGCAGCAGTGTGAGGCGTGCAGCAGTGTGAGGCGTGCAGCAGTGTGAGGCGTGCAGCAGTGTGCGGCGTGCAGCAGTGTGCGGCGTGCAGCAGTGTGCGGCGTGCTGCAGTGTGTAATGCAGCAGTGTGTAATGCAGCAGTGCGGCAGTGTGCGGCGTGCGGCAGTGTGCGGCGTGGTTTGTAAACAACAAGAAAAGCAGACATCAAAGGAAGGGTGGGAGGGAACGAGCATATGGGGTGTGAGTTATAACGAAAGTTAATTGTTGTAAGGGAGGATGCAGGAAGTGAGGCCGAGCGTGCGCTGGCGAAAGCAGTCTGCTGCTTTCAAGTCCGAAGCCAGATGCCAGCTTCGCGCTCGAATGCCTCACATGCACTGGCCATACATAAACCGCATTCCTAAGGTCTTGTACCCCTTACTAAATCTCTCTGAATGCGTGAGGCGGCGCACGCGCAGGAAGCAGCTGGTGGCAAATGGAATGCGCGTGGTTGTGGGCGTAACCGCCACCCGATCCGCCTGTGAAGCCTTTGGGAGCATTTTCTGAAGCCCCTACATAAGTCTCGCTGTGCGATCGCTTATGATAGCCAGGCGAGACCTAAAAACGTGCATTTGCGTTTCAAATGTCCGATCCTGTAGCAGCACACTTCCAAGGCCCATGCATGACAGTAACCCCGATTCAAGGCCCCATTCTCCCGATTTTTTTTTAAAGAAACTCCCACTTTGCTCTCCTGAAATGTTGGCATGTATGATCTGGAGTCCTGAATTTTGACCTTCTGTCCTGAAGTTTTTTACACTCACCGTTCGGAATTTGCACCAATGGCAGTTGGTCACCCTATATATACTCGGCAATATACCAAATGTACATTGCATAAAACAGATTCGAAAATTACATAACAAGATACATAAATCTAAATATTTCTGAAATTATGACAAAACAGCTGTAGACCATATGAAATCCTTACGGAATGCCCCATTTCTTCAGCAGGGAAGACCCGCTCCATTCTCAGGCTGTTCCCTGCACGCCCACCTTCCCAACACATAAAACCCCTGTCAAACCAGGGGGTGTGCACAAGGGCGAGCCTTACCTCCCCCTTCCAACAGACAATCCTTTGACGATGCTTCGCCTTCCTTCAAAAACAAACCAAATTCAAAACACGAAGGTCTCCGGTATTGAAGGACTTTTTTTGACAGACTTCAATTACCAAAGGCAACCGGAAAACACGTTTCTATTGATTGATGGACGAAACGAACAATCCCAAACCACCGTGAGTAGTTGTGCTGCGTCCGCAGAATGTGTGATTGGTTAGGAAAATAACCCGCCCCGGAAAAACAAGCCTCTTTCTTTCTTGCTCCGGAAGAGATCATTTAGCCGCTCCGGAAATGATGGATCAGACAGTACTGAGCCTGTTTCAGACACTGCCACAAAATCTTTTCTGCTCGACTGTCTTTGAACTCTGCACTGACAGCGCCATCTGCTGGAACAATAAGCGAGAGCTGCGAGACTCAGCACAAGGTCATTTACGATGATTAAGAGTTGTATGGAGAGGGCATACTTACATAAAGGTCAATATAGGGAGCAGTGCCACTGTGCCAGCATGAAAGGGTCTATCTGTCAGTCTAAAGGGAGTGGGTAAGCCGTGGGTTTTTATTCAGACAGACAAGGCTTGTATCTGAAACTGCACCAAAGGAATTGCAAATTGACAGTTTGTATTCACAGTTGCCATATTTTTCACAAAAAAAACTTGCCATTTTTGAGGGGATGATAATGGGGATTGTGCAAAGGGCAGGAGCTGCTACACTAAAACCACAAATAGAAGTTTATGCAAAATTCACAGTATTCTTTTTAAGAAAGCAATTGTGTATCTATTTGCTTCAAAACAATTAGAAATAGTGTAGGTAACATTAACATTCTTTGAACGGGTATGTGTTGCTCTTACTATAAATTTCAAAGGTGGGAAAATACCAGATTTTGAGGATATTCTTGATTTTTCTACGTGTTTTGCTTTAGGTGCTAAGACAACTCTATTTGCAGCCGACAGATACCACACCTTTACACGTTTTACTGATCAACCATGCTGCTTTACAAACAATATGTTATTTATGAGCTCCGGACGTCCCATGTAGGCAAACAAGTATGTTTTTGTAGAGTGTGGGGGGCCTGGATACAGAGAGACGGACACCACTTCGTTTTCATGTGTTTATTCAGGCATAAACATCGGAGCACCGGGAACAGCGTGCACTCGCCCTCAGGCTCGCCCTCAGGCTATCTTCACAGTAGCCAACATGGCCGCCGCGCTCCCAGCGTTCCCTGCCGTGACGCGGCAGGAACACTAGAGCGCTACACTACATATCTCCCTCCTTTATCGACACTGCAACAAACAATGAACAAAACATTACAGTGTCAAATAATAGTTCTTGCTGTAGGTGATTACGTTTTCATATCAAACTCTCGATACCTTTTGGGAAGTGCCACTGTCCTGCCAGCGCGGATGTGTCTCACTGGCGTGCATACCCTGGTATCTCTGCTACTTGCTACTACTGGGTAGGGCGTGGTTTTGTGTCTCTTGTGTTTGGCTCTCCTTTGCCGTAGCACACTCTCCTTGGACTTCTCATTGCACTATTGTCCTCTGCCTTCTTTGGTGTGCTAGTGGTGTTTTTCTCCTCCGTGTTGGTGCTCCTCATGTCGCTAATGGTTGCTTCCATTTCTGTATTAGTTTCTTCCCCCTCCAGGTTCTCCTCATCGTCTCTTCCAGGTTGCGTGTCACCTATCCTGGTCCAATTCAACACCGTATTGCACCTTGCCATTCCGTCCAACAACCATATTTTTCAGTCGCTTAACCGGGCTGATCTCGGGTAGACTTCCTGTACTTGTAATGGTGTGCTATACTTGCTGTCGCCCTTCCTTCTCAACTGAGCCAACTTCACTCTGACCCATTCCCCCTTTTCCAGTGACGCCTCCTGGACGTTGTGTCGCTTGTTGTAGTGGTCTGTGTAGATCCTTTGCGCCCTCTCCAAATTGCTACGCCATACCTCAGGAGACCATTTACTCTGCACGGTTTGTCGCTTCCATGCTACGTTGTCTCTTGTGAAGGGATCACGGCCTCTTAGTATTTTGAACGGACTGTATCCTGTCTATTTGGGGGTGATCCGGTACGCCCATACCATACTTTTGAGTTCAGCTTCCCAGTTCTTCCCAGCATTGATCGCTGCCTGTACCGACCCCGGGTTACGGCCAGGGGAGCCAACCATTCCGCGCTCTCTATGGGTTCAATCACTCCATTGTCCTCCAGGCGCTGCAGTTCTTGTTGCACTGCCTCCCTACAGTTGAACGGTATATTCCGCACTTTGTGGCTCACTGGCTGGGCACCCTCCTTGAGGCATATTTTGTGAGTGAACTTTGTCAGTTTGCCGATGGTGCGTTGAAAAAGACTGTTGGGAAGCTTGTCTTCCACGTGTTGATTTCGTCAGTTCGTGGGTAATCTGTCATCAACACTTGCGTTATGCCTCCTGGGTTGAGTTTGATCCCTAGTTCTCCTTGATCTACTCACCCTAACACTGAGGGTCCCTTCTCCCCCACGTATAGTTTCCCTTCAGCTATGCGCCTTTTGAACTCAAACTGTAGCGGGCAATACCCCCCCATGGGGATAGGTTCTCCTGTGAAGGGGACCGGATGTATGTCTGGAGGAAGGAGGTGTGTGTCTATGATCTTCGCAAAGTCTCTGTCCCAAATGCTGCGTTGTATGATGGTGTATGGAGACCCCGAGTCAGCAACCATGGAGACTTGAACACCACCGATGGACAGCTCACACAACGGTTTACGTGTCCTGATGCAGTCTGTGCCTAGGATCTGGTCATTAATGCATAGCACACTGTCTTCGTCTTCTTCGCCCCCACCTTCTTCCGTCTCTGAGTCTTGTGCCACATACTTGACTGCCGTTTTCCGGGGTTTGCGCCTACACACTTTCTCAAAGTGTCCCATTATTCCACAGTATAGGCATTTGGCTCTGAAGGCGGGAAACCGTTTGTCGTTGGCAGCGTGTGCCCAACTTCCACACCTATAGCAACTTTTCTTGTCCTCTCCTTGGGGTCTTTGGTTCGTGGCCGTTCTTGTGGTATGTTTCTGGGGCTCTCTTGGTCCACCCTATGTTGGCTGCCTCCGCTCTGGGGTGCTGGCTTCAGTTACCTTGCTTACTGTGGCTCTTCTGGCACTATCCTTTTTAGCGGCCTCTGCACACCTCTTCGAAAGTTCCGCTTTTTTGACCATCGCTACTATGTCCTTGAGCGGTGCGTAGCCGCTGACCCACAACTTCTCCTGTATGGATGTATTCACCGTGTGCATGATGATTTGGTCCCTTATGAAGTCATCATGGAGTCCCCCAAACTTACATGTGGTCGCCAACTTCTTCAGTGCCGCTACATAATCATCCACTGATTCTCCTACGTTTTGTTTCTATTGGAAGAAGTTGAAGCGATCGATCTCAGTGCACACCACTGGTTGATAGTGGCTATCCAGGTCTTCTATGGCATGTTGGAATACACGGGTCTTGTCTTTTTTACTAGGTTCATGTACAACCTGATGCCTTCTGGGCCTAAATTGTATAGCAGGATCTTCTTTTTCCGCTTGCTCGGAAAGACCTCGTCCCCTTCGTCCTCCAGCGCTGACAGGTAGTTCAGGAAGTATTCCTTCCAGTCTTCCCATCTCATGGCCGGTTCTCCCGGTTTCGGTAAGAAGGGAACCGGATTCGTGAGGGAGAAGGTTTGGGCGTACATGGCCGCTTGCCGTCTCAGTGGCTCCTCGTCCGCCCTGGGCGGTGGGCTCCCTGGTGCACTAAGCTCTCGCGAGCTCGTAGCCCTCGCAGGAGACGCAAGATCCTCTCCCCCCTTGGCCTGTCCTTGGTGCGCCAGGGTCACTTTTCCCCCTTGGCTTGGCGCTCTTCCAGTCGCTCTTGTGTGGCGCTAAGCGTGTTGTGTGTGGCCCCTTATGGCCCACTCTGGGAATGTTCCGGATGTAACGGTGATGAGAGGCCTGACACGGCGCTCCATTTATCTTCCTGGTGTCGTGCAGCACCCTGCCCTGCTCTGGTTCCCTCGTGGTGCCTTAGCATAAGGATAGGCCCTGCAGTGCTCAGGAACAGTGGTTGCTGGTTGCTGGGACGCTCTGTTATCAGGTTGGAGGAAGAGGAACCTCTGTGGGACCACCCCGCCCCCCTCTGTCACACTGTGGTCTGTGCCAGTGTGCCTGCCCTCTGCCTTTGGGCGCTTCTTCCTGCACTTGTGGGGGAGGGGCGCAGCTTCACTCACAGTTCTTTGGTGCTTCCTCACTCAGGTCTGGGTAAGTGCACTGCCTCTTCCTGGCCCCGATCCGCGCTGGTGCACCGCTTTATCTCCCTGCCGATCTTAAAGGGCGGGGCACCGCAGCCGCTCCTCTGCCGCGCTCCTGCTGTGTTCACACTCGCGGTCTGCGTATAGAGACGGACGGCGTAGCGGAACTAGATGTATGTGTGACCGCCTATCCCATCCTCGTCGCCACATTGTAGAGTGTGGGGAGCCTGGGTACAGAGAAACGGACACCACTTCATTTTCATGTGTTTATTCAGACATAAACATCGGAGCGCCGGGAACAGCGTGCGCTCGCCCTCAGGCTATCTTCACAGTGGCCAACATGGCCACCGTACTCCCAGCGTTCCCTGCCGTGACGCGGCAGGAGCGCTATACCACAGTTTTCTATGTTAAGTATGGTCATTCCATAAAGGCTGAAAAATTAGAGTAACAACTTCCATTTCAGCTCATTAAGAACACCGCTTACAGTTCGGAACTTTCATTTGCTCGACTACTGCATTCTGGATGTTATAGTTTTGTTTTGCTTCCATTTATCTAATTAGACCAACACACCTAAAAACAATGATTTGAAAGTGAATTAATCAGGACAGGAGACAGTGTCCATAGTGACTTTAACTAAAATGGTCACCCTACAAGAGCGGTCGTAGTAAACTGAAGAATGCAGGTACTCGGGCTGTACATGAAAATGTGCCAAATGACTTTGGATTCATTACCAAGGGTCACGTCACAATAACGTTCTGTCTCGGTGATTCGCCGTCATCTCAAACTTTACCCACTTAAAATAGTGTTCCTTTTGATTTCCAAAGAAAATTGATAAATTATTCTTTTTTACCATTATCATCATTGCCTTTATTTAGCGCGCTACCTTAACCAGATCTCTTGGCACCAGTCTTACTACAGTAACGTTTTTAGCTCTGGTCGAAAGCTGGTCAAGGAGGATGCAGCTCTGATCTCATGGGAAAAAGAATTCCATAGCATAGATCCTGCCATAAAGACTGCCCCTTTTCTCCTAGTTTTAAGTTTGAGTCTAATACATATTTTATCAGTTTGTTGGTGTTTTGAAGGTCTTTTCCCGGGGTATAGAATGTGATATGACCTGGAAAATATTTGGGTGCAAGACTGTAAAAGCATCTATACAACCAGCACTCAAATTTAAAGACAATATCCTCCTTTAGTAATTTCTGAGCCCTTGTCTTAAAACTGCAAAAGCTTAACTGCAGTATTTGGGGGGCACTTAATTTGTAAGGAGGTAAGCCCAGAAAATAGCTGCAACAGGACACTTCGCATTTTATTATTGGTGCATTCTGGTCATTTCATGTAGGCTAAAAAGTATGTTAACATTGAACTCTTGTCACTCATTCAATTTACACATTTTAATAGTTCGCTAAAGAATGATAGTACTCAGCTGTATTTGAAAATATCCTCCCTGACTGACATTGAATTAATTGCCTAGGTTCTTATTGGATGACTCGCCACCACCTCAAGCTTAAACTGCTTAAGATACGGAGTTCTTCTTGATTTCTGGTGGCCTACTCACTAACATGTTTTTGTTTAGTGCACAATAGAGAAACAGTTTGGATTTATTCATTTGTTGAAAGCACCTTCCCACCACGTTCACCTCCCTGGCCTTCAACTTCATCCCCATTTCAAATGTAAATCCCAGATTTTTTACTTTAGCATCAAGAATTAGTACTTGTTTTAGCAAACACAGGAGTTAAGGTGATCATTAGGCCCCACACCCTTTACTACCAAACAGGATGAGTGCAGTTTTGGAGGCATTAAGCTTGAACCGGTTCTCGTTTATCCAGGTTTCTACATTGTAGTGTAATGAGACTGTGTGCCAAGGCCCTAGCGGTTCTGGGTAGGCTCAATAGAGGAAGAACGTAACTTGCTCGAAGGTGTTAAGGTGTGGTTATTAACGGTTATGACATAATAAGAGCACAGTTTGTGATTGTATATTGAGGGATGAAGATGTACAATCCAGAGCTCCATGTGTGGCTTATTCATTTGCATGCTCCCGGGGTTGGGTGGATGCTACAAACATCATGGAGAAGATTGTGTAATGAGAGAAGAGCCATAAGGAATGGATGCACGCTTGGGTGGCATCAGCGTAGGAGTGGGCTCACACATAGGTGTTTGTGAACAGGTGGAATAGGGAGGCCAACTGTATATTGACTAACAAAGGTCGCAAGGTTGATACATGTGTGACTCCACTGTGGAGAGAAACTGGTGTGGACATGGTGTGACTGTTGTGAAATAAATTATTGTAACCACCTGAAAGCAGAATGGCTATGCAAAAGGTCCAGCATAACCAAAAGGCATCCCATCCCGGCTTCAATATGTCTTAGAGCATCATCCCAAAACCCAAGTAATGCACTGTAGGTGCCATGGCTCAGTCTGAACCCAGATTGCATAGGTGATAGAAAACTGTGCAAATCCAGATATTTTGGTTCACCACAAGTTTTCCTGAATTATGGGCAGCTCCAGAAAATTGTTTATAGTTCCAAATTTGGACAGAATAACGGTTCCCAAATTTGGCTTTTTTAGTGAAGGAATCGTATCATCATTCACCATGAAAGTCTGCACATGTCCTTTAAAAAAAGGATAATTCTACCAGGTATAAAATTAGTGGGGGCAATCAAGGGGTTGTAGTATCCCAAAAACCATGCTGTGCAGAATCTACTGAATTATCTGCAGACAGAAGACTCCTCAAAACATCTTCATTCTCATTTAGCATGGAATCTGGAGGGAGATTATATCTAAAGAAGAAGAGGAAATAGCTTTAGTATTTGGAAATATTAATAGAAATATCAGGGCATTTAGTGGCCAGGACAAAATCTGCTATATTTTGTTTTATTTTATCCATAAGTACCTTACACAGATCTAAAAGGGGACGTGATGGTTGGGTTTAATTCAGTTCAATGCTTCTTTTGTTTATATCTGGAACCATCTTTGTTTCTCCCCAGCTGAGAACACATGGCACTCATGAAGAGACACGATTCCCGTATCATGGGGTTCTTTTAAAGCTCGAATACAACCTGATTTGAGAGGATATTTTAATTGAATTACATGAAAGAAAGCTTTCCCTAAAAAGCACCGTCGTTCAGAAATACATAAAATTCGTTCCAGATATAAACGAAAGAAGCATTGAAATGAATTGAATTAAGAGGAGATAACCGTTTTATCTAAAGGCAGCATAGCAAGTAACCATACAGAGAGTGGTTTCTATAAATAAAGCGAAACAAACTTTGGAAGACCATTCTTGAAATACATATTGGAATAGAGCAAATGAGAGAAAACATGTAAGCCCTGAAGAAGTGTAAAGTGCGCAATAAACGTGTTTGCTGTTTAAGAAATAACCACGTGGTGTATGAATACAGAAGTCATCATAAGAAATTCTGTTGTCAGACAGTTATTCTTCTCAGTATTGTTATAAATTTTTCATATATATATATATATATATATATATATATATATATATATATATATATATATATATATATATCCACGAACAGAGAAGCTCCTTCCGGATCTGCTGGGACCCTTGAGAGGTGGCGCACACGCCAGCGGAGCACGCCAGCAAAGATAATATCCACACCAAAAGAAGAATAATTAGTGCGCTCTCAGTAATGAACAGGTCAATCCCGAGGTAAATAATCCAAGAGTTTAATACACACTACGCATTTCGGCGACAAGCCTTGATCACGTGTGGCAATGTGTTGCAAAACAGTCCTTGATAAAGCATTGAAAAATACGAAGTCAACACAATGAAGAAGGGACTACGTACAAACATGGGTAGCGGCCATCTTGGAATGGTAAAATCAGTAAATCGCATTGATATAAGCGTAAACATTGCAAATACAGATTGAATTCGAAAAACACAGTTATCATTTATAATAAATGCTGCAATGAGAACCTGGCGCTACACTGCTGAATTAAATAAATTGTAAAGGTAGCATACAAAGTGAAGAGTAGTTGCCATGGTAACGATGCCCCTCACTAATAACACGAAAAATGCGTGAACTAAAAAATGGGTCATGTGAATAACAGGTCATGTGAATAACAATGACCGGGCAAGTGCCCAGGCAACCTCCTAGTTATACTAGTGTCTCGAGCTGAATAGCGAGAACGGTCAGCATAATACTAAAATAGTGCTGCTCAAACACATGAAAAGTGCAGGTGATGACTTAGGTCAATAGGACTTATCTTCGACCAAGAACGTGCTCATATGCTCTACCAAGGAACCGTCAGTGAAGAGGATTGAAGTGATGAGCTAGTGAAGGGTGAACTCATGGAGGAAAAGGGTAGGATGCCCGTGCCGGTGAGTCAATGTGAAGGGCTCCTTCCTTCTCTCCTGTAAATAATACAAAAAGAATGAACATGTCAGTGCAACGAATAACATAGCTCATAAAAGTAACACATTAAAAAGTTATAAAGCATAATATACACATGGAATGAGAGACTGTTTAAAAATGCAGAGAGGCAAAAACAGCTAAAAAATTGCTGTAAATAGGTGAGCATGAGAACATTGTATGCTGGAAGAGTGACACAGCAGCTAAGCCAATGAGGTTAAGGATATACCAATACTAGCCTACTGCAAAAACAATTACATGGTTATTCATTGTTTAAGGTGGATTGACATTTCTTCGTCCATGTTCAATCCATCTGGGCTCTTTGTTTGAAAATCAATGATATACCTAGATTCCCGTTGTCTGAGGTTAAGAGTTCTATCCCCACCTCTGGGATTCCTAGGTATATGCTCCAAAATAAAATAGCTCATGTCGTTGATATTGGAACCATGTTTTGTGAAAAAGTGAAATGCAACGGGATATTTGGGGTCATTGTTGGTAATAGCCCTCAGATGTTCCATCCCTCTCTTTTTGGCAGGACATGTGGTACTACCTATATACCAGAGTCCGCACGTACACTCAATGGCATAAATCACGAAACAGGTGCTACATGTGAGAAATTGTTTGATCCTCTTGGACACCCCACCATATGTCAGATTGTCTTTGAATGTGCTGTTTCTGCAGGCTTTACAGTGGCCACATGGGAAAAATCCCATGAGGCCATGGCCAGTATTGGTGGTGCGATCAGTGATATCATTTCTGACTACTATGTCCCTTATGTTCCTATCCCTCCTGTATGTTATGCTGGGCCTGTCAGGAACCAGATTGCCAACTACCCTATCTGACTTCAGAATATCCCAATGTTTGGCGAAGATGCGTTGGATTCTATGCGCATCAGAATTGTATGTGAGAATCACACGGACCGCGTCAGCAGTATCTTCAGTAGTTTTCTCTACTCTGTCTTTGAGGGTATCCGCCCTATTGATCCCTTCTGCACGTTCTTTCGCTTTCTTGAGAACCCAGTTAGGATAGCCTCTGGCTAGAAAACGGCTGACAATGTTATCCCTCTCAGCTAAGTAGGCATCGGGATTGTTGCAATTTCTCTTTGCCCTCAGCAGCTCCCCGTAAGGTATACTCCATTTGAGAGTATCAGGGTGGCTGCTGAGGGCATGCAGGATGCTTTTGCCCGCTGTCGCTTTCCGAAAAAGAGTGGTGCATATCTTGTTCTGTATTACTTCCAGTCCTACATCTAGAAAGTCAGTTTTGATGTCATTGATACTCCCAGACAGAACAATGTTGTAGCTGTTGGTATTCAGTTTCATGATAAATTCCTCAGCTTCACCTCTGGTACCATTCCAGACGATGAACAAGTCATCAATGTAGCGACGCCACATGACAACTTTTTGGAGATCGGTTTCCAGGGTCCTGCTCGCTGTTATTTCTTGCTCCCAGTAGCCCATGAATAGATTGGCGAAACTGGGAGCAAAGCAGGAACCCATGGCAGTACCGTTCACCTGCCTGTAGAGGGCGCCATTGAAGGAAAAAATATTGTTTTTGAGACAGAAATCGATCATTTCCATTATCATACGGCTATGTTCCCTGTATCTGATCGGTCTCTGCATCAAAAAATACTCACAGGCTTCCATCCCCTGTTGGTGATTGATTATTGTGTACAGGGACTGGACATCCAGCACAATAAAGAGGTAGGTGGGCTCCCAGGTCAATTCCTCAATTTTACCAAGAAAATCCTTAGTATCCCTCAAGTAGCTAGGAAGGGATATGACAAATTCCCTTAAGAAATGGTCCACATACTTAGAGATGTGTTCACTTACACTCCCTATGGAAGAGACTATGGGGCGACCAGGAGGTCTGACTTTATCTTTGTGGAGTTTCGGTAGTAAGTACAATATGGGAAGTTTTGGGTGGTCCCTTTTAAGATAGCAGAATTCTTCCCAAACTAAGAGGCCCTTGTCCTTCCAATCAATGAGTTTGTCCCAGATCTCTGTGATGCTCAAGTTATAGATCTCCCAAGCTATAGTTATATAAAAATTAGTGTCTTGGAGTTGTCTTAGAGCTTCACTGATGTAGTAATCTCTGTCTAGGATAACCACATTGCCCCCCTTATCTGCCGGGCGTATGACTAGAGTGGTGTCACTAGCTAGAGTTTTGAGTGCCTCTCTTTGAGTGTAGGATAAATTGTTGGTGCGGCTGCCCGAGTATTTTTTGCTAAATCTAAGATCTACTAAAGATTTAGCAATACAGTCCTGGAAAGTGTCAATGTTGTCGTGGGGAAGAGGGGGCACAAAAGTAGATTTAATTCTGAAATTAGTGCACGCTGCTGCCCCTTGGGTGAGATCCATATCCCTCAAGATTTGAGTGGTGTGGATCTCACTATCATTGGATGTATTGTCCTGCGCTAAATCAGCCAAAACCAGAAGATTATCAATATCATTGATCATAAGATTACCCATGACATCATTATTGGCAGTATCCCCACCGGGTACATGTTCTTGTCCTTTCAGTTTAAACCACTTTTTGAGTTTCAGTTTCCTCACATACTTAAACAAATCAATCCGTGTTTCAGTGTAGTTAAAGGGGGAGGACGGACAAAAGGAAAGACCCAAACATAGGGTTCTCTTTTCTATATCGGATAAGGGCCTTTTGGATAGATTTACTACAGTTAAATTTACCATGTTCATATCCATGTTCAAATCCATTAGTAATTTTTGTTGGAGCGTGTTTTTCTGTTTCCCATGGCTCCCCTTCCTTTGTCTGTGTTCCCAGCGTTGTTGTAATCTCTTTTTTCTGTTGCGGCGCTTCCCCTGCCTCGTCCTCTTCCTCGTCCCCGGGTTCTCGGTTGTTGATTGTCCCGTGTTGTTTGTCGGTCCCTCTGCAGGACCCGAAACTCCTCTAAAAAATTGACCTGTCTGATGTTGCAGTCCTCGCCCGATGTGTTGCCTTCAGATACATCCGATTCAACATCACTTACAGTGGGGGTATCAGTTACCAGGGTGTTACTTGTAGTGGGAATGGTTTGTCTGAGAGTTTCCTGCGTGGTATATAGATGGTCATATTTCTTACTGAACGTAAGGATCCTTCCCTTCTCATAATCTGAGTAATCTCTGTTCATCTTCCTTTGTTTTCTTGCCTTAATCTCTTCCTCGTACTTTGTGAGACGTTCCTTCATGGAGTCTAGGATTTTCTTTAAGGCATCATTGTCCACCATCTGTTGTAAGTCTGCACTGAGGGTTTTAATCTGTTTCAGGAGCTCTTCCCTGTCCTGCCAAGCATACTTGATCAATATGCCCATCATGCATTTAGAGCTTGCAGCTGAGTGTTCCGACCATTCCTCCAGCATTTTAGGGTTGGGGGCTTCGTATGTTGGAGTGATAAAAATTCTTAGTCCTCTTGGCGCCATGTTCTGATCTACATAATTCTGTAGAGAAATCGCCTCCCACCATTTGGACACTTCATTTCTTTTAAGTTTCTCTAGTTTCTTAATCGCATCTTCCACTGGTTGTATTGAAGCGTCCCCTCTCGCGGTGTTGTCCCCTTTGTTATACACCCCTGTTTTCCTGCTGAATAGGGTCACAGCTGCTGCTCGTCGTTCTGCCTCTTCTTCCATGTTATATTGCCACTTGGACTATTCCTCGCTGATTGTACCCTGTATTACCACCCCCATGTAATGGGGAGTTCCTCCTGCTGTCTGCTCGAAGTGATATTGGTTGTAGGACAAGTAAACGTAGCCAACTATTGTGATGGTCAATGTACTTCACAGTCCCGTTCCCAATGTCGGATCAAACTACGTATGAATACGTTGATGTCCGTGTAACACTTCATAAACCAGAGTGTGGAATTAGTGCGGATACACCATAGTAGGAAGCAGCCCACCCGTGCTGATTGTCGCTGCCCCGAGGGATGAAATACTGCCCGCACCCTCCGATGCGAGAAAATAACCCCCCACTAGGGACGAACAAACCCAGCAAGCAGGCTTACCTTCGTATAGGTGATACAGCAAATGCCTATTCCCATCCACCGAGTCACTGACTCTCTCTCCAGTAGCAGCCACACAGCCGGTCCAGGGTTGCAGTCCTCACGTAAAATCCACGAACAGAGAAGCTCCTTCCGGATCTGCTGGGATCCTTGAGAGGTGGCGCACACGCCAGCGGAGCACGCCAGCAAAGATAATATCCACACCAAAAGAAGAATAATTAGTGCGCTCTCAGTAATGAACAGGTCAATCCCGAGGTAAATAATCCAAGAGTTTAATACACACTACGCGTTTCGGCGACAAGCCTTGATCACGTGTGGCAATGTGTTGCAAAACAGTCCTTGATAAAGCATTGAAAAATACGAAGTCAACACAATGAAGAAGGGACTACGTACAAACATGGGTAGCGGCCATCTTGGAATGGTAAAATCAGTAAATCGCATTGATATAAGCGTAAACATTGCAAATACAGATTGAATTCGAAAAACACAGTTATCATTTATAATAAATGCTGCAATGAGAACCTGGCGCTACACTGCTGAATTAAATAAATTGTAAAGGTAGCATACAAAGTGAAGAGTAGTTGCCATGGTAACGATGCCCCTCACTAATAACACGAAAAATGCGTGAACTAAAAAATGGGTCATGTGAATAACAGGTCATGTGAATAACAATGTCCGGGCAAGTATATATATATAGTTTTTTCTTTTCACTGAAAAAAACATCGGTTAGAGGAACTTCATAGTTAGCTTCATGTTTTACACACATAAAACCATAGCAATTCAGCAGTTATAGTTAGACTTATGTTAAGGAAGGTAACTCATAACCTAAAGTTACTTAATGGCATGAGTTATAGTTACTTCATGTATAACTAACTATATGTATAACTATAAATTATGAATTTCTATGGTTTTGAGTGTGTAAAACGTCAACCTAACTGTAATGACCCTGTAACCTTTGTTTTTTTCATTGAATTTCTGTTTCTTTTGAATCTAAAGTAATATATACCTGCCATACATTAATACAACCACCACCATGCACAATGGGGACTGGCCGCATGCACCCAACCCAACGCTATGCAAGGCCTTTGACAGTGTTTGGCGAGGGCTGTGTGTTTTTTTTTTAATTTTAATTTTTATTTTACCTGAATCTGCAGATGCTTCGCAAAATCACACTGGTGCCTCTGTGAGCCCTGCGGTGGATCCGCAGATCCTTCGCAAAGTCACACTGGGGCCGCTGTGAACCCTGCGGTGGATCCACAGATCAACCCCAAAAAATAGTTGCCCATTTTTTGCCCATGAGGGGTCCTTCAGAGATCCCTCCATATGTCCTGTGGGTCCAGGATACCTCCATCCTGACCCCTTATGTGATTTTTCACATTATTCTCCCAGGCCGACCGAGAAACAAAATGGCAAGTGCAACTTTTCTCTCAGGTTGAGGCAAGCCAATCAGGACTTTCCTTTTTGCCTGGATCTGCAGATCCACCGCAGGTGGATTTGCGAAAAATTTGTGTCCCTAGATATCTATATTTTTCTTTCCTTAAAAATTGCAAAACTACTGAACAGATTTACCCCCAAATCACAAAAAGCACAATCTACAGACCAAGATCTAGCTTTCTGCCAAATGTGGTGTAATTCCCTTCAGCGGTTCAGGCTGTTGCTGTGTCTAAAATTTACAAAATCCCCACGGACATTGCATGGGGAAAAAGTGGTTTGGGACACCCCCCCCCTTTTTTCTTTACGAATCACCACAAAAATTATCCAGACAGCAGCTTAAGTAACTTGTACACTATAATTGGGCATTTCATCAAGAGTTGTCAAACAGCGCCAAAGTTATTAGCAAAACAAAAAGCTCTTCATCTATAGGAAAAGTTGGTCCTAACTATTACTACCTACTGGCTACTGCCAGTAGGTAATATAAATTCGTTCTAGGATACCTTAATTAGGCTAACAAAGCCATTCATTTGTTAGATTTCAGGGAAACAATCAAACTTCTTCAGGTAAAAATCAAATTAGCTTTGAAAGAAATGTGCAAAACCTTTTGTTCGCCAAGACAAATATCTAATCTGTCACAACATATAAATTAAATTAAAGAATGCTGCCTATCATTCTTGCAAAAACACTACAGAGTAGCTAAAATCTGACCTTTTAAATTTATGGTGCCAGATAAGAAAATGTAGAGAGGGATTACATTGTGCATTTTATATATTCTGCATCATAATCTCTTGTATAATGTTTCTGTTCTTACGTGCAAAACATTACCTTGCCATAGCATTCATTCACAGAAACGTTATGTATAGCACACACAAGGAACTTTAGAAAATGTAATATTTGTGGAAAATCTACTCTGTGTCATGTTGTCCTTGAAGTCTGGCATATTACAGGCACAGATTTGGAGGTATAAAGTCTACAGACAGCAAATTTCACTTCTGAGATGCAGAAGTAGATGAAGCAAAGTCATCCACAAGTCTTGCAGGTGTTTCTGAGATGCTATTCGTTTTATATTGGAGGTTAAATTGAAAGGTGATGTCTCTGAGAACACCCCACGCACCAAGTAAGTGTTGTTTCAGAAAAATGTCATGCCAGCCTCTTGCCCAAGTGGCAAATGTGATAAGTCCGTAATTATTTGTAAATGCAGCCACAAAACCACATAAATCCAATCACCTTCACCATTGCTCATTGTTTTATCAATACTTTATTCATGAAAATTCATGAAAGGTTAAAATCTAAACATTCTGTTTCCAATCAGGCCTATCTTGACCTGCACTTTAAGAAAACAGCCTATTCATGCTAAGTGCCCCCAAATTAACATGTAATACAAAATACACCTTGTGCATAATATTAATAATATGGACCTCTATTGCCATCTAGAGGTTCTGGTGGCAATTACAAACTATTCAGTCCATAGGCCTTGTAGTTTATGGTGTCACTAGAACACTAGATGAACTATTAGACCCTATTACACTGTCAGACGAGCACGTACACACACACCAACACACAGACAACACTCACCCAACCCGCTCCCCTTTACAACTATGGGGTATTGTTTACTGGCTTCCAGCCCCTCCTCAGGTAAGGTTTTCACTCTATGCTCTAAGAGTGTACAGAAGTTAGTATATATATATATATATATATATATATATATATATATATATATATGTATATATATATATGTATATATATATTCACTTAAAAAACCATGGGTTTCACGCACGTTATAGTTAGCTGGACATTTCACTCATAAAAAACCATTGAAATTCCCCCGTTATAGTTAGATCAGCTAACTATAACTCGCGCGACCGCAATCCACTGCTGATGACGTCACATATTACATCACTGTATTCACTAAGATACTGTTAATAAGTCAGTTATACAATTAATTTTACAAAAAAAACCATCCATTTAGACACTTATTTACCCATTTATTCTTCCATTAACCTTTAGATATACATATATAAAAAATATTTATTTTTCAGAAAGACACATATTCACTGGATGATGTCATCAGTGATGTCATCAGTGATGTCATTTGAGATATCATCAGTGATGTCATGAGTGATGTCACTGACCATGTCATGAGTGATGTAATATGTGACGTCATCAGCAGTGGATTGCGGTCGCGCGAGTTAAAGTTAGCTAAACTAACTATAACGGGGGAATTTCAATGGTTTTTTACGAGTGAAATGTCCAGCTAACTACAACATGTGTGAAACCTATGGTTTTTTCAGTGAATTTGCAAGGTTCTTTAAATGCTAATTCCTAACTATAACGTGTGTGAAACCTATGGTTTTTTAAGTGAATTTGCAAGGTTTTTTAAATGCTAATTTCTAACTATAACGTGTGTGAAACCTATGTTTTTTTTAGTGAATTTGTAAGGTTTTTTAAATGCTAATTTATGTATGTATTATTATATTTTTTATATATTTATTTTACAATAAACTACCTATGTATATAGTTATAGATTGACTGTATCCTGTAATATGGAATGGCTCACCTCTTTCTTTCTTTTTTTAATTTGGATAAAGTTGAACAGCATAGTTAATATCTTCTATAAACTTATAAACAGTTTAAAATGTTTTTTTTTTTTTACGGGTTTTTCACCGTGCGCGCACCGTGCTCGCACCCCGTGATTTTTTGAAAAAAAATAAAATGTTTTTTTCACCCTTCGGGTTCCTTCAGGGGCCCCCTGACAAAGGCTAGGGGGTCAGGAACTCTCTACCCTGCCCCCTTTTCACGTTCTCCACCTTTCTTTTTCACTACCACACACAAAATGGCGTCCGACACTTCCTGATTTTGACCGATTCGAATGTTGACTGACATCTAACCACCAATCAGAATTACGCTCACCCACATTTGGTGCGCGCACGGTGCGCGCATATAGATATTTATGTACTTTTTTTTTTTTTGAAACCGTTTATTGCAATCTCAAGAATATACAAGTATGGGCCTACAACCTGCCGGCCGGCTGCTAGAATGACAGGAGCATATGACATACGTACAAAAACACTTGGCGTTGCAGAGAAGCAAAATCAGGAGGTATCAGCGTCGTGGGCCACATCACTCTGACCCCACAATACGGTTTCATTTTATACAAACAACACAAAAACCACACCCGCAAGGCAACCCGCAATCGAAAGTAACAGCACGTGCTCCCCGAATGGGGGACCCCAGCCATCCACAGGAGTCTAAAGAGGGGAAGGGGAACAGATCGAGGACTGGGGGAACTCCGTGCTCGGGGCTAGGGAAAGGAGTCAACTAAGGGGACGGGGCTGGTGAGGCCGCAGGCAGCAGTGGTGGCGCGCAGATACCCCCGCGGTAGGCGTTCCAGGGGCCCCATACTTTCACCCATGCCCCAGGCTTACCCCTCGCCACATACACCACCTTTTCTCGGAACATGCACCAATCCATGTGTTCTTTCCAGGCCGACACCGCCGGGGGCCTCTGGGATCCCCACAGTTGAGCAATGTCACGCTTAGCTATCATATATCCCAGAGTCACCCATCGCGTCTGCGGAACCGAGTAGTCAGTTGGTTCCCACACATTCAGCAGGCATCTCCTCGCTTCAGGCAGCAGCGCGACATGCGTAACCACTCGCAGGACCTCATGCACACCACGCCAGAATCGCTCCACCTTCGGGCATTCCCACAAAATATGCAAAAAACTCGCCAAAGCACCACACCCACGCTTACACAACCCATCCTCAGCATAGCCCATACGCAGAAGCCTTGGCCCCGTCATGTAAACCCGATGGAGTATCTTAAGCTGGACGAAGCGAAGGCGAGCCGGTATGGCCACCTCCTTCGGAGAGGCCACCGCGGAAATCCAGTCTTCGTCGTCCAACTCCAGCCCGTCGGCAACCCAAGCCTCGCGGAGGCCAGTCAGCAAGCCCGAGCGGTCATTAATCAATTTTTTGTCAATAAGGGAGATCGTGCTGTCCGGAACGTGGCCATCCAGCACTCTATCCTCCAGGGGGGAAGACTCCGGGATGGAGGCGACGTCTGGGAAGACTGAGCCCAGCGCGTGACGGACCTGCAAGTACCGAAAGTATTCACTGCCCTGCAGCTGAAACTCCGTCTGCAGCGTCTCGAATGTTTTAAATCCCCCCCTCGTCCAGAGGTCCCCCACTTTACTGATGCCGATCGTGTCCCACTTCTCGAAGCCCTTCGAGGTCCACAGGGAGCCCAATCTCTCAGACGCGTACAACGGTGATGCCCGGGTCAAACGGTCCTTCCACCCCACAGCTGCGTTAGCCGCGTGCCATACTCGTACCATGACACGCGTAGGTCCCGTCAGGCGGGGTCCGGGCGCGCCAGAGTAGAGCGCTCGATTATAGTCGCCACCAGGCAGGAGCATCTTGTCCATTTCAAATGCCGGGTTTAAGGCGGGCCCGTAAAGGCCATGATTAATTGCAGCTAGCTGGGAGGCCCAGTAATACCGTTTAATATCCGGGAGGGCAATCCCCCCGTCGTACCATGGGAGCGTCAACTTCGCCAGGGCAATACGCGGCCTCCCGTCCCAGAACAGGCGGCGCTGTAGACTCTCCACCTCACGGAAGTAGCGCGCCGGGACTAAATCCATAGTATTCTGGAGAGCGTACAGGAAGCGTGGCAACGACATCATCTTAAACAATGCCGCCCGGCCGAGCGGCGAAAGCGGCAGGCGCCGCCAGCGCGCGACGTCCTCCTTCAAGCGCTGGAGGGGGGGAAGCAAATTCCGCTCGTAGCGGGCCTCCGGGTCCAGAGTAATGTAAACCCCCAGGTACCGAAACCCCTGTGAGGCAATCTGGATCGGACAGCCCCGCGGGAGGACGGGAGCCTCCCCGGAAAGCACATACACACATGATTTAGCCCAGTTGATGACAAGGCCTGAGTTGCGGCCGAATGAGCGCAAAACATCAACCAGGACAATCAGTGATTTACGCGGGGAGGCTAGGTACAAAAGGATATCGTCAGCGTATAGGGACATGCGGTCCTCATACTCGGGGGTCCAACGGAGACCACGGATGGAAGGGTGCCACCGCAGCCACTCCGCCAGGGGTTCCAAGGCCAGCGTGAACAGGAGCGGCGACAAGGGACAGCCCTGTCGCGTGCCCCGTCCCAGCTCGAATGGGACCGATACTCTTCCATTCACCACCACCTGCGCCAATGGGCCCGAATACAACAATTTGACCCAGCTGATGAACCCCGGGCCAAATCCAAACTTCGCCAGCATAGCCCAGATGTATGGCCACTCGAGCCTGTCAAACGCCATGGTGGCGTCTAAGGACGCCAATATGGCCGGCTCCCGCACAAACGGGACACGCGCGAGCACCCCGTGCAAGCGCCGCAGATTAAGGGCCGTGTTGCGATGGGGAATAAAGCCGGACTGGTCTTGGTGGACCAAATCGCCCACCACGCCGACCAGCCGGTTGGCTAGCACCTTGGCGAGGATTTTGGGCTCCGCATTCAAGAGCGAGATAGGCCGGTAGGATGTAACCCGGTCTCGAGGTCTCCCTTCCTTGTGGATCACCACGATTGTAGCCAGACGTTGGTCCGGCGGGAGGGAGCCCAGCGAGTGGGCCGCCAGGAACATCGCACGGAGGTGGGGTGCCAGTACATCCGGTCGCAGCTTATACAACTCGATAGGGATGCCGTTCGGGCCCATGGCCTTGCCGGATGCGACCGAGCGTATGGCGAGGGCAATTTCGTCGGAGGTAGGAGCGGCATCTAACGACACCCTGTCTTCCACCGAAAGGGAAGGCAGCGCGATATCCCTAAGCAGGACATAAGAATCCTCCTCCGAGCAGGGAGAAACCGGGGAATACACCTCGCGGAAATAATCCGCGAAACAAGAGACAATGTCTTCTGGCTCGGTGACACGCACACCATCCATCCTCTCAATCAGCGGGACCACACGACTCGCTCTCTCCTTTTTATCCAACCATGCAAGCAGTTTACCAGCCTTATCACCCACATCATACAGTCGCCCCTGTTGCTCTCTATAGAGGCCCCTGGCCGCCTCCGTGACGAGGGCCCTGTAGGCCGCCTGCTTAAGTTGTAGGACATGTAGTGCAGCATCCGTCACCCCACCCTCTAGATCACCCTCCAATTCAGCGATTTCGGCCTCCACCCGGGTCACCTCCTCCTGCTCGCGCCTCCGGGCATGGGAAATAAAGGAGAGGGCCTCCCCTCTAAGAACTGTTTTGAAGGCTTCCCACAGGGAGATAGCCGAAGGGACGGACCCCACATTCTCATCGAAATACCGCTGCAAGGATTTAATCAAATCAGCGCGAATAGTGGGGTCGCGCAGGTACCAGGCATTGATTGGAGCTACCCTGCCCTCCCCCCTCGGGAAGACATCAACGTGCAACAGGAGCGGGGAGTGATCTGAAATACCCCGCGCCAAATGGCGCACCTCTCCTACCCTCCCAACATAGGCCGCAGGGACAAGGACATAATCAAGCCGTGAGAGGCTACCATGGGCACCCGAGTGGAAAGTGTACTGCAGCTGCGTGGGATGTTTTAAGCGCCAGCAGTCCACCAATCCCAGTGTATCTAAGAAGCCGGACAGCCACGCCTGCGCCCGGGGGAGGTCCCTAGGGGGGTGACGATCCACGGTCCCAGAAACCACCGCATTGAAGTCCCCCCCAACCACCAGAAGCCCTTCCGGAAGGTCAAGGAGGAGGTGCCCTAGGTCTGCAAAAGTCGTAGACTGTAACCCCGGTGGGACGTACACTGATACAAAGACAACTACTTTACCCTCCATTCTTCCCACTAAGACAGTGTAGCGTCCCCTCTCATCATGGCGCACCTCGTCTATTTCCAACGGGAGCGAGTTCTTCACCATGATGCCCACCCCCCGTGAGCCCGACGTGAAGCCCGAGTGGGCCACCAAGCGATAGCCACGCCGATTCATGGCACAAAAGGAATTACCAATAAGGTGTGTCTCCTGCAGAAAGACCACATCTGGCGAAAGTCGTTTCAAATACTGCAGGACCACACCTCGCTTAATCCTATCCCCCAGTCCGTTAACGTTCCAGGACAATAAAGTCAGGTCCCTACCCCCCATCACATACAGAAGCCATCATTCGTCCCCCCGAGAGCACCTTAAAAACACCAATACAATAAAGGGTTTGCCTTGCGGTAAAAACGAACAACACCCCACCCCAACCCACCCATCCCAACAGAACTCCCCCCTCCCTGCACCCCTGCATGAGCCCAAACAGCCCCCCCAAAGTGCAGTGTGCCTGTCGCCCCATGAATGATTAAACTAACTAGTCCCCCAGAGGAGGAGGGAAGCCCCCAAGAGACCCCGTACCACCTCCACAGGGGGGAGACTTAACGAACAGTCAAAAATGACGACAATGTTGTCCAGAGCGAGGCCTACTATTAGTCCCTCAGTCCTGATCCGGCGAGCCCTCCCCTCCAACCGCGCCCCCCCACCCCCCCGGCCCCGATTCCCGGGCAAGGAGTCCAACCAGTCCCCGGCCGCCTCAGGACGATCAAAAAAGTGCGTGCGGCCATCCACCTCCACCCGCAACTTAGCTGGAAAAAGCATCGCATACTTGAGGTTCAAGTCCCGTAGACGACGTTTGACTCCGAGAAAGCTCAGTCTCTGCTTCTGGACCGCTGGGGTGAAATCAGGATAGAAGTTTACGTCCATATTGTCAAGTCTGACCGGTCCTTGTTGCCTAGAAGTCTGAAGGATAGCGTCTCTGTCCCGAAAGTTGAAAATACGGGCAATGAGAGGCCTCGGAGGGGCTCCGGCCTTAGGTCTTCCTCCGGGAACCCTGTGGGCACGTTCCACCGCAAAGAATTTACTCAGCCCCCGGGGCTGGAGATGGGTGAGAATCAGGTCCTCCACAAACAGGTCCGCCGCCGCCTCCTCACGTCCCTCCGGCACCCCGACAATACGGACATTGTTCCTCCGGGCCCGACCCTCGGAATCCTCCAGTCGACGATCCATCAGGGCGCTCGCCTGGCCAAGCCGGCGCACCTCCTTTTGGAGGGCCGCCACGTCCGCTGTAAGGCCCGAGGTGGTGTGGGCCAAAGAATCGACCCGGTCATTGGTCTTGGATAAATCAGCCCTCACCAGGCCAACATCCACGTGGACCGAGTCAATCTTTTGCGCCAGTGTGTCAAAGCGCTGGTCCACCGAGGCCTTCATCTCGGCGATAGCGCCCATGACATCTCGCAGGGTCAGATCCGCGGGCAGCGCAGGAGCATCAGTCGGGCCCTCAGGGGACCTACGCGGCACCTCGGGAGATCCCCTCTGGAGGGTGTAGCGGTCCATGCTGTTGGACTGATGGGCTGCGCCACGGCGGGTCGATTTCACCTTTGCCCGGTCGCCATCTTGCTTTGTGGACATGGTTTCAGTCCCCAAATCGTGCCAATCACCTCGGAAAAGGCCGACAAACCAGTTCACGGGCTCCGGGGGGGGGGCAACCACAGGTCCGCAGGACGGATCACAGCCGGCGGGCCAGCAGGGCACCCCAACGAGGCCACACCACCGCACACCGCCCCGCAACCCAACCTCGCCTACACAGCAAGGAGGGTGCAAAAGCGAAAGTGAAAGTGCGGGGTACGCGAGTCGCCCAGCCCTGCCCGCCGCTGTTGATCACTTTGTCTCCGGATCGCCCCGCAACTCCAATCCGGGGGGCCGGCGTGGAGAAGGCCGCAAACCTCAATCGGTGCTCCCGCCGGTGTCCGAGGTCCAATTTGGAAGCGGAAAACGGGTGACACCTCAGCTCGGGCTCACCAACACAGTCCCCTCATCTAGGACAGGATATTTTCAGGATTTATGTAGGAGGTCACGGAGGTCCTCGGGAGCCTCGCACCTACGCGGCCATCTTGGTTGCGCGCTAGGCTCCTCCTTCCTATTTATGTACTTTTAACTGCAATTTTCTCAGGAACTACTGAACAGATTGACACCATATATGCAAAAGGCACATGCCTGACCTGAGGACTACCTCTTTGCCAAATTTGAAGTAATTCTGTTCAGCCAATCGGGCTGTACCTTCGACTAAAGGTCCTATGGGAAAATGCATGGGGAAAACGCGTTTTGGGACCCCCCTTTTTCCTCAGCCCCCGCTTGACGAATCACCCCGAGACTTTCAGGGTAGGAGCTGAGCGGAGCGCCCCATTAGTTTTGAAAATTTCACGAAGATTAGTCAACCGGCGCCAAAGTTTTTCAAAATAGAATTTTCAGATTTCCTATGGGAACTCGGTCCTAACTATAACTATCTACTTGGTTAAAAAACCAATGAAATTCCACGTTATAGTTAGATCAGGTAACTATAACTTGCGCGCCCACAATAAACTGCTGATGACGTCACATATTACATCACTCATGACATGGTCAGTGACATCACTCATCACATCAATGATGACATCTGAAATGACACATTGTGAATTGCGGTCGCGCAAGTTATAGTTACCTGATCTAACTATAACGTGGAATTTCATTGGTTTTTTACGAGTGAAATGTACAGCTAACTATAACATGTGTGAAACCTATGGTTTTTTAAGTGAATTTGCAAGGTTTTTTTAAATGCTAATTCCTAACTATAACGTGTGTGAAACCTATGGTTTTTTCAGTGAATTTGTACGGTTTTTTAAATGCTAAGTTATGTATTTTTTTTTTTTTTTTTTTCAGATTTTTCACCGTGCGCACACCCTGCGCGCACGGTGCGCTTCACGCGCACCGTGCGCGCGCTGTGGGCACTCGGTGCGCTTCGCACACCGAGTGCCCACGTTGCGCAGTTCATACCGTGCGCGCCTCACCTTTTTTTACACAGTAACAATTTTTTTTTCTCCCTTGCGGGTCCTTCAATTTATTTAATAAATGTGATTGTTATTTCGTTTTTTATTTTTTTTATTTTTTTTTGCCGTGCACTTACGGTAAGCTTACCATACGCGCACTCCGCGATTTTTTTTAAAAATTATTAAATGTATTTTTCGTACTTTTTGGTCCTTCGTGGACCCCCTGACAAACGCTAGGGGGTCTGCAACTCTCTTTGTTGCCCCCTTTTCACGTTATCCACCTTTGTTTTTCAGTGCGAGAGACAGAAAATGGCGGCCAACACTTTCTGATTTCGACCGATTCGAATGTTTACAGTCATGTAACCACCAATCAGAATTGAGCTCGCGCACGGCACCGTACGCGTACGGTAAGCTTACCGTAAGCGCACGGAGCGCGCTTACAGATATATATATTGATTTAAATGCTATTTTCTCAGGACCTACTGAACAGATTTACACCAGACCTGCAAAAGGCACATCTCTGACCTGAGGACTACCTCTCTGCCAAATTTCAAGTAATTCTGTTCAGCCGTTCGGGCTGTAGCTCGGACTAAAGGTCCTATGGCAAAATGCATGGGGAAAACGCGTTTTGGGACCCCCCTTTTTTCTCAGCCCCCGCTTGACGAATCCCCCCGAGACTTTCAGGGTAGGAGCGGAGCGGAGCGCCCCACCTATTTTGAAAATTTCACGAGGATTCGTCAACCGGCGCCAAAGTTATTCCAAATAGAATGTTGCGGATTTCCTATGGAAACATGGTCCTAACTATAACTATCTACTGGCGACCGCCAGTAGATAATATGTATGTATGTATGTATATATATGTATGTATGTATGTATGTATATATATATATGTATGTATGTATGTATGTATGTATATATATATATGTATGTATGTATATGTATGTATATATATGTATGTATGTATATGTATGTATATATATGTATGTATGTATATATATGTATGTATGTATATTCAAGTTTGTACCTATTGGCCAATTATAAGAACGGCCGGGAGATTAGGGGTTCTTTTTTCCATCTCCCATAAGTAAAAAAGTAAATATACAAGTTTTTTCTTTTTTTTATATTTAATCTTACACTTTTTTAGCACCAGCACTGTGGTTTATTTATGTTCAGCCTCCCGCACAGTCAGTCACAATTTTACATGATGATTTTATGAGCAGGAACCTTCTATAAATGTTCTTTTTGAATTATTGGAAAATATGTGTATATTGTATACATTATAAATCTGGTCTTCTAGATTTTAACATTTTAGCTTCATGATCATGAATTTGGGTGTTCCTGTCCATTGTAGTATGTTGTTTAGTTTCATTACGTAATGTCATTGGCTGTTTTGGGAGGAGGGTACTCTGTGAGAGAATTTTAAGGAACACTTGATTATAGCGTGTCATGTGATCAAGGTCGTGGGAAAGCGACCGAAACGCGTCATGTCAGGTTGCACGGAATAAAGTTTGCACTGAACATCTAACTTTGGTAGCACGCTGTGGTCTGTACCTGTATATCTTCTTGGAGACTATGGAGAACGGGACGGTGAACTTTTCATATATATATGTATGTATGTATATATATATTCACTTAAAAAACCATAGGTTTCACACATGTTATAGTTAGCTGGACATTTCACTCGTGAAAAACCAATGAAATTCCCCTGTTATAGTTAGTGCAGGCAACTATAACTCACGCGACCGCAATCCTCTGCTGATGATATTACATCACTGTATTTAGTCACTTATTCACCCATGTCTTCTTCCATTAATCTTTAGCTATACATATATTACAAATATTTATTTTTCAGAAAGACACATATGTCATCAGCAGAGGATTGCGGTCGCGTGAGTTATAGTTGCCTGCACTAACTATAACGGGGGAATTTCATTGGTTTTTCACGAGTGAAATGTCCAGCTAACTATAACATGTGTGAAACCTATGTTTTTTTAAGTGAATTTGCAAGGTTTTTAAAATGCTAATTCCTAACTATAACGTGTGTGAAACCTGTGGTTTTTTCAGTGAATTTGTACGTTTTTTTAAATGCTAAGTTATTAATATATATATATATATATTTTTGTAATTTTACCGTGCGCGCATGGTGCGCTTCGTGCGCCGTGCCCCCACTTTACGCAGTTCGCAGAATTTTTTCCGTTTCCACCGTGCGCGCACGTTGCGCGCACTCCGCGATTTTTCGCAAAAAATATTAAAACTTTTTTTGGCCCTTGGGAGTCCTTCTGGGACCCCCTGACAAATGCTAGGGGGTCAGGAACTGTCCAGCCTGCCCCCTTTTCACGTTCTCAACCTTTGTTTTTCACCCCCTCAGAGTGCGAGAGACAAAATGGCGGCCGACACTTCCTGGTTTCGACCGATTCGAATGTTTACGTGGTGGGCACGCGGTGCGCTTCACGCACCGCGCCCCCACTTTACGCAGTTCGCAGAATTTTTTCCGTTTCCACCGTGCGCGCACGTTGCGCGCACTCCGCGATTTTTCGCAAAAAATATTAAAACTTTTTTTGGCCCTTGGGAGTCCTTCTGGGACCCCCTGACAAATGCTAGGGGGTCAGGAACTGTCCAGCCTGCCCCCTTTTCACGTTCTCAACCTTTGTTTTTCACCCCCTCAGAGTGCGAGAGACAAAATGGCGGCCGACACTTCCTGGTTTCGACCGATTCGAATGTTTACTAAGATCTAACAACCAATCAGAATTGCACTCGCGCACGGCAGGGTGCGCGCACCCAGGCGCATGGTGCGCGCGTATAGATATATATATGCTTTTAAATGCTATTTTCTCAGGAAATACTGAACAGATTTACACCAGACCTGCAAAAGGCACTTCTTTGACCTTATGGCTACCTCTCTGCCAAATTTCACGTAATTCTGTTCAGCCGTTCGGGCTGTAGCTGCGACTAAAGTCCCTATGGAAAAATCCATGGGGGTTTTGGGACCCCCCCTTTTTCTCGGCCCCCGCTTGACGAATCCCCCCGAGACTTTCAGGGAAGGAGCGGAGCGGAGCGCCCCATTAGTTTTGAAAATTTCACGAGGATTCATCAACCGGCGCCAAAGTTATTCAAAATAGAATTTTGAGATTTCCTATGGAAACTCGGTCCTAACTATAACTATCTACTGGCGACCGCCAGTAGATAATGTATGTATATGTATGTATGTATCTATATGTATGTATATATGTATATATGTATGTGTTATATATATATATTCACAGAAAAAAACATAGGTTTCAGGGGTGTTATAGTTAGCTGGACATTTCACTCGTACAAAACCATTGAAATTCCACCGTTATAGTTAGTTCAGCTAACTATAACTCGTGCGCCTGCGATGCACTGCTGATTATGTCACATATTACATCACTCATGACATGGTCAGTGACATCACTCATGACATCACTGATGACTTCTGAAATGACATCACTGATGACATCACTGATGACATCATACCGTGAATGTGTGTCTTTCTGAAAATTAAATATTTTTTATATATGTATATCTCAAGGTCGATGGAAGATTAAATGGGTAAATAAGTGTCTAAATGGATGTTTTTTGTGTGTAAAATTGTTTGTTTAACTGACCGATTAAGTGTATCTTAGTGAATACATGGGTTAGCGAGTAATGTTTAAATATGTAAATATCTGTATCAGTCTCTCACTTTTTGTATAAGTGGCTGCATGGGTTGGTGAGTAGCAACATGAGTGTCTATATTGGTTATTAGTTGGTTTTTTGAGTATCAGTATGAGTGTCTGAGTGTCTGTATGGTTCGGTGGGGGATTACTTAGCACATAGATGCATGAATGAGTGACTCACTGTTTGTATGTGTTGAAGACAGCATGTGTGCAGGACTGTATGGGTGGATGAGTGTGTGTATGGGTGTGTTAGTGAGTGAATGACTGTCTCAATGGTGTCTTTATGAGTAACTACATATGTTTTAAACTAGTATATGTGAGTATTGGTGTGTATAAGTGAGTATATGTGAGAGTGAGAGTTTGGAAGAGTTCCTGTATAAATAATTATGTGTTTCTATAAATGATTGTTTAAGAGAGTAAGTATGTGTACGTTTCTGTAGAAGTAAGTGTAGTGGTGTGTGTATAACTGTATATGCAAGAAAATGGATGTTTGATTCTTTATTAGCATGAGTGACTATGTGTGTTAGTAACTTTATGAATGAGTGGTGGTGTGTAACAGGATGTATAGGTGTATGAGTACATATGAAGAGTGAGTACATGTATGAGTGACTATATAGGACTGTTGGTGAATGAGTGGATGTGTATGTAGATATTGGAATTACTGAATAGGTAATTGGCCCCCGAGGGCTAATTACCAAGGAAGCGCAGGAGCCCGCGCTTCGCTTTTTTTTTTATCGGCAGAATCCACGCACCCTGCTTGCATTTTGCTGATTTTTAAAAAAAGCAGGCCTAGGGGGTCAGGGTGTTTCTACCCTGCCCCCTTTTTGCATTTTTCACGGGTTTTTTTCTGCTTTCTTGTGCCTCGATTCTACCGAGGCGCAAGATGGCTGCCAACACTTCCTGGTTTGGAGTGCTGGCAGCCAATTAGCATACAGCTTGTCATCGGGAGGGTGAGCTGATCCACCGCGCCCATAGATATATATGTGATTTTACTTTTGATTTTCTCAGGAACTAGTGAACGGATTTACACCATTTAACCAAAAGGCATGACTCTGAACCAAGGGCTACCTTTTTGCTAAATTTGGCGTAATTCCGTTCTGCAGTTTGGGCTGTAGCTGCGACTAAAATTGCATGGGGAAAACATGTTTTGGGACCCCCCTTTTTTTCGGCCCCCACCTGACTAATCACCCCGAGACTTTCAGGACAGGAGCGGACCGGAGCTGGCCAAAAGTTTCAAAATTTCGCGAAGATTCGTCAACCGGCGCCAAAGTTATTGGGAATAGAATGTTGCGGATTTCCTATGGAAAATAGGTCCTAACTATAACTACCTACTGGCGACTGCCAGTAGGTAATATGTATGTGTGTTTATGTATGTATATATATATATATATATATATATATATATATATATATATATATATATATATATATATATATATATATATATATACATATACATGTTTGTATATATTCACTTATGAACCAAAGGTTACAGGGATGTTTTTGTTAGGAAATAGACACAGCCACTCACACCCCCATACAATATCTTGTACACCCACTCCCAGTCCCACACAACCACACACATACCATTCACAGACCCATACCAGTACTCACACACCCACTCAGTCCTCCATAGAGGCACTCACACACCCACCCACTCATTCGTACTGCCACTCACACAACCATTCACTCACCCATACAGCCACTCATGCAACCCGTCAATCACCTGTAAGCCACTCACATAGCCATACACTCACCCATGCAGCTACTCACACACCCACTTATTTACCTAGACACTCACTCACCTATACAACCTCTCAACACAGCCACTCACTCACACATACAAGCAATCACACACTCACTAACACACCTACACAACCACTTACATACTCATTCACACATCTATACAAGCACTCACACATCCACTCACTCACCCATACAACCATTCACAGACACTCTCAAATACAAGCACTCACACACCAACTTACTTTACCAAACACCCACTCAAACAGCAACTCACTCACCCATACAGCCACTTACACACCAAGTCACTCATACAGTCATTCAGACACCCACTCACTCACCCATACAGTTACTACACACCCACTTACCCACTCATAGAGCCACTCATACCACCACTCACTCACATACAGCCACTGACACACCTACTCACTCACCAATACCGGCATTCTCTCAGCTTCTCACTCCCCCACACAGCTTCTTACACACCCACTTATACACCCATACAGCCCCTTACACACCCATACACACAAGGATACAATAGTCATACAGCCACTCACATAATCTATGTTAAACATAGTATCACTCAGTAGTAGTGCACCTAGTATACTAGTTTAACTTTTGTGGTAGGTTAGTATATATGTTAAACACCCATAAACTCTTAAAAACACTTACACTTACTAGATTATGTCATCAATGATGTCTTCAGAGATGTCATTTGAAATGTCATCAGTGATGTGACTGACCATGTCATTGCGGGGGCGTAAGTTATAGTTAGCTCAGATAACTATAACTGCTGAATTTCACTGATTATGTATGAGGGAAATCTGAGCCTAACTATAACGCCTCTGTAACCTTTGGTTTTTTAAGTGAATTTCTATGGTTTTTCAAATTCTATTTCCTAACTATAACATCCTTGTAACCTATGTTTTTTTACATGAATTTCTATGTTTTTTTAACTAGTAGTCGTGTTTTCAGAGTGGTGGAGAAAGGAGGTGGGGCCTTTGACCAGGTCTCAGAAATCCTGCTGTAAGGGACTTAGTGGAGGTAACAGGAAGGCTTCTTAGCCCCAAAGTTCCCTAAGTTTCCAAGAGGAGTTGATCTCCTAACCAGTAGTGCGCCAGGAGGCGCGTCTGCAAAGCGATGAAGAAAGCGATGTGGCCCAAGGCTGGACAGGCTGTAGCAGGCACCGGGCGTTTGCCTGGTGGGCCGGAAGGGTGGGGCCGGTTTTAGTTTTTCAGCAATATTGCAATATCGGCCCCTTGTTAAAAAAAAAGCAGCCACCTCCCTCCACCTTCCAGCCCCCCCCACCCCCCCGGTCGGTCTGACTTACTTGCCAGGGCTGGTTTGTGTCCTAGCCATCTTTTCTGGTGGTGTCCTTAATAGCAAATATAGTGGACAAGCAGTTTAGATGCATTAGACGCTTATGCCCCTAGACTTCCAGCTTACATAGTCATGGTACGGCAAACCCATTGATTTTCCCGCTACATTTGAAAAAGGAAAGATTATGTCAGTAGTGAAGTGTGCGGCAAAACATGCAAATGCTGCACGTTTGGGAAAAGAGAGAAAATCTAATAGGAGAGAATGACTATTCAAATTTTGGGAATTCTCAGGAATGGAAGAACTTGCAGCCACTACTCAAGGATCATTTAAACATTATGAATGTTATTGGGTATCCTGAGTGGCAATCGTTTCAGGAGAAACGAGAGTGCTCACTTGTCCCTGCTGATGCCCAGGATACCACTGTGCCACAACTGGTAATCAATACATAAACAGAAAGAAAGGTGCATGCACAGCAGTGCTTAATTTGAGCCAGTGCACCTGCACTTAATTGGTTTTCGGTGCTCGGCACCAGCGCTTAATTGTCATCAATACACTTATGACACTCTACCACATGGTGGCGCTGCTCATCTAGTTTAGAGATGAGCAGAACAAGGTTTGTTTATGAATACAATATACATTACAAATACTATTATCCGCCTTCCCAGCCTTTCTTTTAGCTTTGGGTGCCTAGAATAATCTGAAATGTCGCACTTGCAGGTGAGAAAGATGGTTAGTAGTTGTTTTGGTCAGCTGCAGCCTGTGCTGGTAAGAGTGGTGCGACCAGATTGGGGAGGAATTCGACACACGACCACGAGGAAAAAATAAATAAATTATTAATTTTCCCTCATTGTCGTCTGCCGAAATCGTCCCCCCCCCCCCCCCCCCCAACCCGGTCCCTAGGCTCGTAGCTGCACGGGCTGCAGCTGGTTTATTGGCAGCCATGACAGGGCAACGGGTGGTCAAGCTGCAGTGGCCTCCTGGTCAGGGCCCTGGCACTTATTATTGTCCAAAACAAGCACTGATGCACAGCCGACATACAAGGAGACCAAGCCCTAATCTGAAACAGGCATCTGAGGTACAGCTTAATGCTGCTTTTTGAAGCAAGTATTCTTGGTACGAGCCAGTAACCACCAGCCAGGAATATAGACGTTTTTAAGAGGATCAAAGAAAACACCTTAGGGATTCAAATTAATTCGACCCATCTCAATACTTTTTTGGCTCGGGAGCATTTTCCGAAAGCTTGGAGGGTGTGGATGAGGTGGAACTACAACGATCAACCCAGACAGTGATTCTACGTCCAGGGACTAAACCCACATCCAGCGGTCTTTGAGAGTAATGGCATTCAGAGAACTGCCAACTCTCTGCCTGAGGCCGCGAGACTATGTGTGTTGCTGCCGTCTGGTAGGAGATTCTGGGTCTGCCTGAGGCCGCGAGATATGGTACCTCGCAGAACCCTATCATATTTATTCAGTCGAAACCTCACAGAAAGCTATTACATATGTTAATTGTTTACATACGAAAGAGGTAGAGAGCGGCATACCCAGCCTCAGAGAGAGCAGTCTTACCTCATAGATCCCTATTCTACCTCAAAGAGAACGAGTGGTGCGTGCGCGCCACAAAAGCCATGTGGTTTCAATTATCGCGCCCGTGTATGGGCGCGATAATTGAAAACACATGTCAGCAATGCGCGTAATAGACACCAATACCATATTTCTTTATGATGGTGCATCGCTCCCCCCCTCCTTGTCTGAGGTACGATAGCTCTCTGTGAGATTACATTCCTCTCTCCGCGGTGTTACGGGGTTACGTGAAGTAGGATCGCTCTCTGTGAAGTCGGATCGCTCCACCTCCCTCCCTCTGAGGTATGAAAGGACTCTGCTGGGTGCCCTTGTTCCTTGTGACATCAGAACAGGGCCGGTCCGGGGGAGTGGCGTGCTGGGGGACAGCTGACCGGGTAAGGGGGCCCTCGATCAGCTCTAGCACCGCACCGCCCCCAACCCACCAGAGGCCACCTGGTGCTATGCATTACAGGTGGGAAGGGGACTCTGTGTGTGTCCAAGTGTTTTATACAGCGCCTTGACGCACTTTAATACACTGTAAGCAGGGTGTACTCGCTTTTGGATGTCAGATATGCTGCACTGGCTTTTGGACTGAGGATAAACCCCACTGCGAGCGTATTAGTTATGGAGACAGCTAGGTGGGTTATACACCGGCTGCATGACAAACTGGCTGGAATGCTCCGTCAAGGTTATGCGCTAGGCGGACTCAGCATTTCATCGTTCCGTGATGGATACTCTCGTTTGGACTAATATCTAACGATTAAGCTGCTCTACATGAAAATGACTGCTAATTTAAAAGCACCTTATTTAAGGGCCGAGGGTACTCACTTAACCGTATGGTGGTTATAGGTGTCCTGGTGCACGCGGGCTCGGGTGCACAAGGAATGGACGTTACATGAATTGTCCAACTGTCGGGGTCCCACAGCAGGGTAACAGATATTGAGCTGCTGTTTTTCCAGACAGGGTGGTTCGACGCCCAGTAAACACCTCTTCTACGTGCATGCATCTCGTCTGTTATTTCTAAACTCAAACTAACAATTTAAAGAAACGTTTAACACAGAAAACCTGCAGCTCGCATATCCCGTTACCCGCTCACTGGGCCTTTGTCTATGTTGAGCTCAGTCTGAATGCACATCTCTCACACAACACGCGTTATTCTTTCTGATAACATGATTTTTTCAAATACAAGGTTCTTTCGTTAGTCCACCCTACTGTAAATAAAATATGTTTTTGAGGATAAGAAAGAGTTAAGTAAGAGAGAAAAAATAACGAATAAAACTTGACCTGAAATAAACAATACGCACATACACACCACGTGCACACACACACACACCAACCACACAAACCCTCCGTGCATCCGCATCAACCACACACACACTATACACACTACTTCACATACACAGCTACACACCGATCTTTTTGTCTTTCGTTGTGATAGTGTTGTTTTCGCCTCCCTTGCCATTACAGTTCGCGTTGGTTTGACCTGGTGTTTTTCATGTGACCCAGTGTTTTGCTGCTCTTGGTGCATTTCTTTGAATTATGTCCGTATTCGTCTTAAAACAACAGGCCCGCTGCCACCGGGCACACTGTCGTGTTCATGTGACCCCTGGAAGCACAAATGAGCCCCCTTTGGCCGCCTTAAAGCTGGGTTCGAGGCGCTGCGAGCCAGGAGACGGTTTCATGAGACTAGCATTAGCAATGTATGTGGCAGCGCCCGCAGCCATAGGGTCGTGGTCGTGAATCCGAAAAACTTTCATATAGAGTATTCGCCCTTAGTTGAACTTACAGGCGGGTGCCTGTACTGCTCGATCTTTCCGGCCTTATTGTGTTGTACTGCTATTGATGTGACTTCAGTCTCTTTCCATTCAAGTCTAGGGGTTAGAGTAGTGTATAGAGCCTAGTTATTAGGCACTTCGACATGATCCTGTGTTTTGTATAATAGACTGAAGTCAAGGGTGGAATGTACTGCTCGATCTTTCCGGCCTTATTGTGTTGTACTGCTATTGATGTGACTTCAGTCTCTTTCCATTCAAGTCTAGGGGTTAGAGTAGTGTATAGAGCCTAGTTATTAGGCACTTCGACATGATCCTGTGTTTTGTATAATAGACTGAAGTCAAGGGTGGAATGTACTGCTCGATCTTTCCGGCCTTATTGTGTTGTACTGCTATTGATGTGACTTCAGTCTCTTTCCATTCAAGTCTAGGGGTTAGAGTAGTGTATAGAGCCTAGTTATCAGGTACTTCGACATGATCCTGTGTTCTTCCCCATAGATCAGGGTTTGCATACATATCCTAGGGGATAGATTCGTTAGCATTAGGGGTAATCTGTTCTGTAGTAAGGGTAT
This sequence comes from Triturus cristatus, assembly GCF_964204655.1. Classification (NCBI taxonomy): domain Eukaryota; kingdom Metazoa; phylum Chordata; class Amphibia; order Caudata; family Salamandridae; genus Triturus; species Triturus cristatus. Next base: position 582,946,729 of record NC_140584.1, read on the forward strand.
TTCATGGAGCTGAATTCAGGCCTGGTAGGCCTTAAACGGGAGAGATATTATTCTTCCACCGATGTTAGTCCTGTTTAATGAATGTATAATAGACTGAAGTCAAGGGTGGAATGTAGTGCTCGATTTCCCCGGCCTTTTCGTGTTAAGGGGGGCCTAATGTGACTTCAGTCTCTTTCCATTCAAGTCTAAGGGTTAGAGTAGTGTATAGAGCCTATTTATTAGGCACTTCAACATGATCCTGTGTTCTTCCCCATAGATCAGGGTTTGCATACATATCCTAGGGGATAGATTCGTTAGCATTAGGGGTAATCTGTTCTGTAGTGAGGGTATCTAATGGAGCTGTGCTGCATTCAGGCCTGGTAGGCCTTAAACGGGAGAGACTCCATCTTTCCTCCTGCTCTGGCAGCTTGGGAAGTTTCTAGGTCATAGGCAGTGTTTTAGTTAGGAGGTGTTATTTGCTTGGAGAGAACCGGTTCAGGCCGGCCCTTATCGAAGGATTGTATTCTCCTTCATGCCGAAGACACTACATCAGGCCGGCCGGCTGGGAACGTGTCCTTGGCACGGGGAGGTACAGGAATTTGGTGGGCGGCAGGTTTCGAGCTGGAAATTTCCATGAGAGAATGCACATCTATATTAGTGAAAGTCTGAGGCAGACACTGGCACTTGCTTCTAGTCCGTAGGCGGCACCTGGCCGTTAGCAGAAAAGCTACTACTTGTTTCAGGGGAGACAGATGATGAATTTGAAGGAGAAGAAAACCTAAGAATCTAAAGAGGAGAGAGTAGCCGATGAGGAAGAGATCCCAGTGACTCGGAGAAAAGAGAAGGGAGTAGATCTGTGACTGCAGAGGTGTGACTTCCAGGCGAAGCCGAGGCGCAGACGGGAAGGGAACCTAGATGACCTTTGAGTACAGGCTACATATGACCAAGGTGATGTCGACCCCTTTCTATTGAAGTGTGTAACTTAACCTTTTACTTTCCTTGCAGGTTATATATATGATGTATTCTGTGAATGTGCATGTGGCATTTAAATAAAGTATTTAGCTTGTCGTGAGTTAGCATGTGTTGTGTATCTTTGTATAGGAGGATAGCCTATTCTTTTAGTCAGAGTTAACTCGACATGAACAGAGGTTAATCCTGGTCAGGTAAGTGGTAACTGGATGAGGGGAAAGGAGCCCCTCGAACTAAAGAACAGGTTGTGCTCAACTAATAGTCTTTGTGTGATCTGATATATAGTAATCCCGATTCCCCTGTCATGTACTACGGTAATAATAGGATGAGCTCGTGCTAAGGCTGCCGTCTGGTAGGAGATTCTGGGTCTGTCTGAGGCCGCGAGACTATGGGTGTTGCTGCCGTCTGGTAGGAGATTCTGGGTCTGCCTGGGGCCGCGAGACTATGTGTGTTGCTGCCGTCTGGTAGGAGATTCTGGGTCTGCCTGAGGCCGCGAGACTATGGGTGTTGCTGCCGTCTGGTAGGAGATTCTGGGTCTGCCTGGGGCCGCGAGACTATGTGTGTTGCTGCCGTCTGGTAGGAGATTCTGGGTCTGCCTGAGGCCGCGAGACTATGTGTGTTGCTGCCGTCTGGTAGGAGATTCTGGGTCTGCCTGAGGCCGCGAGACTATGTGTGTTGCTGCCGTCTGGTAGGAGATTCTGGGTCTGCCTGAGGCCGCGAGACTATGGGTGTTGCTGCCGTCTGGTAGGAGATTCTGGGTCTGCCTGAGGCCGCGAGACTATGTGTGTTGCTGCCGTCTGGTAGGAGATTCTGGGTCTGCCTGAGGCCGCGAGACTATGTGTGTTGCTGCCGTCTGGTAGGAGATTCTGGGTCTGCCTGAGGCCGCGAGACTATGTGTGTTGCTGCCGTCTGGTAGGAGATTCTGGGTCTGCCTGAGGCCGCGAGACTATGGGTGTTGCTGCCGTCTGGTAGGAGATTCTGGGTCTGCCTGAGGCCGCGAGACTATGTGTGTTGCTGCCGTCTGGTAGGAGATTCTGGGTCTGCCTGAGGCCGCGAGACTATGTGTGTTGCTGCCGTCTGGTAGGAGATTCTGGGTCTGCCTGAGGCCGCGAGACTATGTGTGTTGCTGCCGTCTGGTAGGAGATTCTGGGTCTGCCTGAGGCCGCGAGACTATGTGTGTTGCTGCCGTCTGGTAGGAGATTCTGGGTCTGCCTGAGGCCGCGAGACTATGTGTGTTGCTGCCGTCTGGTAGGAGATTCTGGGTCTGCCTGAGGCCGCGAGACTGTGATTGCTGAGATTGCGAGGCTGTGAGGTCTTGATATATATATATATAATAGGAATTCCCTGTCCTTAGGTGGTACATATATATGTGGTTATTTAGGTGTAAAAAGGCCCTAGGGAGGGGGTAACGTTCTGGTTTGGGTCAGAAGGGCTCTGTGGAGCGGGTTCTATCTGGAGGGAAAACCAAAGCAGAACAGTGCCTCGAAGGCCTACAGCATCGAGGAAGAGCAGACGCAGCACTCGACTGATGTCTGTGCTGTCCAAGGCGGGATCAGTTTGAAATCTGGCTCATCCTTTCATCACTCCGTGTGACCTTTGAATGGACATTTCGTAACCTGTGCCCTGAGCTCCTCTACTCTCACGCCCACAGTCCCAGTGTTTTCATGTCTGTTAAAGGACCCCCCCCCTTTAATTTCCAGTTGTACTATGTACCGTATAGTGCTTCAGATCAACTTCCACACTATGATGTGTGACCGTGGGCATATAAGAATGGCCAGCACGTATGATAATAAAACAGTGCAAAGTTTACATAGCACTTACTGAGGTAGATTAAAGTGCTGTAATTAAAATGTGCTATTTTCATCCCAAACAACTATTAAACAAGCATTTGCAATGCAATAGGTCTCGCATTATTAAAGTTTGAGCTATTGGTGTTGCATTATTTAGCAATGGCAATAGCTCAAACTTTAATAATGCGAGACCTATTGCATTGCAAATGCTTGTTGAATATTCTTTTGGGATGTGAAGAAATTTTATAGGCAATGATTTGCAGTTATTTTCCTATAACTTTTATAGAAAGAGGTCAACACAATATCTTTTAAGTCAGATTGTGCTTTTTAATTTGTTCTCCAGGTAACCAATCAAAGCAAAGTGTAGCTTCTGGCAACCAATTGATGCAATACAGAACGTATAAAGGGTACATGTGTGTGTGAAATTGCTTCCAGCCAGGCCACTTCTCTTCTACAGTCTTTGAATCCAATAGGCAAGAACCCGCAGCTCACCCTTCTGTCATCAACATGGGTTCCGAATTCAATGGTTTTACCATCCATGATCTCTGTAAACAATGCAGGTACAAGCGCCACCGGATGCAGAAGTACAAGGTCACATGGAGGGGGTTAATTCATAAATGGCGTCTCTGGAGCACTAAGGGCAGTCCTGAAGGAAAGGAAAAGACACTGGATTAAGTAAGAAAAATATCAGCATGGTAGAGGATTGTGGCTAAGGCTGCTATTGACAAGCACTGGCCAAGCCAATAGGCTTGAATTTGTATTAATACAGAACATTTATACGGGAGAGTCAATGCAAGCACGTCTGATCCGGTGCCTTGTTCTCCGTAATGGTAAGTGTTTGCAAGTTAATGTTGTGTTATGTACATTGTGCAGAGACCCCTCAACATACTAACCTCCCCCACTGTGACACCCCATTCCCTCCCTGTACAGCCCTCGCTCCTTTAGAAGTGGAGCTGCGGCATTTGTTCCACTGCAAAATGGATCCAAATATCCAAATCAAGCCCAAAGCGAGAGATATGTGCTTACTGTGGAACACGTGTTACATAGGCCAGTTCTTTAATGTATGACATTAAAACTGACCCTGTCTTCATGCCCCTAAGTTAACACCGATGCCAAAAACATGGATTGACTTTAAAACAATGAATGTTAAAAACGTCAAGGGAATGCATTTCAGAGACTTTGTTTCTTTCTTATTTCACATTCTTTACTCAATCTTGCATTTCCCAAGAGTTAGCTATTTTATAATGTTGTTGTTTATTTGTAATATTTTCTATGCATACTTGGAGGCTTGAGCCATGTCAGGTGTTTATGATGGGCTTTGATTGAGAGCGCAGGCGCTAAGGCTGAAGCCAAACAAAGTGCCTGTCAGTGGGTTGGCCTCTCTGCAGAGCACACAGACCAGTCTTTGTGTGCTCCATTTGCAACTGAAATTCTGTGGAAATGAAATTCTGTGGATATGTGTGTGAAGGGGGTACACAGATGTCACAATATTTGCAAGGCAAAAGTAAGAGAAATTAAAGTGCTTAAATTTGAAGAAGTGCAGTGTATGTTGAGGCGGTGAAGTGACAGATGCGAGGAGTACATTCGGGGAAGAGTGAAAAGAGGATGCTGAAGAGGAAAGAGGGGGTTGAAGACGTGCACATGGACAAGATATGCAGAGAAAAAGAGGATACATATCAAACATAAAGCACACATAATTGAAGGCCAAAACTCCTTCCACCGTACTCAATGCAATTTAATTCACAGACTCACTATTTCGGAATTGAAACATTTCCAATGTTAATTATTTATAGGAAATCATTGTTGTTACTCATTTATCTTAAACAGCTAACACCCAGTGACAAAGTCAATCATACTGTCAGGCTTTAGGTGTATGTCAATTATTTCATTTATCTGGATAAAATTACATCTCAGAGAGAAACCAAAATACCAGTCAGGTGGCCAACTAAGGGAATCACAGTAATTTATTTGACATGTTCTTTTATTGAAAGCCCCCACTTTTTTTTCTCACTTAAAGACCTGTCTGCGCTTATTTCTATCTGACTGGTTCCAATCTGCGTGCTTCTCGAAGTCTGGCTAGAGCATATTTTTCCTAAGTAAATGCTGCATGCAGTGCATGACTGGGCAAGCATACATTTTAAAAGGCTAAAGTTCTCATGCTGTTCAATTTACACATTACAGTAACTGTTGAGCATATTAATGCAGGAAGATATGGGGCAGTTTTAATATTTCAAACTATACATTCCCACTTCTGAAGCCTTGCTTTATTGCTACATTCATTTGCTTTAAAATGCACCATTTGCCAATCTTTTTTTTTCTTTCTTTCTCGAGAGAGGGACTCTTTCTGGACCCCAGGTTTTGTCCATTGAACTTGTTCACATTGCTCGCTAAAAAAAAGTCATGGCCAAATTTTACGCCTCACCGCTTAGAAAATGTCAGCAGCCGCCACTGGTTTTGTGTATTGAGCGTAAACCTGTGCTTTGACGCTTTGAATTTCGTTTATGTGAGGGTCTGGTCTGTGACATAGCTCGCTGCATAGAACAATGCTATTAAAGAGAAATGTGTGCAACAGAAGGAATGCAGTAGGTCCCTTGCCAACCATGTCTCAGGAGAGGTTTTAAAAAAAGAATTTCAGTGACGGCAATTGTCGACACTGCCAGTTGTACTTCACTGGACTGGTGTTTATTCAGCGCATTTCAGGCAGGCACCCCATTTGTAACACAATCTCCTAAACAGAGCTGAAGAAGACGAAGAATGCAAACTTGATTGTAGTCTGTCGGCAATGTCTAAGTAGCTCTCCGTGGATATATATGTGACAAGTGCTTTCTTCCACACTTTGAAGTAAGTATGCATTTTGTAAGGTTCTCAGCGGCTGGAAATAGGGTACCCAGGCCGGGCACAGAGAGGGTCTGCAGCTGCTGTCTGCACTATGTTTGTTTATCCCTTTCTCTTGAAAAGCCTGCATGGCTACCAGTGCTTTCTTTATTGGGGGAATCACACAGCACATGCCAGCACGTGACGCACTCACTGGAGAGGAGAATGCAGCTAGGCTGTAGCTGGCATAATCAGAGAACTCTTAACATGGTATTTTAATAAAAAGTCTTGTCCTCAGAGTGTTAAAGGTTTCTGCTCTCAGACCTAATAAAGATGACCTTTTAAATTGCTAAAATACGCATAATTTCCACAATCTCTTTTGAAGGGCACGATTTCTAGGCCATTATTTAAGGCAGGGAATATATGTCAAAGCTGGAAACTCATATTACCCATTTCACTCCTTTCTTGTTTGCATTCAACAATGAGCATAACGTAGAAGTTGGCATGGCTGGGTGATACAAGCCCCTAATCTTGCAATCTCTACCTCCTCTTTTGTTATTGTTCAACAGATGCTCTCCCCTTTTGCTTAACAGCTAAAATGCAATATTAAACCTGGTAAGTCAATTTTCAATAATACATCAATGGATTAGTTCATGTATTGTTTGGGTTTACTTTTATTTCTATATTGGAGTTTTCCCCTATGCTTATAGTGCATTGTCTAGTTAAGTCTACCAGCAAGGCTTGGGTATGCGCATGTTCAAGTGCTGCTCATTTACGACTGCAGAGGCTAGGGCCTCAGCACTGGACAAGGATGTGGCCTGTGTGTTTCTTTTTTTTGTTTTCTCTATTACAAACATGTCAGGACTGGACAGGTCCTCGCAGTGTTGGTAAACCCTGAAAACCCCACCTCTGCGAGGACCAGCACGCTGCAGGGACCAGTTCTCCTAGTGTGTTTTGGTACTTTCAAGTGAGTGGATAAAAAACATAAAAGCGCAGTTACTTGTGCTTCAGTCGGTTGTATAACCTACCCAAGTATCAAGACGCACGTGGAGTTACATTAGTAAATGCACACTCCACTACAGTGTGTGGGTACACTTCATCATTTGGGACCGGGCAGGTGGGTGAACCTTTCAGCCCACACACGTGTGATCCTTTTAATTTGTGTTGCTCCTTATACTTTTGAATTCTAGTCTGATGTGGTGCGTCCTTCTTGAGTCCTACTTGGCTTGGCAGGTGTACCATCAAAGTCCATTTGATCAGGATCTTGATTTGGAACCTCTAGTGGAAACAGTAGCCTAGGGGATGGCACAAAAGGGAATAGAAGCAGTAGTCTACGCGAGGACTCACTAAGGAATGAAGAAATATGTAGAAGACAAAAATACTTGAGAATAAAAAAGAAGAAATGTTCTATGTGCAGATACACTAATAAGCAAAAACAATACTCAGAAGTGAGAAGAAGCAATACTCGAAGTGAGAGCTCCCATTAAGAAAAAGCAATACTCTAGGCTAGGAAACTGTGGAGTGGAAACATTATTTCAAAGCAAGGTTCATTACCGAGTAGCAGGGCTACAAAGGAATGCTGACCATTGAGAAGACGAAAGACACACAATTGATGGATGGAATGCAGAGCAAATCAAATCATTCACCCCCAGTCAAGAGATCTGGGTTAAATCCATCATCTTTTGCTCACCATGCCACCCCAGTTTAGACCTGGCCATATGCAAATCAGTCTTGACACTGTGCCTCATGGGAACAGTCCAGCCCGAACTGCCAAGCCAGGTCCTCCCTGGACCGGAAACAAGCATCCTAGGACTGATTTCGGGGTTTCATCCCTCTTCAGCCAGGATAGCTTGATTCCAGTGGCACAGTGAGCCCATGACCCACGTCTGGGCATGCCTGGCGCACTTAGGGCGAGAAAGCAAAAGACACACAATTGATGGATGGAATGTAGAACAAATCAAAACATTCACCCCCAGTCAAGAGATCTGGGTTAAATCCATCATTCTTTTGCTCACCATGCCACCCCAGTTTAGACCATGCCACTGGAGTCAAGCTATCCTACATAAGGCTGGGCCCAAACTGGAATGGCATGGTGAGCAAAAAAACGATGGATTTAGTCCCAGATCTCTGTACTGTGGTGAATGTATGACATTGTTCTGCATCCTGTCCATCAATTGTTCTTTTTGCATTTGTCACCCCGAGTGGGACGGGTATGCTCAGATGTGAGTCCCGTGCTCTCCATGCCACTGGAGTCAAGCTATCCTGGCTGATGAGGGCTGAAAGCCCGAAACCGGTCCTAGGATGCTTGTTTCCAGTCCAGGGAGGACCTGTCCTGGCAGTTCGGCTGGACTGTTCCCATTGGGCGCAGGGTCAAGACTGATTTGCATATGGCTGGGTCCAAACTGCAATGGCATGGTGAGCAAAAAAACGATGGATTTAGGCCCAGATCTCTGTGCTGGGGTGAATGTATGACATTGTTCTGCATTCTGTCCATCAATTGTTCTTTTTGCATTTGTCACCCCAAGTGGGACGGATATGCTCAGACGGGAGTCCCGTGCTCTCCATGACACTGGTGTCAAGCTACCCTGGCTGATGAGGGCTGAAAGCCCGAAACCGGTCCTTGGATGCTTGTTTCCAGTCCAGGAGGACCTGTCCTGGCAGTTCAGGCTGGGCTGTTCCCATTGGACGCAGGGTCCAGACTGATTTGCATATGGCTGGGTCCAAACTGGAATAGCATGGTGAGCAAAAAAACGATGGATTTAGGCCCAGATCTCTGTACTGGGGTGACTGTATGACATTGTTCTGCATTCTGTCCACCAATTGTTCTTTTTGCATTTGACCATTGAGAAGAAGCAATGCTAAAAGTGAGCCCTGACCATTGGGAATAAGCAATACTCGAAGTGAGAACTCACCATTGAAAGGACACAAAATTGCAGGTAAGGTCGCACGGTTAAATGGGCACAACTGATGACACGCTAATAATATGACCCTTTATTACAAAGGATAATAAGAAGCTCATGTTGCGTACACCTTCATAATGTAAAGTCTGTTGTATATAAATTAATATTTTTGTTATTCATATACTCCTGTAGCCCCAATATTGCTAGGTGGTTACCATATTCTTCACATAAGCGTTCTTTCATTGGCGTATTAAACTATGAGCTAAACCCAATTTGCAGCACAACTGCGCGTGTCCTGTGGTGAATATCGAAAAATACTGCACCATTCGGAAATGCAACCACACAAACACACACAAAATATGTGCAGATGAAAATCTCTACAAAATTAAGGGTGCCACTTCTATCCCTCAAATGGGAAATAACTGAGACGTCCGCCTGGGCTAGTAGGTTCTAAAGTAAAACACGCATTTGCAATGCAATAGGTCCTGCATTTACCCGAGTTTGAGCTATTGGCATTGTAAATGACAATGCCATATATTTATGTTTTGGTTTTTAAAACAAACTAAAAGGCATTGTCATTTACAATACCAATAGCTTACGGTTGTGTAAAAGCGAGACCTATCGCATTGCAAATGCTTGTTTTTTTAAAAATAATATGTTAGCTGTCACTGAACTGTTACCTGCACTAACTGCAAAGCAGTGACATTGCAAGCTGGTGTAACGCATTTGACCACACCCAGCAGAAAAACTGCATGGTTCCCCATTTTGTAGATAAGACAGATGGAGATTGTTTTAATTTCTCTTTCTACACCTTCCTCCTCATCTTTTACTGCTCTTCCGAGCCTGCTAAACAGAGATAAATCCGGCCTCAGCCATGCTCTGCCCACGTCATCTTTCCCACTTTCAGGCCAGAGACAGCAGTGCTGGGGCGTGCGTGTGCGCACATGTGTTACTTCAGGGAAAAAACTGAAGTGACCGTCACATGTTTAGGATTTTTTAAACATTTCCCTGAAGTTCTTAACTCTAGGGAGTCTGGACATACACCTCAAGGAATGTCTTGTTTTCAGCGAGCTAGTAGGCGGCTGGCTGCGTTGATATCTGTGTATACATAAAGGCTTGCTCTGCTCCCCCTTCCATCCCCCTCCCTTGGCCGCCTGCTTGCTTTGGGTGTGTGAGTGAGAGGGAGGGAGGCAGGCCGAGGAAGGAAAAACATTTTTTGAAGACTTGGTCGCAAATTATTATTATTTATAATAGAGCTGCACTGATTACCAAATATCATCATGGACACAAGTACTTTGTGCAGCAACTGTTAGGATGGTGGGCATTTATTTTATTAATCTGTATCTCCTTGTCCCAGACCCCTTTGTGAGATGCAAACTTGTTTGCAATCGTGTTTTTCTGGTGGATTACAAATCTGTGCTGCATACTTGATTTTATTTTCCAATTGTGTGCATTGATTTAACTGTACTTGAACTATGAAGGCATGCAGGTAACAACATTGCTGTATATGCCCAAGGAAAATATCAGCCATTTATGGTCCGTGCTCGGTGATGCTCTCTTGTGTTTATTATTTCATACAATCATATTTTAACAGATGCGTAGACACGTTTGTTGGCTTTGATCTCTGGTGCGCGTACTGAAATGCATTTTCTGATTTTTGCATTGGCTTCTTCTTGTATGTCCTGTGTAATTTTATGGCTCAAAGGCGACCATGCTGGGTGCGTGTTACAGGTCTCGAAGACCGAGAAAAACACAGTCCCTTTTCCAAGACAATGATGAATAGGGCTCGAGGCTGTCTATCTCTGGCATCAGCAGGGAACTAGAAATGCATTCTGAAAACAGCATTTACTTGACGACTTTTATTTTATAAATATCTAATATATTCAAAAGATACGTGAAGGCTGAAAATGCAACAGCGTTCTCAGCAAGAACTGTTTAGAACCTATTTATTTCTGTGCACTGTGTTTGGGGAGTTGGGGTGTGGCGGGGGCAGTGTGCAGTTTTTGGAGGAAGGGTGTGTGTTGTTTATTTGTGCTGTAGCAGCCACAAGGTTAATCTGTAGCTATTGGGCTTCCTGCCACATAAATAAAGGAAAACACGATTTGAAGAAATCTGCACGTTGTCCTCTCACAGTGAATTAACACATGTTAATATAGGCGCGGGCAAAGCACCTCATTCCCAGATTGCCTGCGGGTAAAATCAACATAACCAGCAAAGCGGCATGTTCCTACCCTGTGCCACCCTCAGGAACAAGCTTTCACCATTGTGCAAAGGCAGCCACTTGTTTAAATTTGCATTGCGCTTTCACTTTAAGTGAAAGCGCGATGCAAAAATAAACACAGGGACGACCTTGCCAAAGGCGACTGGAAAAAAATGGTGCCGACATGACTAATGAAGGAGACCGTGTCACGCCGTAAGTAAAGATCGAGTCCGGATGGGCCATCGCAGAAGGAGACAGGGCAGTAACAAAGAAGGCTCATTTTCAATCAAATGCCAGCGTTTAGCATAAATGATGACGCCACCCAATCAAAATGATGGGCGAGGGTTCAACTCCCATTCAGAAATCTTATCGATTACAAGACACCTCGCAGAGTGAGGAGTGCATGCGCGCTCCAACGCTAGGCGAGACCTAATAAAGGATGACCATGAGTCTAGGGTGGATATTAATTGTAGCAGTCACATGACATGCATGGCTATTAAATGGGAAAGTGCATACAATAGCAGATGGGAAGGTTTTGTTTACAGCAGCAGTCACAAAATTGTGTCCATGTAATTTAGAATGGTTTTCTTTACAATATTGATAGAAGGGCTGCATCCATTTGAGGCTCCTTATGTACAGCAGCAGTTACAGGAGAAGCACCCATGTAAGACCTTGAGTTTTTTGTATTCAGCGGCTGGATACGGTATATCTTGTTATAAGATGGCTTTCATTTTTGCTTAGATCTGCAGGCATCAGAGGTTGCTTTCTAGTTACAATGGTGGACACAAGATGAAATGAGATCTTTTTTGTAAAAATAATGCTTTTCTTTTTTCAGCGGCATCAATAGGATGTAGATCAGCTGAAGGTGGGGTGGCTTTTACTTAGAGAGGCACTATTTACCACATCCTTGGAGTAAAACATGCAATAAAGGTGATGAATGATGAGTTAAATCTAACCTACTAGCAGAAGACTGGATGTGCAGAGGTCCCTTTAGAATAAAGGCTGTGCACTGATATCAAAGAGCACCAACTTCCCATAAAAACCCACTCGAAGGTCCGCAGAAAGCAAAATGGAAGGAAATACATCTGCAAACCTTGTAGATGCATCCAATGTAGTATTGAAGTCACGGGCGGCACAAGAGGGAGAGACGAGGAATATAGGAGTATGGATTAAGGTGGAACACAGGAAGAAAGGAGCAAAGAAAGTAAGGAGTCTATAACATCTGCTGAGTATCTAAAGTGCCAGAAAAAGAGTAGTCAGGAGGCTCATGCGACATAGTTACTTGGAAGTGTAGGGTCTGGACTGCATTAGATGGACACAGACCTAGTCCGGCCTATACAGACCTTAGCGGACTCCATAGTTAGCCTCACTGACCCAATACACCCCACCCAGTTCTATCCAGATCTTTCCTACTCAGTCATTTGTCCACCGTTCCGTCATTCGATCAAACTATCTGCTCATATTATTAACTGTGACCACCATCACCAAGGAGACTGAGATGCAGAAGAAGGTGGTCCTCAAAGGCTTCACGGTCCGCCAGACTAATGAAACCATTTGTGAACAGAAGACCTAAAGGCACAAACCAATCTTGTGGAGAAGGAAGGGCGGGAAATGGGGGACAGTAGTCAAAGGGGAGCCTCAACCTGGACTAAAATACACACCCGAAACTAGAGGAAGAATGAATATTGCGCTTCTGCGCATCTGAAGGAGAGGTCATCGCTGGTAGTGCTAGTAAACTATGAAGTACAATATATGAAGAAGGTCAGTGTAAGATAGGATACTTTTACTCATGATGTGCCTACATCCAAACGGAGGCGCTTGTCACAGAATCGGACGCATGATGGATGCCTGTCCAAAGAGACAGGTCTTTGCAGCAGTAAACACGCCACACATTATTTAAGACTGAGATTGCTTTCAGTACACAGCAGTTGCAGGGTGTACATCAGTCTAAGTGACAAGCTTTGACAAGCATTGACAGCAACACGATGTCTGCGAGTTGAAGATGGAAGCTGTCTTTTGTTATCCACATCACAACTAAACATACAATTTAATTTAAGAAGATGGGTCTTTAGTTACAGTGGCAACCGTAAAACGTCAGTCAGTCTAAAAAGGAAGTTGAATTTTAGTAACTGAGGCAAGCGAGGGATGCATCTCAATTTGATTTGGGGTACCTTATGTTTGCAGAGTCAGCCACAAGATATGTGTCAGTTTATGATGAAAAGTGCCTGTTAGTTATAGGTTCAGTTTATCTGGTATTTACTCATTTCTTAAAAGTAAGAAAACGGGTAGAAAAAACCCTGAAGTTAAAATGAAAATTCAGACATCCCTGCTATTACGAGATCTGAGATGACATTTGGAAAGCTGCACCGGTAAACCACAGAGACAGCAGAGCTATCGCTCGTGGCTGGAGGGTGGGGATGAGGAGCTCCTGGTATGGGTTGGGAGAGGCGCTGCTCGTTTATCCAAGGCTCTCATTACTATTGCCCCAGACTTTGCCGGCAGTAGTACCACTTGTGGTGTTAGCAATACACATTGGAATCAATATCATGGCATCACAAGATGATCCAGTGTAGCGCCATATGGAAAGGGGAATAACCGACTGGAATCAGTCTGCACTGATTCCCACGTGGGAATTATCTTTCTGTACACAGGACAAGGTCCTCTAGACATCACTTGGTGGACTTGCTGTGCCCAGTATTCCTGGGGCACATATCCATTGTGATTTCCGCTCCCGCAGTAACTCCCATTAGCGTCAGTATCAGGAAATCTGGACTGTTGTACTGATGGCCACTGATGTGTCATGAATTGGTAGCAGTCTAAGGTCATGCCTGTGTCTGAGATGGAGTTTATTTCTTTTTTTAACAGGGACAGTCACAGCATGCCCATCTGATAAATATCGGCGATGGTTCCTGTTTTCAATGGCACACACAGTATGCATGTCCGTTTCAGATGGAGGCTATTCAACCAGGACAAAATCCTCATTATTTGTCAATAACAATATGCGAGATAGCACTAACCAGGCTCAATAACAAGAACCTTGATGGCTTCGAACACCAACTTTCACCAAGACTCTTGGATTCTGTCAGGTTTTGCAAGAGTTATCTAATGAGTTCTGACAACAGTCCACCCCACTCCCCAGAGTATGTCCATGTCTGTACCAACGAGGATTCACCAGACAGGTCAAACACTGGAGGGGTTGGGGAATGGCTGGGAGAGAGACACTCTGGATATGTTGAGCAAGGAAAAGGAACCGGAAAAACACAAACAGGACGGGCGGAAGAACTAGCACCAGCAAAGCGCCATTACAACATAAAGTTGCCACACAGCTTCCCAGTGTCTCTCTGAAGTTTAAATACTACAGCTGCCTGTCGCGACACAGAGGTCCAGTCCTTGGCCCAGGCTGGCTAGCTCTTCTTGATGCCCCAGCCGCCATAGACTAGTATGCCACAGCCTTAAAGGGATATGCCACATTGGTGCTCTTGTAGTCCCTCCAAAACCCCGGGCACACAGCTGATTCCTGACAGTAACCCACCACCTAAGGCCTCCCTCTTCCTGGTGCTGTGTTCTCCTGGTTCTGTCTGTCTATATAATGCATCAGCTTTGCAATGTCTATCGTCCAGTCAATAGGTTATTTGATATTGAAAACGAGAGAAAAATAATACCCAACGGGCATGTTAGAATACTTCTCTGAGTTTAGAAATCCTAAGTTTGCATGGAGTGTCCAAATAATTATTGGATACCTCCCTCCAAATTATGGCGCCAATTGGGAAAGCCTGCTTTGATTACCAGCAGCTTCTTATCATAAATTGTGTATTTTTGTTTGGTAAATGCTAAGGTTAAAGAGAAATAAGCAACTGGATGAACAGCTTCGGTGATGGGCTCTCTCTATGACTCAATTTCACCTAAATCGAAGGATTTAACATCCTTCTTGACAATGAAAGACAGCGTGTGATTCATAAGATTCAAGACATGGGCAATAGTCAAAGCCTCTTTTAACTGGTTGAAAGCATTTTGTTCTTCTGATCACCAGAGCAAGGTGGAACTTTTCGTTATTAAATATTCTGTGGATACCACTATTGTAGAAAAAGCTGCCAAAAGTGTCTGCATAAATTGGCAAAGTGCTAACATCTTAGTGTCTCCTTTGCAGTACATGGAATCAGCCAGTCAGCCATAAGCTGATTCCTTTTGAGGGTCCATGCTAAGACCCTGATCTGACAAGATTAGTTCTAAAAAGATACTAATCTAGCTTCGAAAATACACTTTATTGGTTCAGTGTATAGAGAATGTTCAAGTAGTCTATGCAAAACCTCTCTCATATGTTGTCAATTTTCCTTCATTTTGGTTTCATAAACCAAAATGCATAACTAGAAACTCAAAATGTCCAAATATATTACAGAAAGCAGTTTTCCACTCAACTTCCATTTTCATTTAGGAAAGAGTACATGTACCTCTGAGATCTAATTTAGTGAAGACTATTACAGAATAGACTTAGTCTAACAATACCGAAATTAAAGGTTATGGTATAGGGAATGAGAGCTATGCTTCACTGGGAAAGTGTTTGATTCTCTGTAGTGAACACATTGTACAATATCTCCCTTCACCTCGGGTACAAGAAAGAGGAGTGCTACAGCAGGGGACATAGAATGAAGCATAAAACCTTTCTCCAAGTTCATATCAATATATTCTTGCAGATATTCATTCTCTTTCTTCGCTGAAGGGTAGATTCGACAATGTGGTATCTTTGCATTTGGTATTAAGTTTGTGCAGTCATATTCTCTAAGAGGTGATGGAGTGTCTGCACAATTTCACTGAACACAACTGTAAATCCAGTGTAAGCTTCAGGAATGTTTAAGTACTTTTCTGGAGAAATCAAGAGTGTGCCACCCAATAATGGACGTGTAGGAATAGTAATGCCATTAGAAGAAGATCTGTTTTTACAGTACTCAGTAAAGCTTTGGATTGTACTGTCATAGCCAATGTGCTCCATCCTATCACAATGTGAAAATTAGGAGTATCTATAAGACCAAAACAAATAGCCTCTCAGTCCCTAGATGTGTAGCCGTGACTACATCTTCTATTTTTTGCCACACTTCTCCTGAATTAAGTGGAGCACCCTGAATCCCTTATATGGGTTCAGGTTTTTTTCTCTTCAAGTAGTAATATGATGGGCTATCTTAATGTCCATGAAGCAACTCTCTGCTCCTGAATCCAACAGAATCGAGCATTCTAATATCTCTGTTGGAGTTGCCAAAGTAATTTCAACAAGAAATGGTCTAGACTTTCTGCAGACACTAGAATTTAATTTTGCCCGGTCTTTGTTTGCAGCTTGGCATAGTGCGTTTCTCTGCAACTGAGGGCATTACCTTATAAAATGGCATATATGTCCACAGTACATGTAGGCCCCAGACTTTTTCTATTCTCTTTCACTTCACTAGAGACAGACACATACTTTTTCTGATCTGCTTTCCTTTTGTTGATGGTTGATTTGAAGCACCAAATCAATAATTGCGTTAGTGGATTTGGGACGATTAGTGACCAGTGCCAGTGTATGCATCCTCTAGATCGTCTCGAAGTCTGCAATAAAATATACAGTGGAAGCTTTATCCGTACACTCCACTTCCGCTTTAATCTGGCTGAAGCAGCTAATATAAGAGATTATATCTTTGGATCCCTGTTGTAATGATAATAATCCAGCATGCCCCATTGCATGGTCTGTCTTCATCCGAAGACAGCTTTAACTCGTGCACTGAACACATTGTATTGTTGCAATCAAGTGGTCTAGTTTAATATCAAAGGTGTGGACCAAATAAGAGCGTGTTTCATTAGACAGGACAAAATGAAAGTTGCTTTAGCTGAATCTGACGCGTAACGCATGGGTCGAGTTTGAGAATGTAGGCTGATTTGTGCTAGAAACCATGGAAATCCTATGGATTTCTACTAAACGTTTCTGGTAGAGGCAGTCCTACCAAGAATGTGTGACATATTACCATGGGCTATGGCATTAGTGAATAGCGTACCCGGTTCACTGGTATCATGCCTTTGGGAAGCATTACTTGTCTCTTATGAATGTCAGGAAACGTTATTTAAAAGGTTTAGTAAATAAGCCCGCTCACTGCGAGTCATCTGGAGAGCCTCTTGGATTTCCAGAATGGCTTGAGCCAAAGCCTCCAGAGGATTACAATCAGAACTCCTATCAGTGTAGGGTGGGCCTCGCAAACTGCTATCAAGGTTTGCAAATGTTATCCCACAAATTCTGACAACAGTCCACCTCAGTCTCCAGAGTGTGTCCGTGTCTGTAGGAGGATGTGCCAGACAGGGTCAAACACCAGAGGGGTAGAGGAATGAGGTAATGAGAGAATGAGAGAGAGAGGAGAAAAAAAGAGAAGCGTTAAGTAAAACACCCTGGGGCATATCATCAAGGCGGCGATAAAAAATTATCGCTGCTTTTATGGCTGTTTTCGGCCGAAAAGCGGCGATAATTTTATCGCCTAATCAGCACGGTCACGCTATCGCGTGAATCCTTGCATTATCGCCCTTTCCCCCAACGCCCATCTTTGCATCTCTAATGAGATGCAAAGTGAGCGTTCCTGCCCTAACATAACTGGAGAAATGTCGCTAAGCGACATTTCTCCAATTATCAATGGGCAAGCTAACCTGCAGAGCGACAAGCAAAGCAGCGATAACCTCTGTTATCGCTACTTTCCTTACGCCTGCTTCAAGACTGACTTATCCATGATATCCTATGTTAGGTGGATATCATGGCTAAGTAGTATGCCTTGCCCTATCAGCAATCTGTCGCCAAACTCTGTGAGATTATCGCTGGATTTCCAGCGATAATCTCACATTTGGCAGTTAGCGCTTGGAATTTTATCGCTTTTGAGATAAGCGTTGCTAATAGCACGCTATCTCAGCGATGACATTCCACGTTACCCGGGGATAATTATCCTAGCGCTAAGTGTGCTTAGCGATAATTATCGCCGGTCCTTCATGATATGCCCCCCAGTTCTCCTTTCTGGTCACAGTGCGAGCATTTATGGAAACTCTGAGGCAGGCGGATGAGCGACCCACTAATCAATAAAGGTACATGCAGCAATTTAGTGTTAATGAAAAATACATTATATTCTAAACGAAGATATAGATACCCAGAGAGGTGGGTCTCAGTGAACCTAAGCCAGTAGGAAGTGAAACTAATAAGCCTCAAACTCGGGGATGCATGTGAGGAGGGAAAGAAATCAATCAGATAACAAAGCCAAAATAGATCCCAGAGAGCAAGATCAGCATAACAGGCACGAGGGTCAGAGAGTCGTAAAGGTAAATTCACAGGGAAACACGAGCGACAAAACAGAATCTGAAGAGCAAGGTCAGAGTAAACAGGTAAATGGTCAAAGAGCCACAAAGGGGGACAGCTATAGCAAGGCCAAGGTGAATTGGCAAGGAGATCAAGGAACCAAGAACCGTAAAGAGCGAATATAACAAAAGTGGAGGATGGGAACGGTGGACAAACTGGCAACAGTCAATAAACATGAGGTTGCCAGGCAGCTCCGTAGGTATGCTGCCGCTGCTGCTCATGAACCAGAGGTCCACACCTTGGCCGAAACTGGCTAGCTTGTCACTGTGCCCCACCCACCATAGGCTGTTACTCCACAGCCTTAAAGGGATACACCTCACTGGTGTTCTTGTAGTCCTTTTAAAACCACGGACACTCTGCTGATTCCTCACAGATTCCCCCTGGACACCAACCTCACACTCAAGGACAAGCATTTGCAATGTAATAGGTCTCGCATTTGCTGGTTTTGAGCTATTGGCTTGTAAATGACAATGCCTTTGTTTTGATTTTTAAAACATAAATAAAAGACATTGTCATTTACAATGATAATAGCTTAAACTCTCGCAAATGCAAGACCTATTGCATTCCAAATGATTGTTTTTTGCTGCAAACTCCGAGGACATGAACAGTGGACTCAGGGTCGATTCCTTTGTTCGCTCTATATAAAAGTGCAAACAAAAATGAATGATCGGGTAAACGTACATCGCACTGCCTTAAATATCTACCGCCTAAAAGCTGCCATTTGGGAACATTCTATGCCAAAGACAGTCACAAACGGGGATATGCAACCCGCAGCAAAATACTAAGGGACAACGATTTGCTGACGTGAGGACTGGGACCTGAAAGCCCACTGAAACGACCAGTTCACTAACTAAAGTGGAAAGGGACGTAGAGTGCCACCCAGCCTCCAGCTATGCACGCACTACCGACTGCAAGGCCACCCATGGCGAGGAGTTAAATAAAGAGGTCTTGGACCACTCGAGGTCACAACAGGACAGTGAGCGAGCAGCGGTGTCAGTGTACTTCACTGCTAGTGCCCACGGCCTAGCCATAGGCCTTTTGATCACCACAAGTCCCAATGTAGTGCATTGTCTAAACTCCACTCTTCGTTCTTACAGCATTCCAAGCAAGGGCTCCAGTCGTCTACCGAGTGCACTTCATTGATTTCGCTTTTAACTGACCCCGCCCAGTTTCGTCTTCCTCTTGGACCATTCACAGCACAGCTTTTCACTTGCAAACGACACACTGATGACTCAGTCAAAACATTTGAGTCATGTAACAAATACGTCATCTGTTTGCGACAGCGCGACTTTCAAGTGAGCCATACATAGCTGTACATTGCCTTGCTGTTAACAACATAGAAGCTCATCAGAACACAGCGAAACAGTTCTAGCACCAGATCCTCTTAAAATAATAAAAAAAGGTGAGAGCACGGGTAAATTTGCTTTATACTCCGCATGTGACGTTTGTCGCCGTTCAAATCGCGGTGCAAATGGAAACAAGCAAGAATGCACAGTATGTTCTTGACTGTAAGGGCATCAGAGCTGGCAATGATTCTAACCTTCCAAATAATGTATTTTTATGTAGCTCTGTAAGGTGTACTAGGATTCTGTGGTGTTTTCATTGCTATAGATAACAAGTGTTACTGTTATTTAAATTGGTGGTAGTCCAATTATTCCAGCTCTGTGATATCGTGTACTCTCACAAGTTTGTTGCTGAAAAGTCGTATGTGATCTTCACGCTGCACGCTCACTTAAAATAGACGGAACGAATCAGCGGAGGAGCCAGCGGCTCTGCCAGTAACTCAAACCGCTCGGTGTACCTCTACCGAAGGGCCTTGGCAATGGAAATCCCAACATGTTCCAAGAAGCACATTGAAAGCAGCTCATTTTCAATCTATTGGGGACCATTACAAAAGCCTGACAGAGCGTCACACTCTGTCACAATCTTTTCTCCATCGTGTTCAGTCCATCTTGTTATCTCTGCAGAATTGCTAGGAGTGTCCGACATTTGTGTAGTTTGCTTCTATGCAATTACATGGAATTCTGAAAAAATTACGTGAAGTGCAAAGCAGCATGTAGCATTCCCTTTTAGCGCAAAATACGCCCTCACTTTTATTTTGGATGCGAAAATGTGTTTCATACTAAACAAGCGCTCACTATTGCGGGAAGGCAGCTGCTGGTTTATATTTTCATCGCGCTTTCACTTTCACTTTAGGTGAAAGCGCGATGCAAAAATAAACCAGCGGCTAATGTTGAGATAAGGAATTGCTTCACGACAGCCTTGAGGCAGATGAGCCAGTTCGGATGAGACGGACGAAAGGGAGAAAGGGCAGTGGCCCAAAAGCATCCTTTTCAATGGGAAGCCAGCGTTTAGCATAAACACTGACGTGACCCAATGAAAATGATGGGCGGGGCTTCAAGTCCCCTTCTCCTCTCTCACTTTAGGTCTCGTCGAGCAAGCAGCACATGTGCTGCAACGCTAGGCGAGACCTAAAAAAACACTGCTGAGCCTGGTACCAGCTCTCTCTCATAAACAAAGTGAAACTTTGTTCCAGAAAGTGACTTCAGATCTGCTGTTCAACTTATATTACTCTCGCATCTCGATGGCAGTAACACTCTGATCCACGGCCTCCCAGACTCCACACTTAGTGCAGCACGTCCAACCCAGAACCTGAAAAAATATGATCCCATTACCCCATGCTGATGTAATGCCATTGGCTCCCTTTGCCGCCCACACAATCTTCAAATTCGGCTGCATCATTAATAAAGCCATCATGAGCACAAACCCAGTTTTTCTTGCAGACCTGCTCACCATCTCTCATCTGCAGACCTTCATCCAGGATGCCATCAGACTGGAGACTAAAAAGTCTAAAAAGGAAAAAACACAAGGCAGCACACCTTTTCCATTCCTGAATTCACAGGCTATGTAGCACTGCAAGATGGGTGTTGTTTTTTATTCATAGTGTCAGGACCAGATCTGACAAAGTCTATGAGCGGCAGTGGTGGGTGCTGTTTTATGGTCCAGTCACAATTTATATACCACTTTAAAAGTGAAGTCATTGTTTACAGCGAGAGTGACAGGATTTAAGTATTTTGCAGATGGGATGTGGAATTCTAATTACATCAGTGGCGATGATACGCCTGGGTGGAAGATGGGTGGTTACCTATTTGGGTCTGGCTTGATAGCACAGTTGTCTGTCTGTAAGACCTTTTGTTACCAATTCTTTGAAGCAGACATAGACTGGACTTAGAGGCCCACAGCAGTATTTTTCTAACACCTCATTCTAGTGATGGTTTAGTGTATTATTCTGCCTTCTGTGGGAGTGGTTATATTGCAATAGATGAGGGACTATTTTACATCTCACAATGTACACTAAACTATTACATATGAAATACTTTAATTCATAGATGTATTCTGAAACAGTCTTTTCTTTCTTCGTTTTTTTCAGTGCAGCCGGCTGGCGTATGTGTGTTTTATTCAGTACTCACAATGCAAACCATATGTTTTGGCTTTGCTAACACTGGTCCTTAATAGCAGTCACAAAAGTGCACATGTTTAAGATTGATAGTTTAAGTAAGAGTACAGTCTAACTGTGTATGTTAGTATAAAAAGGAGTCACATTTTACTTATAGAGACAATCACTGTTTGTGAACAATATGGCATGAACCTTTGTAATTATTAAAGGCTGTGAGTATTGCTAATTGTTGGCCTTTACATGACTCGTGGGCCTGGGCTGCACGCAGGAACTTTGTCACCACCTTCTTCCTTGTCTCTCTAGAAACTAAATTGTCTGTTGTGAGAGTTTCAGTGGAGGGCCTGTATGATTTGATTAGATGCCCAATAAACATGCAAAATGGACTTAGCTGAGATCAAGCATAGTTACATTTTTGGGGCTAAGAGCCATGTCGAAGCTTAGGTACAGGAGAACAACAAATCCTTCATAGCCTCAGTAGTCACCAGAAGTATTTTAGGCTCCCTGAATGGTTAGGAATTACTGACCAGAGCACCAAGAGAGAGCAAGCACATCCCTTAATTTAGAAAATTGGAGCAAATCGATAGCCAATGCCAACCAGCAACGTGCTCTGCCATCAAGAAACCCCCAAGATTCATGGATCCCATGTCCCACGATACCCAGTGTTCATTCTCTGTAAAGTGCGGGTGTTTTGTTCAGCGTAGATGGAACTTTTTGTCATAACTTTATTCACTCATAGACTTTGGGTGAGAATATTACCAGGCATCTCTGTGGAGCAGGTAGTAGATAGGCATGGCTGTGAAGGCATTGAACAAGGTGGTTGTGGACACAGTATAGGCACCCATGTTTCGAAAGACCAACCAGTCGCCAATCTGCAGCTCGGGCAGTGCCACATCGTCTATAATCTTATCGTTGCCATCCAACGTCTGTCCCCAGAGGGTGCTGGGATACAGCGGCTGTGCCAGGCAGGCTTTCTAAGCAGAGGAATACAAAGCAAAACAGATCATTCAAGCCATCGAGAAAGGGTTAAACAACAAAATTACTTAGTGAAACCAGAACTCCAAAGGATCATTGTACTTAGTGGATCCTCAGGCCAATGCCATTGGATGGGGACCATCTACAAGTTACCCTGAACTGCTTAGAGGATAAGCGTGTCGCCATGATAAGCTGGGCTTTCTTCCTTTATTTGGAAATGCAACTGCTGTTCAAGGCTTCTGATCTTATGGAGGCCATGGACATTCCTGTTTTTAAACAATGGCCGTCTGGGCTCTTGATCTCTCGGTCAGGGGACTGGCAGGCGGTGCACTAGCAGTCAGCTTCAGTCTAAGCTGCTCAGAAGCTCAGGCCAGAAGGAGCAGTTGCAGCCTATTTGAGGAGCCAGCAAACAATGAACCTATGTTGGGAGCTCTGCAGGAAGTTGAAATGTCAGCCTCAGGGGAGAACTCGCACTATGAAGGTAACAGTATATACCTTCTACTGGGCTGAGATAATGGACTGGGAAGCAGAGACCACTGCACCTGTATTCTCACTTGGGAACTGGGACTTTAGTCTGATGTCCTAGATTTCTTCCTCTTGAGCAGCAACACCAATCTTAAAGGTCTTAAACATGCTGTCTGATCACCTTAGCTATACCCCCAGGTGCCTTACTACCTGCCTCGCCCTGCACACACACACACACACTAACGTTCTACACCCGGCTGTAAACCTACGTGCATTACGAGGGGCTTAAGACAGTTCTCCTCGAACAGGAGGAACATGAAGGAACCATAGATGCCATCATTGAGGTAGTACATGATCCGCTTCCTGGTGGAATTATTGCCACCTGCTGGAGAGATAAAGACATTGCAACAAAGTCAAGAAAAGCCCACCCATTTCTTCACGGTAGGGTTCTGTATGAAGTGTTACTCAAGGGATGTTATATGATGCAATGCAGGTCTGAGACGACAGGTGTGATCTGTGCAGGATATGCAATGCATGCCCAAGTTGTACAGGATATGCGTAACTGAGCTCTGTGTCTGGTGTGTGCGGGTTTCAGCAGAGCATGAGGGTTGTACACAGCTGGATAGAACAAATGGAATTGAGAGCCATGCGGGTCTGAGATCTGAGTGGGATGCTCTGAAGGTCTGAACTGTGCATGAGATGTTACACTGGTCTAAGTGGTGAGTGAGATGTTGCGTACGTCTCAGCGGTAATCGAGATGCTGCTCAGGTCTCAGAAGTGCATGAGGTGCTGTAAACATATGAGCTGTCGGTGAGATTTTGTGGCTCTCTGATCAGTGAGTTAGATGCTGATTGTGTGTGAGCTGTGCTTGTGGTGTTGTGTAGAGTCCAGGTGTGCATTAGATCCTATGAAGGGATGAGCTGTTGGGGAGAAGCGGTGCAGGCCTGCATTGGTGCTTTACTCAGTGTAACCGAATGCCACTCCGATTAATTTGGCCGATTGATGATCTGGGTGGATCAGCTCTCTCATCTATTTTATTTGCCACATAATTACTGATATTAACACTATTGATCAGCAGGGTGTGTGCGGTTAGGCGTGGACAGGAGCACTTGAGAGATGGAGCGGGAGAGCTCCCACACATAACATTTGTTGCAATTTATCTTCAACCAAAGGCGCGATTAGACAGTCTCTGAATTTTGTAGTGATGTGGGATGACAACAGTACAGAGTTCATTAATTAATTAAAAGTAAATCAATTAATAATTGGTAGGTGTACAATAAACCGATGTCCAATTTTATTTTCACTCTTTGTAGGTCATCCAACATGTCAAAGGCATGATGTCAAACTCACAATTTTCCACAATGTTCTTCTTGGCGATGACGCTGACAGCAGCAGTGAAGGCCGAGGTGACATAGAATCTCCCGGGCTCTGCTATGATCTCAACCCCACATCCTTCTGGGAAGTGCATGCAGAGTCCTGCAGTGACCACTGCCCCTATCTAGTGGAGAGAAGTGAATGCGTCATCTGGATTGAATCCCTTGTTTTCCTCCACATCATATCAACCCTCCCAGCTCAGTCTCAGCCTCAGGCTGCCTGAACAGTACAATCCCCCCACCTCTGTCCAATGAGGTAGAGATCCTGAAAATCGACTCCAGAATCTTTAAGCATAATATCAAGGTCGAAATATAGAGGCTAGAAAGATATCGAGGGAGGGAATATTAAGTGTAAGTACATTGTTTTTAACAACAGTATCAAAGTTTGAAATGTTAATTACTAAATTATCACGCTAGTTAAAAAAACATTGGTATGCTATTTAGTTAGCTATTTTGTTGAATATATATTGTGAATAATACTGTCAAATGTATGATAAAAATATATTTTTAGATTTATTTTTTCTCCTGGTTGACGGATTTATTAGAGTATCGGGCCGGTAGTGTTGTATAAAAAATATATATTATTCTGTTTTTTTTATTTTGAATTCATTATGTTACTTAATAATTATATATCCACTTCTTTGCTCATAGTATTCATTTTTAATTAATTTGGTGGCAGGGTTAGCACAGGACTTAGAATATTAAGTTAGTGAGACTGGAGGTAGAATAATAAATTTGATACCCTCAAATGTATGCATTTACCCTAATGTGGGTGGTGTAACAGGCAGGATCGCAAGACTTCTGTAATCGGTTGGCTGACCACTTTCAGTCTAAAATCATTAAAATCCATGACGAGCTTGAACCTTCAAATAGGTTGCATACTTCTAGCAGTTAGTATCACATGGAATCATGCAACACCCGGCTTTCTGCAGAGCAGAAACTAATTTGCTCACTGTCTTTCCACCACTTACTCCCAAAATAGTGGAACAGCTTCTTTCTAACACTAAGGGGCCAATTACGATCCTGTCTGGAAAGCATTCTTTCTGAATCGGTTCCGGAATGTTGGGGGAGTCCGACCGAGAGATTTGGATGCATCCGGATACTTCAATGGGAGCCTGTGTTCTGAACGAGAACACAGGACCCATTGAAGAAAGGGGTGGTTGGGGAAAATTGCACATTGTGCATGGTTGGAAAGGGGGGATCCCTTTGGTACCCCCACGGTACTGATTCAGAAGGCCCTGGTTGAAGGGCCCCTATAGACAGATTCCAGCAGCCGATTCTTTCCAGGGAAACCGATTCAGAGTCCATAGAGCTGTTGGACGATCCACTACGAAAGACTCGACCTGTCTGAATGCCTTTTGAAACCGATTCGGACTGCCCGAATGGTTTCTAGGCATCATAATTGGTCGTTTGGAACTGGGTACGTTTCGGTCGAAAACAGGGGCTCCGTGTCGGATTCAATCGCAATGGACCGCACTCCGCTAGCCCCTCCTCCGGGTCGCCCCTGGGGAAGCTGGTACATGGAGCTCTGGAGTGGTTCACCCCATTGGGTGCAAGTAAGTACTTGTGGAACTGATGATCTCCGACATGGAGTTCTTGAGTGGTTCACCCCAGTGGGTGCAAGAAAGTACTTGTTGAATTGATGATCTCTAGACCCGATACATGTCCCGGGTTTTAGAATATCACCCGAGACATGGCTCGGGTTTCGGGATAACTTCCCTCCTCAGTAGAGAAAATAGTTAGGGGTGGAAAAGAGGGCCGCCAAACAACCGTCAAAGGCCTCGTTGCCCGCACAGGCACGCAGGTGCGTCGTCCAGGAGCTCGTCAGCTCAAAGCTCGAGGGAGCCATATTTGTAGACCAATCGCAATGGACCGCACTCCGCTAGCCCCTCCTCCGGGTCGCCCCTGGGGAAGCTGGTACATGGAGCTCTGGAGTGGTTCACCCCATTGGGTGCAAGTAAGTACTTGTGGAACTGATGATCTCCGACATGGAGTTCTTGAGTGGTTCACCCCAGTGGGTGCAAGAAAGTACTTGTTGAATTGATGATCTCTAGACCCGATACATGTCCCGGGTTTTAGAATATCACCCGAGACATGGCTCGGGTTTCGGGATAACTTCCCTCCTCAGTAGAGAAAATAGTTAGGGGTGGAAAAGAGGGCCGCCAAACAACCGTCAAAGGCCTCGTTGCCCGCACAGGCACGCAGGTGCGTCGTCCAGGAGCTCGTCAGCTCAAAGCTCGAGGGAGCCATATTTGTAGACCAATCGCAATGGACCGCACTCCGCTAGCCCCTCCTCCGGGTCGCCCCTGGGGAAGCTGGTACATGGAGCTCTGGAGTGGTTCACCCCATTGGGTGCAAGTAAGTACTTGTGGAACTGATGATCTCCGACATGGAGTTCTTGAGTGGTTCACCCCAGTGGGTGCAAGAAAGTACTTGTTGAATTGATGATCTCTAGACCCGATACATGTCCCGGGTTTTAGAATATCACCCGAGACATGGCTCGGGTTTCGGGATAACTTCCCTCCTCAGTAGAGAAAATAGTTAGGGGTGGAAAAGAGGGCCGCCAAACAACCGTCAAAGGCCTCGTTGCCCGCACAGGCACGCAGGTGCGTCGTCCAGGAGCTCGTCAGCTCAAAGCTCGAGGGAGCCATATTTGTAGACCAATCGCAATGGACCGCACTCCGCTAGCCCCTCCTCCGGGTCACCCCTGGGGAAGCTGGTACATGGAGCTCTGGAGTGGTTCACCCCATTGGGTGCAAGTAAGTACTTGTGGAACTGATGATCTCCGACATGGAGTTCTTGAGTGGTTCACCCCAGTGGGTGCAAGAAAGTACTTGTTGAATTGATGATCTCTAGACCCGATACATGTCCCGGGTTTTAGAATATCACCCGAGACATGGCTCGGGTTTCGGGATAACTTCCCTCCTCAGTAGAGAAAATAGTTAGGGGTGGAAAAGAGGGCCGCCAAACAACCGTCAAAGGCCTCGTTGCCCGCACAGGCACGCAGGTGCGTCGTCCAGGAGCTCGTCAGCTCAAAGCTCGAGGGAGCCATATTTGTAGACCAATCGCAATGGACCGCACTCCGCTAGCCCCTCCTCCGGGTCGCCCCTGGGGAAGCTGGTACATGGAGCTCTGGAGTGGTTCACCCCATTGGGTGCAAGTAAGTACTTGTGGAACTGATGATCTCCGACATGGAGTTCTTGAGTGGTTCACCCCAGTGGGTGCAAGAAAGTACTTGTTGAATTGATGATCTCTAGACCCGATACATGTCCCGGGTTTTAGAATATCACCCGAGACATGGCTCGGGTTTCGGGATAACTTCCCTCCTCAGTAGAGAAAATAGTTAGGGGTGGAAAAGAGGGCCGCCAAACAACCGTCAAAGGCCTCGTTGCCCGCACAGGCACGCAGGTGCGTCGTCCAGGAGCTCGTCAGCTCAAAGCTCGAGGGAGCCATATTTGTAGACCAATCGCAATGGACCGCACTCCGCTAGCCCCTCCTCCGGGTCGCCCCTGGGGAAGCTGGTACATGGAGCTCTGGAGTGGTTCACCCCATTGGGTGCAAGTAAGTACTTGTGGAACTGATGATCTCCGACATGGAGTTCTTGAGTGGTTCACCCCAGTGGGTGCAAGAAAGTACTTGTTGAATTGATGATCTCTAGACCTGATACATGTCCCGGGTTTTAGAATATCACCCGAGACATGGCTCGGGTTTCGGGATAACTTCCCTCCTCAGTAGAGAAAATAGTTAGGGGTGGAAAAGAGGGCCGCCAAACAACCGTCAAAGGCCTCGTTGCCCGCACAGGCACGCAGGTGCGTCGTCCAGGAGCTCGTCAGCTCAAAGCTCGAGGGAGCCATATTTGTAGACCAATCGCAATGGACCGCACTCCGCTAGCCCCTCCTCCGGGTCGCCCCTGGGGAAGCTGGTACATGGAGCTCTGGAGTGGTTCACCCCATTGGGTGCAAGTAAGTACTTGTGGAACTGATGATCTCCGACATGGAGTTCTTGAGTGGTTCACCCCAGTGGGTGCAAGAAAGTACTTGTTGAATTGATGATCTCTAGACCCGATACATGTCCCGGGTTTTAGAATATCACCCGAGACATGGCTCGGGTTTCGGGATAACTTCCCTCCTCAGTAGAGAAAATAGTTAGGGGTGGAAAAGAGGGCCGCCAAACAACCGTCAAAGGCCTCGTTGCCCGCACAGGCACGCAGGTGCGTCGTCCAGGAGCTCGTCAGCTCAAAGCTCGAGGGAGCCATATTTGTAGACCAATCGCAATGGACCGCACTCCGCTAGCCCCTCCTCCGGGTCGCCCCTGGGGAAGCTGGTACATGGAGCTCTGGAGTGGTTCACCCCATTGGGTGCAAGTAAGTACTTGTGGAACTGATGATCTCCGACATGGAGTTCTTGAGTGGTTCACCCCAGTGGGTGCAAGAAAGTACTTGTTGAATTGATGATCTCTAGACCCGATACATGTCCCGGGTTTTAGAATATCACCCGAGACATGGCTCGGGTTTCGGGATAACTTCCCTCCTCAGTAGAGAAAATAGTTAGGGGTGGAAAAGAGGGCCGCCAAACAACCGTCAAAGGCCTCGTTGCCCGCACAGGCACGCAGGTGCGTCGTCCAGGAGCTCGTCAGCTCAAAGCTCGAGGGAGCCATATTTGTAGACCAATCGCAATGGACCGCACTCCGCTAGCCCCTCCTCCGGGTCGCCCCTGGGGAAGCTGGTACATGGAGCTCTGGAGTGGTTCACCCCATTGGGTGCAAGTAAGTACTTGTGGAACTGATGATCTCCGACATGGAGTTCTTGAGTGGTTCACCCCAGTGGGTGCAAGAAAGTACTTGTTGAATTGATGATCTCTAGACCCGATACATGTCCCGGGTTTTAGAATATCACCCGAGACATGGCTCGGGTTTCGGGATAACTTCCCTCCTCAGTAGAGAAAATAGTTAGGGGTGGAAAAGAGGGCCGCCAAACAACCGTCAAAGGCCTCGTTGCCCGCACAGGCACGCAGGTGCGTCGTCCAGGAGCTCGTCAGCTCAAAGCTCGAGGGAGCCATATTTGTAGACCAATCGCAATGGACCGCACTCCGCTAGCCCCTCCTCCGGGTCGCCCCTGGGGAAGCTGGTACATGGAGCTCTGGAATGGTTCACCCCATTGGGTGCAAGTAAGTACTTGTGGAACTGATGATCTCCGACATGGAGTTCTTGAGTGGTTCACCCCAGTGGGTGCAAGAAAGTACTTGTTGAATTGATGATCTCTAGACCCGATACATGTCCCGGGTTTTAGAATATCACCCGAGACATGGCTCGGGTTTCGGGATAACTTCCCTCCTCAGTAGAGAAAATAGTTAGGGGTGGAAAAGAGGGCCGCCAAACAACCGTCAAAGGCCTCGTTGCCCGCACAGGCACGCAGGTGCGTCGTCCAGGAGCTCGTCAGCTCAAAGCTCGAGGGAGCCATATTTGTAGACCAATCGCAATGGACCGCACTCCGCTAGCCCCTCCTCCGGGTCGCCCCTGGGGAAGCTGGTACATGGAGCTCTGGAGTGGTTCACCCCATTGGGTGCAAGTAAGTACTTGTGGAACTGATGATCTCCGACATGGAGTTCTTGAGTGGTTCACCCCAGTGGGTGCAAGAAAGTACTTGTTGAATTGATGATCTCTAGACCCGATACATGTCCCGGGTTTTAGAATATCACCCGAGACATGGCTCGGGTTTCGGGATAACTTCCCTCCTCAGTAGAGAAAATAGTTAGGGGTGGAAAAGAGGGCCGCCAAACAACCGTCAAAGGCCTCGTTGCCCGCACAGGCACGCAGGTGCGTCGTCCAGGAGCTCGTCAGCTCAAAGCTCTAGGGAGCCATATTTGTAGACCAATCGCAATGGACCGCACTCCGCTAGCCCCTCCTCCGGGTCGCCCCTGGGGAAGCTGGTACATGGAGCTCTGGAGTGGTTCACCCCATTGGGTGCAAGTAAGTACTTGTGGAACTGATGATCTCCGACATGGAGTTCTTGAGTGGTTCACCCCAGTGGGTGCAAGAAAGTACTTGTTGAATTGATGATCTCTAGACCCGATACATGTCCCGGGTTTTAGAATATCACCCGAGACATGGCTCGGGTTTCGGGATAACTTCCCTCCTCAGTAGAGAAAATAGTTAGGGGTGGAAAAGAGGGCCGCCAAACACGCCACGCATACTTGCACGCACTCTTGAGCATAGGTGTATCCGCCGACGCTGACCTTCAGGGACCATTTTCATTGGGGGAACACGACTGGTAGGTGTAGCAGTGTGCGACCAATCTGATGTAACTTTATATTCAGGCTCCCTTGAGCCGGTGGAGTCGACGGACTCATGGTTACGCACCTGCGCGCTAAGAGAGGTACTAGACCTGATTATGTTTTTAGCAGCTTACACAGCAACCCCACTCTCATTTTCCTACTCCCTGCTGACGAGAGGCAACTACCTCGAAACACGTGTCCAGGGATGGCACACGCCACGCATACTTGCACGCACTCTTGAGCATAGGTGTATCCGCCGACGCTGACCTTCAGGGACCATTTTCATTGGGGGAACACGACTGGTAGGTGTAGCAGTGTGCGACCAATCTGATGTAGCTCCGTGTCGGATTCGGCAAACCCCTCGGAATCTGCATTAGTGTGGGCCACAGATTGTATTAGGCAACTAGTGGATGAAGGGCAAGGCGTGGCCTTGATCCTATTGGATCTTACAGCGTCCTTTGATACCATCTCCCCTTCTCTACTAATTGAATGCCTACAAGAGATTGGCATCATAGATAGGGCATTGGCACTGTTGTCCTCATTCTTGAGAGATCACTATCAAGAGATTATGCTGAATCTATGGGGCACATGCATCAATGTAGGCTTTTGCGATTCCTTAATTGCGATAATTAAGGAATCGCAATTAAGGAATAGCAAAAGCCTATGCATGTAGGAATTGCTTAAAAATACCGGTTCCCAAACATTCCTTAATTGCGACTCGCAAATTGCGAGTCGCAATTAAGGCATGACTTCCTATTCATTCTTATGGGCCTGTAGACCCATAGGAATGAATGGGAAATTGCATGCGCAATTTGCGAGTACCCAGCTGGTACTCGCAAATTGCGCATGCAATTTCAAGGGTGCAACGGTGTCAAAAGGACACCCTGTTGCACCCCTGAAATGTGCACCCATGTTACGCACACACATGCCCTAAGGTCATATGTGTGTGTAACATGGGACTTTAAAAAATGCACTTTGGTGCTTTTTTAAAAAAAATTGCAATTTACTATCACTTTTTATTTGATGGTAAATTGCAATTCTTAATTGCAAAATAGTAATTCTTTTTACTTTATGGTATTGCATTTAAGGAATCGCAAATTGCAATTCCTTAAATGCAATCGCAATTTAAGTAATCGCAATTCTGCGATTTCTTAAATTGCGATTTTTTAAATTGGGATGAAGCATCCCAAATGCAAAAATACCGGTCGCAAAGGGGCAGATTCTGAGAATCTGCCCGTTTGCGACCGGTTTTTGCCTTGATGCATCTGGCCCTAAATCTTTTTGATGACTTCTCCCTGCCTTGTGGTGTACCACAGAACTCATCTTTGAGTCCCACGTTATTTAATTTGCATGTCTCTCTACTTGTCACCATTATTTGTTCCTATGGCCTGCATGTGATGACATCCAAATCATTGTGTTGAGGACACTGCAGCCACAGCAGCCAATTTCTCACACTGTATGTCTGCAGTAGCAGAAAGGATGGGAAGAAACGTCCTTAAACGCAATGGTGAGAAAACTGAGGTGCTGCTTTACCCAGTGGCGGTGCGTCCGTTGGGGCGTTGCCCCCCCCACCCGCAGCTCACTCGGCGTTTCTGTACTTAAGTAAACTAACTCAGTTTACTTAAGTTCAGAGACGCCGAGGGAGAACTGTCTGACAATCATGTCAGTCAGCATGACATGGGACCGCCCACGGTGGGCGGTCCGGCGTCATGTTGACTGACATGATTGTCAGACCGTCACCAGGGGCATGCAGCAGCACAATGCACAAGTGCGCATGACTGGGCAAGGTCGTCGAATTTTCCACCATGCCCAGTCATGCGCACTAGTGTCTGCTGTGGCTGGCACATGCCCATTAGGAGAGCGAGGAATGAGCAAAGGCTCAAACCTCGGTCTCCTAATGGGCAGGCGGGCGGTGAGTCACCCTGCTCTAAGCGAATCCTGGCGCTGCTGGCAGCGCCAGGATTGGCTGAGAGGGGTTGCCGCCCCAGTCTCCAGTGACACGGCTGCTGTTCCTGTAGTGTTGAAAGCGCCTCGCCAACGCACGACCCGGTCAGGTAAGTTTTCGTTATTTTATTTTTTGCTATCTCCCACGAACCCCCCCCCCCCCCCCCCCGCGATGAATCTGTAATTACAGAACATTCAAGAATGTTCACATAATTACTCGGAGCATTCAGGGCCTTCACTAAAATTAACTGCATACAGGGCGTGGAAGCCAAAAACTTTTGTCAGAACGCACACAAAGAGATGACGAAGACAGCTGGGTTTTTAAAAACGACCGCCCACATTACAGCTGACACAAAGCACCTGCCACAGGTAAGCGTCAGAGAAGCGTTAGAGTGAGTCGCAGTTCCGAGGTCACCTGTCGTAGGTCAGTTACATGCAGCATGGATGTTAAGAGTCGGAGTGCAAGCCAGCTCCCACAAGGTCTGTCATGGTCAAAGGAGCAGATTTAGTTCTACTATTCACGCAGTTCAAATATGTCTCTACAGGCCAGAGGGGCAGCCCTGAGCCCTGTCTGCCAGATACCACAAGGGAATATGCGAGGTTACAAGTAAAGTGCAGATCCGTGACCACCTCTCTCTGGACTAGCCTGGAGCGTTTCTTGAGCATGTAGGCATGTGGCAAAGTATATGCTTCCATGCCACCACAAAGGAGCCATATCTGTGCCAGGTTTCGAGTTGTTCCCTTACATCTTGCTCCTGCGGCTAACTCTTATGACTGTTCTTAATGCTTGTTAATTTAGATTTTTTTTATTTTTCATCTATACCCTTCACAATTCAGTGATGAAACAAGTTTATCTTAAAATTGGCAGAGGGCAGAATAGATGTGAGCGAGATTGTACTGAGGTAAAGTGTCAGCAAGCTTTTATGCCATCCTGGTGATGCAGCGCCCACCCACTGGGGGAAAGAATACTGCACAGATGCGTTTTGCACCATGGGAAAGTGTAGTTTTCTGCGCCGAGCATTAACAAGTATCTTTGGCGGTGTTTATGCATGATGGATAGCTTATATGTGAAGTTATACTTTGATTTACTGGCTGCTGGGCAGAGCTTAAAAAAATCAGAAGCCATTTTAACATTTGGTGCTTAAGTCTGTAATGTTGTACTATGGATTTTACACTGCAGTGGCAGAAATGACGTTTCTTATTTAGATAACCTAGAGTAGAGTTCACATGGAATGTTTGCTAAATATTAAATATGTCCACGGCACGTGTTGACTTTTCGGGAAAAGCACGGCAAAACCGACCAAGAACTAGCATGACTTGTACACACAGCCCAGCTCTCTCGGAAGATAAGATGTGCGTGATCTTGGGCAAATCCTTATTCCACTGGTTCTAGTTTCTCGTGACTTGAAAATATGAGTTGCTAGAAACTACAAAGCAGTCTAGTACATTTCGAACCTGGTATATAAACGTTTACCTCTTGTAAGTAACTAACGAAAATGTGAAAGGAAGGTGACAATAACTATTTAGTACAGGGAATGTTAAGTTGTTTCTATGCTTTTTGTACTGAAATCAGCTCTGTACGTCTCACTTATGCCAATTTTTAAATATTCTGGCTTTTTCAAAATAACGGAGTCACAAGGAATTGAGTTCTGCTCAAGATCACACAACATGTTCATGCGAGGAAGCAGGTATTAGAACTCCGGCCTCACAGTTTTATAGGAGGACACATAACCACTATACAGAGCAACTTCAGAAACCTTTTAATTAAATCTTCACAAATGTAGTGATGTTCAAAGCTCGGGTGGGACATTTAAAGAATGCCGTGAAAGGACTGAAGTAGTGTAAACCCCGGCGCACAATAGATAACTTTAATTCTATTAAACATTGTCCAGGTTGTTGTGCCTGTGTCTTTCTGTGCTGAGGTAATTTGTTGCGTGTTTTCTTGTGACTCACGTCTCACGGAGCATATACGTGTCTCCATCCGCTTTTTAAAATTGTATTTCCATAGCTCCTTAGAGTGAGTTTGTTGAGCTAATTCACGAGAACATTTTAAGTGATTCTTATTTTGTCCTTTTAACCCAAATCTGTTCTGTGCAGTCAGTTAGCAAAGGGAACGATATAGCCATAAACAGGAAATTCAAACATACCACGGCACCGATTTACACCCGTTCCTTATTCTGAAGTAGTTTTAGGCCTATGGTTGGACACAATACAGCGGGAGTTTACTTCCCCATGTTTAAATTAGTTTTTGTGTTTCATTGCATTGTGTCACATTTTTTAATACAAACAGTTGTTGAACCGTAATGCAGCTGGGCTTAATTGTGTGCAATATTCAGAGCAGACACGGTTGGAGAAGAGGCCACTGGTTTAAAGAGCACTCGTGCTGTTTATGATGGCTCCGGTAACAGCTGCGTGGAAAGTAACTTGCAACCCAAAACAGATTGACAATAGAAATTATACAGAGGGTAAAGTGTGACCTAAGTGCGTGCATGCTTTTAAATTACATGTTTACTTGATCTTGCATTCCCTACGAGTTAGCTATTTTATAATGTTGTTGTTTATCTGTATTTTTTTCTGTGCATACTTACTTTCAGGCTTGAGCCATGCCAGGTGTTTATGAGGGGCTTTGATTGAGCACGCAGGCGCTAAGGCTAAAGCCAAACAAAGTGCCTGTCAGTGGGGTGGCCTCTGCTGAGCACACAGAACAATATTTGTGTATTCCATTTGCAACTGAAATACTGTGGAAATGTGTGTGAAGGGGGTACACTGATGTCAAAATATTTGCAAGGCAAAAGTAAGAGAAATTAAAGTGCTTATATTTGAGGGAGTGCAGTGCATGTTGGGGGCGGTGAAGTGACACAGATGTGAGGAAGGGCATTCGGGGAAGAGTGAAAAGAGGATGCTGAAGAGGAAAGAGAGGGGGTTGAAGATGTGCAGATGGACAAGACATGCAGAGAAAAAGAGGATACATATCTAACATAAAGCACAAATAATTGAAGGCCAAACTCCTTCCACAGGCCTCAATGCTATTTAATTCACAGACTGACTATTTCAGAATTTCAGAATTTAAACATTTTTAATGTTAATTATTTATAAAAAATCATTGTTGTTACTCATTTATCTTAAACCAGCTAACACCCAATGACAAAGCCAATCATACTGACAGGCTTTAGGCGTATGTCAATTGCT
Organism: Triturus cristatus; assembly: GCF_964204655.1. Taxonomy (NCBI): domain Eukaryota; kingdom Metazoa; phylum Chordata; class Amphibia; order Caudata; family Salamandridae; genus Triturus; species Triturus cristatus. The sequence goes on from NC_140584.1 coordinate 582,982,401, forward strand.
GTGCCATTTATCTGGATAAAATTACATCTCAGAGAGAAACCAAAATACCAGTCTGATGGCACACTATGGGAATCACAGACATGTATTTGGCATGTTCCTTTATAGGGAGCACCCACTTTTTTCATCTCACTTAAAGACCTGTCTGCACATATTTCTATATGACTTGTTACAGCCAGCAGCTGTGGGTGCTTCCCGAAGTCTGGTTAGAGCATATTTTTCCAAAGTTAATGCTGCATGCAGTGCAAGACACTGGGCAAGCATACATTTTAAAGGGCCATAGTTGTTGTCATGCAGAACAATTTACATATTACAGTAACTGTTGAACAAATTAATGCGAGAAGGTACGGGGCAGTTTTTAATGTGTTTAATATTTCAAGACTATACGTTCCCACTGCTTAATAAGCCTTGCTTTATCGCTGCATTCATTTGCTTTAAAATGCACCATTTGCCAATCTTTTTTACATTTCTTTCTCAGGAGAGGAACTCTCCCTATACCCCAGGTGTGTCCATTGAACGTGTTCACATCGCTAACTAGTGTTTTCTATTGGAAAGGGTAGAGCCAAAGCAGTCTTAGTACCATAGTCCCCTTCAGATGTCAGACTTGCTTGGCAACCTAGAAATTCTCTGCAATAATGTATGAGTTTTCTTTTATGAATGCCTAGAAGAACTGAATTTTTAGTCCATTTATCACAGAAATAGTGCTGAAAATCGTACCAAAAAGATGGCAATTAAAAAAAAAATTTTAACGGGGAGAGAACCCCCCGAACCCTTCTTATTGTCGTTGGCTCGCTCGTTAAGTGCGCACGCATACATTGATTCATTCTGCTTACGCCTCACCAGTTTCAAATTCCACCAGCCGCCACTGGCTTTACCTCGATGTGGATTAATGCCTGGTAGCCAAATTCCCTTGGCACCTTGCCTGACCCATCTGATTAAGCAAAAAATCTCGGAGTGATCCTTGATACCAAGCTTTCTCTTAATGGAAAGGCCAATCGCAAGGTGACAACGTGCTTCTGGCTTATAAGATGGTTGAAGAAAATATTTCTTCAACCTTCATTTCATTTAATTTCCCTTCATTCCCATCTCGCCGCTGAAGAAGGTTGCTTTGGCATTGGTTATGTTCAGAGTCGACTATTGTAATGCTCTTATTTGGACTCTACCAAAACTATTCAAGCAAAATTGCAGGTAGCACAGAACGCTCTTGCTAGGGCTATTCTTGGCATTCCTAAGTGTCTGTCTGCTTCTGTGGGAATGCGTGAGCTTCACTGGCACCCCATCAGAAAGCGTATTCAATTTAAAGCTACCTGCATGCTGCATAAGGCTCTTTCTCAGTTAAGCCCAACTGGGTTAAGGTAGATTTTTTATTGGTACACGGCTGGTAGAGCTTTGCTATCAACCCACCGCAATCTAGTCACCCTTCCCAGATATTGCAAGACTATATGGGGAGTGGGGGGGCAGAGATTTCTCAGGTGCTGCTGCTAGACTCTGGAACTCGCTCCCCCAGTCCGTGACTTCAATCAAGGGGCATCTGCTTTTCAGAAAGGCACTGAAGTCCTGGCTGTACACGGCTTAGGCAGTACTTTTTTCTTTGACCCTTGACCTGTGTGTTTCACAGCTGGATTGGGTGAACTACTGTGACTATAGTGCCTTGAAGTCTATGAGCATTTGTTGGGGTTTATAAATTAAAATCAAATCAAATCAAACGTGTGCGGGATTGGAGTAAGAATTGTAAATTTGCCCTTCTCTAGCATAGTCTGTTTCCCAAATGTCAGTATGAATGGAGTTCGAATACAGGGACTTTGCCCAATGTTTGTAGGACTGTAGTTAGAATAGTAAATGTAAATGTTCCGCCTTTAAATATATGCACTTGCTCCAATGTTTGTGAAATTGAAATTAGTATAATAGATTTGACTCTCCAATACATTCGGTATCTTCAGTGTTTCTAAATGGAGAACAGTAAATGTCACCTTCACAACAAAATGTAGAATTTTCAAAAATGTTTTTAGCATTATTCATATATTGTTTAGAAATTGTTTGAAAAATTTATTTTGGGATTTACTGTGTTGAGCTTTGTCCTTTTAAATTATGTATTACGGTTTTCTTATTTAACAATCATTTAAAAAAAGTTTGATATTTAATAAATTATTATATGAATTATTTATATTGGTTGAATGAATATGGAGTGTGCTTTTTGATATCCATATGTGTTTTTGTTCACAAAAATATTTATTGCAAATGTTTAAATATTTTCCTGTTTACAAAATGTTATTTTTGTTTTTAAAATGTACTTTATAAATATGTTTAATGTTGTTTCTGTTACATGCATAAACTTCTGAATAGCATCAATGTAGTTTATTAAAATGTATGCCTTGTTAGTTGTTTTAAAAAATATGTAATAAGCTATTTAACGTTTTTAAAATATATGCAAATGTAATCATTTGTTTGAGAATTTTGGATATTTTTAAAGCAAATTGAAGATTAATTAAACATTACATATATATATATATATATACACATACATACACACACACACACATATATATTAATTACACTATATTATTGTTGTTATTTTGAATCATTCTTATGTTCATTTCTAATTTCTCTATTACTGTACTTGGTATTCTGGGTGTAAATATTTTTTAACTTTCCATATGTTAGTATGTCAGTATTTTGGTAGGAGATATTTTGCACATTTCAGTAGAAAGTATTGAATTTCAATACTGTGGTATTAGATATTTTTACCTCAATATTATTGTAAGTCAATATTTTTGTAGTAAATATTTAGGACTACAACCATTCAACACAGCTTAACAGTTTAGTTTAGCCAGTAGCACCCATTACAACCCCAGCGTCCAGCATGTCCAGCTCAGTCCAACCCTCTAGTATGGCTTGAAGCACATCATGAACTTGAACACTTGCTGTTCAGTCCAGCACTCACAGTTCAGTCCAGGGCTCCCAGGACAATTGAATACCATCCACTCTTGAATGGTCACTGCACAGTGCAGGAGGCTCGGGCAACACCTGCTGCATTTTTACATAACGTCACTGAGTTCTGCCTTACCTTTTCATTCATTCTTAATTCCTAGGTCTTTCTCATGCTCCAACCTCTCATGTCATGATGGCCTTAAAGTTGCATTAGGTCAAAATGCTGTCAATTCTATTGGTCATAGGATTATTACATAAAACATTGACTGTGGTGCTTCTGTCTAAATGTTTTTGACTGTGCCTCTGTCAGTAATTTGATGGTTGATGTCCACTTAGCTTTACTATACATACTTCTTTGCAACTCTTTATCATACAGTGTGAGCATTACGAGCCCTAAGCGCCTTTCTATCTGATTAAAAGCCTCTATACTCTTTCCACTGGTATGCTTATGGCTGTTTTTCATGAGAAATCACTGACAGGTTGTCAGTTATTGACTATAATTGTTGTGCAACCATTAAGAATTTTTCCACTAGGAACCACTTGCAGTTTATCTACTGTTATGCCCCTGGATCTGGGTGGTTAAAAGGCTGGCCCTGTTGGTTAATACACACACTATCAGGAAGGCAATGACATTATTGAGATTCAATAGAAATCACAGATTCAATATGCACCAGAAGAGTTCCATATGTTACAAATATTGGTTATTACTGACAGAAGTAGGTAAAACCTCATTTGGAATACCTTGGCTCTCCCATTTATTATCTTGCAGAGAGAAGAGACGCATTTGCTGGGGGTGTTGGATAGTGCAGTGTGAGAAGCTGGCCTGGTATATGATGTCCACTAATGTAAGTCGGCACCCTGCACCAGTCCAGACAACCCTTATGGTGATTTAAGAGGTTTTAGAGAACCTTGAAAGCTCTCTAAGTGGTAGCTGTGGAGAGCAGCCTTCAGGCTTAGTCCAGAAGTAGTGTAAAGCAGCTTGTTTTACCAGAATGCAATCTTATAGTATAGATTAAGTGAAAAAGAACCACACAAGTTATTTATAAAAATATGTATTTATTAAATAATACTCTCTCCTACCCGGAGATAATCACAATACGCACAATACTTTGCAAAGAAACACAGTAAATAGCACAGAATACACAGTGGCCACAGGGGGGGACCAATCCATATACTAAGAAAGTGGTATAAGAACCATGACTCGGGTCAAAACAATGTTGAGAAAACGTAGAAGTGCTGGGGACCCAAGGAACCACCCACAGTGAGTGACTAGGAACCCCACGGAGCGCGTGTCCAGTGTGGGAACACAACTGCATGCTCATTACAAGTCTATGTGTAAGTAGCGGCAGAAATTTTAAAGATTAAGGACCCTTCTTATTGGACCCTGAAGAAAACCTTTGGAAGACAGAATGTTGGAGAGCCACCCCACCCATGGATACCCTAGTACCCACGTTACCTACACCATGGAAGCCAGGTGCAGAGGTGTGAAGTGGTGTCGGAAACCGCAGTTGAACCCAATGTAGGACTTCAGGAAAGTGCCGCTGCTGAAGAAGGAGAAAGTGTCCGGTGGAATCAGAAGGTGGATTCTAGATGAGAGGTACCAGCAAGCAGGGGGGGACAGAGTTTATGTTACTCAGGAGTGACCAGGAGACTTGGAAGACGAATGCCCTCCGATGTCGGGTGTTGCAGGAGAGATGATGATGACCTTGACTCTGCAGCTGTGAGGACCAGGCAACACTGAGGAGGACCAGGAACCATGCACAAGCTATCGCACATCGGATGTCGGGTGCTGAGGGATCGGTGTCCGGTGGGAGCACCAACAAGCTTTGGCAAGTGCAACCAACTGAGAAGTCGAAGAAGGTGCAATGTCGGGACAACCAAGGTCCAGGGGACTCATCACAAGCAGGGGATTCAGGGCAGGCCCCAAGTAACCAGGGGAGACCAAAAGAAACAAAAGTGACCCTTAAATGGACCCAGAGACTGGAGGCATTGGATTTGTGAGAGGACCTCGAGCAGCTCACCAAAGATGCAGGCCACGATGCAAAACGATGTGGTGTGGCCACAGAGTCTGGTCACTGGAGATGCACGAGGTTGGGGCTACTTGGAGCCCGAAGATCTTCTTGGAAGGAAGCCAACAAGCCTTTGCAACTGTAAGTTGACACAGTGCACAGGGGTTCGGTTATTGCAGCCCCCATGAGGGATGCCGGCCTCAAACTTGGTCAGAGGGCAGGACAGGCCTCAAGAGCTGTGGAGAACCACCACCTGTGTTGCAGAACGTTACGGAGTCTGGAGAAGCTCAGGCTCAACAGACCAGTTGACTTGGTTGCGGTGCCTATGAATGCAGGGAAGTGACTCCTTCACTTCAAAGGAGATTCATTCAGGTGTCTTTGATGCCCACAGGCCTTGGAAGATTCCTGTCTGGTGCACAAGCACAGATGATGCAGCAGATTGGAAGGAAGACAAAGTGGAGCCCAAACGAAGTCCAGCAAAGTCCAGAGTGCCCAGACGGTAGAAGAAGAAGTGGTGTCTGATCTGAATTTTGTCCCACGACAAATTTAGGGTCCCACCCACAGGTAAGCCCTTAAGTACCCTAAGAAAACGGTTGGAACGATTCAGTGGACCCTCCCAGGGGAGGGTTTGGACAGTGGGGAGGTTACTCCCATGTCCTTTGTCCAGTTTCATGCCAAAGCGGGAACCAATGGCTCCCAGAGCTGGTTTGAACTGGACTATGCATGGGGACACCAAATGTGCCCCTCATGCAGACTGAGTGGTGCTGTGAAGCGCACCCACCCTGCCCCAATACACTAAATCCTGTCTGGGAGGTGGTCACACCTCTCTGTTACAGGATGCCTATTGTTCTGCCTTCCCCTGCTCGAGCTTGGCTTAGCAGCAGGAGGGCAGAATCTTATCTCTGGCCGACAGCAACCATTTTGTGCTGTCCGGGTCTAGAAGGCTGGTACCGGGAACACTGAGAGCCTAATTGAGGGCTCTTCCAGTGCTTGGAATCATACCTCCCACACCATTTACAGTGTGGGGGTATGATTCCAACATATTTGATAACAAACATGATAGGATTCCTTACAGCCAGTTTCGAGATGTCCATCGAGTAGTTATGCGGTGCCCCTCTATATAGTATATGGCTGCTTCACTTACAACCCGGGAGAATGGACTCCGTAGGCTGCAGGGTTGTCCTGCTCATGCAGGGGCACCCTTACACTTAGAACCAAGCACCCTGCCTTCAGTATTGCAAAGGCCTGCATTGGGGGTGACTTATAGGTTTTAAGTGCAGTGACCCCTGATATAGGAAACCTATATCTGCAGTAGGTGGTGCTAGCACCAGCTTACACAGGCTGCAATGGCGGGCCTGTAGTTCCATTTTGAATGGTCTCCCATGGGTGGCATAATGCATGCTTCAGCCCATGGTGCACCTCTGTGGTACTTATGCCCTGAGTACCTTAGTACCATATACTAGGGAATGATCAGGGTACCCCAGTATCCAATCTGGGATGTACCTAAGTACTGAACATACCAATTTAAGGGAGAAAGCAGATAGGCTGAGGTGCCGATTAGCAGGATCCCAGTCAGACTAGTAAGTAACAGCTTAGCACCAGGCAAAAAGTGGGTGTAACCATAAAAGCAGATCCTACTTTCCTACATGCAGACATTAACAATGCAATGCAGTATAGAGCCAACCATTACAGAAGTTAGTGTGAAGTCGAAGACAGACATAAAAATAGTAAAAATGCATGAGCTAAATGGAGTTAAAAGGCCAAGAGTAAAACAAGAGCAATCAGCACAAGAATGCATGTATCGATTCAATCAAAAATGAATAGAATCAGCATGACCATTATCTGCTACCTCCTACTGCACGTACGAAAGGACTAGAAAGTGACATTTTATACACATACACAGATATATCTACCAAAATCCCACACATGCTCAAATAGATGTGAGCATGCACTTGCCTTTTTTAATTTCTCTCCTCACCCAAGAACTCACAAAAAGAAGTACAAAGTACGCAAGGAGGCACATAACAAGTGGCACATATTCAGCCTAACGTATTATTACATGATGCACATCCAACCCACACTTGCCTTCAACAAGGCATCACATGTTATTGCATTGGTTCCCTATCACTCAAACCTTCCACTAAGAAACTAAGAGAAATGTATGCAAGTCCACAAGTCACTACATTGTTTAGATACTACCATGGATAAGAAGATTGTGGAGAATACACAGATGGAAGCAGTGAAGCTGATCAAGATATTCCAGCAGGCATTATTATGTACACAGACTAGTAGTGCCTACCATATGACCACCCAGAAAGGGTACTTTTAGCCCTCAACATCTGCCTTAGGAATAGGGTACGCACCAGCCAACAAAAAGAGACTTGCAGTAATAAGCATGTGCCATCGGCATAAAGTCCTCACCTGCAACCAACAGAGGCCTCCATTGAGATTGTTCCAGCCCTCATCATCTACCATAAACATGGGGGTCCCACAACGAAATAACTGGTAACTTTCAGCACAGGCATGGGGTGACACCACCTATCAACAGGGTTCCGCAATCCATATTACTATAGCCTTAGCATCTACAATAGGCACTGGTTGCCCAACAGCCCCAACCTGGGTACACATAAGGTAGACACACTACTAATAGGGTGCAGTAGTACTGCATGCTAAGTGCATCAAAGCCTGGTAGTAATGGAGGAGTACACGAAGATTTTGGTGCTGGACTGACTATTTAGCTTTGCAATAAACATATACAAAGGTAACCCCCACCTGGCCTGGACATTGTAGTTAAAGACCTATATAGGGTGGGATGCTTGAGAATGATGGGTGAGAGGTAGTACTGGCAATGGCAACTGTATTTTAGAACAACAAGCAGAATAACATAAGTACGGCTTCATTGGAATATTGCATTATAATGGCAAGAAGTGCTTCTTGGTATGACCTATGTCATGTTATGTCCATTTGTATGGCACAGCTTATCGCCGGTGAGGGTATCCAGGTGCTGTAGCAGTTATGTAGGCTGGGCAAAGCTTCTAGTTGAACAGGCAGGAAGTTCAGTGGTTTGTAAAAGTTTTGAAATCTCCCAGTGTGTCCCAATTATTATATCTTCAGTGATACACACTGTTCATGTTCCGGTAAGTTTGTTCCTACGTTATTGAGGAAAGTGTCGCACACAGTTGTGTCCCTGGTATATTTTTCAGTGACATGCACACTACTGTTCCAGACGTATTTCGCAATGTTGTATACAGTGACGTGCACACGTCCACATAACATTTCAGTGATACGCACACTTTGGTGCCTGGAGTACTCTGATGTTTCTAGTGTATTCTATATGATTTTACAGTGACATGCACACTGTTGTACCTGGTGTGTCGTTGCATTGGTGAATACGGTGACTCACACCAATACATCTGGTGCATTCTGCGTAATATTGCTGTGATGCACACTGTTACTACTTGTGTATCCTCCACAGTGACAATTCCAGGATTTCAGCCCTCCTATTCACTGCAGTACATTTCTTTGTTTGCTTGTCGCAATTGTTCCTGTGTCAAATATACAGAATATTACAGCACCACCTTTCTATACGTCCAGTCCAGGCTCACCTCCCATGAAATGACAAAAATGGAAAAAAGTATTTGATAAGTATGCCAAAGCATGCGTGACCTCATTGTGCAGAGAGGAAGACCTCTTTACTTCCTCACTGCCTGGTTTCTGAGGGCCAAGACATTTTTATCATCTTCCAGATCTCCCAGCTATAGAAGCTCAAGATCTGAATGAATATGAAATATGTCGTTAAAAAATGGACAAACTCTTCCTACCAAAAATCAGTACTATCTTAGAAAGATACCATTTTGCCAAAAGGACACAAAGGGAAGAGGAGTCTGTTGAAAGTTATGTAACAGACTTAAGAAAACTTGCATCTTCGTGCAAATTTACAGGTTGATTGAAGAATGCATACGTGAACAATTAATTTTTGGGTGTAACATGAAGAAAATGAGAGAGGAACTGTGGTTAAGACGATTGAGCACTTCATGCCATGTGTACCAATAATCAAAAAGGACAGTGAGAAAGATCTTAAGGTGCAGGTTGTAAAAGAAGTTTAAGAAATTACAGGTGAAAGGTCAAGAAGAAAAGCAAACGGCCAAAGATAAAGTGATAGAGCATAGATGTTATAGATATGACAAGATTGGTCATTTGGCCAATGATAAAAAATGTCCAGCTTTAAAATCTACATGTACGAAGTGCAAAAAAGGGGACATTTTGAGTTGGTATGCAAGAGTAAAAGTAATCCCAAAGTCAAGAGAGTTGATGTAGAAGGTGACCAGGATAGTGATAGCACTGACATGGATGCTTTTGCGTGTGGGCAAATTGTAGTACTGGTGTCTGATGTTAACCAAAATAAGTCTTGCCCACTTGATACCATTTTAGTGGAGGGTGAAGCCACTCGTGTTTTGTTTGTACCGGGTGCTAAAATCACCATAATTTCTAATAATTTCTTCAATGCAAAGCTGCAAGACAAGGTCACCTTAATCAAACCAGACATAAGGTCCTGTGCATATGATGGGGAACCTATAAAGTTTCATGTGTATTTTGTAGGGTTGATTAAATATAAGGAAGGATTGGTTTCTGTGAAAATATATGTTTCAAAGAAGGGTGACAGCATCATCAGTTGGATGCATCCGGGTGATTTGAGGATTATGCTGGATCCTAACAGCGATCCACCCATTCTCCTAAAGGAGAGGGTTAAGATGTACCCTATGGAGACACACACTGAGAATACAGTTTTGGATGTGTTAACAAGTGATTTCCCTAAAGTATTCAGGGAAGAACTTGGGTGCCTGAGAAATTACAAGCACAAGATAAGACTTAGGCAGGATGCTCATCCCATTTGCTGCAAGGTTACAAATGTACCAATCGCTCTCAGTGAAGAAATGTGGAGTGAGATATTGAAGTTTAAAAATATGGCATTATAGAATAAGTGGAGGGCACATAATGGCTGGCTCCAGTTGTAGCAGCCAGGGAACCCAATGGTAGTTTACACTTGTGCATATACTTAAGACAACTTAATAAGAATGTTATTGTGGATAGGTACCCTCTACCTAACATTACTGAGCTATTATTATCACTAGGAGGGGCTAGAATTTTTAGTAGCATCGATCTCACCTCAGCTTATCATCGAGTCAAGTTGGAGGAATTGTCTCGGGATTCCCCAACTTTCATTACACCTTTGCCACATATAGGTCCATTAGACTTCCCTTTGGATTAGTGTCCCCAGCATCAGTCTTCCAGCATGTCATGGGGAGGATGTTGAAGGACATGGATGGGGTATGCATCTACCAGGATGATATCTTAGTCTCTGGAAGCGATGAAGTGGAACACAATATTCGCCTGAGGGACGTTTTGGGGAAGTTGCGTGAATGTAACCTCACAATCAAAGTGGAGAAGTGCAAATTTCGCACTTATACCATTAATTATCTTGGTCATAAGATCACTGGAGTGGGTATCGAACTGAAAGACGATCTGGTTTTCACCATTCAACGCATGAGTTCCCCTTCATCCAAGGAGGAGTTGATGACATTATTGGGGATGGTGGAATACTACAGCAAATTTGTCCGGAATTTTGTGGACCTTAGTATAAACATGAGAAGTCTCCTAGGGGAAGGTGTAGATTTTGTATGGGATGGTAATTGTGAGAACGAGTTTCTCATGATCAAAGAAAGGCTTGGTGCTGCACCCAATCTGAAGAACTTCAATCCATAAAACCATTATAACCACTGATGCAAGTGTAAGAGGTCTGGGTGCTGTGCTATAACAGCAAGGTGCTGATGGCGTGAACACCATCATGTTTGTATCACAGTGTTTGAGGGATGCGGAGTCCAGATACTCTGTGGTGGAATGGGAAGCCCTTGCTGTTTATTGGGCAGTTAAGAAGAAACAAAAATTTAATTAGGGGGTGTTGATTTTGAAATTTAAACTGTTCATAAACCCCTGGTTGAAATATTTAATAAAAAAGGGATTGAACTTAGTTTCGGTCAGAATTACTAAATGGGTCATTGCCCTACAGGAATACAGTTTCGCTACAAAATACATTCCAGGGTTGGAGAATGGAGGAGCAGATACTCACTCACTACTTGTTCCTAAAGAGGACCCTACAATGATAGATAATTATATGTTGGAGGATGAGTCTGAGTGGGTGTGTTTGTTGGAAAGTGAAGTTATTTCTGAGAAGAGATGGTGAGAATAAATGACTGCTAATCTAGCATTAGCAGAAGTGTTGTTACTCATTCAGAAAGGTTGGCACAATAGAAAAAAAGGTCAGAAATTTCTAAATCGTTTTGGGGAGTGAGAGATGAACTTGGCGTCAATAAGGATCTGCATTTTCGAGGCACAAGATTAGTACCTCTGTATAGTCTCAGAGGGGAATTGATAGATGCAGCTACTGAGACTCATCAAGGTATCATCAAGACTAAGGAAGGATTACAAGCTTCTTATTGGTAGCCGGGCATGGACAAATGGGTGGAGAGGGTCATACGTAGTTGCTTTTCTTGTACCAGGAGTGAGAAGTCCAAGAGTGCAACTCATGGTTGTCAGAGAGCGTCCCACACAGCTTTGACAAGATATTGCACTGGATATTTTAGGGCCCATTCATGGGGATCGACAACAGGTTTATGTGGCTGTAGTCGTAGAAACTTGCTCACGTAGATCCGAGGTCTGCTTCGCAACTACAATAGATACCAAGCATGCCATTATGTTTCTAGATTAACTCATGTCTGGAGAGTGGGTTCCAGAAACTATTCTAACAGCCAATGGGGTTCAACTTGTTTCTAAGGAAATGGAAGAATCCTTAAACAAAAGAGGCATCCAGCACAGAAAATGTGCGCTTTATCACCCAGAGACCAATGACATGGTTGAAAGGTTTAAGAAAGTACTCAAAGAAAAGAAGGCATGGCCAAGTTCAACCCATTGAACAGGAGAAAAGAAGTACTTACAAAAATTGAAATGTACAGGGTTACAGCCCAAAGCACTACTGGAAAAACTCCTTTTCAGCTTTTTTGTGGGAGTCTTCCTAACACTTCTGTTGAACCTCCATGGACGAGCAAGTACAAAATCTTAAAATGGAAAACGTGTGGTGAGGGTGACTTACAAACTAGAGGACAGTCAAAGGTGATAAGCAGAAAACAATGCTTTGACAAAAGAAAGGCAGTGAAGAAGACAGAGGTTATGGTTGGGGACTTAGTAATGATAAAATGTCCCAAAATGTGTGGGGGTGGTTCTACGTTTTCCAATAGGTGAGATCTTCTCTGTGAAATAAACTTAAGTCTTCAAACCAACCAAATGTATCCTGTGACGTGCTTTTGATGGATACCACAATAACACAAAGCTATTATAATTTTTATTTTTCAGTACTGAGTCAGTCTAGGGTAAGGCTGAGCTGTCATGATGAAATAGGGAGGAGGAGTAGTGGGCACGATAAGTGTGCATGTCGGTTTAGCCGGTCGTCTTTCGACGGCCAAACCAATATGCGCACTTAGCATTTCTCCACCCGGGTGTATTGCACAGCCGGATGGAGTACAGCCCCAGGCACTGTCTGAGCAGCAAACCAGGCCACTAAGAACGATCACAATGCTGCTGTCAGGCTGCTAATACCATTACCAGCATGACAGCAGCGCCGTGATTGGCTTAGGGAAGTCTGGGAGCCTGTGTGCTGCTGGAACAGAAGAGGACAGATGAGAGGCAGCGGCCAGCAGGTAAGTCATCTTTTCTTTTATTTCCGTTCCCCTTGCTGCCTCACCACTTTTGTTCCATAGCAGCCACCACTGCATCTTGTGTGTGTGGGAAAACATTTGATAATCTTGAGAAGCATTCTGAGAATGAGGCAGCAGGATGCGGTCACAGGATTGCCATGCTTTATTCATTGTGAGTTTGTCGCCTGGGATGATGCTGAGGTTTCTGGCGTGGTCTGTGTGGGTGGGTGTGGTATCTAGTTTGGAAGGCCACCAGGAGGAGACCCATGGGGACCTCTTGTTTCCGATAACAGGATCTTCGTTTTGTCCGTGTTGAGTTTGAGGACGTTTCTCTCTCATCCAGTTGGCCATATTGGTCATGCTGGAGGTGAAGTTAGTCCTGGTGGTGTTGTTTGCATTGGTGAGGGAGAGAATGAGCTGAGTGTCAGCAGACAATGTTGATGCCATGGGCTCCTATGATGTGAGCGAGGGGTGCCGTCTACACATTGAAAAATGGATTGTATGGACTTAATTTACAAACAGACACCCATCATGATGGTTGTGTCTAGCATATTTGTGCACTTTATATACTACCTATTATTATTAAATAAGTGAACCACCATATTACGCACAAAAGATATCAGGGCTGTTAAAAATGAATCCAAAGTGGATAATCGAACCTACAGTTTAAAGTAAATTAATGTATATTACCCAAATGTATGTGCATGGTGAGTCTGACAGCAATCGGAGTTAAGAACTTTAAGGAGAAATTCACTGGTATACAATACAGGACAAAACAAATGAAATAGAGGAGGAAACAATAATGTAAACATTATTCAACTGGATTTAGTTACCTATATGTTACCAATGTAAGTGGGTAAAGAAGATGGATGCAAGGCTTCAGGAGAGCAAGCTTATGCTGAAATATAATTAATGGGACGTAATGTTTGCTGTATGTGCAGTTATTGCTATATTGATTCTAGTCAATTAAGGGGATTAATAACTCCATTTAACGATGATCTTGAAGAAATACTTGAAAATGATTTTCATTGTTTAGGCTTTCTTCTACCACACTGTTTCTTTATCCAAAAGTTGTCACATTTTTGCTCCTTCTATCATCTATTCTCCACCCATCAATGTTTGGGGATGGGGGCAATGCCTACAAATTGTATCTTGTTGACCTTATTGTGTTCTAATATAAAGTACAACAACATCAGGTGCCCAGACGTCTCTCTTCTTCTTCAGTGTGACCTTGACCTCTCTTTGCCCTTCTAACTTGTGTTGGTGTCTGTCTCCTACAGTTTTTGTGTTAGCTGCTGTCTACCCCTGACTCAGTAACTACTCTTTCTTGTTTGTGCCTTCTGTTCTTTCTGCCCCCGGTCTCTATTTATCTGCTCCTTTTTGCATTCGCTGTTCCTGTTAACTGTCACATTTTGCATGTTTTGCTCCTCTTCCTGCTCCGTTTTGCATCTTGGTCTCTTCTGTCAGTTTTTGCCCACATGATCTGCTCTGCCAATCGCGTTTCCCCACCTTGCTGCTCCCGCCGAACTTTCCCGTTCTCCCCCATTGGACTTTCCCCACTCTCCTCCCCGGACATTTACGCTCTCTCTGCCAGACTTTCCTGCGCTTGCTAATCCCCCTCAACATCCAGTGCTCCTCCCGCTCTCCTAGGCCCTACTTAACGGAGGCCTCAGCATGGACGCTTGAAGCGGGCGTGCAGCTAGTGTGCCAAAAGCAGGCCTGTCTCTACCAGTCTGTGCCTGGACTGCGCCCAACGCCAGGAACCCTAGTCCAAATGGCTCCTACAGTTACACTACCAATGAACTCGACCTGCCCAACCCTGGACGCCACCACGAATGCTGCTGTTCAGCAACACCTCAGTCTCTGATGGGCCCCTTTGCCTACTCTTATTGTCACTTCATCTGCCTCCACACACCTGCACCCACTGCCTTACCACACACCTCATCCCTCACCAAGTCAAATCTCAAGACCCGCACTCACACAGCACCACACACCCACCCTGCACAACAAAACACTCACTCAGCAAGCATTCCACTGAGATTTGCGACCTCATCGACTCCAACTCACCGGACCTCACTGAAATCTGGCTCAACCACACATTAGCTCCGGACAACGCTGCAGCCATCCCTACTGGATACAAAGTCCTGCACCAGGGCTGACCCCATAAACCAGGAGGACTCCCCATCATTCACAGAGACACCATCCAGTGTACCTCTCACACTGACCAAGAAGCCACTTATATGGAACACATGTACTTCAAGTTTCAGTCGGACAGTAAAACCACTATCAAAGGCACCCTCGCCTACCAGCCACCAGGACTTCACACTCACTTCAGCAACCTCCTCACTGACCTCAGCAAACCCCTCGCCTAGGCACCAAAGACTTCATACTCCTAGGCGATCTCAACTTTCATCTTGATGACCCCATGGACTCCAACTCCACAGACTTGCTTGAAAGTGTATAGAACATCAAATTTACCCTGCTCGTACAAACCCTTACCTACATTGCCGGACACACCCTGGACAAGATCTTCTCCTTCAGTGACAAGATTAAAGTCAGCCACATCACTCCACTCACATGGATGGACCACTCCATCATCCTCTTATACATAACAGAGGCACCAATCACCCTTATGGACTCAGGCAACACCACAAGCAGCTGCTAGAAGAAAATTACAGAGATAGACTAAACTATCCAGACTGCACTAATGACCTTATCAACGACACATACAACGTTAACAAGTTCATCACCATCGGCACCAATACCCTGGCGCCCCTGAAAGACACCAAGCCTAAAAGATCCAACATACAATCTACCTGGTACAATGCTGACCTCATAGAATCCAAGAGAGTTTGCAAACAACTCACAAGGAGGTGGAGAAGCACCCATGAAACCACAGCAAGAAACAACTACAAGGCTGCACTTAGACTCTATCACCATCAAGTAAAAAAAATCAAGGAAAAGGCCCTGACCCTGAGAATCAAATCAAGCTCCAACAACAGCAAGCAACGTTTTACCATCACCCCTACACAAGAACTCTGCAACAACCTCTACGAATTCTTCCACAAACAAATCACCAATATCCACAGCAACTTCACAGCCCAGCCACCCATGTGATCTACCCAGTATTACAGCCTGCATGGAGAACATGCCCACCCCTAGAGCCCCTGGCTGAGCGCCGTGTCACGGCGCTCAGACCAATCACAACACTGCACTGCAGTGTTGTGATTGGCTGCAGGGAGCGTGAGCGCCCTGGTGCTTATTGCTTCCTGTTTCTCACTAAAAGCCTGGAAGAGGACGAGGGAGAGGGAGTAGCTGGCCAGAAGGTTAGTGATTTTTTTTTTAATAGTGATTACCCCCCACCACTCCCCCCCCCCTCCCGCCCCACTGCTGCTTCCAGGCAGCAGCTGAAACTGCATACCTCATTAGACAAGTGGAACAAGCTCTCGCCAGTAAGAGGAGGGACTGGCGAGACTGCAAACTACGTTCAGGTCAGTTGGGATGCAGGAAGCTGAGCTGGGCAGGATTAAATCCAAAGTACAGTAGCAGAGAAATCCGCAGCAGTAAATCAAACTACACCTAATTGAGAATCCCTTTGTGTACTCCTGACAGGCAAGGGTTGTTCCCTAAGTGTACACACACTCTCTCCATAAACCAGCGCTCTACGTGCAGCCTCATGGACACATACGCAGCAGCTGAATCTCCTTTAGCAAACTTACCATTAATCCCCATATTAATGTAGTTAAATGCCTCTCTATGTGATCAGTACATGCTCTTCCTATGGTAAAGCATGCCCCATAGCCATACAAGTAGATGCCTTCAAGTGATGAACTCACCTCCTCGAAGCTAGGCTGGTCATCCTCCCTCCCAGGAAAGCCTCCGCCAATATCCAGCACCTGCATCTGGTGCCCCAGTTCGATCCCTGTCTGGAAAACCACGTGTGCATCCTCTATGGCTTGGGTGAAGCTGGGCAGGTTCTTTGAGCTGGATCCTACATGGAAACTGGGTAGATGGAGAGTTCAGGGCCTAGCAGAAGTTGCCTTGCTGACGTGAAGCACAGGGTGTGCCGGGATATAACACTAGTTAGATAATCAGGGTAGCAGGCATGGAGCAAGCGGCCATTGGTTAGAGTTTTAAGCAGGCATGGTGGCAAGCGCTTCATGGATAGACTTAGAGGTCTACTAAAATAGTACCCCAGATAGGGTCGATAGGTCGATTGCATATGCATCCTGTTTTACACAAAGGGATCCTGCTGAAATTTGAGCAACCTGTCCAACTCACAGCACTCTGTCCTATTTAGAGCACTCTCTCCCACTCACCGCATCTTGTCCCAATCAGAGCACCCTATCCCACCCACAACACCTTATCTCACAGAAGCCCTCACTCAAATTATTGCCCCGTCTGATTCACAGCATCTGGCCCTGTTCACAGCACTCAGCCTCACTCACAGCACTCAGCCTCACTCACAGCACTCAGCCACACTCACAGCACTCAGCCACACTCACAGCACTCAGCCACACTCACAGCACTTAGCCACACAGACAGCACTCAGTCATACCTACAGCACTAAACCTTACTCACAACAGTCATACCCTCAGCCGCCAACTTCACTCACAGCACTCAGTTACCCTAGCACCCAGACATGCCTGCAGCACTAAACTTTCCTCACAGCACTCGTTCCCACTCACAACACTCATCCTCAGTCATGTAACTCTGCTCCACTCACACCGCACTGCACCCAGAGGCAGTGATGAAGGAAAGCAGGGTATCCCTTGACTCTAATTTACCATGTCACCTAAACCTCAACATGATGCACAGAGCGACCCTGACTTCAGCTTAGCAAAGCGCACCTATGCAGGTTAAGAGGCCTCACCTGACTCCAACGACTGCTATCCCCAGCTGCTTGGCCTCTTTCAGAAGGTGTCTGCAAGTCTCCAGAGGGGCTCCGAATTTGGAGCTGAGGTGGCCCCATGATTGGGAGTCATCGGTTTTGATGCGGAGAAGCATCCTACAAATAAAACATCAGGGGTCACAAAGTTCTCAAAACATCATCATACAAAACAGCGGGGGTAGGAGGAGCTCCCATGCAGAGATCAGGGCTTCTTTCTAGAGAAAGGACTTGTATACTCCAAGAAGAATCTGAACTTCAACGAGACTGTTGTAAACACAGAGGACTTCCACACACAGATGACTTAAATACACACCCATGCACAAAGGTCTCTTTCATACACTTTCATACAGAGGATATCCCATACACAGATTACTTACATGCACAGAAGAGAGGGCAGTCTCGGCTGGCATGACTCGCGGGTAGTGGGGGTCACGCAGGATCGCGGGGAGGAAGGGGGGACGGGTTTAATAAAAATAAAAAAACATACTTTCCCGGGTCCCACGCCGCCTCAGCTCCTGGCCGGGTCCCGCGTTTTCCTGATACTCTCCTGAACAGGAAGCAGCCACAGGCAGCCTCCCTCCCCTCCCCTAAGCCAATCACAACGCTGCAATGGAAGCCTTGTGATTGGTTGGGACAGGGCCCAGCCGGGCGCCTACAAGGAGGCCATTTTCTGCAGCCTACATAGAGAACAGGGAGAGTGTGCATGACTGGTTTGGTCGGACCCACATTGCCGACCAAATAGTCAGGGCCCACATCATTGGGCAGGACACTCCTCCAGTGCCTTCGAGCAGACCCGCCTACCCACCCGCCCCCAACCAGGCACTTCTGCTTTCTCTCAGTGCGAAAAGCAGCAACATAAAATGTTAGTTTTACTATTTTATGTTTCTGCTTCTCGACTTCCATACCCAGAGGTGGTTTTCATAAACACAAGGGATGTCCATATATAGATGAAGGGGCTGTGAGGTGGAGGAGGTTGTCTTACGTCTTCATAACTAATGCTCTTGCACTTACCTCCACGAATAAATCCAACCCTGCACATAGACTTTCATTGCCCCTATAAAGGTACCCTAAACAATCCATGCCCGATCCCATAGAAACATCTCTGAAGACTCTTATTTAGCATTATAAAGGCATCCATTGCACTGAATTATTGGCCCTTTAAAGGCATCCCCACGGAGCCCTGTCCAACTCCATAAATAAATATTCACAGCCCCTCTATGGCACTATAGAGACATTCCCTATAGTGACCCAATAATGGGAGCCCTGGAGTCCATGTCTCACTTTGTAGTCCCCTTCACTGTCTTTGCCTCTACCCTTTAAGAGACATCCCTACAATCCCAAATAGACCATTGGAAGAAATTCCTTACAGTCTGTGTCTGATCCTGTAAATACAACCTTATCAGCCCAGTCTTACCCTATAAAGACATTCACTACAGTCCCTTTATGATCCTATAAAGACACCCCCACAGTATCAGCCTGACCATAAAAATGAATCCTCTACTGTCCACTACATGGACACTCTCTAGTGTCCCGACCAACCTTACAAAACATATCTACTGTCCCTGGTTGGGTTCATAAAGGCAACCCGCATAGCCTCTTATGGACAATGTTATTAACTCCCAAGCTGACAATATCTAATCTAAAAAGGCATTCTCTATAGCCCCTTATTGACCCTACAAAGAAATTGTCAACAGTTTCTGTCTGAAACTATGAAGACCTTCCTCCCTACAGTCTGTAGTCTGACCAAATAAAGGCAGGAATTCCATGTAGTCTCTGTTTGACCACATAAAGACATGCCATACAATCCCTTACCATCCCCATAAAGGCATAACCTTCAGTACCTGTATGGCTCTATAAAGATGTCTATATAGTCCTTTTCTGACACTATGGAGACATCAAATACAACTGCTTAGGGTTCTTTAAAGCCACTCCATGCACTTATTACCTGATCCTACATTCGGCTTTCCTTCTAACCCCTGTGACCACTACATTCTCCGTATGACCTTATAAAGACATTTCTACAGACCCAAAGTGGCCCTATGAAAACCTCTACTCTGAACAGTTTTTTAATTGATATTTTCATTATATAGACTTTTTTTCATAATAATCTACTTACACCTTTATTCAACATATGTTGCTAGAAACACCTTTATACCCTAGTGTCGTTAGCTAGCATAATGGAATTACAATTATTTATAGTTCACATAAAGACTACTAATTCAGTCCTAAAACTCAACATATTTATTCCTCGCCCCATTAAAAAAGTCAAACATATTGCTAGACAAATAGATCACACCAGCTCAGAAAGCTGATTAACGCGGTCTTCCGCCGTAACATAACTTTTATTTTTAGTTTTTGTAAATACGTTTCTTAAGGGTTAATTACAACTTTGGCGCTACTGCGCCGGCTCTCCGCCAGCGCCAAAGCCACGTAAACACCGCCCGCCTGATTACGAGTAGAACTCGTGCAGGCGGATGGTCCTTTTGCTGTTCCCATGGCGGTGCCCTGAAAAAGGGCACTGCCATGGGAAAGGCACAAATGTCCCAGCACGTCATGGAGTATGAAGTTCATGCCGTGCTGGAACTGGGGGTGAAAGCAGATAGGAGGGCACATGTAGTCCCCCCGACTGCATCCCTATGGCAGCGGGGGGATGTGGGTCCTGTGGATCACTGACAGAAATCGACGGACAGAATATCGAGGTACAAGAATATCGAGTCTACAATATCGATGGACAGAATATCGACATCCTATCTCTACAATGGTAAAGTACAAAAATATCGTTGTTTAAAATATGGCTGTTTAAAATATTGTTTTTATTCAAATGTCTTAAAAATAATATAACAATCATTAAATAATAAATATAATTAAAAACAGTTCAAATTATTTTAAGATGTTAAAAACTGATAAATGATAAATGTAATATAAAATGAAATTAAACATACATATTTTTTTATATATATTAGCTTAATAATACTAATAAAGATTTTTTAAATTATAAAATGTTAGAAACATAAGAAAAGTTATAAATACATATATATATATATATATATATATATATATATATATATATATATGCAAAAGAAAGGTTGCCCGAAGGATGAAGGTGCCACACACAACGTTACATTTCGCCTCTTTATTGGATAGACAGCAGCATGCTCGACTTGCTCTTCTTAGCACATTTCCTCTGTCTTTGCCAAACGCGTTTCGGGGTCATCCCTTGTTCACTGGCTCCGGGAAAAGAACAGCTGCGCTGATTACATCGCACTCGCGATTTAAATGGAATAAGTCCCGCCCCATTGGGCGTTTCCGCTTACTGCATTATGGTCTTTTGAGTTCAAGATGATTAAAATCCTTAGTGGATGCCACTGCGCTTCTCCTTTATTGTCGATTTTAAAGAGTTTCTTTCAGGTTGCTTTTTCGAATCAAGCCGGACTGCTGCTTGCTCATGTCACCCCAAACCGGCACGTTGTTCCCTTCGCACTCTGAGATCACCAGTGCGGGACCTACTGGCTCTGTAGTGGGGCACCTTCCGCGGCCAGGGCAGGCCGCTGCTATATGCAAAAGAAAGGTTGCCCGAAGGATGAAGGTGCCACACACAACGTTACATTTCGCCTCTTTATTGGATAGACAGCAGCATGTTCGACTTGCTCTTCTTAGCACATTTCCTCTGTCTTTGCCAAACGCGTTTCGGGGTCATCCCTTGTTCACTGTAATATATATATATTACCTACTGGCGGTCGCCAGTAGGTAGTTATAGTTAGGACCACGTTTCCAGGAAATCCGCAACATTCTATTTTGAATAACTTTGGCGCCGGTCAACGAATCCTCGCGAATTTTTCAAAATAGGTGGGGCGCTACGCTCCGCTCCTACCCTGAAAGTCTCGGGGGGATTCGTCAAGCGGGGGCTGAGATAAAAGGGGGGTCCCAAAACGCGTTTTTCCCATGCATTTTTCCATAGGACCTTTAGACAGGGCTACAGCCCGAACGGCTGAACAGAATTTAATGAAATTTGGCAGAGAGGTAGTCCCCAGGTCAAGGAAGTGCCTTTTGTAGGTTTGGTGTAAATCTGTTCAGTAGATTCTGAGAAAATAGCCTTTAAATCAATATATATATCTGAGCCAGCTTACGGTGCGCTTACGGTGCGCTTACCGTACGCGTACGGTGACGTGCGCGAGCGCGATTCTGATTGGCCGTTAGATCCTAGTAAACATTCGAATCGGTCTAAACCAGGAAGCGGCGGCCGCCATTTTCTCTCTCGCACTCTGACAGGGGGTTGAAAAACAAAGTGAAAAAACATGTAAAGGGGCTGTTTAGACAGCTCCCAAGCACCTAGCCATGTCGAGGGAGTCCCCAACGATCCCCCAAGTGAAAAAAAGCAATTTTAATTTTTTTGAAAATTTCGCCGATTACGCTTACCGTACGCGTACGGTAGCCAATATAAAAAAAAAAAAAAATATCCACATTCTCCCCACCCCGTTGTGCATGGCTTATTTATTCAATTACAAAACAAATATTTTACCTGTCACAACGATGCTCATCATATATTTCCTCCATGTGCGCACGGTGCGCGAAGCGCATCGTGCGTTCAGGGCCCATCTAGCGTAACGTGGACACGCGGTGCGCGAAGCGCACCGCGTGCTCACTGTGCGCGCACGGTGCGCGAAGCGCACCGTGCACGCACGGAACAAACTGCGTTAAGTGGACGCGCACGCCACAAATGGCGTAAAGTAACTTAGCATTTAAAAAACCGTACAAATTCACTGAAAAAACCATAGGTTTCACACACGTTATAGTTAGGAATTAGCATTTAAAAAACCTTGCAAATTCACTGAAAAAACCATAGGTTTCACACATGTTATACTTAGCTGGACATTTTACTGATAAAAAACCAATGAAATTCCCCCGTTATAGTTACTGTAGGCAACTATAACTCACGCGACCGTAATCCTCTGCTGATGACATATGTGTCTTTATGAAAAAAAAATATTTGTAATATATGTATAGCTAAAATTTAATGGAAGAAGACATGGGCAAATAAGTGTCTAAATACAGTATTAGCATCAGCAGAGGATTGCGGTCGCGTGAGTTATAGTTGCCTACAGTAACTATAACGGAGGAATTTCATTGGTTTTTTATCAGTAAAATGTCCAGCTAACTATAACATGTGTGAAACCTATGGTTTTTTTCAGTGAATATATATATATATATATATATATATATATATATATATATATATATATATATATATATATATATATATATATATATATACACATAAACCTGTAATATAAATATAAAAATAAAATATATATACATAATACATTAAAATGGAATATGCTACTTACCAGTATGCATCTGTTCTTGGCATGTAGAGCTGCAGAGCCACACACTTAGGATAAGATCGCCATCTGGTGTTGGGCTCGGATGATTGCAGGTTGTTGTTGTCTTCGGAAGAAGCCTTTTGGTCACGAGATAGGTGACTCTTCCTCTGGACAACAGTGCGCATGGGCATCCACTCCATCCTCAGAATGTTTTTCGCCATGATGGGAAATGATGGAATGTATAAGAATAAAGAGAAAGGATGTCCATGTGTAATGTCTAATTAAGACAATGCTGGAACAGATACAGATCCCGGGGAGGTGGGTGGGCGTGTGTGGCTCTGCAGCTCTACATGCCAAGAACAGATGCATACTGGTAAGTAGCATATTCCGTTCGAGGCATATGAGCTGCAGATCACACACTTAGGATAGACTATATAGCAGTGTCTCCCCTAGCGGTGGTCACCTGTATCCGTTGCAGCAGTTTGCAATAGAGTTTTTAGGACAGCTTGGCCTACGAAAGCTTGTTGTTTGGATTGCACATCAACACAGTAATGTTTAGTGAAGGTGTGTGTGGTAGACCATGTGGCTGCTTTGCAAATATCTTCTAAGGGAATGTTCCCTAAGAATGCCATGGAAGCCCCTATTTTACGTGTGGAGTACGCTCTAGGGGGAACTGTAAGAGTACACTTAGCTTTTTGGTAACATATTTGGATACATTTAACTATCCACCTGGCTATACCTGATTTTGAAATGGGGTTGCCTTTATGTGGTGGAGAGAAATCCACAAACAGTTGTTTGGTTTTGCGAAAAGGTTTGGTTCTGTCGATGTAATAAAGAAAGGCTCTTTTAACATCTAAGGTATGAAGGGCTCTCTCAGCTACTGAGTCTGGATTAGGGAAGAAGACTGGCAGCTCGACTGATTGGTTAAGATGGAAAGGGGAAATGACTTTTGGTAGGAATTTTGGGTTTGTCCAAAGAACCACCTTGTTACGATGTAGTTGTAGGAATGGTTCTTCAAGAGTTGAGGCCTGTATCTCACTTACCCTTCGCAGGGATGTGATTGCGATAAGGAAAGCCACTTTCCATGTAAGGAATTGTAGTTCGCATTGATGCATAGGTTCAAATGGAGGGCCCATGAGCCTTGTTAGAACAATATTTAGATTCCACACTGGAGAAGGTGGTAATCTGGGAGGAATAATTCTTTTGAGACCTTCCATGAAGGCTTTGATGGCTGGTACCCTAAATAGCGACAAGTGTTGTCGATTTTGTAAGTAGGCTGCTAACGCTGCCAGGTGTAGACGTATGGAGGAATACGCTAAATTACATCTTTGCAAGTGTAGTAAATAGCAAATAATGTTTTGGATGGAAGCATCCAGTGGACGTATATTATTGTTAGTGCAATAAATGGCAAATCTTTTCCATTTTGCAGCATAACATGCCCTAGTAGTAGGTCTTCTAGCTTCTTTTATGATAATTATACAGTCTGGTGGGAGGTTGAGGTAACCGAACTCTAAGACTTCAGGAGCCAGATCGCCAAGTTCAGTTGCTGGGGATCTGGGTGTCTGATTTCTCCATGGTTCTGGGTTAATAAGGCCGGGGAAAGGCGCAGTTTTTGATGTGGAACTAGCGATAGTTCCAGAAGTGTCGTGAACCAGGGTTGGCGTGCACAAGTGGGAGCTACTAGAATCAGTTTTAGAGACTGTTGTTTGAGCTTGCGTACCACAAATGGCATGAGTGGGAGAGGCGGAAAAGCGTACGCAAATCTGTTTGACCAGTTCATCCATATTACATTGCCCTTCGACTGTGGGTGTGGAAACCTGGCGGCGAAGGTTGGGCATTTTGCGTTTTCGTGTGTGGCGAACAGGTCTATGTCTGGTTGGCCCCATTTTTGGAAGAATGGGAGTGGGACTTTGGGGTGTAATTCCCATTTGTGGATTTGCTGTGTCTGTCGACTTAGGAGATCGGCAACCTGGTTGTGAACCCCTGGAAGGTGTTCCGCTAGCAGGTAGATGTTTTGGGGAATTGCCCATCTCCAGATGTTCTGTGCGAGTTGGGACAGTTGGAGAGAATGTGTCCCCCCCTGTTTTTGTATGTAATACATCGTCGTCATGTTGTCTGTGCGGATGAGGACAGTTTTGTTCTTTAGATATACCTGAAAGGATTTCAGTGATAGGAACACTGCTAGGAGTTCTAGGTGATTGATATGGAGCAGCTTTTGTTGAGTGGTTCATCTGCCCTGAGTGGTGTGTTGAAGGAGATGGGCTCCCCACCCTGTGAGAGATGCGTCGGTTGTCAGCACTACTTGTGGAAGAGGCTCTAAGAACGGTTGCCCTTTGGACAGGTTGATGGTGTTCCACCATTTCAGTGAGCGAAGTGAGCGACTGTCCACCAACACCAGATCGGTAAGTTGTCCGTGAGCCTGGTTCCACTGTTGTGCTAGACATTCTTGCAAGGGATGCATTTGAAGTCGTGCGTGGGGCACGATGGAGATGCAGGACCCCATCATGCCTAACAGTTGCATAAACACTCTTGCTGGAAGAGAGTGTTGAGTTTGAAATTTTAAAATGAGGTTTTGTATGTTGGCTATCCTGGCTGTGCTGGGATAAGCTATGGCCTTGGAAGTATTTATGGTGGCTCCCAGATATTGATGTATGTGGGAGGGCTGCAGTTGAGATTTGGGATAGTTGATGGTAAATCCCAAGTTGTGTAAGGTTTGAATAGTGCGGTGAGTGTGGAGAACGCATTTGTCGAAAGTAATGGCTTTTATGAGCCAATCGTCGAGATACGGGAAGACATGGATTTGTTGTCTCCTGAGGTGCGCTGCCACTACTGCTAAGCATTTGGTGAATACCCTGGGTGCAGTTGTTACTCAGAATGGGAGGACCGTAAACTGATAGTGCTGTCCGTCTACCACAAATCATAGGTACTTCCTGTGAGCAGGATGCATGGGGATGTGAAAGTATGCGTCCTTGAGGTCCAATGTGGCAAGGAAGTCGTCTTGTTGAAGTAGTGGGAGGGCTTGTTGGAGAGTGATCATATGGAAGTGATCTGGGTGTATGTACTGATTTAGTAGTCTGAGGTCGAGTATGGGTCTTAAGGTCTCGTCCTTTTTGGGAATTAGGAAGTATAGAGAATATACTCCTGTACCCTGATGTTGGAGTGGAACTGGTTCTATTGCGTGTTTTTGAAGCAAGGACCGAATTTCCTGTTTGAGGAGTGTAAGATGGTGTGGTGACATTGGACGGTGTTTGGGTGGTATGTGTGGGGGGGGGTGTTTGTGAGTTCGAGGCAGTAACCAAACTGGATAATTTGTCTTACCCACTTGTCTGTTGTAATAGAATTCCAGACAGGTAGTAACTGTTGGAGTCTTCCCCCGACCGGAGTTGAATGGTCTGGGGGGAGTGAAGGCAAGTCACTGCTTAGTGGCTGGAGAGGTGCGGGTGTTGGTATTGCCCCGACCTCGGCCCTTGGTGTTGTTTCCCCTATATCCTCCTCTAAAATATCCTCTGTTAGGGGATGTTTGTGCGGAGGTTTTGAAAGTGGAAGAGGTGTCTGTTCCAACATTTTTGGAGGCTCCCCTATAGAAGGAGCGTCGAAAGGAGCCTCGCGGTTGTGGAGACTGTAATGCTCCCATTGATTTAGCAGTCTCGTTATCTTTTTTCATCTTCTCAAGTGCAGTATCTACTGCGGGCCCAAATAGTTGCCCTTGGTTGAATGGTTGACCAAGTATTGTTGTTTGTACTTCCGGCTTAAAGCCTGAAATACGTAGCCATGCATGGCGTCTAAGTAGTATGCTTGTATTGACCGCCCTAGAAGCAGTGTCCGCGGTGTCTAGTGCACATTCGATTGTTGCGTTAGATATGAGTTTTCCCTCTTGGATGAGGTCATTGGCCTGGGATTTGTACTGATCTGGTAGGTGTTGTAAAAGATCTTCTAACTGATCATAATGAGCCCTATCATATCGGGCTAATAGGGCTTGTGTATTGGCAATACGCCAATGGTTGGCAGCTTGTGCTGCAACTCTTTTGCCCGAGGCCTCTAATAACTTGGACTCTTTGTCTGGGGGCGGTGTGTCTCCTGTTGTTTGGGAGTTAGCCCGCTTTCTTGCGTTTGAAACTACTAAAGAGTCTAGAGGGAGCTGTGCTTTAATGTACGCGGGATCTTGTGGGGCAGGTCTATATTTTTTTTCAATTCGGGGGTTAAGAACCCTAGCTCTAACAGGGTCTTTAAAAACCTCTGTGGCGTGTTTTATGACTCCCTTAATCATGGGCAAGATCTGAACTGATTTTTGAGACTGTTCGAATGTGTCTAGAAGAAAGTCTTCTTCGGGTGTATCTGAGTGCATGGTGACGCCATGGAAAAGCGCCGCCCTGTTTATCAGCTGCCCAAACCCTAGGTGGTCATCTGGAGGGGAGGGTTTGGAGGGGTATGTAGTGGGATCAGGAATATCAGGTAAAGGGTAAGCCCAGTCATCTAAGGGTGCCGTATCCGGGAGTGTGAAAGGATCATTAGGATCATTAAGGTCATCCGGATCACCCCCTCCCCCTAAGTCATCATCATCATCCTGTGGAGGTGGTGTATGTGAAGGAGATGGTAGAGGAGAAGGAGATGGGGGCAGGGGGGGTGGGATGAGAGGTGATATAGGAGAGGATGGACGAATGGGTGAGGTGGCGAAGTCCTTCTTCTTTATGGGTGTTTTCGGATTGATATAAATCCTTTTTTGCGTGGGATCAGGGCGAAAAAGTTCTTCATTGTCCGAAAGTGGCTTTGGTGCCGACTTTTTCGGTTCCGATCTATGTTTTGGATGATCGGTAGAGTCTTTTTGGACTTTATACAGACTTTTCGGTACCGATGATGGTTTCAGTGCCGATGATGATTTCGGTGCCGAAGAACTTTTCGGTGCCGGCGGGGATTTCGGTGCCGAAGAACGTTTCGGTGCCGGTGGAGATTTCGGCCTGGATGGTTTCGGAGCCTGCTTCGGTGCTGAGAGGTGTTGAGTCTTCGGTGCCGAAGGTATTGTGGGTACAATAACATGTGGTTTGCTCGAGCCCGAGCCACCTGTATGCTTATATTTCTTCGGAGCTGAGCCCGAGGGCGGGGCTTCTGAAGACGATTTTCGGTCGCGACTGGGGCCAGCTGGCGGAGTCTTGACCAATGCCTTTTTTGGGGGAGTTGGGGTAGGGGCACTGGTACTCACATGATGCCCCGGAGTGATGAGGTCATCAGAATCGTCCGCTTCGGATACGATTTGGAGGTCTTCGGAATCGTCTTCCGGGACATCCTGGGCAAAGATGTCCTCTGGTTCTGGAGCTGGTCTGGCCATGATATGGCGTCGAGCTCTTCGGTCCCGGATGGTTTTCTTGGAGCGGAATGCGGCGCAGGCTGGACAGCTGGATTCGTTATGTTCCGGCGAGAGGCACAGGTTGCAGACCTCGTGGTGGTCACTGTGGGGGAAC
The DNA here is from genome assembly GCF_964204655.1 of Triturus cristatus. Taxonomy (NCBI): domain Eukaryota; kingdom Metazoa; phylum Chordata; class Amphibia; order Caudata; family Salamandridae; genus Triturus; species Triturus cristatus. Next base: position 583,010,751 of record NC_140584.1, read on the forward strand.
TTTGCTCCACATTGGGAGCATTTTTTAAAAGGTGTCCTTTCCATGAGCCGTATCCGGAACCGGTCCGATTGGATTTCGACGTCGAGTTGAAAGGTTTTCCGTTTCGAAAGCTGGATTTTCAGAAGTTTTCAGCCGGAGTGGAAAAGTTCATCCGAACCCAATGGTGGAAAAAAACAATCTGAGGATGGAGTGGATGCCCATGCGCACTGTTGTTCAGAGGAGGAGTCACCTATCTCATGACCAAAAGGCTTCTTCCGAAGACAACAACAACCTGCAATTATCCGAGCCCAACAACAGATGGCGATCTTATCCTAAGTGTGTGATCTACAGCTCATATGCCTCGAACATTAAAATTAATATTTATTTAAAAAAAGGTTTTTTACACTACATTAACTATAAGGGGTCGATTCGGATCCGGGTCGGACAGCTCTCCAAAAGCTGTCCATAGCCTTACCGTGCGACCGACACGTACCCGTAGCCGGTCCGTCCTGTAGATGAAGTACGATGCGCATAACTGCCAAAAACACGACCGACACGTAGGCTGTGATTCAAGCTCCATTCTCCATCCGAGCCGTAACTCCGAACGCCGAACCGTCGCCCAGAAGCAGTATCCACAGCAGTTTACGCCCTGACAAGTACGATGCGTACTTCCTACGCATCGGACGGGTCGCCATGTACGGCACGTCACAGCATCCGGAAAACAAGCATATCAGCTACGATTCGCGCCACAACTCAATCCACGGCTACGAGACGGACCAGCTTGCAACGGGTACGAGACGGAGCAACAAGCAGCATGTTCGAGACGAACACATCATGAATCCCATCGCGCAGGTCATACCAGTACTCTACATCTATGACCGGATCAGGAACCGACGCCGACGGCGCAGACGGTAAGTCAGACACCTACCACACAAACAAACGACAAGTACCCGCAAAATGGCACACACACACAGGGGATCCACATCCTAGCCACTAACAACAGGCCACCATAGGGGTTGCATGGCCATCACCACTACCACCCCCACTCATAGGGTTTATGTTGCCCATCACCCCCGCCAGTCCCACCCATAGGGTACCTGTTGCCCAGCGCTACTGCTACCCCCACTCATAGGGCATATGTTGCCCAGCACTACTGCCACCCCCACCCATAGGGGACCTGTTGCCCAGCACTACTACCACCCACACACATAGGGGACTTGTTGCCCATCACCCCTGCCACCCCCACTCATAGGGCATATGTTGCCCATCACCCCTGCCTCCCCCACCCATAGGGGACCTGTTGCCCATCACCCTTGCCACCCCCACCCATAGGGGACCTGTTGCCTATCACCCCTGCCACCCCCACTCATAGGGGACCTGTTGCCCAGCAATACTGCCACCCCCACCCATAGGGCTCATGTTGACCATCACTACTGCCACCCCCACACATAGGGCTTATGTTGCCCATCACCCCTGCCACCCCCACCCATAGGGCTCATGTTGCCCAGCATTACTGCCACCCCCACCCATAGGGGACCTGTTTCTCAGCACTACTGCCACCCCCACTCATAGGGCTAATGTTGCCCATCACCCCTGCCACCCCCACTCATAGGGCTTATGTTGCCCATCACCCCTGCCACCCCCACTCATAGGGCTAATGTAGCACATCACCCCTGGCACCCCCACTCATAGGGGACCTGTTGCCCATTACCCCTGCCACCCCCACCCATAGGGCTCATGTTGCCCAGCACTACTGCCACCCCCACTCATAGGGGACCTGTTGCCCATCACCCCTGCAACCCCCACCCATAGGGCTCATGTTGCCCAGCACTACTGCCACCCCCACTCATAGGGGACCTGTTGCCCAGCACTACTACCACCCACACACATAGGGGACTTGTTGCCCATCACCCCTGCCACCCCCACTCATAGGGCATATGTTGCCCATCACCCCTGCCTCCCCCACCCATAGGGGACCTGTTGCCCATCACCCTTGCCACCCCCACCCATAGGGGACCTGTTGCCTATCACCCCTGCCACCCCCACTCATAGGGGACCTGTTGCCCAGCAATACTGCCACCCCCACCCATAGGGCTCATGTTGACCATCACTACTGCCACCCCCACACATAGGGCTTATGTTGCCCATCACCCCTGCCACCCCCACCCATAGGGCTCATGTTGCCCAGCATTACTGCCACCCCCACCCATAGGGGACCTGTTTCTCAGCACTACTGCCACCCCCACTCATAGGGCTAATGTTGCCCATCACCCCTGCCACCCCCACTCATAGGGCTTATGTTGCCCATCACCCCTGCCACCCCCACTCATAGGGCTAATGTAGCACATCACCCCTGGCACCCCCACTCATAGGGGACCTGTTGCCCATTACCCCTGCCACCCCCACCCATAGGGCTCATGTTGCCCAGCACTACTGCCACCCCCACTCATAGGGGACCTGTTGCCCATCACCCCTGCAACCCCCACCCATAGGGCTCATGTTGCCCAGCACTACTGCCACCCCCACTCATAGGGGACCTGTTGCCCATCACCCCTGCCACCCCCACTCTTGGAGACCTGTTGCCCATCACCCCTGCCACCCCCACTCATAGGGGACCTGTTGCCCATCACCCCTGCCACCCCCACTCATAGGGGACCTGTTGCCCAGCACCACTGCCACCCCCACTCATAGGATGGTTGATGCGCCACACATCCATCATACTCCAACATTAGGTATGTCAGCAAAATACATCCCCCCTAACATCATGACAACAGTGTGTAGTATGTGACAAATGCCCACAACAGTGATTATGACTTTGAACATACAATGTAACAACCAGCACATGTGTGACCAAACAATGAGTGTGGCCTACACAAGGCAAGCATCACTATAGCACTGTGTCAATGTAAAAATAACACCCCCTCACTGTGTAGAACAAAAGTTAAGTGTGGGGTTCCAAACTGCAGCAAATGTTGAGCAGTGTGGTGATGGGGTCTAAACCCCCCCTCATCACAGTGACCAAAAGATAAGTGTCACCATGGTCAAAGCTGCAAATGCCAAACAGCATGTATGATTCCCGGGCCCAACACAACAAACATTTTTGGGGCAAAGTAGTGGTTGTGTCCCATACCCACAGAGATGTGGTGAGGCTAACAGTGCTGTGAAAACAAAACATACTCTCGGCCATGTGCAGACAAGCACCACACATGGGGGCTGACAATGCATACAGTGTACAATGACACAAGAGCAGAAGTGAGCATCACAAAGCATACACACATCTCGAAAATAGACACACTAATCAAAACAACCTGTGCCGACTGTAGGTGTCAGGTCACAAACTCACATTCCATGCCAGCAATGACACCTAACAACCAGGATGAATGTGCAAAATGATGTGATATGACTCACAGGGACAGCAGGGCAAATCACAGAAACAGCAACCAGACAGTGGCCCACAACAGCAATACCAATGCACTGATGCAGATGCACAAACACAAACAGACAACCTCACACTGCACATCTGACACACCATGTGTGTGTGTCTCAGTCTTCCTAGGCAACTACACAACACATGAGGGGGGCTGAACCACAGTGACACAGATGTGGACACAGTGCCATACAAAATAACCCATCATTGGTACCCACTTAGTGGGCAATCAGGCATTGTGAGATGATAGGGAACACAAAAGACACATGTGACACAAGATGTAATGAATACAAACTCAACACAGCAAGAGACTGACGCACTACCCCCAGGGACCAGACATTGGGGTGACACAAGCATGCATTATACCGCCACTGTGATGACAAAGGTAGATGTCTTACAAACTGTGAAAACCAAACATGTGTCCTGTGCCACAAACGTACATCACATCTACACAAACACAAATCACTCAGCATGGCCCCTTATCCATGGACAAACGTGAACTAGGGGCCCATCCATGCAAACATTTACATCAGTCCACCCTCAACACCACACACCATGAACTGCAACAATGTGCATCTGTGAAGCCCACATGGACAGGTGACACTGCACATGCACCCATGACAAACACAGGAATGTTGGGAGGAACTAAGGTGCACAGACTCATCACACAAGGACAGTTGACAACCCTGGTGAATGACAGACATACTGAACAGTATGGGATACCTGGCCATGATGGCAAAGCTCACGTAACCTTCAGAATACCTCCCACAGTCTCAGGACAATGCAGAAGCCAAGGAGAACCACAAGGCACACATGCTGACACCTGCAAACATTACAGCCCTGAACCGGACAAGTGGGAGCAGTCACACACACACACACACACACACACATGTCTCAATCACTGAAAGGGATCACCTTGGGACAACTACATGATATTGTGAACTAACAAGTGCCTTGGGGACCCCTGTGTCCCATCTACGTCTGACAACATCATCACAACTCAGAACTGAAAAATCCCAATGATGAAACACCAATTAACAGTAGTGTGTCATGCACCCACACATCTGGTAGCCCATGTCAAAGTTGTGGGATGAAAAACAGTACCACTCAGCAAGCATAAACAACAGGAACATATCAAGGGAACACTGCCTGTGTATGAAAAGGGATGTGGACACACACACACATGCTCACACAACACACACCATGGGCCCAGGCTATGTCACGGAACAACACACTTACTTGAGGGGACCCAACTCCAGTGGAAGACCAGCTGTGCCAAACATAGTCACAGCACGTCTCAGTCATGTCAGCAGAACACTTTGTCAGTCAGCCATCAGTTACCACACAATGAAGGCCCTGGTCACAACAGCCTGGGTACGGGAGTCTCCCCTAATTCATCTGCACATACACAACACATATGTACAGCAAGTTGCACAGAGGACCCAGTTGCTCCTATACCAATGATGCCCACACCTGTAGGTCCAGTGGTGATGCGCACAAAGTCAGGGAAATAGACAAATTGGACAATGGGAAGCACATCATGGTGTCGATTCCGATCCGGTAAAAATAATTTGCGTACGACCCGTATCCGTAATTTTTTACGTACGAGTCGTACAAGTACCGTACAAACTGCCAAGTACGATTCGTCCGTGACAAATAACCAGGAATAGCGTCGGGAAAAGTCTACGAGAGTGCGTCGGAAAGTGTCCACGTCCGAATATCGTCGGGTAAACTCATGCCCGTGTACGAGCCGTACAGCGCCCCCACCCCCAAATATGTCAGCACCGTACACCACCCTGTCTGCACTGCACCCCAGCCCCGCAACTGTACGTGCCGTACCCCCATGTACGCGCAGCACCCCCTCATGTACGCGCCGTACCACCACATGTATGCGCCGTCCCCCAGGGCCGCACGTGTACGCACCGTACCCCCACCGCATGTATGCACTGTACCCCCAGCCCCCCCACCGCATGTACACACTGTACCCCCAGCCCCCCCACCGCATGTACACACCGAACCCCCACCGCATGTACGCACTGTACCCCCAGCCCCCCAACGCATGTACGCACCGTACCCCAGCACCGCATGTGCGCACAGTACCCCCAGCCCCCCAACGCATGTACGCACCCTACCCCAGCACCGCATGTACGCACTGTACCCCCAGCCCCCCCACCGCATGTACGCAACGTACCCCCACCGCATGTACGCGCCGCACACCAACACCGTACCCCAGCACCCTCACCCAGCATCGCGTATGTACTGATCGTACCTACGCGAAAAAGACTCATACAGAACCAGGACACTGTAAAACAGCACAAGGAGGGTCAAAGCGACTCGCACAACAACACAAAACACGTCTACACGACAAAGACAAAATACATCTCAATGACTGACCTGCCACATCCAAACAGGCCAACAGAGGCCCCAAACACAATCACCTCTTATAACGCACCCACCAAAATTCAAACACAGCCACACCCAAAAATTGACCAATAAAAAGGGCCCACACACACAAACCATGAGCCTTTGCAACAGACCTACTGCTGACAGAGCCCACACACAAACAACCCCACATTACTCACACCTTCGCTACACCTTCACTCACACACCTTCACACAACCTCCTCCACAAACATCCCCCTCTTCACATTCACACACACACACGCACATTCACACCCACACACCCACAACCATCCACACCCACACCCACACCCCACACCATGCCCACAGACAAGAATCCAAAGTTCACAACGGCTGAGCTGGACCTCCTTGTCAACGAAGTCATCAGAGTCGAGCCACAGCTGTTTGGAACATTGGTCAGACAGACCAGCATAGCTGAAAAATCTGCCATGTGGCAGAGGATTGTCGATAAGGTGAATGCTGTTGCGCCCATCCGAAGGACCAGGCATGAATGCCAAGCCAGGTGGTACGATCTGCGCAGGGTGGTCAAGAGGAAAATGAATGAAGAATATGCCCAGACTAACATCACTGGAGGTGGGCCGCCCCGCAGACCCGTACACTACCATCCCTGGGAGGAGAAGGTGATGGCCATGCTACCGCCGGTGGGAGTACATGGAGTCGAAGGAGTCGCAGAGCCTGGTGAGTACACAACCAACTCACGTAACATGGGGGGAATGGCATCCACACCCCAACTACAACAAATGCACGCACCTACCCCCAAGCACTCACCTCACACAACCACACTCAAAAACCACGCCCATGCCACTAACGTCGCCATGCACCCTTCACAAATCAAGGCAAGGCCATGTCCAAGGCTACAACAACCACAAACACAAGACTGGATGTCCGTAATGCTGGGAAGGTGGGCCTGACACAACACATTGTGAAACTCAGAAGCAGACACCAATGCCCTCAGCCCATATGGCATAGGTACATACCCATGCACAATGCACAGGGACAGGCAAAGTACTGACAAGGTAGCTGACACTGGGCGCTGCTGTATGCAGCACAAGGCCCTCCTGGGACCACTGTACACTCAAACAACAACTCCACTAGCTCACATACCCAGCACAGGAACTCACACACAGTGTCATGCCAGCATGCACCATGAGGGGACACACACATCACCTGGGAGACCCAATGACAACTCACACTACACACAACAGCACGCCCGGTCACACCCCCCCCCCTAACACAAGCACACACCCCCGGGGCAGGCAACGGATTCACACACTCCCACAATGGACATGTGACACAACAAGACCAATCCAGAGCCAAGTAAGCACCAGGGCCAACTATCTACAAGTCACACACTCAGGAGAACATCCCAATCTGTCCCCCGCAACATACCCATCCCCAAGTGGACACTGAGAGGAATGCTAGGGACATCCAACTACCTGGAGGAACTGTGTCAACTTGAATATGTATGAAACATGGATGTGGCATGAAACAGCATTACCATTGTCTCTCTCTCACACACAGGGCAACGTCGTCGATCTCCCCCCAACACTGGGGGGAAGAATCACAGTCCTAGGCACCGCGTGAAGACGATCCCACCGGCAGCGACGACTCTCACCACTCCGTGGATGACCCCGACCAACCTGGCCCCTCTGGTGCCCAAGCCCCTGCAGCACCTGCGTCAGGTACATCTGTGCCAACCACCACCCCCATTCCTGCCACATCCCAGGAGACACCCAGGAGCCCTGCTCGCACTGAACAACAGAGCCAGTCTGACCAGGAGGGACAAGGTTCTGCGGGCACCCAGGAGGAGGCAGACAACCCTGCAAATTGCCATCCCACAGGGGTCCCGTAGACCCGATGTGCCCACAACGGCAGGCCAGTCTCGTGTGGGCAGGGGTGGTGGGAGTGGAGGCAGGCGGAGGCGCGAACCTGACCAGACAGCTCAGGACCTCATACCGGCGTGACACCAGAGGCATCGACCAGGTCGTGTCCAGACTTTCCGGGATGCAGGGGACCCTCGACGAGATTAAGGACCTGCAGGTCGAGCATCATGCCAGTTATCAACAACACCAAGGACGGATGGAGGCAAGACTGGCTGAGCTCCTGGCGGTGCACAGGGACGTGAGCCAATCACTCCGTCAGATCGCCCAAAGCCTGGCAAACCCTCCCTGTACCACCAGGCGTAGACCAGCACCAGACACAGGGAGGGAGGAGGAGGAGGATTCATCTGACGGAGCGTCCCCAGCATCGTCAAGGCCTGCATCTGAGGGTCCCCGGAGGAAGGTGGGTCGTCCACGGAAAAGACCGTGAGAGTCAGCGGACCATCCCCATCTCCCAGGTCACCTGGCCTGGCACCTGGCCCTCCGGCGCAACAGCAGCACCTCATCCAATGACATTCTCTGCCACATGGACTTGCTGGTCACAGTCTGACCAATGATGACCAACACTGTGGTCTGGACTCTGATGACTCCAACTGACAAGGATGCCATCTCCCCCTGTGAACTTTGGATTCTATTCCCCCGGTAGAGCACCTTAGCACATCTACCAAAAGACTCACCCCACCAAAAATAAAATCTTATTGTTCTGCACATGAGATGTTGCTGTCATTTGGCATTATTCAACGATGTGTGTGGAAATGTCTAACTATGCCTGAGTGTTGAACCAACTCCAGCCATCCATACCCTGGCATCAGAGCCTGGTACAGGACACACATGGGTCACAAGGTATCATTCAATGTAGGCATGGAGCACAACACTCATCTGTGATGGCCTCTGGCTGCTGAGGGGGTGCTTGCTAAACTGTGCGGACAGACGTATTTGGGAGATCATCATCAAGGCGTAGAGGTCATGGTCCATGTGGAGGTACCCGGGGAGGGAGTCCCAGGTATGTGTGGCCAGGTGGGAGAACAATGTCCTGTATGCTGGAGTACGGTGGATGTGAAGAACGGTGGCCAGGGCAAGGTTGGATGCACGGAGATGGACCAACGGGTTCTAGGATGACAGACGTATAAGGTTGGTCTGGGGTCAGGTTTGTGGACTGCCTCCTGAGTGTGGGTAGGGAGTGTGGAGGTCATCCTGCAGCAGACAGTGATCCATTGCAGCTATCTATGGTGGACGGTGAGGTGGCTGGGGCGCAGGGTGTTGAAGCTGAGGTGTGCAGATGCCCCCTGGAAGTGGACCAGTTTCCTTGGAGTTTGGATGTACTTGCTCCATAGAGGGCAGGGCAGTATATGAGACGGATGTTGTCATGGACCTGGGGGATGGTCTGTCGTAACTTGGAGTGGATCTATCTGTGGATCATGTGTATAATGCAGAGGGCGTTGCAGCATGAGGTCCAGATGCTGTGGACTAGCATGGCATATGTGAGCGAGCCAAACATGATGCACACCATCTTGTGTGTGTGGCCACTGGGTGCTTGTGCAGGGCCCGCAGCAGCAGGCGTCATCTCCCTGCAAAATGCCCCATTTAGCACACAAAGACTAGGATGTCAGAAGGACAACTGCAACAGGCGCGTGTGTAAAGTAAGGAGTGTCCAGTGTCACATGGCACACCCAGAGACAATGCATGCACAATCACCAAAGAGCCATTACACCGGATCAGGAAACTGAAGGGCGACCTGCGCATAGGAGACACACCCTCAGCAGCTGTTGATGGCCCATTGTGTGGTCGACCTTGCTAAAAAACATACACGACCATGTACTTCATGCCCAATAGGGCGCCTAATCCATGAGCAACTGCATGCATGTCGCTAAACTACACATGGACTCCTATGCATTATCTACAGCAAGTATGCCAGAGATGCCGCATGCCAAGTGGCAAGAGACCTGCATTGACAGAGATGAGGCACCTTGGAGTGTGACGAACACCTTTATTACTCAGCCTCACACTAATGGAAATGCATCCATCGGAACAGACTCACAGGTCATTTGGCTGAACAAGTGTGACCTACACTGGACACCCCCTTCAACACACAGATGTGGTAAATCCTACTGAGCTGGCACACAAGTGAAAGGGTTGAGCCTCACACCCCTTGCTGCACACCGAGAGGCTGCAATTCACCATTGAGGCTGTCATGGGGATGTCCCACACCATGTCCACCATTAGCATCCCGTATGTTCCTGAGGGACGTTATACACACATTGATGCCTTCATCAGAATCCACAATCCATGACAGATGACTGTCAGGAAGGGTGACTATCAATTCATGGGAGCCATGCAACACGTCATGTGGCCCATGGTGAGTTGACATGTATGCATGGTAACACAACATGCACAGAAGCAGTCCCCACATATCACAAACACGTACCACCCACAAAACGCCTTGCAGCACTCCTTACCCAAAATGACTTTTCACCATGTCTGTGCATGTAACTCTGATCCAGCACACGTTGCAATACTCATGAGGAATAGCAGAAGGGCAATGATGACATGAGCAGACGACAGCCGCAGGAACCTGGGGAGGACAGACACACAACAAGTCAGCGAAGAGCTAGTAATCCGCAGACATGTACATGTACTCTACAGGAATGATGTTGTCACCATGCTAAGAATGAATTTTGTGTTCCCGAAAAAATTTGTGGAATGACATCATCACTTGAATGACACATCAGAACACACCTCCAAGTCACTTAGCACACAGTCAGCTCGACACACACATTGCAACACATGCCACACAAGGCTCTAAGCGTGCACACTCAGACACAGGGACTCACCATCATGAGAAGAAGTTGCGGATGAGCTGACTCCGGATGTCCTCATCCTCATCCTCACTTGCCCCGTGCCCAAGCCCTTCATCCTCCACGGGTGGATGATCTTGCTCATCCGGATCCAGGATGAGTGGCACGGCCTTCTCCACTGCCATGTTGTGCAGCATGCAGCACACAAGGAAGATTTTGCAGACCTTCACCGGGGCATATGGGAGTGCGCCGCCGGTCTTGTGGAGGCACCGGAATCTGCTCTTCAGGAGTCCAAACGTCCTCTCAATCACGCGCCTCGTCTGCCCATGGGTGTCGTTGTACCGGTGTTCTGCGGCTGTTCTGGGGTTGCGGAGAGGCGTCATCAGCCATGGCATGTTGGGATAGCCAGCGTCCCCTACATGGAAACATCATGGACAGAAGTGGGTCAGGAGAAGCAGTAAGATATTAAGATACCGCTAAATACAGGACTAACAGAGTATACCCACCAACAAGACATGCACGTTCGTTGCGCAGCTGCAGCATAATTTCAGGCACCCTGCTATGCCTCATGATGTAGGCATCGTGTGCTGATCCTGGAAAACGAGCACAGACATGGGATATCAGCATGTTAGCAAGACATACCACAAGGGCATTGATGGAGTGGTAGTGTTTGCGGTTACGGAAGGCTACCTCCTGTGCCTGTGGTGGTACCAAAGCCACATGTGTCCCATCAATGGCCCCAATTACATGGGGCATCCCTCCCAGGGCATAGAACTCACCCTTGACACCTGTCAACTGCTCACAAGTTGGAAAATGTATAAATTCATCCAGGTGTACCAACATGGCCTCTAACACATCATGCAGGACACGGCTGAACATGGTCTGGGACATGCCACCTACATCAGCTATGGTCAATTGAAACGTACCCGTGGCAAAGAAATGTAGGGCTGCCATCACCTTCATCTTGGGTGTCAGTGCAGTAGGATACCTGTGTAGCGGTTGGAGGTGTGGTGCCAGCCTTGTGGTCAAGTTGTCAATCAACGGTTGGGAGAAGCGGTACCGGCGTATACAGTCACGTTCCCTCATGGCAGCCAAGTCTGCCATTGGTCGGGGGAGAGGCGGTGCCCTGCAGATATTTGGAAGGAATAACGAAGATTGAGTACAGCACTACACCAATGTCAATGAACTGAGCACATGTTCAACAGCTAAAACACATATGCTACATACAGAGTCTGTTCTGTGCAATGCATCCAGGACACGTATGCCAGCCAGGTGACACCCGGACCAAGAGTCAGCTACACACGTGGGTGCTCAAGGTCAACATGACATGCCATGAAACTAGCTGTGGGCCGGTGTAAGTGAACAGGCAGGCGCATTACAGGAGTGACAGACATCCACATATGTGCAGAAGAAGGATGTTTTATCATACAGACAGGTTGCGGAACACTAGAGGCACAGGTCACATGGCCTTGAAATAGGACAGTCCACACACCTTGCCATGAAGGGGTACAAGTCAAGACTGATCACACATACATTGAGACTACGCAGATATGTCCGTGTCTCGCAAGTCCATGTGCGATGCATACATACACCCGTTATGTCGGATTCCACATGTGGCCTGGTGTGCGTAATAGTGTGCCATGCCCATCGACACGCAGACACATGTTGGATGCAGCAACTGCAGATGCATGTCACGGAACAACTACAGCAAGCTCATGGGAACACATGACACACACATGACATAGTCACATCGTGCAACGCCGGTAGTTACATGTCAGGTGTCATTATCTGTGTCCCTGGCATCAGGGGACAGTTGCGGGTGTAGGTGACTGTGCCAATGCCAGTGATGCAGTGCTCGACTGTCCCCAGAGAGTAGCTCCTCTGTATAAATTGATATCAAGTAATTTGCTGTTGTGTCATGCTCCCCATTGTGTCCCAGTGGCATGGTGGGTAAACCAACTGTGTGGGGCAGGGCCTACATATGTTTGTAGTATTGTAGATGTTACTCGTGTTGCTGTTCATGCTATGCGCTGTGTCCTATGTAGTTTGGACTCATGTGTCATATGTATACAGGTGTCTGATCATTTCCTGTCTCTTCACCTTGCCCACAGCATCGTCGGGGGAAACCGAGGAAGACACTGCACGGACGTGGGGGAGGGATCCAGCACCGGGGCCACCAGTGCTGGGGAGTCTGGCGCAGCAAGTGGCACGGAGGCCGAGGGGAGTCAGGCGGAGGACCTGTCCAGTCCCAACACCGACTATGACGCTGACGGGTCCGAGGCAGAGCTCCCAGAGGGGACGGAGACTGCTCCCAGAGCTGAAAGCAGCACTCCATCTCTCGCCGCACCCTCCATTCCCATCACCGCCCTCCCACTTGCTCGGGTCCCTTGTGTCCGTGCTAGGCGACAACAGGTGCGTGAGAGACGGCAAGGAGGTGTATTTAAAAGGTGAAGGGTGCACTTCCACTCCGGATCATTCTGTGGTGTGTTGGCACATTCAATTGCATGGTGCATGTAATATACACGCTCATAATTTAGCTTGTATTCTGAAAGGGATTCGTGTGCCAGTCATGACCCCGTCTTGTACGCTGCTGTAACGCCCTGAACGTCTCAGGATCGTTTAACAGACACGATAATGAGAACGCAACCACTTGTGAAGGTTTAGTTATTTTAATGAAGGCAAAAATAATACAAGGAATAAACAAAGGTTATAGTCACTGGAATCCTCCAGGCTAAGTACGTTACCAGCCCACAGCACGGATGGTCCTAACCGTCCTCTGCATATACGCCGATCCCGGCGTATGCCAACAGAGGGCAGAAATGAAACGGCCGACAATGCCAATCGGTAGGCTGTGAGGGGCACGAAGAGTGTTGGGGAGAATTGAGGAGTCAGGGAAACACCCAGCCGGGGTCTCTACCTGAAGGGAGCAGCCGCTCAACCTCTTCCTCAGACTGCACCGGGACGCGGAGTCACCTCCTGGTGATGCGTCACCGATACCCCAATCACAAGCAAAGAAGACTGAACCGAGAGCAGCCGCTCGATCGATCCTGTGGACTTCCGAGTCTGTAACGCGGCAAACACCTCCTGGTGTGCGTTACAGCTGGCAGTCCCTGTATCTCTGGTCGGGCTGGGAGTTACGACTCCAACCAGCAAAAGCGCCACTGCGCTTTGACTCAGCCGAGTCAAAAAGCGAAGCTCAATGGTTATCCGGTAGAGCTTCCGGGTCCTTCACAGGTGACGATGGGGCAAGACACGGCCCAGGGAGTAACGACTCGACCTACCTCCGTTCTTGCCTTACTGGAGCACCACTCCGGAACACTGCTCTTCACTAAGCAGGTACGTCGGTGTAAACACAATATCCGACAGCGTTGTACCTCCCGGTTCCTCCCTTTATAGGGCGTGTTTTCCTTGAGTTATGTAACAGCTCTCCTGTTTACATAAGGGCGTGTTTTCCTTGAGTTATGACAGGAATTCTTGACAGTTGCTTGCTAACGGTAGTTATGTGCTATTCAATGATGAAGCTTGCTGTGGGATGCTGGTGGAAATTCCTCACATCGTGACTGTATCACTACGAGTGGTTTTCTGTAATAACGTCCTTTTCCCACCCCCGCATGGCCGGCTTGATGTATCCATCTGGCCTTCCATTCCAACCTTGAAAGCAGAGTTCAACAAGATGAGCAGAATAAGGGCTCTATTGTTTCGAAAACAAGTCGTGTTGACTTCATCCCGAGAAACATTTGTCCTTCACGTAGCTAACACGCGCACAGAGGTGCAAGCGCTTTTGAACACTGATCTCTCACTATATTTTGGGACTCTGATTCAGACTATCTTTCATGCCTCGTCAACAAGTGGGCTGGCTGTTTTTTTCTAAATTGTGGGCTCCGGCCTCGTGACCTCCTTCCAAACTCTGTTTGGTGTGAACCCCGCATTTCATCATTCGACTTTTTTCTAGCGTCTTCGGAGGTCTCCCTTTGCTTCTCGCCCTCGTAGCTGGGGTGCTATTATTGATCTGCGTACTACGCTATGGCTGCACAACTTGCCTTACAAGACAGCATGCACCGGCTGCTCTATCTTCGGAAACAGATCATTGAATTCTACGACACTTTGCCGCTGGCGACCTTAAGCATTGCCTATGGATTGTCCTTCCGGTTTCCCTTCCTTACCTGCATGCAACCTGTCTTTCATTGCCTAGATTGTCCATTCGAATGGGCTCTGGATTTGTGTCTGTCTAACTCGGTGTCTCCTGACCCGGATTATGATCGACTGATGAGCCCCTTAGTGGCTCATGAGCTGGACTGTTCTGGCGTCAGGATTATGGCCTGTGCTGCAGCACATGGAGTCCTAGGGAATTGGGACATCGGAACGGCTGCAACTGAATTCTTATCCAGAAGTTATCTTGATGTCCCCACCTGTTGTCCACAAATGGTGCTGGATGCCCCGATTGTTGAGGAACACGTGTGTTCTCTCCCCCTGCTGAACTGTATGGCAGATAATTTTGCGGAACGTTCAAATGATTTCCTCTTGGAAGCTGTTGCAAGTTATTGTGCTTATACCTTGATGGATTGACTTTAGCCCTGCTCATTTCATGGTGCATCCATCGATGTTATATTATTTGCCCTTTTACATGGTTAATTTCCCTGCAACATCGTTCATTATTGAAATTTCTTTTCTGACTTTTTCGCTTCCCTTCTATGGACTTCCAGTTCATGCCCTTGGTTCTGTTCTATCAAACTTGAACTCTGCGTTCTCGAATTTGCGCCCCTAGTGGTTAGTGGTACGATCAAGGGGGGGTGCAGTGATAATTCCTATCTCCATATGTACAATGCTAAGTTGGCACCACCGCGTTAGTTGTTAGTAAGCCATCTTGCCAATTTTGCAGCTTTTGCACGCGACACTGTAGTTGCGTGTTATAAATTGAAAAATGCCTACTCGAGTTTGCTTCACATGAGAACTGTCTGTTGTTTGATATCCTTCACAGTGAGCAGCGAGCTTGTACTGTACATTGTGTACACAAACAGTCTGGGTGACTAGACGGTGCATGTTGTTGTGTGCAGGTTGATCGTCCCACTATTTAGCCATTACATGCACGCAGCTGCAGATAACTGATAGACGAGTGCTTGCCATATTGCAGTGCAGCACGTTTAAGTTTCATTGTGATGGTGAACTTTCGCAGGAGATGAGACTAGATGATCCTGTGATGTGATTCCACTGAGCTGATCTGTACGGTGGGGGGTCCCCCATTCAAGCCTAGAGACCTTCTATTAGTCGAATGATACTACTATTGGTTTACTGGCGACAGGAAGGTTGCTGTTTCCACTGTCATTTTCTTATGATTGCTCCTTTCATTGTCTATGATATTGCAACAATGCTGATGCTTCTGAACTTAACCATGTGTCTGCTTATGTTAGCCACAGTACTGCATCTTAGGACGCGAGGTTCATTGAATGAACTTTACCGTGTCTTTGTCTATTCTGTTGTGGACTGATCTGAGAATAATGACGAACAGGTATGTCTGATTCACACCATTCCTGAGAATATTGTCAGTCGCTTGTTCTGGGTTGTCTATACATTGGGACCGCCGAGGTCAACCTCAGCTAACGAATGGGACACTAAGCTAGTCGGATAAGGGGTTCTGGGTTCTGAGGGGAGTTTGTGGTACACCAAACATGTCTCCTTCGTGCCAGGCACCACACCCCCTGCCCCTGTCTCCCCTGCTGCTGTCAATGCAAAGTCTGTGGACATTCAGCGCCAGTTGCAGGTTGGTCAGACATCGCTGCTGCGTGTCCTCCATGGCCACACCAGACTGCTGACACGGATGGTGTCGTACATGGAGGGCATGTCATCAGCGATGTCTGACCAACGGATGTTAATGAGGTCCATGGACTCGTCACTGACGGCAGCAGTGGGTCTCCTGCAGCGCTCCGTCCCCCCCTACCCCAGCACCATCCGCACTTCCCACTCCCATGCCTGTCCCACACACACCCAGACGTCCCCATGCACGCACCCCACCAGACACAGGCAGCACACCACCAGGGGAGGCCAAGCGCACACCTCCTGTCACGCACACACAGGGGGTAGAAGGCACAGCCACTGGGTCGGGGGGCAAACAGCAGCGACGCTGTCACAGTAGGAGTCCGCAGTCCTCACGACCCACTACCTCCAAAACCACTCCCCTTGGCTCTCCTACCCAACAGTCGGACAGAGAGTCCTTCATGGCCAGTCTGTCCCTCAGCCCCAGTGTGACAACACCCCGCAGGGTAGTTGAGTCCCCCCCCCCTATCAACACCCTCCCCCAGTTGCACTGCGACCCATCCCTCCGACCCCCCCCCCCTCCTTGGGGCCTGTGGTTCCTTCGGGTGCAGGGGAGACACTGGAAGAGCTTGCGGCCTTGTGCAGCGCCATACTGACCTCCTCCTTTGGCGCTGCCCCACCCCCTGTGGTGGAGTCGTGCATCCCTGCACCCACGACACCTACTCCTGCCCCTCCTGTCCCTGCGGTGCCTGATTCTTCCCCCCCACATGATGCCCCCCCTTCTGTGGATGATATGGTACAGTGTGCTGTGCGGGCAAGCTAGGGGAGACGCGTCCCAACATGTCCCCCCCCAGGACTTCGCATCTGGCGTGGCCTATGGGCTTGGTGAATAGTGGACTGTAGCTAATTTTCTTCGAAATGCTGAATGTGGTTTTTTGTTTTTCGTTTGCACACTATTGCTTTTCTGGTATTGCTGTTGGTGCTGCTGCTCCCTGAGTTGGGGTGGTGATAATGTGTTGGGTGTCTGGGAAATGTTGTAGTGTGCTGCTCATGGGGTGGACCCTGGTATCTGCATGCCGTCACAAGGTGTCTGCATATATTCGTAGGTCATGTTAGCTCTTACTGCATGGTGACATTGTCCCAAGGTGTGTTCCTTCCTCTGTGGCACCTTACATCTTCCCTGCAGGGGGTTTCCCAATTGTTGTGCTGAGCTGTGTCAACATTTCCTCGGTGTGTGACACATCCCTTCGACTTTGCCCATGCATGCTCTGCAATGTCTCCACCTGCATCGTTTGTGGCATCCTTGCTGGACACTGTACTTGTGTATGGAGTATATTGACATGGCTTCATGTGGACATTTTCCCTTTTACGCACTATGCATGTGTGTACTCCCTGCCTCACACACATGTGTTACGTGTTCTGCAGGGTATTTGGGCACCTGACTGACAATTGTGGGCATTGTATCTGTGTGTACTCCACCCTTTTCCTTCCATGGGAGGCTACAACTTGTTGGCTGCCCCGGCACTTGTACATTCCTATCATTCCTGGAATGTGGGTGACATTGTGTGTTCCCTTAGGCTTCCTTAGTTTAGTGGTGTTTGACATGAGGATACAATCTTGTTGCATGATCTCAGTGTGTGTATTGTGCTGCCTCCGCCAGGGGTGGGTATGCATGTGTAATTTGTCATCACACCCACATGTGGTGTGTCATGCAGTGGGGGAGGGACATCCATCCTCATGGGAGTGGGACACTGCTGTCAGTGATGTGTTGTCATGGCACTCTTAACATTGTCGCACATTGTGGATGCCTTCATGCACCCATGGAGTTTTGCTCATCGGAGGGTGATGTACACACCCCCATGTCTCTGTCCACTGCTGGGGGTCCTCTGCACCACCCCCATGTGTCTGTCCACTGCTGGGAGTGATAGGCACCCACCCCTCATATGTCTGGGCACTGCTGGGAGTGATAGGCACCCACCCCCATGTCTCTGTCCACTGCTGGGAGTGATAGGCACCCACCCCTCATATGTCTGGGCACTGCTGGGAGTGATAGGCACCCACCCCTCATATGTCTGGGCACTGCTGGGAGTGGTAGGCACCCACCCCCATGTCTCTGTCCACTGCTGGGAGTGATAGGCACCCACCCCTCATATGTCTGGGCACTGCTGGGAGTGATAGGCACCCACCCCTCATATGTCTGGGCACTGCTGGGAGTGATAGGCACCCACCCCCATGTCTCTGTCCACTGCTGGGAGTGATAGGCACCCACCCCTCATATGTCTGGGCATTGCTGGGAGTGATAGGCACCCACCCCTCATATATCTGGGCACTGCTGGGAGTGATAGGCACCCACCCCCATGTCTCTGTCCACTGCTGGGAGTGATAGGCGCCCACCCCTCATATGTCTGGGCACTGCTGGTCGTGATAGGCACCCACCCCTCATATGTCTGGGCACTGCTGGGAGTGATAGGCACACACCCCTCATATGTCTGTCCACTGCTGGGAGTGATAGGCACCCACCCCTCATATGTCTGGGCACTGCTGGGAGTGATAGGCACACACCCCTATGTATCTGTCCACTGTCGTGGTACGAGCCGTACCCACGCGCTGATGGCCTGGGTACGGCCCGTACCCCTACGTCACCCCAACTTTGGGGGTGCGGCCCGTACACGTGCCTTTGGGACGTGGGTACAGGCCGTACCGCCATTGTTGGTGTGACGTAGGGGTAGGCGTGGTATGTGCCGTACCCACGCGCTGATGGCCTGGGTACAGCCCGTACCCCTACGGCACTCCAACTTTGGGGGTGCGGCTCGTATCCATGCCTTTGGGACGTGGGTACGGGCCGTACCGCCATTGTTGGTGTGACGTAGGGGTAGGCGTGGCATGGCCCGTACCCACGCTCTGAGGGGCGAGGGGACGTCCCGTACCACCATTGTGGTGGTGACGGGTCCGCGTCCACGTCCACTTCCGTTGTGTCGGGACGTCGGATTGTTGGACACGCCCCCCGAAGTGACCAGACCATGGAGGTAATTAATATGCAGGATGTTTTAGTAATTTGTGGGGTGTGGGGTGTGTTTCCTGCCCCTTGCACACACACACACCCCCCCTTTGCCCCTGGGGGTTGTTCTGACCTTCTGCGGCATCTGCGTGGGTTTCTGTACACGAGGTGGTAGGCTATGAGGGCCGGGATGATGCGTAGGTTGGGGTCCATCGCTGTCCGTCACGTACCGGGGCTCCTTGTTCGCGTCGTCCTCAATTTCCCGGCAGTTTTTGGCTCCCGTAAAACATGCTGCGTGCGGAGTGATGTCGGCACGAATCGTACTTGCTGGTCTGTAGAACGCTGCCTGACTCCGTCTGGACATCGCGTATGCGCCGTCCAGAATCAGATTTGTATGTATTTTTTTGCCAGTCGGTGTTTTTTACGACTCGTACGGAAATGGTATTTCTGTGCCAATTGTACTTGCGAGTTTGTAAGGTGTTTTTCCCGGGTACGAGTCGGACGGAAAAAACGCTCCGTACGACCATTCGTACCCGGGTTTTACAGGATCGGAATCGACACCCATATGTGCATGGGTGCAAGCCACATATGTGACCATGCAAATGAAATGTTCACAGAGATGTCCACAAATTGTTGATCATGACACACCCAGTTAGCTGCAAAGGATGACATGGATACCGACCAGAATTGGATACATATCTCATGGACCACATGGAGTACCTCACATCAACACCTCAGTATTCAACATTGGAAACCAAGCATTACAGGAGCAAGGGCATGTTAAACATCATCAACCTAATGTACAGCTAAATCAAGTTCACAGGGATAAAGAAAAAAGCTTTATTCAGCATATTAAAAGTTAAACGTCAGTTCACACAAAAGGCCAATGGCCAGTCCATTATCAAATGCCAAGGAGTGAACTTGAGTGACAACTGTCACACGTTGCTTGCCTGCACTGCTAAGGACAGGGGACATACCCTCGGAGGGGCATACATGGGGGAAGGCCAGGCACCGCAGGGACAGGATCAGGGTGCAGCAGAAGGAGGCAGTGAAAGGGTGGTGGATGCAGGAGAGACACTTGCAACTGCAGTGGAGCTGACTGCAGTGGTGGGTGCAGTCACAACCGTGGGGCACAAGTCAGATGGGGTGGGTGCCGGCACAACTTCAGTAGGCAGGTCAGATGGAGTGGATTGGGTCCCCACTGCAGTGCCCAAGTCAGACGGAGTGGTCGTGGACTCCACTGCAGTGCCTAAATCCATGTGAGCGGAATGGGGTGCAGGTGAGGTCGGCAGGACAGAGGGGGGGACACGGTCCCCACATCAGTGGCACTAACCGTCTGACCAGGTGTGGAGGAGAAAGTGGTAGAGGGGGAGGGCCTCAGCATTTTGGGGATGGTGTATCTGTGGGTGGGGGAACCCGGGGCAGGGTGTGGTGGGGGAACCTCTGAAGTGGTGGCCTGGGGGATGGAGGGCGGAGACTTCGCCTTGGAGCTGCGGGGCGGCGGTGGGGTCTTGCTCCTCCGGCTCCGGGGGGACTTGCGGGTGGGGGCCTCAGTCTGACTGCGCCTGGGGGAGGGTGTCTGGGTGTGAGGGGCTCTCCCCTCTGTGTGTGGGGACTTCCTCTTCCCCTTGTAATCTGGATCTGCTGGGTCGGTGGGGAAGAGGCCAAGGTCACAGAGGAAGAGCTTCTGTGGAGATGGGGTTGCAGGTGAGGCAAGGGAAGGGGGCTGGGAGGGAGAGGTTTCGGAGGACTGCGGAGTGGTTGTGGATGACTGTATGTGTGTCTGCAAACCTTCCCCTGTGAGTGTGGTATCAGTCCCCTGTGCTTGCTTGGATGTGGCAATACAGGGACCCTGGGTTTCTGCATGGCAAAGATCTGTGATGCCTGGGAGACATCAGGCCTCACTTGTCACTGTGGTGTGTGTTTGTAACGTCACAGCAGTACATAGGTCGGGTGACACAGCCAGATGATTGGCCAATGCACTACATGGGACTCATGTGGAATTGAGATGTGAGGTGATGGTCATGTAGGTGACGTATGTGTCCATGCCCAACAGCACACACCTCAGTACATTGTGTAATGTCATGATCTATCATGTGATATTGAGCCTGGTCATGGCCACATAGGTGGATGAACCGACAATCTTCCTTTGTTAATCTCTGTTCTGCAGGCACCAGCTGTCCATCGACCGTTCCCAGACCTTGCAACCATGCAGGAACGCGACTGCATCCGATGGTATCACTTCACCACGCCACTGTTTGAGGAGTTGGCGGAGCAGTTGGTGCCACATCTGCTACCTGGCCGGACATACCCTACAGCACTGACCCCAGAGGAGAAGGTGATGGCAGCCCTGCACTTCTTTGCTACTGGTACCTTCCAGTACACTGTGGCTACAGCAGGTGGGATGTCGCAAACTATGTTTAGTCGTGTGCTACACGATGTCTTGGAGGGGATGTTACATTTCCTTGACCTGTACATCAAGTTCCCTAGCCCAGCTGAACTCCCTGAAATAAAGGATGCCTTTTATTCACTGGGTAGGATGCCGAACGTCATCAGATCTATTGATGGGACACATGTAGCCCTGATACCACCACAGGCACATGAGCAGGCATACCGGAACAGGAAACATTTCCACTCGGTCAATGCTCTGGTGGTATGTCTTGCAGACAAGTTTATCACACATGTGTGTGCACTGTTCCCTGGTTCTGCGCACGATGCCTACATAATGAGTAGTCGCGTTGCAATGCTGATGTCACAGATGCCAGCTTAGCATGCCTGGCTTGTCGGTGTGTATCATTGTGTGTGTTTGTCAATGCTGTATTTTGCACTCCTACAAAACTCAGCTACTTGTTCATTTTTGTGTGTGTATGTGACTCCGGATACCCCAACATGCCGTGGTTGCTGACACCCCTCAGGAACCCTGTGACACCAGCCGAGATGCGCTACAATGAGGCACATGGTCGGAGCAGGAGGGCGATTGAACGGACATTCGACCTCCTGAAAAGCCGCTTTCGCTGCCTGGACAAGACCGGAGGGGCCCTCCCATATGAACCTGCAAAGGTGTGCAAAATAATCCTTGTATGCTGCATGCTACACAACATGGCAATGCGTAAGAAGGTGCCTCTCATCCAGGATGACAATGACGATGACCAACCTCCGGCACCTGTGGAGGATCCCGGCCTGGGCCAAGATGCCAGTGATGATGAGGATGAGGGTGACGTCCACTCACAGCTCATCAACAACTTCTTCACCTGAATGTGAGTTTTCAGGGTTGTTATGTCAATGTATGGGGTTGGCCTGGAATGTGTTGTGGCTGCTCTGTTGCTGTCTGAGTGTGTCTGTGTGCCACTTGACTGGATGCGTGCAGTGATGTGTCCATTCAGGTGGTGTGTACTCCACAATAGGGTAGTACTGCTAACTTGTTTTTGTGTAGGTTTCTTGTGACATGTTTTGTGCATGTGTATTGCATTTCTCTCCTGTTCTGCTGTGCTTTGACTGTGTCTTGTGTCTGTCCTTCACAGGGTAATTTGCCTGTTGTTTGTTCAACACTGACCCCCAACACCCAGAATCCGACACCAGTGTGGTCGTGGACTCCACTGCAGTGCCTAAATCCATGTGAGCGGAATGGGGTGCAGGTGAGGTCGGCAGGACAGAGGGGGGGGACACAGTCCCCACATCAGTGGCACTAACCGTCTGACCAGGTGTGGAGGAGAAAGTGGTAGAGGGGGAGGGGCTCACCATTTTGGGGATGGTGTATCTGTGGGTGGGGGAACCCGGGGCAGGGTGTGGTGGGGGAACCTCTGCAGTGGTGGCCTGGGGGATGGAGGACGGAGACTTCGCCTTGGAGCTGCGGGGCGGCGGTGGGGTCTTGCTCCTCCGGCTCCGGGGGGACTTGCGGGTGGGGGTCTCAGTCTGACTGCGCCTGGGGGAGGGTGTCTGGGTGTGAGGGGCTCTCCCCTCAGTGTGTGGGGACTTCCTCTTCCCCTTGTAATCTGGATCTGCTGGGTCGATGGGGAAGAGGCCAAGGTCACAGAGGAAGAGCTTCTGTGGAGATGGGGTTGCAGGTGAGGCAAGGGAAGGGGGCTGGGAGGGAGAGGTTTCGGAAGACTGCGGAGTGGTTGTGGATGACTGTATGTGTGTCTGCAAACCATCCCCTGTGAGTGTGGTATCAGTCCCCTGTGCTTGCTTGTGTGCATGTCTAGACCTTGGTTTGGGTGTTTGTGTGCTGCTCGTGTCTGTGGCTTTGTGAGAATGTGCAGGTGTGTGTGTGCTTGGAACACGTAGGCTGCTAGGAATCGTGGGTGGTGCAGGGGTAAGAGGGGTGCGGGACTGTTGAGGAGGGACACTGCTGCCGTCAGGGAGGAGGCCACGGGCTGATTGGTCCTCTGTAGGGCAGACATGCCCGAGGAAATGCCCTCCATGAATGACACCAGTTGCGTCAACAGACGTGTGTGCATGGAGGACCTTCAGCATCGACGTCTGCCCTACATGGATCTGTCTAAGTAAGTCCACAGACTCCTCACTCAGGGCAGCAGGGGACACAGGGGCAGGGGGTGCCCTGCCTGGCACAAAGGAGACATGCTCACGAACACGTGAGCCTCCAGGGACCTCTGGGATGGGAGCCGATGGGAGGGTGGTGGTGGTGGGGGCAGTGGCGGGGACAGCCTCACTAGCTGGGGTTTGGTGGCTGCTGACACCCGCCTCCACAAGGGAGTCATCCTCAGAGCTGCTGTGGCCCTCAGCTGGGGTGGATGATGCTGACGACTCCTCTGTGTGGCTCCGCTCGCCCTCCATGCCACTGGGTCCCCCTGACTCCTCTCCTTCTGTCCCTGTCAGGCTCTGTGGCTCCTCCTGGTCCGTGGAGCTGTCCCCTCCTGTGGCCGTGGATGTATCTGGATAGGAATAGGAAGTAAGAGAACAACATCAGTCACCTGCACTGACTGCACACACCACAGTGAGTACATCACATCACAGGGCAAGCCCTGGCATCATCAGCTGAACACAGCTCAAAGTGCCAACACTGTTTAGAATAAGCCAATTGTCATTCTCAACATCAACCATGGCACACATATCCCTCGTTGACTTGCACACATATGTCTGTTGATTGTTGGATGCTAATACCCCAATGGCCCGACATGCACCACCCACACATTAGTTGGACATGCAAGTGAACAAGTAGGAGTATGTCACTATACACACAGCACATCTCTTGCTACTGACTCAGTACAGGTGTCCGGATGAAGGGATGGGCAGAGACTCATTTCACATGCTTGTGATGCATGCCAGCAACACACACTATGATGTTCTCATGTCCTGATAGGCAATGCCACAATGGGGTGCATGGTGCACACTTGAACACAATGCAGGATCACTCATAGCAAGTTAAATGCCATGGCACTGGCTTGCCCTGAAAGTAAGTCAACACTGTCTCCTGTCATAGGGGCAGGGCATCCAGACAACAAGAGTATGCACTGTGTCACAATCATAGCTCAGGGGTAAAGCTAACTCTGCAGATGACAGGTGCACTTGCCCATCCCCTGCAAACAACATATCCAGGACCCAGAAGACCCCACATCATGCAAATCCGACATATGAGTCTCTGCAAACATAACTCCCTGTACATTAACACATCACAGTCTGCCATGCATGTAACACAGCTGCCTGAAGGACACAGTTGCATACACCATTGTGCGCTGTCAGATGATCACACACCTATATGTCACACAGGTCTTGTCTCTCACAGTAACATCTCAGATGTCCTGCTGACCCTCAAAATCATGGACACCCCAGTTGTACGTAACAGGAAGCCACACCATAATGACAGAGAGGCAGACACCTGAAGACACATGTCACTAAGCACAACCTGTAAGTTGATACACAGGAGTGGGATTACAGAGTGTTTCTAAATTCCCTTGAGGAGCCATGACTGCCCAGGTCTACGTGAAACAGTGTTTGGCCCTGGACAGTAGTCAGGTGGCTACGCAAGTGTGACATACTTGATATACATACTCCTGAGGCCCACAAATTGGAGTCCCCTGCTGCATGGATTTGTTTGCAATAACCCAGCCACATGTGGCGAGTCACACCAGCAATTGTAACACATATCAAGGGCACATACAGATCACATGTCAGATCCCAGGCATTGGGTAAACAATTGAACCACCCATGAAACACACAACAGAGCCACGGGAACAGATGCTGTCCGGAAGCTGAAGCATAGCCGACTGCAGGGACACAGTGCCCTAGTGACACAAGCAACAGACTGTAGGGGCCACACCTGTGGAACAGATGAGGAGGGTGCATCACACAATTGAGGGACATGAGTATTGGACTGGAAGACCTACGTAATGTGGAAGTGTGACCAGGTCAAAAGTCTGCAATTAGCATGTCAGACATGGTACACAGATTAGGCATGGATTTACCCCCTTCTTGCTGCTGTCTGGCCTTCAGCTGCCTATCCAGGTCCGGGAAGACCACCGCCAGGATCCGGAGCATGTGGGGGGGTCAGAGTCCGGTGTCCGCCCCTCCTGCGTGGAGGTGACAGCTTCAGCTGGACTCTAGCTATCCTCCGGGTCCATCCCCGAAGGTCCTGCCACCTCTTCTGGCAGTTGCGGATCCGGCGCTTGTAGACCCCCACCGAACGAACTGCCCGGGCAATGGTCAGCCATATCTCCTGCTTCTGGTGGGCATCAACCTGTGAGGATGACAAAGTTAAAAGTACATTAACACACTTGCCCCATATTTGCGCTGCACACATTTGGATATACATGTCATCATCACAAAGGGAAATGAGTTACACAGGTAGTGCAACCATGGGGAAGGACAAATCACCTGCATGTCTGACATGTTAACAATGCCTGGGAAGTTTATTCTTGCACTAATGCACTTTAGCAGCAGAACACCTGTTCATTACATGTACCTACACACTTTGGGTGATGAAAGTAGTCAGTGAGAATGCTTGCCACTGGTGTACACACTGCTAGTTAGACAACATGCACAATTAGTAAGGCAGTGGACTGCACACTCACCTGCTCCCCTGGTTTCCCATACAGCTTGCTGTACTGTGGAAGGAGCCCGTCCAGCAGGGCCTGGTTCTCCTCCTCAGTGAAGGCTGGGGCCATCTCCAGAGTACGTGCCATAGCAGGAGCCAGAGGATGCAGAGACAGCAGCAGTGGTAGCAGGGATGTGGTCCAGGAGCATGTAGTGCAGGCAAGTGAGCTCCCTGGGGGCCAGCTAGCCTTATATCTGTGCTGCAGAGGCAGAATCTGTGCCATGTGTCCCAAGTGATAGGTCCAACACGGTTGCATTCTATAAATCTGGCCAATCCATGGAAATGTACGACTCGTACACGCCTTCCGCATCGTTCAAATCTTCACCTTCATGAAACACTAGTAATTGCAACATTGTTGTAGGCATCCAACTGAATTTCCAGCACACAACTTGTACAAGTTTTGAATCCGCATCCGTCTCCATGACAGTCCAGAGCCAATGGGTGCATCCGGCTCGGTCAACTGACTGTACAACGTGTATTTTGAAAATACACATTCAACCGTCTCCATACGATTCAATGGCATGATAGTCACCCGCGTCGGACCTCATTGCAGTCAATGGCAAAGCGTACGCACGGCTCGGTCATGAACCGTGCAATGCGTATGCATTGTCACCCGCATCGGACCTCATTGCAGTCAATGGCAAAGCATACGCACGGCTCGGTCATGAACCGTGCAATGCGTACGCATTGTCACCCGCGTCGGACCTCATTGCAGTCAATGGCAAAGCGTACGCACGGCTCGGTCATGAACCGTGCAATGCGTGCGCATTGTCACCCGCGTCAGACCTCATTGCAGTCAATGGCAAAGCGTACGCACGGCTCGGTCATGAACCGTGCAATGCGTATGCATTGTCACCAGCGTCGGACCTCATTGGTGTGACTATTCGATGGATTCAATACAGAATTACTTGCCAGGGACACCTGTGCACACCTACCACACTACAGCATTGGCCACACAGTGTCCCATGGCATGTAAGGCTGCATTCCCAGGGTGTTGGGGGGGGCACATTTGGTTTGTTGGGTGGCACTTTTGTTCAGCCACTCCCAGGCTGTGCACGTGTACATGGGGGTAGAATCCTTTGTGTATCATGCACATTACCACTGTGATATGTAAATGTACAGTAATGGGCATGAGTCACGGACACAGTTTCATGTTGGATATGTTTAGGACATACATCCTGAGTCCTGGGGGTGATGGCATGTACGTCACAGTGAGACCTGTAGCCACAATTCTGATGTGCACCCACAGTCTGTATGCATGTTGTGTCTCAGATGTGTCTGATCAAATGTGCCCAATGGGAAACAGTCTCCACATCCATGTGGTATATGCATCAACCTTGATGGTGTGTGTGTGTCTAGGAGACGTACATGTAGGGCCTGCAGGGACAACAGTGGCCACTACCTGTGGGACTCACGCTTGCCTTGTGGTGTGTACGTGATACGCCATGTCCATGCCAGTGTCGATGTGGCAATACAGGGACCCTGGGTTTCTGCATGGCAAAGATCTGTGATGCCTGGGAGACATCAGGCCTCACTTGTCACTTTGGTGTGTGTTTGTAACGCCACAGCAGTACATAGGTCGGGTGACACAGCCAGATGATTGCCCATTGCACTACATGGGACTCATGTGGAATTGAGATGTGAGGTGATGGTCATGTAGGTGACATATGTGTCCATGCCCAACAGCACACACCTCAGTACATTATGTAATGTCATGATCTATCATGTGATATTGAGCCTGGTCATGGCCACATAGGTGGATGAACCGACGATCTTCCTTTGTTTATCTCTGTTCTGCAGGGCACCAGCTGTCCATCGACCGTTCCCAGACCTTGCAACCATGCAGGAACGCGACTGCATCTGACGGTATCACTTCACCACGCCACTGTTTGAGGAGTTGGCGGAGCAGTTGGCGCCACATCTGCTACCTGGCCGGACATACCCTACAGCACTGACCCCAGAGGAGAAGGTGATGGCAGCCCTGCACTTCTTTGCTACTGGTACCTTCCAGTACACTGTGGCTACAGCAGGTGGGATGTCGCAAACTATGTTTAGTCGTGTGCTACACGATGTCTTGGAGGGGATGTTACATTTCCTTGACCTGTACATCAAGTTCCCTAGCCCAGCTGAACTCCCTGAAATAAAGGATGCCTTTTATTCACTGGGTAGGATGCCGAACGTCATCAGATCTATTGATGGGACACATGTAGCCCTGATACCACCACAGGCACATGAGCAGGCATACCGGAACAGGAAACATTTCCACTCGATCAATGCTCTGGTGGTATGTCTTGCAGACAAGTTTATCACACATGTGTGTGCACTGTTCCCTGGTTCTGCGCACGATGCCTACATAATGAGTAGTCGCGTTGCAATGCTGATGTCACAGATGCCAGCTTAGCATGCCTGGCTTGTCGGTGTGTATCATTGTGTGTGTTTGTCAATGTTGTATTTTGCACTCCTACAAAACTCAGCTACTTGTTCATTTTTGTGTGTGTATGTGACTCTGGATACCCCAACATGCCGTGGTTGCTGACACCCCTCAGGAACCCTGTGACACCAGCCGAGATGCGCTACAATGAGGCACATGGTCGGAGCAGGAGGGTGATTGAACGGACATTCGGCCTCCTGAAAAGCCGCTTTCGCTGCCTGGACAAGACCGGAGGGGCCCTCCCATATGAACCTGCAAAGGTGTGCAAAATAATCCTTGTATGCTGCATGCTACACAACATGGCAGTGCGGAAGAAGGTGCCTCTCATCCAGGATGACGATGACGATGACCAACCTCCGGCACCTGTGGAGGATCCCGGCCTGGGCCAAGATGCCAGTGATGATGAGGATGAGGGTGACGTCCGCTCACAGCTCATCAACAACTTCTTCACCTGAATGTGAGTTTCCAGGGTTGTTATGTCAATGTTTGGGGTTGGCCTGGAATGTGTTGTGGCTGCTCTGTTGCTGTCTGAGTGTGTCTGTGTGCCACTTGACTGGATGCGTGCAGTGATGTGTCCATTCAGGTGGTGTGTACTCCACAATAGGGTAGTACTGCTAACTTGTTTTTGTGTAGGTTTCTTGTGACATGTTTTGTGCATGTGTATTGCATTTCTCTCCTGTTCTGCTGTGTTTTTGACTGTGTCTTGTGTCTGTCCTTCACAGGGTAATTTGCCTGTTGTTTGTTCAACACTGACCCCCAACACCCAGAATCCGACACCAGTGTGGGAGTAGTCAATTGACATCAAGTGATGTGCCCCACACCCCTGGACTACAATTCTCAGACACTCTGTGACCGTGTGTCCACCGTAACGTACAATTGCCTTGTAACTAATTGTGAATAAACATGTGTTGCCCTGATGTGGTGGTGAAGTTGGGGGACTTACAGTAATCTTACCTGCCCTTCCTGGTGATCGCTGTGGCTACTGCTGGCCTCATTTCCTCCCGCCGCTGCACTGCTGACGACGCGGCCGCTGTGAGGAGGAAACTATAGTCCCCAGAATCCCCAGCTCCGGAGAGCGGAACAGCTGACGCTAATCACGCGCACGGAGGCGCTATAAAGTCAAGCATACCTCCGGGGGAGCGGGTGTTGCCCTGATGTGGTGGTGAAGTTGGGGGACTTACAGTAATCTTACCTGCTCTTCCTGGTGATCGCTGTGGCTGCTGCTGGCCTCATTTCCTCCCGCCGCCGCTCTGCTGACGACGCGGCCGCTGTGAGGAGGAAACTATAGTCCCCAGAATCCCCAGCTCCGGAGAGCGGAACAGCTGACGCTAATCACGCGCATGGAGGCGCTATAAAATCAAGCATACCTCCCGCGTCGCGGGACAGCGCGCGGGCAGCGCCGGGCTAAGCCCGGGCAAAGGGCGGGTCCTCAGAGGCCTGAGGAGACTGGACTGGGCCCGAGACTCTGGTTGTGCAAGTATTGGTCATTCTATTTTTTACAGGTGTAAATTTTGTCGCTTAGCTGGGTTTATTATTGTGTGTGTAGTTTGCATACACCCCATTTGTAGCCAGTGATTAGTTATATTAGTACCTGATGGCCAAGGGTAAAAGTGCGTCTACTCAGCAAGGGGTGGGTACTTTGGACAATTATCTAATTAAAAAGGTAAACATGATTAATACTACCAGAAGGGCCTCTTTGGGAAAGGATGCCCCTATCATGTCATCTGAAGAGCTGTCCCTCACCTTGGTAGACATACACGTGCCTAGCAATACTATTACTAATGTTGGGAATACTGCACTGACTTTAGTTCAGGTGCATGACGAGAGTCATGTAGCCCAACTAGCTACCGCTAAGGCTGATTCCGAGTATGCCCCATTACCCGTTCAATCGGCACGGAAATATAAAAAAGCACTTCGGAGGCATAGGAGGAACGACAACCAACAAAGAGCAGCAACTACTACCCACAAAAAGGGTCCCTCTAAGGGGGACACAGGGACTATGAATCCTTTGATGACTCACCCTATTACTTCCCCAGAGGACCACATTATTTCACCTAATTTGGGGGTTGTGGAGGATGCGGGGGAACTCCTGGTTAGTCCTTGTATTAATGATCATGATCATCCCTTCAGCACGCCTGATAAAATCTGCGAGTTCTTCCCAAGTTTCTCGACTAGCAGTGATGAAGGGAGGTCATCATGTTACCCGGAGTTCTCACCAGCATCTTATTCATTCCCAAAAGATATGCCCCCATTCAAAGCTGATCGTAAGCAGGGAGAGGGAGGTCCACTGTTGGAGAGGCAAATAGAGAATTCCCAGAGGAATCTACATCCAAATTTGAGGATTGCGAAGGATCCATCAATTCCCCCTGAGACTATATGTCATGCTATCAACGAGGGTGACCTTCTGGAAAAGATCGAGCATCTGGTTAAACTTTCCATGCAGCCCCTCTTTGAAAAAATCATTATGATTAATACGCACCTGGATCGAGAATAAAGTAAAAGAAAAATCATCTTCACTCTCTGACTTGGCGAATAATTTAGGTAACAAGAACTCTTGCAAAACACCTGCAAAAGTGTCGAAAGTATTGATACCAGCCCCTTTATGCTCCGTAACCTCCCCTAAACCTATCCAGAGTAATCAAACCTTATCTTGTCCTTCCCAATTTAAGGAGGCAAATGCGCCCTTGCTGACAAAAAAGTCTGTCAATAGGATGGAACCCCAATGCAGTGCAGGGTATTTAACGACGGTTAACCTGCCTTTGGAAGGAAACCCAGTACCTTTACAATATAAGGCCATTAAGGCCAATAAGGACAGCGAGGGCGTAAACCCCCTAAATAAAAATCAGCATTCTTACAGTATTGTAGATATACCGCCGGAAGCTGCTCCTTACGTGATTGTTATGGCGGGCGTCCCTGAGCTCTCATTTGAAAATAGGGAAGACCATCAAGCCCTAAGGAATAAAGTTATTTACTGGTTGAGCAATAATAGACCCCTGCCTGCCCATATAAACGGAGAAATTCTACACGTTAGGCGCTGCTACTGGGTGGGGGCCCGCCCCAAAGACAAAACAGGTGATGTGATCATTGTAAATTTTAAAGATCATAGAGCCATTAGGCACATTGGGGACTGGTTTCATCAAAGTAGCAATGATTCCATCTCTACCCATTACCTAAATTATTTCTATCCTTATGATCTAGCCCAACATCGCAAGAATCAGGAGGTAAAAAGGCACTCAGTTAATAGGACTGCCTTCAAGTGTTATGACTATAGCCGGACTCCACTGTTGCAACCAGTCAATCCATCTAATTTTTATCCTAGGCAGCATTATCCCTGCATCCGAGGCCCGAATCATGGTGATAACTCCTTGTGGGTTAATAGAGGCATGGTCCCATTTTCCAACAATATACCAACCCATAACCGGTTTGAGGTTTTTTCGGGCCTGGAATGCGTGGATTGACACGAGAAGGCTACTCGTGACAGACTATTGCTAGGTTCAGTTGGGCCTGTTGACACAGTTAGTGATAACACAAAAGTACAGAGACCCTCGGTCTTGAATGAGGACAGCCCACAAATTCATACCGTTCACAGTGTGACTATCGCTGATGTTGGGAAAGATTGTTGTAAGGAAATAAGTACACGTGATGCCAAGGACAGGGGAAATAACGAAGGCTGTAGCCACAAGCAATCTGGAAAGGAAACGTATAAAGGGCCCTTATGTGATCCTGGGGAAAATGAAATAAGGAAAACTTGCACAGTCCTTTTCTGGAATGTGGCAGGGCTAAAGGAGAAAATAAAAAATCCTTCTTGGGAAACTGTCATAGGTGGCCTTCCAAGAAACCTGGTCTACAGATCCAGTATTCTTTAATGGTTTTAAAAGCTTTTTTACTTCGGCAGAGGGCAGCCAACATGGAAGAGCCAAGGGTGGTTTACTTACCCTGGTTTCCAACCAGCTTAAATGCAACAAGATTCAGTTCACGTTTAAATCTAGTTTTTATCAACTAATCACCCTAAGAAATAAGCAGGGGTTTAGTGTTGTTTTTATAAATTTTTATAACAATATTCCAAGGAAAGAAATCCCTAGCATCCTAATTATGCTGAGGGAGGATATACAACAAGTTACAGATAAAATTGGCAGGGAATTTATGATCTTATGGGGAGGGGATTTTAATTGTAAACTCTGCCCTAGGGGTAAACAGGGCATCTGCGGTTTAACAATAGAGCAGGATATAAATTTATCTCATTTTAATCACTCCCTTCTTGGGGACTTATTAAATGATATGTGGCCCGATTCACAGAACTAACTTAAGACAAAATCCTAAACTTACTACCATTTTGGTATTCACAGAAGGCACTTACTCATTTTGGTATTCACAGAAGGCACTTACTCATTTCGGTATTCACAGAAGTTAGGAGTCCTAACTTTAGGACTCCTAAATGCCTTCTGTGAATACCGAAAGTCTTAAAATTAGGATTTTTCTCAATTTAGTAGTCCTAAATTTAGACTTAGGACTACTAAATTGAGAAAAATCCTAATTTTAAGACTTTCGGTATTCACAGAAGGCATTTAGGAGTCCTAAAGTTAGGAGTCCTAACTATACTACTACTAAACTGAGAAAAATCCTAATTTTAAGGCTTTCGGTATTCACAGAAGGCATTTAAGAGTCCTAAAGTTAGGACTCCTAACTTCTGTGAATACCGAAATGAGTAAGTGCCTTCTGTGAATACCAAAATGAGTAAGTGCCTTCTGTGAATACCAAAATGGTAGTAAGTTTAGGATTTTGTCTTAAGTTAGTTCTGTGAATCGGGCCCATAGTGTTTATGCATGACTTGGGCTATGGTAATGAAATTGCCCAAAAACCTACTACCTTTGTTCCCACATTTATTGGTAGAGGAGCACAGTCTACTATTGATTTTATCATCGTCTCAAATAATTGCAATCATAAGATCATTAAGTCAAACATCCTGGATTTACCATTAAGTGACCATCTGCCCCAAATAATGGAGATTGATAACCCCTTTTTTGATGGCCTTGAAGATGTTCCCATTGTGTGTACCGCTCCTGATGTAGTTTTAGGTAGACAGAATGGGTACAACTTAAAGTGGGGTAAGGTGGTCCCGGATATGTTCTTAGGCAAGCTGTTGAACGCTTGCCAAAGCAGTTTTTCTATTTGTTTGGACGAAAAGTCCAACTATGAGAGGATAATTGAGCATTTTAATATAATAGCTTCCACCATAAAGGATAACCTGTGGGTGCAGGCTAGGAAGAGGGCTAAGGGTAAGAAAAGTTGGTTCGATAATTTCTGTACACGGTCTCTTACTGACCTAAAACGTGCAATTCATAGGATTCCTCGAAATCCTATTGAAATTAGAGGGTGTAGGATAAAATATAATGATGCCCTAAAAAATAGGAAAAACACTATTAAAAAGGAGGCCTTGGCAGCTTTATGTGCAGCATCACAACTCAAGGATGCATCCGCATTCTGGAGGGCCGTAAATACTCCGTTCCTTTACGATAACTCCAAAGCACGTATAGAGATTGCTATTGCTGAGGAGGATTGGGTGGAGCATTTTTCATTTCTCTATAAGTCCCAAGATGTATGCCACAGTATAGATCCCCCAGCAAGGGCTAATATGGATGTGGGGGTTGACGACTCGTAATAACCTTGGAGGAAGTTATCGCGGGCCTGAAAGCAATGAAGGGTGGTAAGGCGGCAGGGCCCGATGGGATCCCTGTAGATCTATACAAAGCAAATACTGAGATCTGGGGACCAATGCTGGTTCAACTTTTTAATGCAGCATTGGCAAGGGGTTTAAACCCGTCTTGGCTTACCTCAATCATTGTACCCATCTATAAGAAGGGAGACAGACAAAGTTGTGCTTGCTACAGACCTATCTCCCTTCTGGATTCATCCATTAAAATCCTAGGGAGAATTATTCTGGCAAGATTACAAAACTGGGCCGAGGAAAATGATTTGATGAGCGACTTGCAATATGGTTTTCAAAAAGGCATTGGTACAGTCGAACAATGTTTAAATCTAATGATCCTCCAATCAAAGTATATAAGGATAAAGGGCGAACGTTTGTATCTTACGTTCGTGGATCTCTCATCGGCGTTCGATTGTGTTTCACACACCAAGTTATGGGCAATTTTGAAAGAGATGGGCATGGAAGATTCTATTCTCTGCTTTCTTAAAGATTTATATTCTGGGGCTACTGCCTCGGTCCGTTATGGTAACGAGGGTCAGTGCACTAGAAGGTTTGAGGTGGGCCGGGGTGTGCGTCAGGGCTGCGTCCTGGCCCCTTTTTTATTCTTGCTTTACATAAATGGCTTGGAGCGCCACCTATTGCAGGAGTGCGGGGATATGCCCAAGGTTGGGAGGAGGTCTATCCCCGCGCTCCTGTATGCGGATGACGCGGTTCTGATGGCCCGTACCCCCATGGCACTACAAAACATGGTTAAATCATTTGAGATTTTTATGTCTAGTTTAGATTTGAAGGTTAATTGTAGCAAAACCTTCTCTATGTACTGTGGTAGTGGCTCTGGAAAGCAGATAAAAAGAATGTTTTTGAATAATGTTCCTTTGGAAATTGTCCCTACCTTCTCTTATCTTGGAGTTTTATTCCATGATACTGGGGCATGGACCAGTGCGGTAAAGGCCAGAACTCTTTTGTTCCAAAAAACTACAATGGCCTTGAAAAATTTTATTAAAAAACTGGGCAAGAAACCAATAAAAGAAATTTTAACAATATTTAAAGCTACATGCATCTCGGTAGCTATGTATGGCTCGGCCCTCTGGGGGTATTCCAATATTGATCTCATTCAAAAAGTTGAGAATAGGTTCTTGAGGTACATCCTGGCAGTTCCTCAAAGTGTTGCGACCTACATATGTCACACTGAACTTGGCCTACCTTATATATCTGACATCATTAGAATCCAACCCATTCTTTTGTGGCATAGGGTATGGACAACAAGGGAGTGTGTTATGAATCGGGCTGTCCTTCAGGATGTCTTAACTCTGGATAACGTGGGTAGGTCTGACTGGCTAAACTATGTTAAAAACTTTTTGGACAATATTGGCTGTCAACAATACTACGAAGACCCACTCTCAACGGAGAGTATATCCAGAAAGCTCTTGACTAAGCTATGTATGGAATACCTCGAGGATATAAGAAGGCAAGAGGAAGCGAAGAAAAAGTCAATAACCTTGCACCTCTGTTTGTTAACTCTTAGCAAAGTACAGCCATACTTAACTTTGCCATTGTCAAATTATGATAAATTTCTTCTGACTCGTTTTAGACTAAATCTTGTGTTTAGACTCCTAACCTTCCCAGTAATGAACTTATGGTCGTTCAATCTGTCTCCATGCCCGTGTGATGATTCTTCGTCTCAATCTGACATCCATATTTTATTTTTCTGTAATTTTTATACTTTACCTCGTAGGCAATTTATTATACCTTTCCTTAAAGAACAGAAATTAAATAAATGTCGCCCAGCCTTTTTAGAATTACAACGAATGGACACTGTTCTAACTGTCACCGTAGTTTTAAGCTTTTTAAAAAATGTTTTTAAACTTCGGAAAACAATTGGGCTTTGATGAAATATAATATGACCCGATGTTTTTCTTTTTATATCCTCCCTGCGAAATTTGTAATCTGATGTTGTTGCTTTCATGGTTTTTGTTTTCTAAACCGAATAAAGTATTTCTTGATCTTGATCTTGAATAAACATGTTGCTGATGTGTAATGAGCCTGTGCTATGCTTTGTTAGGTGCATTGTCTGTCTTCCCACATCTGACTGACATTTGCTTACCTCACCTGTGGACTTGTTACCACTGACTGTGGATAGGTGTTGTGGTTGTGCATGCCTATGTGTTTCAGGTCAACATCATTGTGTGTGATGAGTAACATGGCCATCGCGAGTATGTGTTGTGTTGCCATAGTGGTGTGTCTCCCTCACATGTGTCACATCACCATGACTCACCTAACGTTGGTCACATTGTTGCAGTATTTGGCATGCACTGTGTTGTGTAGCAGATCAACATCTCCATGACACATGACAATTTGGAATCACAACAGAGGCAAGTATGGTGTACTGGTGAGTTTATTTTCGAACATGGGTGAGGAAAGTGCACAGGATGGTGGGTGCTGTACATTGGTTTTGGAATCCAAAGTTCACATTAGAGTTGGAAGTGCTGGTAGATGAAATGTCCAGAGTAAAGTCCACAGTCATTTGCTACATTGGCCCAACATGAACCCTCCATGTCATGTGGGCGAGTTGTGTGCGATTGAACAAGGTGGACGGGTTGCGCACAAAGAACATTGTCCAGGACAGGTTTAGAGGCCCTGGTGGATGTGCTGGAACATCTGCCTCTCACATGTCCTTCTTCGGACGACCCGTCTTCTTCCGGATGGGGAGATCCTCATGTGCAGGCCTCTGCGGTGCAGGGGACTCTCCGCCAGAGTCCTCCTCCCTCCCTATGGCGCTGGCAGATGGTGTTGCAACAGATGTGGCCACACAGGGAGGTGTGGACAGGTTTGTGTTGATCTGGCGGAGGCATTGGAGTATGTCCTGATGCATTGCAGTAAGGGCATCCCGCTTGGCCTCCATGCGGGCATGGTGGGCAGCCTGCTCCTGCTGCATGTCCTTGAGGATCCCCACTACCTGGCCAAATCCGCCGGTGCTATCCTGGTACGCATCTATGATGCGTGCCAGTTGGGGGTCATCATGCAGTCCAGACCCCTCTGCAAGGCGCGCCCTCTTCCTCCCACCCCTCCCAGCACCCCTATCCACACGGGCAGGACCAGAGGCGGGACGCACAGGTGACACTGGGATCCCTTGGGTGGTGTTGCTGGTGGTGTTTGCTGTAGCTTCCGGGGGTCCTGTGTCCCTGTGCTGTGGGTGTTCAGTGGCTTTGGTCTGTCCGTGTTGGCGGAGGTGCCCTGTCGGTTTCCAGATGCTGGAGGCGTGGGTACAGGCGGTGCAGATGTTGATGCTGCTGGTGCTGCATGATGACTCACTCCGGAGGGGCCAGGTTGGTCGTCGTCATCCGAAGAGGACAGAGACAGAGTCAAACCAGAGAGCCCAGTGTCCACCAGAGTCTGGGCCTGGGAATCCTCTTCATTTGGTGCTGGGTCCCCATCACCACCTGTGTTTGGAAGAGACACACAATGTGAGTTATGTTTCTACATGCATCAATGGTTCACAAACATGACATTTTCTACTGTACGAACAGA
Organism: Triturus cristatus; assembly: GCF_964204655.1. NCBI lineage: Eukaryota > Metazoa > Chordata > Amphibia > Caudata > Salamandridae > Triturus > Triturus cristatus. The sequence continues at coordinate 583,048,718 of NC_140584.1, forward strand.
TGCCTGCCTGTACACTGCTTCTTTCCAGCTTGTCACGGACAGAGTTTGATATTGTTGTTGCCCATGTCCCAGCAGGGCCTTGTGCTCCCCACTACAGAGCCCAGTGTCAGACATCCTGTAAGTCCATTCCCACTCCCTGTGAGGCGAGTATGGTTCAGTTTGAACTTGTTGGGCCATGTGGGTGGGTGTGGATTGTCTGTGACTGCAACTCCCATCATGCTCTTGGCTACACCCCCCTTCCCAGCATGCCCATACTTCCTCCCTCTTGAGTCTACTTCCCTGTGAGGGGGTGTGACAGCAATGGCAAGATGGCTGACTGTGAAGTCCTGGTGTTTGTTGTTGCCCAGTTCCCAGCAGGGCCTTGTGCTCCCCACAACCGAGCTCAGTGTCAGACATCTTGTCAGTCCCTTCCCACTCCCTGTGAGACGAGCATGGTTCAGTGTATGCTTGCTGGGCCATGTGAGTGGGTGTAGATTGTCTGTGACTGCGACTTCCATCATACTCTTGGCTACACCCCCCTTCCCAGCATGCCCATACTTCCTCCCTCTTGACTCTGCTTCCCTGTGAGGGGGTGTGACAGCAATGGCAAGATGGCTGACTGTGAAATCCTGGTGTTTGTTTGGCTACAAGTCCAAAGAGAGCCCCTGTGCTTCACACAGCTGCACTCAGTACGGGGTATCTTTTGATGATATTTCACAGAGGTGTGGGTCAATGCATTCTACCCGGTGAGTTGTGTGGAGTTTGTGTTGAGGGGGGCGGGGGGGGGGTGTCTCCACATGCCGGCAAGTATGGTCAGAGCTGTCAGTCCTCCTTCCCACCCGGCCAGATATCCCAACATGAAACGTGCTTCCATTGGAGGGCGTGCAAGTTGTCTTTCAGGATGTCAGTCAGTGGAGTCCTGCTTCTGATTTGCGCACATGCCCTACCAGGGCCTTGTGCTCCCCACAGCAGGACCCAGTGTCAGCCATCTTGTCAGTCATTTTCCACTCCCTGTGATGTGGGCATGTTTCAGAGAGGTCTTGATGGGCCAATTTGGAGGGGGGCATTATCTGTGACTACAAACCCCATCATGCTTTTGGATACACTCACTTCACCTGCATCCCCACAATTCCTTTGCTTGCGGTGCATGGTTTCACTGTCCCCTTGCCACACAATCTTGGGTATGTTGTTTGTGTACTCACCAGGCTCTGGTATGTCTGTTAGCCCATGGACGCTCTCTGGTGGTAGGATGTCCCGCACCTTCTCCTCCCAGGTCCTGAAGTAGACTGATTGGCAGGAGGGCCACCGCCGGTGCACTGACTCAGGGCGTGATCTTTTTCGATGAGTTTCTTGACCCTCCTGCGCACGTCATACCAACTGTTCTGGATATCTTCCTTTGTGCGCCTTGCTGGTGCTTGAGCGTTCACCTTATCCATAATCCTCGCCCACATCTTTGTTTTCTGTGACATGGGGGTCTTTTGGACCAATGTACCAAATAAATGTGGCTCTACTCTAATGATCTCGTCTACCAGCACTTCTAACTCACTATCTGTGAACTTTGAATTCTTCTTTGGGGGCATGGTGATGGGTGGTGGTGGTGGGGGATGTGTGTGTGAGGGTGCAAGTGAGGGTGGGTTGGTGTTGGTTTTGCTGGCTGTATGTGTGTGTGATTTTGGATGAGGTGCTGATGGTGTGTGAGTTGTGTGATGGGTGAGTTGTGTCTGTGGTTGCTGTGTAATGGTGTTTGCTGCTGGCTGTGTCTCCTGTTTGCAAGGGATCATGGTAGTCCTTTATATATTTGGAGTTGTGGGTGTGTCTTTGTCCCATGTTTTTTATATTTGATATTATTGGCTTTGTCATTGCTTGTTTGGTCCTTTTTTGGACTTTTTTCCTTTGGTTCTTGTAGGCATGAAGGAGACGTTCATCTGACGGAAACGGACGCTGATGTTGTCTCGTGCGGGCTTCTCCACCTCCTTCACGCTGCCTATCTACTGTGTTTCATACGCGTCGATCGCGTAGATCTCTATTACTTGTGGGCCCGGTTTTCTGTGCGTGTCGGTCGTGCGGCTTGATCTCCGTGCGAGTCGGTCTCGGTTTCCACACATTGCATCGTACTGCGCGGATCGGATGTCGCGGGTACGGATCGGTCGGGTTCATTCCGGGTTTGTGTCGGTTGGTGAAAATCGCGTCGGTTTTCTGGCCGGTTCACTATTTTCCCTACGGCTCGGTCGTACGGCTTGTATTCCGTACGTGTCTATTGTAATTCACACGCGTTACATCGTACTGCACGGGTCGTACGGCGCTGGTCCGTGTCGGTCGGTATCCGGTCCAGGTCCGTGTCGGTCGGTTCGTTTTGCTGCCGGAATCAGAATCGGCCCCTAAAAGTAGGGACATAGCGTAGGAAATAAAATTACTATTCCCACTACATAAAGTGCAACAGTAGAGTAAGTGTTGGATAGCGGAGGGGAATAATTTACTATTCCCACTCCAGTGAGTGCAACAGTAGGGAAAGTGTTGGATAGCGGGTGGGTAAAAATTACTATTCCCACTCCAGCGAGTGCAACAGTAGGAAAAGTGTTGGATAGCGGGTGGGAATAATTTACTATTCCCACTCCACCAAGTGTAAAAGTAGGGAAAGTGTTGGATAGCGGAGGGGAATAATTTACTATTCCCACTGTAGTGAGTGCAACAGTAGGGAAAGTGTTGGATAGCGGGTGGGAATAATTTACTATTTCCACTCCACCAAGTGTAACAGTAGGGAAAGTGTTGGATAGCGGAGGGGAATAATTTACTATTCCTACTCCAGTGAGTGCAACAGTAGGGAAAGTGTTGGATAGCCGGTGGGTAAAAATTACTATTCCCACTCCAACAAGTGTAACAGTAGGGAAAGTGTTGGATTGCGGGGGGATAAATTTACTATTCCCACTCCAGTGAGTGCAACAGTAGGGAAAGTGTTGGATAGCGGGTATATAAAAATTACTATTCCCACTCCAGTGAGTGCAACAGTAGGGAAAGTGTTGGATAGCGGGTATGTAAAAATTACTATTACCACTACAGTGAGTGCAACAATAGGTAAATTGTTCCATACCGGGTGGGTAAAAATTACTATTCCCACTCCAGCGAGTGCAACACTAGGGAAAGTGTTGGATAGCGGGTGGGTAAAAATTACTATTCCCACTCCAGTGAGTGCAACAGTAGGGAAAGTGTTGAATAGCGGGTGGGTAAAAATTACTATTCCCACTCCAGCGAGTGCAGCAGTAGGGAAAGTGTTGGCTAGCGGGTGGGAATAATTTACTATTCCCACTCCACCAAGTGTAACAGTAGGGAAAGTGTTGGATAGCGGAGGGGAATCATTTAGTATTCCCACCCCTGCAAAATAATAAACATTAACAAATAAATCATTTTTCAAAAATAATTTACCTTCCACTATATTCCCCTATAAACATCACCACCAATATTGTAAAATATTACACAATTAACATAATAATTTAACAATTAATTAATTAAGTAATAACAATTAACAAGCAAATTAAAAACAATAAAAATAAATGTATTTACACAATTAACACTATAAAATAACTTTAAATAAATATTGTATATAAAAAAATAATTCAAATGTTATTAAAATTAAATTACTTCCCAACCTACTCCCCTATCAAGCCACAACCTGCTCATAAAAAAATTACACAATTAACATATTTACCAACTAATTATTAATAATTAATATCAAATTAATAACTAATAACATTTTTTACCACAATTAACAAAATCAAATTTAAATTACATATATATTAAATAATAAAATAATTAATAATTAATTATAATTACATTACTTCCCACCCTACTCCCCTATAAAACCACAACCCACTCCTCAAGAAATTACACAATGAACATATTTACCAATTAATTATCAATAATTAATAACTAATGAATAACTTATAACATTTTTTAACACAATTAACACCATAAAATATTAATTACACCAATATTAAATAATACAAATATTTATAATTAATTATAATTAAATTACTTCCCATCCTACTCCTCTATAAAACCACAACCCACTCCTCAAGAAATTACACAATTAACATATTTACCAATTAATTATTAATAACCAATTAATAACTAATTAATTAATACAATTAACAATATAAATTATTAAATAAAAAATATTAATTAATAACATTATTAAATAATTAATTTAAATTAATTTACTTCCCACCCTATTCCCCTATAAACTCCCAACCCACTACGGAATTACAACGCAATATTTATGTTTTTTTTTTAAATGTCTAACTTCTAAAAGAATTGCATCCAGGTATTGAAAGACAGTCTCTGGAAGACAATATACAGAGAGTACATCGTGATCCATATTCCAAGAGACCAGGTAAAAAAAAACAAGAAGGATTTTAGTTAACTTTAAAACATATCTGATAAAGGAAAAAATGATGGGTGCCTAAAAGCAGGAGTGTATAAAAGAGGGGACTGGTTGTTCCGTATTAGATCCATTATCTCCTGCGTAACTCAAGACAAACAGTGGAAATTAGGGAAATTCATTCAAGAATTAGGAGGTCTGGGTGCCACAGCGAATTTACGATTCCCATCTATTTTAAGGGTGATGTGGAATAATAAAATGTTTAACTTTAAAGACCCGGCTGAAGTTAACTCCCTAATTGCCCAGATTAAAGGGATATCCAAATGAGACATGAAAATCTCCTGCCTAGCTAGAGTCAGTGCCCGAATATAGAGGTAGTCTAGACATACCTCATGTCTGAAGGGAGGGTTTCCCAGGGTGTAAGGATGGGTTGCAAGGGGGGTGGGTCACAAATAAGAAGAAAAGTCAAAATTCACGTTTTGTTCATGGGGTGGGGGAGCATGTGGGAAAAAAGGAAAAAAAGTCCTCATTTATATACAGCATTCACTTACCTCAAAAATCTCAGATAGATTTGGATAAGTGTCCCATTTAATCAAATATTGACAAAAAATGGTCCTGTTTTCTTTATCCATCTACTTTTCTAATGAATGATGTAGGTAGGACCGAAAAAATAAAGAACCTGAAAATTATGTCATGGAATGTAAACGGTCTTAGGGTACCATCCAGAAGAAAGAAAATACTAGAATCCCTAAGATTATCAGATAGTGATGTGTTCCTTATTCATTAATCCCATCTACTTAAGGAGGTATGGGAATTAATATTAAAAAATCAAAGATGAATAGAACACTGTATTAGTACTACTCAAACGTGTACAATAAAAGGGGTTGCTCTTGTGTTAAAAAAAACTGTCCAAGCTATAATAGGGGATTGCTTTGCTGATCATTTGGGTAGGTGGGCAATAGCCAGAGCCAAAATTAACGGCACCTGGCTGACTTTTGTAGGATACTATGGACCAAATTTAGATGACCCGGCCCCATTACATACCCTACTTCTTCAATTAATAAACATGAATGATCCTATTATAATCGGTGGAGACTTTAATCTGGTCTTAGACCCTAGCCAGGACTAAACTTCTAGTAGAGCAGCAGCGATGACACAAAACATGAGAGTGGCATTAAAACAATTGATGTTAGATTTAGGGCTTTTAGATATCTGGAGAGAGATGGGACCCAAGACAGGAACAACAGGGGTGATATTTACTTTTTACAACAAGAAATGTTCCAGAACATTTATCCGGTGGTGGTATTGGGAATCACCACTGCTAACATAAAGTCACCTCATAGGTGGACCTTAAACCGATCAATACTGTTGGAAAACAGAGTCATTGAGAAATTAAAAACAGCAACAAAGGAGTTTTTCGAATTTAACCTTAATTCAGCATCACTCCACACAATATGGGATTCTTTTAAGGCTGACCTAAGAGATATTTTAACAACTTTTTATATTGCCCAAACAAAGAGAATGAGGGATGAAGTTAAAAACTTAGAAGCTGGAGTACATATTCACCAAGAAGAACTAGAAAAAACTCCTGGTAATTTGAATATCTCGCAGAATTTAACAGCAGTGAAACATAAACTTGTGGATAATCTAGAGGCCATAATAAAGAAAAAGTGGGAAGCTAGTAGGTTGTCACATCATGAATACAGGGAGGGGTGTGGCAAGCTACTCGCATGGAAAATAAAAGCTGAACAGTCTAGGAATAGGATAAAAGATCTTAGATGCTCAAATACTGGGAGTATTATCTCGGAGAACTTAGAGATCAAAGAACCTTTTGTTCAGTATTTTCAAAGTTTATGTACAGAAGAGTTGACAGTAAACCAATTTACTATAGATGATTATCTTTCAGATTTAGATTTACCATCCCTCCAGAGACATGAAAAGATGTATCTCAATCAGCCCATAACTTTAGAGGAAGTTGTCCAGACTATTAGTACTCTAAAAAAAAGGGAAAGGCCGCCGGCCCGGACTCCATCCCAAACGAGCTCTATGTCATTTTTAAAGAAGAGCTTGCCCCTTTTCTACTTCAGTTGATTAACTCAACTTTCATAGATGGTCAAGATCCCCCCTCGTCATGGGATGAAGTAACTATAACCATATCACTGAAACCTAATAAGAACCCAAGATCCTGTGAATCCTACAGGCCTATCTCTCTTTTAAACAGCTGTCATAAATTGTACACTCAGATAATAACTAAACGCCTGGATAAGGTAATAGGGCCACTAATACACACAGACCAGAAAGGTTTTATGAAAGGGAGGCAGCTCTTTGAATTAACGCACGACTTAATTGGGGCAATAGGCATGGCTCAAACTTACAAAATTCCATTTGCGGTAATGACTTTTGACGCTGCAAAAGCATTCGACCGAGTCAGCTGGTCATTTTTATTTCAAATGCTTCAGCGTCTTAATCTAGGGGAAGTCTTTTTAACAACAGTTAAAGCCATTTATAAAAATCCATCTGCAAAAATTATTGTCAATAATAAACATACTAGGTCAATAAAAATAAGCAGGTGCACTAGACAGGGCTGTTCCCTTTCCCCCCTTCTTTTTAATATTTACATTGAACTGCTTGCATGCAAACTTAGAGCCAGCAGGAATATCATTCCCTTTAGGTGCAATGGATGGGAAAAGAAAATCGGCCTATATGCTGACGACCTTATGATATTAACAGGAAATTTAGAGCAAGCACTGCCAGAAATATGGGAACAGCTGGAGAGTTACTGGAAGGTGTGCGGTTATTTGATCAACCAACAAAAAACAGAGCTAATGCAATGGAATACTCAATATAAGAGTGACCTTACAAAAAAGGAAATTAGATACGTAGGTGTCCAAATAGTTCACAACACTGATAAAATAGCTCAGGTTAACTTCAATAAAGTTACAAAGACGGTAAAATCACAGTTGCAATCATGGGGCCCTTCCACTCTCCTTTTTGGGTAAATCCAATCTACTAAAAATGACAATTCTCCCCAAATTATACAATCCCGTTAGAATTCTAGAAGATATGGTTTAAGAAAGTGCAGGGGGCCTTTTCTAGTTTATTTTGGGAAATAAAAGCCCAAGAATATCGCTAAAGAAATTCAGAAGGAAGAAAGCTTATGGAGGTATTGCCACCCCAGATTTATATCTGTATTTTTGTGCCTTTCACTTAAAGAACTTTCGACAACTATTGATGGAAAGCTCTATGTTTTCTCCACTTTTCAAGGCTTTTATGATTAGCTTTGCTCATCAGGCAGGATTTTTCCTTCTAAAGTTTGGCCACCCGAGATTCTTCAAGAAGGTGAGACTGAAGATTTTGAGGGCAGCAATTAAGCTTTGGGTTCTGGTGAAGATTTTTAAATATCCCATATTATAGTGATGCGGCACCTATCTGGGACTCCCCAGGCACCCCGGCTTGCTTGGAAGACACCCTTGCTATTCAACTGCGAGCATGTGGTATATGTACATGGGGGCAACTGATTGTAGACTCTGAACTACTCTCATGGGATCATTTCTCTACGATATGCGATCATTCGGTCTCTTAATTTAAATACTTACAACTGTAAAGTTGGGTGAAATCTTTAGGACAAGAGCTAGAAGGGGAGGCGGACATGGTGTCAAAGATCTGTTCAAGCCATACAAAGCGGAAAGAATTTGCAGAGTGGTAATGGCTTTTTATCCAAAGCGGAGAAGTTACGAGTGCTGCCTTCACAGAGATTTGGAAGAAGGACTTGCCAGATGTAGACCTCGAAAAATTAGGGCAAGTAACTATCTCTCTTTTATGGTCACGTGTGAAGTCTGCACCTTTAAAAAATAATCATCTCTTCACAGTATATAAAGCATACTGGACACCACAGGGAATATGCAAAATGGGAAGTCGTGTGATTAACAAATGTCCGAATTGCGGAGAAGATAGCGCCAACGAGGTTCACATGTTTTGGAGGGGTCCTTCACTACAAGTTTTCTACCAGAAAGTGGCTAATACCATATCAGATATCATGGGTAAGGTGATAGAGCTAACTATACCCTCTATAATCTTGGGGTGATACCAGAGAATTTCGTTAATCGAATTTTAACGAAAAATCATAAAGCCCTTTTTTTCACACTGGTTCTGCTTGCGCGGAGGTAAATATGTATTAAATGGATCCTTCCCTGTTTCCCTACGGA